>NC_071401.1:102315153-103006820 GCF_017976375.1 Cuculus canorus | reverse complement strand
CACCTTTCACTTCTTGCAGTGGTTATGTCAGAACTAGCTCATGCTGGCAAGACTGCTTAAGTCATTGCAGAATCTTAAAGGCACTACGAATTTTTTTATGTAATTACTTACTTTGGATTGTTTTATAATGTATAGCTAAAGCATGCATTTTTAGCTATATCTTTTCTTTTAAATGTTTTTTTTTTCCTGCTCTTGGTCTTGTCTGTAGTTGTCTTGAAGGCAATTTTTGAATGTAGGCAGCTTGAGGAGTGGGAGGAAGATCATTTGCATCACTGTAGCTTTTTGCACCAATGCAGTTACACTGGTACAAAATAGTGTAACCAGAGTGCAACTATGAGGTGGCAAAAATGTTGAGTAATCTTAGGGGAAAAAGAACTTTAAAGCAATATTTGCTGTGAACTCTTAACATATATTTTAAAATCTGAAGGGTCTTTTTTGTAGACAGTGAAAAAAACAGGCACATTTTCTAATAAAATTCTTCCTGCCCATGTTAATGACAATGATGACAACAAAAAAGTCATTACAGCATCCCTTTGTTTCGAAAGTTACATTAACAAACTAAGCAGCACTGCAGTTTGCTTCACATATCAGTGAATTGTTTTGTTTTGTTTTGCATGCAATAGAATATTTGTGGAGCTGGGTTTTTTTTTTTCTTGGAAGGTTTGGCTTCTTCTAAATTTTTAAAAGCTATCTTTTTATTATCTTTTTGAACAATAGATATTTCTCTGCTTCTGTATATTATTTTTTCCTTAAATAGCCTCACTCGCTTCAAAGACACAATTAAGAACCACAAGATCTTCAGAAAATGAGGTCTTTAAGTGAATTATTCTGAATATTATCATATTTTTTTAAAGAAAGGTTTGCATTTCTAAGCATCCCTCCCGGTCTTTAAAAACTGAAGCTGGCATCTGTGTTGGCTTGAATTTCAATGGTCCCTGCAGGCTCTTTAACTCAAAGAGTTATTTTATTCATTTTTTTGTTTCTTATTTCTTCCCATAGGGTAACTAAAAACCTAGCTCTTGTATTTGTTTACTTGCCTCCCTTTGTTAAAAGATTATGCCTTCACCAGTGCTTACGGATTTATTAGTGCTTAAAATGCACTTAAATTGTTGAACTCAGTCCAGTTTGCCTTTATCACCCCATTTTACCTGAAGCAGTTTTTTCTGTGATTGTTCCCCATGTATTCCTAACAATCAGCTCTCTGAATGTAGAAACATACCGAGTTAGCTGAGCAGAGGATGTAGGGAAGTGTCAAACATTATTTGTCTAGCTTTATTTTCTCCTATTAATACAAACCTCATTTGCATTGCCTGCAGTCAACATTTTCAAATACAGGAGATTGTAACTGGGTACCTTACCTCCACATCTATAAAAAAGTGTCGCCGGTACTTTCTTTAACAGGGATGAGCTCACCTCTGACTATGCCTTATCCTCTCCTCTTCCTAATTTCTCCCATGCTCAGGCCAGCATACTCTTCCTTTGGTGTGTTTGAAGGATACGCTATGTTCCCCAGCTCTTTTGAGACGCTCCTCACCCATCTGCCCGCTTCCCTCCCGCTGTTTGCTTCTGCTGGCAGTCCTGCAGCTCGCTGTCCCTGCAGTGGCACTGGGGCAAAGTTTTGAGGGGTGGTTTTGTAACAGAACTACTTGAAAAGCAGTGAGCTAAAGAAGAGAGAGACATGGTGCTGGGGAAGACCCAATGAACCAGGACTACAAATAATTGATTTTAGTTCTGATTTGTCTGCACTGCATAAAACACTTAGCTTCAGGACAGCTAAAGCAAATTTATACACATTGGCTTAAAAAAGACGGGATAGTTCATTAAGTATCCTGCCCTACTACTTCCACTAAGATACCCACCCCAGACTTCAGCTGTCAAAAGTTATGCCAGGTAGCTACAGCAGAAATAAAAAGAAGGGTTGTTCTCCTTCCTTCCCTCTTCTGGTCATTTCAGTTCATCCTGACTCTGGCAGGATGAAAACTCTTTGATTTGATGGATTTCCACATAGTAAGCTGGAGAAGCTGATGTGTGGATACACCTGCTGTTTTGCTGCTTCTGGTACAGGAATAGTAATCTCTGACGGGGGTAAAGAAAATAATTTGGACTAGTGGCATCTTAAATGGCTGGGAAAAAAAAAAAAAAGCTAGGAGGCTACAGCCAAAACAAGAAGGGTTTACTATGAAATAAAGTCATACTGAAAATCAGTCATGTTTGACCTGGTATGAGGTTACAATGCCAGGTCAACTATCACCTAAGTACTATTGCTTTGTGCTAAAACTGAAGTGCCCTATCTGCTCTGAGAATGTATTTTAAAACAGTTGGGTTGATTATCATAGTTTAATTGCACACTTTTAGGAGCACTAAAAAGAAACACTAGCTTCAAAGAATAGAATAGACATATTACTTAGGACACGAAACATTTTATTATGCATACTTAGTATACTTAATGAAACAGAGCCTCAACCCCGAACTGGAGCCTTTAGACATCACTGTAGCACAAACAGCATACAACAGTATACATAGTTATGGCAGTCTTTTAATAGCAGATTTAGCTAAAATGACAATCAATTCAGCTGACGTAGTAACCCTCCAGCCACATGGTCATCCTCATCTTACTGCAAAAAACAATTGTCCTGCAATGATGCTATCGGGGCCACCTATGTTGATCTTCATGTGTGTACTCACAGCCAGCAGTGAGGGATTCACCAACTGGTTCAGTAAGCGGGTATAAACAGTCGCTGCCACCAGTGGGGTTGTGTTGGCAGCTGCCTAAGCCATCTCAAGCTGCTCCCCGGGAGCTCATAGAAAGCTGCACCTTGCAAGGGGAAGTTCTGACCTCTCTGAGCTTGGTGGGAGCTGGAACGTTGCAATGGTGCTCAGACTTCTCTTGCAGACTGTACTTGGGTGAATTATCGATAGCTTTCATTGATTTGTCCTATCTCAAGACAAGGTTTCACAAGACAGGTGAACTGATTTAAAAGTTTGGTGCTGCTGTTAAAAGAGGCAGGTCCTGACCCTTGTCAATCCTGACTTGATGCTTCTTTCTCTCCTCCTGAGTTGTCGGATTTGCTTGATCCTGTCTCCCCAGTGGTTGCAAGGCAATGAACACGCACTAGCACAAAGGAGTGAGAGCATGGGGGAAGGGAAAGGCCAGGACTGCTTCATTTGATGTCACAGCAGACCAAGCATCAGCCTTTGTCACCCTGTAATGTAAACAGATTTCTGTACTTTCGGTGCGAGGTCATAAAATGCACTAAAATCTCCTATGAAATAGACATTATAACACAGCATTTCTTGCACTTCCATATTTCCTGCATGAAGAAATAGAACAAAGTGCTTTGCCAAGTATAAGTTATTGACTTTAGTTTTTCATACAATCTCTATCTGACAAGGAAATATTTACTTAAACAGTTATTCAGATGAAACAACTGGGGAACATACAGATGAAACAAATTGCCAAGAGATTTCAACAAAGAGCAAGACTAAGACTCTGGCTGTCCTGCCTCCCTACTCTCCTCTCTGTGTCATACCATTTGGCTTTGAACTCCTGAATACATTTTGCTCATCCTCCTGGAGCATTTCACTAATTGATGAAAGATTAAAATATAATTCGGGATGACATTCACCACTGAAATCTGCCTTAACAAGAGGTAATAGGCTGAAACCATGGAGGAAAAGGAAAAAATGCTTTCAGAAAAAAAAAATAATTACAACATTTGAAAAGTAGTTTAATTTCCTTGTAGAGGACGACTTGCAGAATATCCCTAAGTATACCACAATTCTGCAATAAACGTCACTTTCAATAAGCAATGTCATTATTATATTTTGCCATGAGGTTAACAGTGCTAGACTGCCAGTTAGGGGCTACTTCTACTGGGCAAATACTTTTCACTGGCTCTCTGGGAGGCTATTAAAACCAGGTTTCATTGTAAATAGTTACACAAGACATTACAGAAGTTGTTATCAGTGAAAATATGTATTCTTTACACTGTCAGCTTTTTTTCTTGAGGTAGGTAATTACAAAGCACTATTGAAACCAACCCAACCTGTTTATACAGTAGGAATGAAAATTACATAACCTAAAAAAAAAAAAAAAAAAAAAAAAAAAACCCCCAAATAAAATACAACCCACAAAAAAACCTTTACCAGGTGAAATTTTTGCAGATTTTACAGCAGTGTAAAAACAATCCAGCAACACACAATTGCATCTGAGTTAACCTGGAACATAAACTGGAACTCTCCCTTACGAGGATGCTGTTTGGCTGAAATGTACTGGGCACGGATGAAATCACTCAATAAAGGACACCTGCATGTTTGAGAAGGTTCCTCTTATGCTCCCTTCCACATACTAGTAGAGTTCTGTTCTGAAAGTTTTTAGACCTTTATTTTTGCCTCAATGGGAAAGAATCCTCCAAAACCTTCAACTCAGAGAATTAGAAACTTCAGTCTGGGAAAAAAAATATGTGGATTCGCTGGGCCAAAGTCCCTGCTGCACCCAGGGGGTGTGGCTGCAATGAGAGAAGCAGTGAAGGGGGAAGGGTGGCTTATGTTGCAGTTACTAATGCATGAGTCAACCAGACCTATTTTGAGGGTACATGATCAATACACAAGGTGAAGGATATGGAGGATGACATAATGGAGGTGGACAAAACATGGGGCCAATAGTATGACTATATCACTCATAGTTCGCTATTTAGGCAGTCACATCCATTCTTCTGCTTGTGCAGAACCTCCCCGATACAAAGCATAATTTAGAGCAAGGACATCTATAAATGACTAGCAACATCTTTTTCAACATTCTCAAGCTCCTAAGGACTGCTAGAAAAAATTTCAGCATTTTAGGGATTTCCATAGTTAAATGTAGCCTGAATACTTGTTCACCTGAGAAAAAATGGAATTAAGGAAGGGAACCTGAAAAGGCAAAATTGGGGGGCAGGAGTGTATGGAAATAATGATGGAGGAGGTGGCACCCATCTCAGAAAGGGATAGGAAACTGTATTACGGAGTATTGCCAACCAAAAAGTTAAGAGTAAATCCCATCTCCACACACTCTCAATACTGAGACTGCATTAAAAAAAAATCTTGAAAAAAATAGAGTTGAGTACATTTTTTTGTTTGGGTTTTAGTAGGGTTTTTGGTTTTTTTTGTGAACTCTGCAGGTCTTCTTCCCAGTCTATCAGCTGCAAACAAGTTTTGATATTTATATAGTGCCATAAATGTGCACTATTTATATAGTGCCCTTTATAAATGCCTTACACAAGCAAAATAATCTGAAAGTTCATGATGCAGTCCAAGCAGCTGTCAGCTCTGCACTATCTAAACTGACCTGAGCTAATTTGGGGATTAGGTATAAAATGTCATTACCTCTGCAATCTGCGATTATCATCCTGTTCAACTGTACTCCCTGCAGGGCTGGAGAAGCCCCATGAATTCTCTTGGTTTTCAGATACTGTTCTCTTCTTTCCTTTGTGAGTGTGGATCCCATACCTAGTCTTGCCTTTTTGATTCTCAGAAGAATCTCCCTTTTCTTCTGGGCACTAGAAATACGTACTAAAAGCACCCTTCTTCTGTCCACAGATGCCACCTTCCACAATGCACCTTTCAGCCTGTTTATAGGTGGTTTCTGTATTTCCCTTGGCCTTTTTGCTCTGTAATGACCATTTCCAGCCTGACCATGCAGTAATCCCCTCCAGGGCTAAGCAGCTCCAATTGGAGAATACAACCCAATCCAAGGACAACCGATGCTAAGCCCTGTGAGGAAGCATGTAAGGGCTTCCTTAAAAGAAAAAAAAAAAAAAAAAAAGAATTTTTCTGCCAGTAATTTTAAAGATCCATGTTAAGGGTACAACCACTGGATGGATACTAGGCGTCTATGTCAAATTCCTTCCACAAGGACCCAGTTGTAGGAGTGGGAATGCAGCACTCCTTCACAACTGTAGCTGTGTTTCAACAAAATCTCCCCGTGATACAGCTAATTTTGCTCTAAAGGCCAATCTCATGAAGCTGCTGAGAAGATCCAGTTATTGCTACGACAAACAAGCATGGACCTGCTCTTCCAATCCTTTCTCACAACTTCACCTCTCCTCCTCACTTGTGCTTCTGCTGCTTTTGTGGCACCAGCAATGGTCAATAATCTATTCTGTAGGTAAAGCAAACTGATAAAAAAGTGGAGAGGAGTGATTATTTGCTTGTCTGGTGAGCTACATTAGCTCACTTAGTTGTCAGATGACTGTCAAAGCTGGCACAAGGGAAAGTCTGGTGACAGCAAAGCTGGAAGTGAGGAGAGGGGACTGGGATTGTGCTTTCTGTGAAATTCTGTTGCTGGGTCATATAAGCACCAGCAAATGCCACAGCTGAAATTCAGTGCAAAGACAGAGAAAGAAAAGGGGAAGGGAGAACATGAATGTCACCTCTTTTGGAGACAGCATATCTTCAGATCTAAAGCTAAAGAGGTACTACCTCATCACTTCAGGAAATCATATCTATTTTTCCTCTTAAAGGAAATTTACTTCAATTAAGGCATATCTGTGGTGAATATTATCTCAGAAAAAAACCCCCAGTTTGCTATAGGACAGGTCTGTATTGTCAATTGTATAAGTTTTAGCCAACAGGAATGTGCACACCTGTGCATATGCAATGTAAGTCTGAACACAAATAAACCTCCCATATATAACTAATGAAAGATGTGTAGCACCTCTTCTGGACTTCAAATAAACACCTGGTATTACACGGATTTTGCTTCCATTTTTCAGTATAAATATTACATGTAGATTTAAGTTTAGGTCCATTCTAACTGCCATTGGTAGGGAACTAGTTCTTTCTTCTTTCTGATGCAAATGCTTCTTTCTTTCTTCTAAATGATGCAAACATTCGAGTAACCTCTGAGAGAAAATTATTTGAGACAAATGATATTTCTAAAGGTGAATATCGCAGGGACACAAATGTGTAAATTGCTGCCCTCTTAAAACGTGTTTGCTAAAAATTGTTTCTCTAAAGGAGGAGCACAGCAAGGTGTGAATTTTATTCTGATAGCAACTGTCACTTGATTGAGGTGCTAAATGTGAAAGCTGTTATTTTAACTCTGAACAAGACAGTCTGTGGTAAACAATCTGAATTACGGATAACTAAAACCTAGCTATTGTTGTCTAATTTTTCCTTTATTTCTTCTTATTTTCCTCAGTAATGGATTGCATTTAGTTATCATTATAAAAAGGTAGTAAGCACATGAAAGCTTAATTGGAAACAGCCCAAGGTTGTTAAAGGCAGAACCCAGTCATCCAGTCATCTCACATGTGCAGATCAACAACTCCTTCAAGGCATCTTCTGGCTGCTCTCCCTGTGGAAGCTAAGGTGAGGAAGGTGGTGGTGATACCTCACTGGCCTTGTCCCAGGGCAGAAGCTGGAAGGCTGTACACCTTGGCCTCAGGAATGTGACACTGCTCGGGGCTCTGCCAGTTGGGACATAATGTGAAAGCTTGCGCTCAAAGCGATATTATAAAATAGTTAGTGTTCAGTAGATTCCCCTTCTAAAATCCTTTGCTGTAATCTCCTCATGTTGATGAGACCTTAATGTAGACTGTCTCTTGATTCTGGCAGCTATTTTCAGCGTATCAGCCTGATTTGCCCTGGGCTTGTTTAACTAATGCTGATAAGGACAGCTAGAGCCAAAAAGCTCAGCAGAACAAAAGTGCCTGTTCCTTGCATTGAGGCATAGGCACCAATATAAGCAATGCTGAAAATTATTTTGGAAAATATGGTTGTGCTAGCTAGCTTTTTCCCTTCTCACAGCTCTGGATGCAGTGTCACAGCAGCTTAAACCGATCTCAGATGATTCACAATTCTGCCCTTTCCCCCCCTGCCACCCAGCCCCCCCCTCTTTTTTTTTTTTATGCCAGCTGGCACTCAGGCAAATAAGCAGGAAAACGGTTCAGGGAACTCATTTGGCTGAAAACAAAAGGTATTCATCTTTGGCCAGCCTGGCTTCCCAAACTTACTTATCAGCTAGTGTCACGTGCTCCAGTGCCAGCACAAGTGCACACAGGTGAGAATCATAAAATCATAGAATCATAGAATAGTTTGGCTTGGAAGGGACCTTAAAGATCATCTAGTTCCAGCCTCCCTGCCATGTCTCAGAACACTGGGACTGGGGGGAGATCAGGACTGTGGCACCTCCAATTTGAATGACAAATCTCCACATGAATTCACTCCCAACAGCAGCAGCCTGCAACTGCTGAGCAGAAATGGATTCGTCCTATCCCAGAACCCCTTTGCTGTCCAAATACTCCTGTGTCCTACCTTGTGCTGGCTCTGGCCTGAATTATAAAGTAAATGAATGGAGTCTGCTGATCCAGAAGAAAATCTGTCCCAGAAAATAAATGCAATGATTCCTTCCTATAAGTAGAAATCCAGACCCAAAGTCCCAAGACTATTATTTGCTCCTCCTCTTCCCCATTTCTTTCTCTCACCTTTCTTGAACACATTGTTGGAAATTGTACAGCCCTATGGGGAATTTTTCCTCAAGAATTGTGGTGGCTGACCACAGGATGGAAACTGAAACAGAAAATAACCCAGTTTTCCTTGTACAGCAAAGTCATGTCCCATGTCACCTATTTAACACAAGCATGGATGATTTCCATCTCATTGCTTCTGTAGGTCAGGGCAATGGGTAACTTCACTTGATACTCTTCCACTCTTCACCTCAAAAAAACAAACCAATAGTCATTTCACTTTGTGGAAGGTCAGGCAGATAAGTAAGGATTTCCAAAGCAGAGAACACAAATTATTCACAACTTGAAGTTGCAATTGACAGATAATTTCCTGTTAAAAAACAGAGGGAAGTTGCAGAAATATGCAAACTATTTTTATTCAAGTTCTGAAAGTTTAGGTTTTTTTATATCACCCTGTCCCACCACACCATTTGTTAAACTTACTTTAAAATCACTTCTGAATTTGTGCTTTTTGTGTAAAAACCTGTGTAATTCTTTAAAACACATTGTACTAATGTTCCATTTCAACTATATATAAATTTAGGTTGACATTGACGTAGAGGTTCTTATACTGAAGTCTTTCTCAACTTTAAACCCATGAAATTAATTTTCCATATTTATGGTAAATCTTAAGATCCCTGAGCATGAGACAGCATTCTCCATAAAAGAAACACTCAACAATGATCCACTTGCAAAACGTGGGTTTAGACCCACAGCAGGTCTCTCCTCTTTATTGTGTGAATTCTGCCTTCACCCTGGAGCCTTTTTTGGGCTTGATGCAAAATGCTGGCACTAGTAGAAATCTGTACAAAAAGTTTTGAACTTGACCTTTTCCTTTGTGAGTGGAATAGCTTTGGTCATTTTCACAGTTATCTTTTTCCTTCATTGTGTTTGGTGTTCCAGGAAGTATAGGTCACTCAAAATCTACAGAATGTCACATCCTTTAATAAATCTGGTAGCTTTATGCCTTATTAGTTTGACAACTTTTGCAGTGGGGAAGTGGAGATTTTTTGCTTTATAAAAACAATTATAATTTAAACATTGTATTTTGGTGTACTTTTAATTTAGAAGAGTGTGAACAATAGTCAGGAGTGTGAACGTGACTGCTTTGGTGTTGCTTTTGATTTAAATGAGACCACAAATAAGTCTGTCTAGGCTAGAGAAAGTATGGACCTCATGTTTCCTAAATGCAGTACAGTATTTTAATTACTAGCTAGGATTTATTTCACAGAAGGGTGAGCATCTCCATTCTAATAACGAATCATTTTCTCTTTCTGTAATGACTGTGACTGCCTCATTATACTTTCCATGGTATATAATCTTGGTGTTGACACAAGTGGATATACAGCAAAAAAACTCACTCATCCAGTCAGCCTAGGATACTTGAGCCAGATTATCCTTTAAAGAACAAGTCTGCAGCACATATAAAACCACAGAAGAAAACACAATCTGAATATTCCCACTTTGAGGTTTTGGTTTCTTTACCTTAATATTACAGGAACGGTATTTTCTTCCCTTCATAGAAGGGAAAACCAATTCTGCTCTGTCATTAAATAAAAGGCTTGAAATCTCCCAATTTAAAATTTTGTGCTTTACTTGCAGGATCTAGCATCTTATTGGTTAGATTTGTTTTTGAAAGGAGATCTAACAAGACACTGTGAATTGCCATGTCCTTACAAGATGTAAGTTGATGCTTATCTGTACCTTCATGGAAAATGACAATGCATTTACCCTACTTATCAAAAAGCAAATTCTACGCTGCAAGTAAAAGCTGCTGCTGTACTTAGAGTAACTGTCATCAGTGAATTCGGTCTTTACAGTAACCAACCATTTTGAAAGACATGAGTGCACATTCATATCTTCATTATTCCAGCAGAAATGCAGACACTGCCAATTTCATCACTAGGAATCCCTTGTTGAGTGAAAGACGTAACACCTGCTTTTTAGCTAAGTATTTGGGAAAACACCATTATGAGCAGTTACCCATTTGATCTCATGTTTTCAACAAGGGCAGAAAGAACTTTGTTTTTTCAGCTCTTACCTCACACACAGAGAACATAATCATACAAAAAATGTATTTGAACTTTATTTATTATGCACATCAAAGAAAAGTAATGAACAGTAATATGACCCCTTTCGAAATCTGTTTGGGCTGCTGAATCTGGACCAGAACCAGAACCAGAACCTTTTGCAGTTCTCTATATATTTGGTTATGGGGACACTTCATTGACAGAGCTGTGGACATGGCAAAGGAGGTGGTCACAATACAGTCCATATACATGTAGTATCTTTTTGGAATTGACTGCATAAAATGAATTTAAATAAAATGGAATTGACTATCCATGGCAGGGGGCTTGGAACTAGGTGAACTGTAAGGTCCTTTCCAACCTAAACCATGATGCTATGAATACTACTTATGCCTTTACTCAACAAGAAGAAACCATAGCGACAGAAAAACATTTATGTCAGTCGCAGCTTTACTATCACAGACTATAGTATGCATAGCAACTAATTCACAAGACACACTCAAATGCGGAGAATAAACCACGTCAAGTCGCGTTACTTTCTGATCAATGTAGCTGACAGTTTTGCGATACATGGAGCACAAACCACGTTTCCCTGGCATCAGCTAGGGCTGCCATTATGGGCGTCTTGCACCTATGTCACGATTATAGTGATACCAAAAATGCCAGCAAATAAAACTCTGTTAAGACTTGTTTTGGAGCTTTAGAATGCAAGCACTGTTTATCGCACCTGGGCAACATGAGAGAGCGATCTTCATCAATAGTGTGCAGCAAGACAAGAGGTGGGACAGGATGGATTTTCCAGTTAGATGCACATGGATAAATTCTCCCAGTAATCTGAGGCATAGTATATTACTTTCCAAGAACTAATTTTAATGCTATTATGAACTTTTGCAACAGTCAAAACTCTTGCTAATTTGGAGCTTTGGAGCCAGCTCTCTGCTTGACCTTGGATTGGAGATGGGGAGAGACTGCAAATAGGGGTAATGGCAGAAGGCGGCACATCTGCTCAGCACAGATCAGACTGAACACAAAGCGTTACCATCTCCAAACAGCGTCTGGAAAACCACCGTTTTACATAAAACGAAACATGCTATCGGAGGGACACAGACTCACAGAATCACCAGGTTGGAAAAGACCTCTTGGATCACCAAGTCCGACCATTCCTATCTGCCACTAAACCATGTCCCTGAGCACCTTGTCTTCTCATCTTTTAAACACCTGCTGAGATGGTGACTGGATCCCCACCCTGGGCAGCCTCTGCCGGTGCCCAAAGAACTTTCCTGTGATTTTTTTTTTTCTGATGTCCAGTCTGAAATATTCTGCGTAATTCCAAAGAACACAATTACTTAGACAAAACTTTAACTCAAATTAAAAAAAAAAATCCCACTTTTTGTAACTCCTTCTTGTACCAGTAGGGGAAACTCCAATTGTATGCTTTTGCATCTCCTCTTCCTTTGGTCTCGTTCCCTAGCTTTCCTCGATTCCACATCTTTCAGTTGAAACGCGGGCAAGGGGAGCACAAGGCATTCCCGCGGCGTTGCTATGGGAACTTGGAGACCGATGAGGAAAGGACCGATGAGGAGGGGACCGATGAGGACCAGCGCGCTGGGTGCGACCCGGAGGGAGCGGGGCACCATCGACGCCTCAGCACCTGCGGCCGCTGGGACGCGGGCGGGCGGGCACGTGCTGCGGGGGGGGCGGCAGGTCCGGGGGGGGTCCCGGCTGGTGCGCTGGATGGGGTTGGGTGGGAGGGGGGGGCAGCAGCAGCCCCGGGGCCGGGCGGCGGCCGGAAGTGACGGGGCGGCGCTGATTCACCTGCTGGGCGGTGCGGTGTGGGGCGGGGCGGTGCCCGCCGGGAGCCGGAGCCGCCGGTGCTGCCGCTCGACATGGAGCCGCCCGCCGTGCCGGTGGCTGTGGTGGCGGTGGCGTCCCTCGTGCTGCTGTGCTGCGCAGGTGGGCGCAGGTGTGGGGAGGGAAGGGAAGGGAAGGGAGGGAGAAAGCGGGAGGGAGGCGGCTCTGCGGGATGGGGACCGCGTCGAGTGGAGAAACGGAGAGAGGCAGGCGGCTCTGGGGTTGGGAGAAAGGGCGGCTGCCTGCCTGCCCTGCTGCTTCTCCCCGGCGCCCGTGGGGTGCCCGCCCCGCCGCGCCTCGCAGCATCCCCTTGCGGTGTCCGTCTGTGCGCGGGGCTTTGTTCGCCGCCGCGCTTTTATCCCTTCCCCATCCCTGGCTCTGCCCGCGCCTCCCCCCAGCAGCGCCTGCCGAGCGGGGGGCGAGGGGAACAAAGGTTTTAAACCGCCTGACCCTGCGAGCGTGGTTATCGCTCTAGTGGCTGAATCCGACTTCGAGGTTGGTCTTGGTTTGAGAAGGTGGAAGGGCGAGCTTCCCGAGGTCTCCCCGGGGTGGCTTCTCGAGGTGTCCCCCCGCCCTGGAGTGGTTTCCCGAGGTGTGTCCCGCACCACCTCCGGGGTGGCTTCCCGGAATGTGACAATGTGACACCCTCCCCCCCCCGGTGTGGCTTCCCGAGGTGCCGTGTCCCCCTTCCCGAAGTGGCTTCCCGAGGTGCCGTCCTCCCCTCCCCCCCGGAGTGGCTTCCCGAGCTGTCGTCGTCTCCCCCCCGGGGTGGCTTCCCGAGGTGTCGTCCCCCCTCCCGAGGTGGCCCCTCCAGAGTGGCTTCCAGAAGTCCCTTGCAACCTGGTTGTCCTAGACTCGATAGCCATGATTAAGCTCTGTGGAAAAAATGCATTTCAGGGGAGGGGGAAGGGTTTTGAATTACATGGCTTTAAACTTGTTTGTTTTTTTGTGGCCGAGAGAAAGCAAAGGAGTAGATAAACAGAAGTACCCACCCCAAACCAAATACAAACCAGACTGGGCCTGGGCTGCTAAAAAGTAGGTAAATATTTTCATCTCAAATGGTATTAGGCTCCTGTGAATGAACTCGGTTGGAGTGCCAGGTTAACGTTTCCAAAACAGATCAAAAAAGGTTTCCACAGAAGTTGACCCAAACTACATGAAACTACCAAAGATTATGAAACACCTGCCAAGGTTCAGGTTCACAGTAAAATGTCTATCATTGGTGTCAGGAGGCTAGTTTTTGTTTCCTGTTGAAACGTTAATTCTTTTGTTGATGTCACTGCTGTTTTGGGAAATTACTCACAGGATCAAAATTCTGTGTCTATAATGGAGTGATGAACTCTGATCCCCTGTGTGAAAGGATGTTAGTAGTTCTGCATTAACTGTTTGTCTGAGGAGAGTTAGATGCTGTGTAAGAGCATCTATGCTCTTACATATCATGTAATGACTTACTAGTATTTAGTTAACACAGTTAATGATTAAGATTTCTATTGAAACAGTTCATATAACTGTAGCTGCAGAAAAAAGCTTGTTCTGAGTAGATTTTTTATATTTACTGCAAATCAGTTGGCTCACTGCTATGATATCAAAGGCTATGATACTATAAAGCTAGCAATAATTAATGTATGAGGAAATGCAAAACCAGAACAAAATTTTACCCTTTAGCTCTACGGAAATATACTGGTATCTTCAGATTCCGCTATAAGATTGAATGACTTCGTAAAGAAAGTTATATATATTTGTATTTTGATTAGGAATACCTTTTGCATGGTTATTTGAATGACTGTACCCTGAAAGACATATGCATTTCACAGTTCTCTGAGAGAAGTAATTTAATAATGTGTGTATCATTGGAACTGGTACCTCCTCTTAGCGTGCTTGTGTCTTTTTGCCCATCAGATGGAGTTAGTATTTCTGGATCTGTGTTACAGGTAGACATCACTTCCTTCGCTGAGGGAACGGATGTCAGTAAGCTGCTGTTCTCCATATGGACCCAACTTAGAGGAAGCTAATTTTTGTGCAGTTGAGTGATAGTTGTTGGCAGCAAAGAATTGTCTAGATGCTGAAGTCTTTACTTGGGTTTGTGGTACTGCAATAATTCATTGTGTTATTTTAAGTCTTGTGCTATGTGCTGGTTTTGCAGCTTTTTTTTTTTTTTCTGTACGACTTGTGTTCCTTGTTTCACTGTCACTAAAAGTAGAGGATTCAAAATAACTGATTTTGTATAAATAAGGAGGCTTATCTTGACTGTATAAAATACACCTTCAGCAGGCAAAGGGGCTGTACTATTAGGTGTTGGAATAGGAAAGCGTTTGGTTAAGTTATCCCTGAACCCTGCTCAGGGGTTTAATCCCTCTGTTAAGATCAATTTCACAGTCATAAATTGACAAATTGGGAATTTCCCTTTCCCTTGCAGGAAGGGAAGAGTTCATCCTTGAGCATTTCAGGGTAATAGAGGAAAACAGTTCTTTCCTGCTGTTTTTGTAATTAGTAATGAATTAATTCTAGTGACTGCTTCAGTATTACACGACTGTGCAACTGATAAATAACTTGTGGCAGTTTTTCTTCTTGCATTGGTGCTTCTGGAAGATGACTGCAATAAAAGGTTAGTGCAGTGAAATTCGGTCTTCTCCTGTCTTGCAGACTTCTGGTGTGAATTTACATTTGGATAGCTGTTTCTCTACTCATAAGGGCTTTTCTAATTGTACTTATTCTTTATCTAAAAATGCCTTTTTAAGTCTGTTGTGAATTAGAACCTGATGGCCATTCGGTGTGTATTGTAGCAAGTATGATCAGTCATTTTAAGTAGTTGGAGATTGCCCAAATGTGCAAATTCTGCTTACCTTAAACAAATGCTGTATAGCTATTACGAATAAATCCTGGAATAGGGTAATAGGGATTATGTACATCTTCAGATCTTGAAATATTTCATTGAGATACTCATACTAAACTGTTTTCCAAAGAGCAGTACAGAAGAGGAAAGCTCAGTTGTGATGTTAAGTGCTACCAGATCATTCTGTTAGATCTTATATTTTGTAAACTGATGTATGCTTGTTTTATTAATTCTAAGTTTTCTAGAAAGCTTAATCATCTTAAGAGCTAATATAAAGAAATTCTATTGTTTCTCATTGCCAGTGGCACTGAGCACGTATTTGCCTATGCTGTGAATTCAGAGGGACTGTGTACATATTGGTAAGCTTTTCCTGATTCTACAGTGTTGAGAAAATCCTCTCGTTCCATTTAGAACAAATTCAAGTTTCTGTTGTTGTAGAAGACTGAAAATAAATTTAGATGCTTAACTTTTGATTTAACAAATAAGACAGTGACCTACAGCTGTTAAACTTTAGAAAAATGTGTAATGGCAGAACACAAATCTTCAGTAACTGAAAAGTTAACATAACTGGATAAGTATATGTCTGTGTATGGGTATAAAAAGGTGATTGCAAATGTGGCGATCCATTTAGCCTCTGGAAGGTGTGTTATACAAAATAGTAATATGATGCACATAAATGCTCAAATTGAATTAAAGACTTTAAGTAGAGTTTTAAGGTAAATATCTAGGTGGGGATTTCTCAAGTCTGAAGTAATATCTCTTACTGCTGTTCTTGTGGTGGTGGGTTGTTTTTTTTTTAACAGTAGTAGTAGGAGTTAATTTTGTACTATATTGAAGTTTTGCAATGTGTGATGCCTTATTAATAGAATATTAGGCCTTTGAATAAAAACAAAATTCCAGTAAGCTTTGAGAAAAGTATGTTTATGCCTCTATCATTAAACTTGCAGAAATATTTCCAATAACATGCTTGTGGGAGCAGAACCCAATGCAAACATTATAAGTCTGCATTTGATGGCTAGTACACATTGTCAAATATGTATGGTAAGGAACTTAACCCTGCTCATGTTTTTATGCATGCAGCGGGATCTTAGAGAAGCTTAAATTAGGAGAAATTAGACTACCATAGTGGTTAAACAATTATTCCTATCTCAGTCTCTTAATTACTAAACATGGTATGTTTTATCCATTGTGGACTAATTGTAGCAAGTTGCAGCATTCAAGTTCTTCTTCAGCTTCCACTGACATGAAAAGTTATCTGAAGTTCAGGACTCCTTTCTTATGTTCCCCACATCTTAGGATTTCAATAAGTATAAAAATCTTTAACCAGAGATGACTTAAACAACTAGTTACTGCTGTGACATCAACTGTGATATTTGAATTAGTAGTTTTGCCTTAACCAATCTGTGTTTATCAGAAGGTATTTTATGCGTTCAGAATGCTGCTGCAAGATTATTATAGGTTGTCACTTTGGTCTCCTCCAACTGCCCCCCTGTGCTGGCTTTTCCTGTGTTGCATCAAACTTCAGCTGCCTGCCTGTCTTCACTTCCATTGCTTTGACAGCCCTTTCCAAAACCAAGTCTGCTTAATATAGCGATGAAACTGCTACTCCTAAATGTTTGGTTTAGCTTCCATTGCTGCTTTACAAAAAATACATTTTCGTATGAGCACTTATATGCTTTGTTACTGATTCCATTCGTGCTTTGAGAAATTAATTGTATCTTTGAATCTGCCTCCGCATCAGAGTGTTTAAAACTCATTTGCCTCCGTGGCCTCAGACAGTTGTACAGAAAATGGAACTTGATTTTGGGGCCAGTATTGTTTCATCATACTTCCCAACTATTTTAATCATTTGTTGCTTGTGTGCATTTGTAAGCTTTTAATGGCAGGGATTCTCATTTTGCTCTTGTTGCAACTTCTGGTTCATTTCATGGAGCTTTTAGATGCTGTGCAAAATATGAAAAATAAGGAGAAATTTCAATAATTGTGCGGCTCACCAGCTTATAAGAATGCCTGCCCCCAATCTAATTTCTCCTCCTGTTCTCTTTTTTTTTTTTCTTTCTTTTTAGGGAATTCCCCTTTTTACTAGTTTGCGTCTTTCCGGGAATGATTATAAGAGCTACTTCAGCCTGTTGTTATGAGAGTAAGTGGCAGCAAAGCCATAGTTATGTGGAAATTTGTTTCAATAGCGGCTTGAACATAAGCAACCGCTGCATCCTTGCTGATCACTTCCTTTACTGCACAACTGCTCTGATTGTGTGAGTGCATGATGAGTGGGTCTGAGTTGAGGCTGCTTAAAACTTTCATTAACTTTCTAAACCGGTTAGATTGCATGATTTGGAATGAGAAAGAATTTTACCAACAATGTGTCCTGGTATGGGGAAGGAATGAGTGTCAGGAAGGATGGCAGAAGAATATTAGGAGGTATTCTGCTTGATCAATATCCTCCCATAGGAAAGAAACATATGTATAACTTTGGCCTGGGGAATCCTGGCTGGGGAATCGGACTGTATTGCTAAATCAGGCAATCAGTTGAATGGCTAGCTCCTAACTCAAAGATTATTTTTGCATCCCATTTTATGTGGTACCTGGGATTCGTCTAGACCAATGGTGAGCCAGTTCAGAGAGTTTCAAAGTCAGAAATATACTAAGTTTTTGTAAGATTAGTTTTCTACCTGTTCCTTTTCCTGGTACAAATCAATGAGATCAAGTCTGAGTTGTAACAAGAGAGTCAACTGAAACCTCAAACCCATGTAGATGGAGTATATTACTGTTGACTTCTGTTTTGTCATTTACTGGATCGTATATTCAAAACTTGTGATGCGGTAGAGAGGCAAGATTTGGAGCTTTATTGGCTGTAGGCTGTAGCCATTCACCCAGTGCCATGATGTTACTGTTAAAAAGCATCTGAAGTTTTGCAGTTCCTCTTGTTCTACATTTTTTTTAATAGATGTGTTTTTCATGCCCTATAGCTAAAACCTATGCTTAGCATGTTGAAAAATGGTTAGTCAGTAAGAAATATTTGGTGTGTTTAGAAGGAAGGATGAGAATTCAATAAGTTCATAACTATCTTGATTTATGCAGAGTAAGTTTGTATAGGGAATGAAAATGTCATGTAGTCACTGATCCTGCATTTTCAGCTCATCATTTTGTTTTTAACAGCATAACCTACAAAGAATGTTTTATTTCAGTTATTTGAAGGCATGTAAAAATAGCGTGCGTGTGTATATATATATTAAAGCCTCCCTAAATTTTTAAATGATTAGTTAATATTGCTGTTTACAGTGGATAGTCTAATTCTTCAAGCTTATTCCTTTCTGACTGTTTATTACATAATGGGAGGCGAGGGGAAAATGGGCAGACAGCTGCTTCTTTCTGTTATCATGATACTTCATCTTTAAAAACCAGAAACAACTCAAAACCACAAAACCCAACCCTGTACTACTGAATGAAATAATTTTCAATTTTAATGCGAGCCTTGCATGTGCTAGGAGAAAGCATTGCTTGCTCAGTAGCTCAGAAGAGCCAAAATCACTTTACTCAAGTGAAAATAATATGGCTGCTCAGTTAAGTGTTTCATTGTATGTAACTCCCTGATGCATTGACTGACAGATGTGCCTAAGGCATTCACACTGCCAAAGAGATGCTTCATTCAGTTTCTTTTTAAATGCCATTAAATTGGCAGGAAAAAAATTTGAATCATGTGGTTTGATTGCTAAGTGACTGTATAAGCCTTCAATATCAGTTTGTAATGGGAAAATAAGTGACTTGCAGGGCTAAAAGCAAAAACAATCTATGCAGTTGATGTAGATTTGGTAGAGCAGCTTTTGTGTGAAAAAGTTGTTTGGGTTCTGATATTTTTTTTTTCTTTAGCTGAAAAAAAGTCTTTGTAATGGTTGGCCCTCATTTCATTTTATGCTGCTTAATACTATTTCTAGATGTTTCCTTAATGGCTCTTAATTGCAGTGATGGTACAGTTTCACATTACACCTAGCTGCATTACAGATGTGATGTGTCTACATCTGGTATTACATCATGTGTCTGTGGAGGCTGTTGCTACTTTCGGCAATCATGTTGGGTTCCTTCTTCCCTTCCTTGTGCCAAAGCAGCATCATGCAGGTGCTGTGTGAGTCCATTCAGCTGAGGAAACATTTTCTGGAGTATTGTTGTCTTCCTGTTGGGTGAGTTCATGAATTCAAACCACTTTGTGGCTGTGTGGCACTGCTTGCTTTGAGAGCTAGCAGCAGCCTGGCTAGTGTAAGTGTAATGTGAAATTGCTCTCTGTCGGTGGGATTCCTTGACTGTGTAAGCAAACCCTTATCAAGGCTAAGGTAGCCTCTCAGCTTTCCTGTCTCTGGCTTTGTGCATCCACCACTTATCTTGTGCTTGAGGGACTCCCCTTTAGAGAATCCTGCCGGGAGAGACAAAGCAATATTTCCAGTGCAGCATCAGTTTTTAGTGGAGTCAACTATTTGTGCTGGGTTTCTGCCTTGTGTTATACTGGGATAAAGGGAGGTGGTGAGATCACACCCCAAGATGAGAGGGCAGGATCACAGTATTCTAGTTGTCAATCCCTTAGTACTGCATTTTGAATTGGGTTGTGCTGAATCATTTAAATGTGAACAAGCATTAAAACTTAGAACTCATAGTGATCTTCTGTAGATGTTGGGCAAAACAGTACTCCTGTGCTTAAAATTAAGATTAATCTTAATTTTGTTACAATATTCCCTCCCCCTTTATGTTGTCCTCCCCCAAAAGCAGCATATCCTTTCCTTCAGTAATGAGATACAAATGCTCCCTCTCTCAACTTGATAAGCATGTCCGTCTTCAGTAAGGTCATCAACTGCTGTGGTTGCTAGGATACTTAGCTGGTGACTTTGGGTTTAGCAACAAAAAAGCCTTGAAGAATGTGCTGAACAAGTGAGGAGCACAAGGACCGTTGTAGGAGGAGAGGGACGTTGTAGGGAATCTGAAGGCAAAGGGGATGTCAGGGAAGGAAGTTGTGGGGAAAGAAAAGTTAAAGCTCAGTAAAACTTTAGACCATATTTTTTATGTTTTCTGAGTTGCATTAACTATTTCAGATGATCTCAATTGTTGTTGGGAATGAAATTAAGCTCATGCTATGTGTTTGCAGGGTTAGGGTTAGTTGTAATTCTGTTGAGTCTTAAGTGGTTTTTGTTAGATTGGAAGGATGAGTAACTTCTAACTTCATAGTGCAGTGCATTTTAAAGTGGGGCATAGGTATGTGATACAATGTTAGAGCTAGTTATTAAATTCTCTGAGGACATCTAAACTGAAAGAGCATTTTTTTTTTTATTTGAAGATGCGTGCTTAGCCTATTTCCTCTTGGTTTAGGCTTTTCTTTTCTTTTCTTGTGTTGCTTGACAGGATTTGTGAATTCGCTTGAAGTCTGTTAGATACTCTATAACAATTATTGTTGAATTGGTGTATTTTGTTAGATTTTTTAGGTTAGACCAACACAGGATTGCTTCAATTTTGGCTTCTGTTCAAAGCAGATCACCTTGCAGTGGTGTTTGTGGTATTCCAAAAGGGAATACGTCTTTTTGAGCTGTTCTGCAGAAATCATGAGCTTAGAGTGGCAAAACATCATTTTTTGAAACTTGTCAGATTTCAGTGATTGCTGAAAACCATGTTTCTTCTTCTGGGAGTCTGGGAATCAGACCATAGAAAGGACTATAAGACACAGTGGTGGAGTCCTCTTTAATTGAGGAAGCAGATGGAAGGAGAAAAGTCAGAAATAAGCAGGGAGAAAGTAGATGCATGATTTGAGGAACTAATGTCACAGCATTGACTTTAAGGGTCAGTACAGAGAGTTTGCCCTGTAAATACACCTTAGAAAAGCGATGTTTCCCCTCAGGTTGCTCAGAGGACGTGAGATTTGGAAGTGCAAGCCCTCTGTTTTGAGCCCTAGCAGCAAAGTAGACTATCCAGGTGGTAGAACTTTACAGGGCTTATTCTGACATGCAGGGTTTTTTTCCATGTTTTGCTTCAAGAGCTCCTGCTGTTTCATCAGCTTTCTCTTTATAGATTACAGCACAGCCTTCTTCCATGAATATAATTCTTTTAGCTTCACCACTTTGGGGGAAAAAAGTGTCCTGAAAACTTAACCATACTATTTCTCTGGGAGTTTGGTCATTTAGCTTCATTCTGCTATCAGTGAGGCAGCTGAGATGAAACGTGAAAGAGGAATTTAAAATCTTTCCTTTACTAACACTGTCTGTTAGAGCTCAAGCTCTTTTCTTCAGAAATTGCTTTGAAGATTTAGTTTCCTCAACCATTCTTCTACTTAGTCTGGGACTAAATGGGTTAGGAAGGAGGAGTCAGTGTTTAGAGGAAGGACTGGGAGCCAAATCTCTTCGAAGTGAGTGCTTTTAGTCCTGGCTTGTCCTTGGTTTCTCTGGCTCCATAAACGGCATCTTTTCTGCAAAGTAGAAGGGCTTCATGAAGATATGTGAGTAGCTTAGAGAGCACTATGTGAGGAGGTATGAAACACACGTGTGAATATTAGATTTTTGTCTTCAGGGATTAATCAGTGTTCTGCCTAGTAGATTTAGGCTAGTATAGAAAGGCAAGTTTTTATCTTTTCTCTAACCTCTTTGAATTGGGCCTTTGAGGTTTAAGTTGAAGGATATGTAGCATGTTAATGTCAATAGCTTTGGAAATGTTAAATTTAGAAGTGCTTGATGGTTTTGCTGAGATGGTATGAGGGGGTTTTATTACTTACAGTGAATGTTGCTTTTCAATGAAATTTGTGTTGTAGCATTGTGTGATAACCGTAGTGTCAAGCATGGGAAAAATGTAGTCTGTGGAGCATATTAAACCTTAACTATTGAACACTTGATACTAACAGGATGGTACTTTCTTTGTT
This sequence comes from Cuculus canorus, assembly GCF_017976375.1. Lineage (NCBI taxonomy): Eukaryota > Metazoa > Chordata > Aves > Cuculiformes > Cuculidae > Cuculus > Cuculus canorus. The sequence goes on along the minus strand of NC_071401.1, from coordinate 102,984,737 downwards.
AGTAAAAGCTTTGTGATTTGCCTTTATCAGCGATGGATTATCCTAAAAATCTGAATTCTCTGCAGTTCTACAATAATTACATACTAAAACCAAATGTGCTCTTTAGATACATATCTATTATTATATTTGGGTGCAGTAATGCTGGGCCACTTTCTTTTCTTGTCCACTGCTGTGTGATTATCTTGCTTTTGGTAGTTCATTGCCTGTTGCTTTTTCACTCCTTTCCCTCATCTCTTTCTGAAGTGAGGTTGCTGTGAAGGTTAATCATTCTTCTGTACCTAGCTGCCTGACTGAATTAATAAGACATGTATTGAGGTGATACGCATTTCAGATTCTGTCCTGAAGCATTTGATGAGAATTTGAGCTGTAAAAGAGTTTGAGTATCATTCTGATGTTACAAGTCTCCAAATCTGTTAAATTTGCATTGTAAAGGGAGGGCAACTAGTATTTTTTTTTCATTCTCTTAAACTTCTGTTTTACTTCTTCTTGCCATTGTTCCTTTAATGTTTACTAAGTTAAAGAAGATTCCTTAGTGACCTTTCTTTGTGGTGTTCTGCCTCACGTGTTCCATGGAAAAACACTCAAGATGAGAAAATGACTAGAGCTGGTTGAAAAACTGGAATTGATTCTTTTTGCCTTCACTCGCTGTCCACTCAAGTTCTCAGGCTGAATTAATGAATGCTGATATGACTTCTGCAGTAAATGAAGTGGGGTTAAGACTGTGTCAGACCTCATCGTGTTGTTTTGGCATCACTTGAGTGCTGTGCAGTGAGGAAGCAGCAGGAGATTGTGGAATGGTTGCTGCTTGTGTGGATTTCAGCCTTGAAGGAGACTTTTATTTGTAGATTATGCCAGCAAACACTGGGAAATCTCTCTCAACTAGGCACTCCTCAGCTTGTACCTACCTGGATGTGTAATCCCTGCATGCCAAGGATGTAAATTTGGCTCCCTCAGTACTACAAGGCCTTATTTCAGAAATGTGGTTTTGAAATAAGATGTTGTAGAAGTGTCTGAGTGGAGGTGGGAAAGGGGAGAGTTGGGGGACTCAGCATTCATGATATTATAAAGGAAAAAGTAGGAGATTAACTGTGGATAATAAGCAAACTCAGAAGTAAGATCAGGATCATATCAGGATCATGGGGAGTTGATTCTTGAGACTGAAGTCTGTCAAGTGAAAAGATTTGATCACGTCTACAGCTATTATCTGCATTTGAAAGAAGAGTCTAAGCTGAAGCATCTCAAGTGAATTTTATAGCTCTTACCTCAAAGCACCAACACATTTGTTTGTCACTGTTACTTCTTAAGCCGTTATTCTGTGAAGAAAAGCACTTATGCATTTACAGCCATTCCTTGTTTACCAGTCGGTATTGTCAAACAAGAAGGTTGCACCATAGTTGAAGTACCGCACAAGTGTGCATTGCGGGTCGATCACATGGCTTTAAGTACAGCAGTATCTCTGAACTCAACTCTTACCCATATAGAAGCAGTCTGTGCTTCTTTGCAGTGGTTCTTAGTAACTGCAGTTTCAGAATCAGTTTGAACCTGGCAGCAGTCCTGCCTTCATAGTGAATCTCCCCTACTCCTGCCCCTCTGTGTATGCTAGCTGCCATACCTTCTGCTATTCCTTCTCATTGCGTTCCTCCCGGGTCACCTATTTAGGGAGTGGCCCTGCCTGTTGGTCTGTGTAACACTTCTGTAACATAGTGCTAACCTGTGACAGAAACATTCATGCCAGGTTTTAAGTTCGCACTTGAATTTGTATAAGCTAGCAATCCAGAATTTCATTGTATTCCGAACTTGTAACTCTTTTGTTTAAATAAGAAAATGCTAAATGCATAAGTAATTCATCTAATGACATTTTGTTATTTATTAGTATATGTGATATCTCCATTTCTGCCCATGTTGGAATAGCAAAAGCTTTGGTCCATTTTATATCTTTTCTTTTCTTGTTTTCTGTGTTGTAGGTTCTTGTATACTAGAAAAAGTTTCCATCAAGTTCAAGAGAAGGACCTGAGGGTGTTGATTGACAGCTGACTGAACATGAGCCAGCAGTGTGCCCAGGTGGCCAAGAAGGCCAGTGGGATCTTGGCTCATATCAGAAACGGTGTGGCCAGCAGGTCCAGGGAGGTTATTCTGCCCCTATACTCGGCACTGATGAGACTGCACCTCGAATACGGTGTTCAGCTCTAGGCCCCTCGCTACAAGAAGGATGTTGAGGCTCTGGAGCGTGTCCAGAGAAGAGCAACGAAGCTGGTGAAGGGGCTGGAGAACAAGTCATGCGAGGAGTGGCTGAGGGAACTGGGGTTGTTTATCCTGGAGAAGAGAAGGCTGAGGGGAGCCCTTATTGCTCTCTACAAGTACCTGAAAGGAGGTTGTGGAAAGAAGGGTGCTGGCCTCTTCTCCCAATTGACAGGGGACAGGATGAGGGGGAATGGCCTCAAGCTCTGCCAGGGAAGGTTCAGACTGGATATCAGGAAAAAAAGTTTCACTTGAAAGGGTCACTGGGCACTGGCAGAGGCTGCCCAGGGAGGTGGTTGAGTCACTGTTGCTGGAAGTATTTAAAAGATGGGTAGATGAGGTGCTCAGGGGCATGGTTTAGTGGCAGATAGGAATGTTTGGACTCGATGATCCAAGAGGTCTTTTCCAACCTGATGATTCTATGAATCTATCAAGCATTTTATTTTCCCTAGATTTTTCATGAAAATATTAATATAGTTTGCTAAACTGTGTTCCACTTGAGTGATACTTGAAGGCATGTCTAGATATTCAGAAGGAAATACAGTTTCTCGAAGGATGGTTTAAAGATGATTTGCACCCCTTCAAAAGTCATGCAAAAACTTGTTCAGTCATGCAGATATCTTGCAGTGCTTGTTAGGGTCAATTTCCCAGAGAAAAGAATATTTTATTCCACATAAATAAGCTTAAATCTGAATGCTCAAAATCCAAAATACATCTTGACCTCTTACCATCTTCTGATATAAACTTCTATAAGGGTAATACTATTCTGCATCAGGGAATGATACTTGCCTCTTCTCACCCAGCCACAAAGGTTCATTCTTCTGATTGCTCTGACTGAATATGGCATGTGTTCTCAAATAATATTTGGTGACCAGTATACATGGGTTTGGACCAATTGCACTTCTAAGTTGACGGTTTCAGTTGTTTTCAAAAATTTGTTGCATGCTTCAGAGTTTAAGCTTTGCGGTGATTTGTTTGCTGTAATTAAAAAATAGATATGGTAATGCTAAACATCTTTGAATAAGTGTACTGCCTTCCTTAAGGGACTCATGTTTTTGGTGTGTTAAAACTAGTCTGAAAGGTCTGAAACGTTATTTATGAAACTGTGCTAATCAAAGCAAATACAGACCTTCACTTAGCTTGATGAAATGTCTGCCTGTCATGTAATAGCAGTTAGATGCCACAGTTGATCCACTCATGTTTTGAGGCGTGTACTAGGGGAGTGAAAAGAAATTGAATTGAAACTGAAGGAGATGAGGGTTGGGTAAGCTTGGAGAAAATGTTGACTTGTCACTGTGCGCATCGGCTTCATATAAATCTTTAATGCAGTTCTAAAATTGTTTGTGTTGGATGTGACCTCAGTTATCCAACCTTTTGCTCATTTAGTATCTGTTTTTCCCTGAAATCTTTCAGATTGTTTGTGTTGCCCTTCTGGTAGATGTTTGGGAGGTTAAAGTGTCCCACAATAATCGGGCTCTGTGATTTAGAGACGTTACGGAATTACTGAAGTCAACTTCATCTGCTTTCTTAGCAGGATCAGGTGGTTTGTAACAGACTTGGACCATGATGTTGCTCATACAGACCTCCTTTAATCCTGACTCACAAGCTCTCAACCAGCTTGTTGTCTGTCCTGTAGAACAGCTTACTGTGTCCCAGCTGCTCTTTCAGGTAGAAGGCAGTTCACCTGCTGTTCTTCCCTGCTTGGCTTTCTTAAGAAGCTTGTATGCATCCATGACAACTCCAGTTGTCTAGGCAATCCCATGTCTCAGTTATTCAAGTGTCATAATTCTGTGTACGCATACTTGAGATGGTTCCCCTTTCAACATGTTTTGTCCTTGCCAAGGTGTTTGTTCCTCCTACCAACCTGATTCTTGTGCTTAACATGTCTGAATCTCTATTCCCTCCATTAACTACAAGCTTCTGTCACCATTCCTGATACCTTCTCATTTAAAGTACTTGTCACCAAATTTGATGAGGATATTCTTAACCCACTTTGTCAAGTGGATCCCCTCTTTTAACTTAGCAGCCCTCATTTCTCAGGGATTCTTGTGGGCTTAAAAATTAACATTGCTAGTAGTACCAGTTTTGTGGAGAGCTGCTGAATCACAGGATGCATCTCCACAAGCCTTTTCCCCTTAACATTAAATGCCAAGGAGAACAAGTGTTCCCTCAGGGTGGGGGTCTCATGTCCTTCTTTGCTCCTGGAGTTTTCTAGTCATTTATGATTTGCTCCAGGTATCCTTTGTAGTGTGAGTGTCTGTGTAGGTAATCATAATAGGTAAGGAATGAAAAGAAAAGGCAGTGGTGGTAATAATAATAAGGGGTATAATAGTTTAACATTTAATAGTCCAAGAGTTGGAGGACCCTTGGCAATCTCTCTAATTTGCTGATTCTGGCCAAACCTCCTTCACCAGCATATTTGGCAGCTGATATGTGTGACCCTGCTGCAGAAGGGAATCTCTAGCTAGTATTACCTGTCACTCTCTTGTATTGCTAATGCTTTGTTCAAACCCAGCTAGCAATGACTCTTACCTTATTGAGATGCTTACTGCTTCTGCCTGTTGTTCTAATGTTGACACAAAAAAGTGGAAAATAGCTTTATATACTTGAGTTCTTAGCATAAGAAAGGGAATGTGGAGCACTAGTAGAATAAAAATGAGGTGTCAGTAGAATAAAAATGAGGTGTGCAGTAAGAAACGAATTGAGATTCATGAAAAATCTGAGACTTGGAAGGCTCAGACCGATGTTTGGATAAGTCTCGTGTCACGTAACGTGTGCTTGAAGATTCCTGTGCAGGATGATTGTTCAAGACCATCTTGAGGTTCATGTGCTTCATCTTCCATTGGCATGTTTTCGTGCAGTCAATGTGTATGAACATACTACTACAAGAGTTTCAGGTTTTATAATGGTCTTCTGTGTGTGATAAATTTCTGGCAAGTCACTTCAGACTATTGGGTTCTGCTTTTATTTGGCTTATGGTCGCTATGTTGTTTCATATGCTTTGTATCAGGGGAGTGAGTGCTGTAATAGAAGCTCAGCCTGAACTGTTTGCTTTTTGTGACATTTAAAGCACTTTAAGCAAACTGCTGTGTGATAGGCAGGGCTATTTCAACCCAGGATTGTGTCTCTGAAGTGCCGCTTTTCCAGCTTTTAACATAATTTTTCTTCCCTACTCAGAATCTACTCATTTCTAGATACGGTGGCTGGTAGTAATACTATCTTTGTTTATACAAAGCTGACCAAACTCAAGGGTTACACTAGTCAAATGACCTTTTAAAGAAGTTTGGAATGGCTAGTTGTATATTTGGAAATCTGAAAAGATTCTTTTGAAGGGAATGATGTCTGTGGCAAGTCAACTAGTATTCATGGAGATCAGTATTGTTTGCGGAATAGTATTAATTGAACCTGGTAGCAGAGAATGAGTTGCTTAGATATGTTTAATGTGCTAAAAAAAAAGAGGTGATGCAAATCTGTTAGAATTATCTTTGGTAAAAATGTACCTAGGTTGATAAGAACTTTTGCACCTAAATCTCCTTTTTACCTCGAATTCAGGTTGCCTTTTTGTTTGGTTGGTTGTTTTTTTGTTGTTGGGGTTTTTTTTGGGGGGGGGTGGGTTTGTTTTTCTTTCCTGGAATGAAGATAATGCCATGCAAAGTAATACCATGAATGGTAGGAAGTGGAATAGTTCTACCTAATTTGTAACTATATGTTTGTAATTGTGAAGGTCTTTTCTTGCAGGCTTTTTGCCTGGGATTTAATGTCAGGTGCTTTCTCTTTCTTAATTATTTTATTTTAAATAGCTGTTAAAGATCCCTTTGTTTTGTCATCTGGAAGAGAATCTGGAGACTTGCCAGAGCAAAACTGTGAGGTAGAAGGATAGCTGTTGCAGTCTAATTTGCTGCAGAAATGCACTACAGCTTCTCTACTATGTGGAGAAGTGCAAATTAGAGCATAAATGCACTATTTATAATAATTTTAAATTTTATTTCATCTGAGCCTACGATTCTACAAATGCACCAAAATGTTCTATCTTCTTCACACTGGCCACTCTTCTTGTGGCTTTGCATCTATTGTGGCTGTAGTAACATTTGTTTGTCTGTGTAGATATGATGGGCAGCAACACATGGTGTGAAAATCTGAGTTTGATGCCCAGTAAGGTGGAAAAAAAGTGAATGTACAAATGTTTCTGTAATGGGCAAAGGGAGCTTTCTACTTCCTGACTGTGATGTATGGGTCTATACACTTGCTGACGAAATGTTGTAAAATGGGGGAATCTTTTGTTCAGGCAGTGACAGTCTGTGTCACTGTATGGTTTCTTTTTCAGTACTGAATTGAGGAAAATTTGTTGTTTGGAAATATGTTTTGCTTAGAGGCATGCAGAAGAGGATTAGACAACCTTCTTTGAGGAGTAAAACAAGCAGAAAGGGTGAACAAAAATAAAAATTCATTAAGATTTTTGGAAAGGAATCATTTGTCCACTCTCTGTACATAGAAGAGCCCTTTACCTCAAGGCAGAGTAACTTGAATTGATCTAACTCAGGACTTCATAACAATTCTGTCCATCCTGGTGAACTTCATCATTGTTCCATGCTTTCATTTTACAGTGAGGGAGTAATGGTAAGGTGGTTATCTAATAACTTGAAAAACCTACTGCTGAAAGCTTTTGGTTTAACTTCATGTGGGATTTGAATTGTACAAAATTTGCATAGCTTGAAAGATGTTGGATACGATTCCAAGTACATGACTTCACTTTGTGTTCAGTAACATACTACACAGGATCTCATAAGTGCTCACCAGTCTGACTGATGTCATGATTTCTATAGAGGAAAAGTATGTGATGGATTTGAATATATACTAATCTATAATGGAACTCTTATGCTGAAAACTGCATGTGAAGTGTTTTTAAAACAAAAAATATTTTTATAGGTCTAACAAGAAGTCTACAAATAACTTCAGCTGACCAATCCATGTTTGAAAAAGCACAAGGAGAGAAGGTTACATTGCCATGTACTTTCGTACTCTCAGAAGAAGATGAAGGCCCACTAGACATAGAGTGGGTATTGATACCAGCAGATAATCAAAAGAAGGAGCAAACAGTAAGTAGAAACTTTTTTTGGACGGTGTTAATTTACTTCTTTGAGTAGGCCAATGTATGAACTTTGTTACTGGCTTTTTAAACTTCTGCCGTTTCAGGTTGGGATGCATATGATCTTAAATTAGTTCGAAGCACCAGTTATATGAAATGTAGTGGAAGTTTTGGAATAGTAGATTAAGTATGAAATGTCAAGAAATTTTTCACTATAGAGTTAACTTCTAAAGAATTCTCAAATTAAATACACTTCAGTTCCAGAAAACAAACTATCCTTTTGTACCTACATTATTTTCATGATATAAAACTGATTTGAAGACTTAACAAGAAGATGACATCTTTTAGTAGACCAGTTTTACAGAATGAAATCAGAGCAATTTTAGACAGTTTTCTTTCAGTTAGAAGTCAATGCTGACATAATATTACTCGGGCATTTTGGTTGTAGTAGTCATTAGAGTATTGTGTGTAGTTTGAAGGTTGAGATATTGGCTATGTGATACTTACAGGGTTGTTTAAAACAGTAGAAAGAAGTTGTCAAGAATTATTTTGAATGTTTACAAACCAAGCAGATTTCTGAATCGTATTTCTTTTTTTATAGATCATTATGTATTCTGTAGACAGGATTTATAATCATTATTATACTGCTATGACTGGGCGGGTACAGTTCGCTAGTCTTGATCCCAGATCTGGTGATGGTTCGTTGGATATTCTGAATTTGAAGTCAGCAGACACTGGCACGTACCAGTGCAAAGTGAAGAAGGCTCCTGGAGTTCAAAGCCAAAAGATACAGTTACTTGTACTAGGTAAGATGATGCTTTTCTTGAATTTTCAATTACATTTTTTGTGTGTTTATTCCATCCTATCTTTGGTGTCTAAAATGAAAACTTATGTTGGGCAAAGTTATATGGAATGATGCATCCATTATTGAGGCTTTGGAAGGGGCGGACGTAATTCTGTTCTGGGAGATAAAAGTAATAAAATTCAGAATAATGAGTATTTTAAAAAAAAATCTGTTCCTGGGTTGTGGTTTGTAGAAAATCTTTCCATGCATAAAATAGTTTGTTGCACAAGCTTTGTCTTCAACAAAATGGAATGACCTACTAGAACACAACTAGTAAGCATTTTGATGGTGACTGCTATTAATTCAATGATACTTTGTTTATTAGTAAAGCCAGCAAGAACTAAATGTTCCATTGAAGGATCACAGGAGATCGGAAAAGACGTTGTCTTGAAATGCAAGTCACAAGAAGGATCCCCGCTTTTGTCTTACGACTGGAGGAGAGCATCTGGCACCCTGGAACTTCCTAACACTTCCATGCAGAGTACTGTCAAACTTCATTTTTATTACTCTGAAATATTTAAGAGAGATTACATTTGTATTTTTGGCTTATGTTGACTTGTGAGCATCTCGTGCTTAATATTAGTATAGAGTAGTCAAGATAAGTGTCATTTCTGCATTCTGACAGCGTAGCAAACCTGGGAAATGTTTCAAACTTTGAGATTCTTACCTTCAGGCTGCCGAATTGTGCTTACCCATGTCTGAGCATTGAGAGTTCTTTTGCTGATGTTAGCTACTTTTGCGCTCAAGTGGACAGTAGGGAAGAGTCAGAACAGAGTCGAGGCTAGTAGTCAGAGCTGACTTCTGGAAAGCAGAGATGAATGATTTTTATTAGAGATTGAACTGAGTTCTTCGTTTACCGATCAAGTGACAGGAACTTCTTGCTTAAAAGCGGTACGTGTCTTCAGAAGAAAAGTTGTCAAGAGTAACAGAGAAGATAAGTCTTACCCTCTTCTTACAAGAGCCAACATACAGGAAAGAGTTTTATAGTCTGGATTTTGACTGACAAATTCCAGTTTATTATAGTGGGTGCTAGTAGATTTTTATTGTGAGAACTTAATTGTAGAAGTTATCCTGGAATATTTTTGGAAGGTTACTGCTTAGTACCAATACTTTTTGATCTTTGTAGATCAAACGTTGAGATGGTGAGGTTTCCTTGCAGATGTAAGCAGATTCTTAAACTGTTTCAAATAGACATATTTTGATTTGGGTTGTGTAGGACATACAGAACAGAGTGGTTTTATGTGTTCAAGAGTAGCCAAAGTGGATGTCTAGAGGGAAGAGAATAAGAAGTTACGTGGTTCTTCCTCATAGTGGTCTCCTATCTTCCTGCAATTTAGGCCTCGGGAAATTCAAGTGTGGCTTGAGGTTAATTGATTTAAAACAAAACCAGACTTCTGTTAAATTGTCCATTTGCCTTTAAACTTTTGTAGTCTCTTAGGTTCTGTAATGTCCTGGGTTGCAGATAGCTAAAAATCAGCTGTTTATGAAGATCACAGAATCACAGAATCACAAGGCTGGAAAGGACCCATTGGATCATCGAGTCCAACCGTTCCTAACACTCCCTAAACCATGTCCCTAAGTACTTCATCCACCCGTTCCTTAAACACCTCCAGGGAAGGCGACTCGACCACCTCCCTGGGCAGCCTGTTCCAGTACCCAATGACTCTTACTGTGAAGAATTTTTTTCTGATATCCAACCTGAACCTCCCCTGACGGAGCTTCAGGCCATTCCCTCTAGTCCTGTCCCCTGTCACTTGGGAGAAGAGGCCAGCTCCCTCCTCTCCACAACCTCCTTTCAGGTAGTTGTAGAGAGTAATAAGGTCTCCCCTCAGCCTCCTCTTCTCAAGGCTAAACAACCCCAGCTCTCTCAGCCGCTCCTCATAAGACTTGTTCTCCAGCCCCCTCACCAGCTTTGTTGCTCTTCTCTGGACACGCTCCAGAGCCTCAACATCCTTCTTGTGGTGAGGGGCCCAGAACTGAACACAGTATTCGAGGTGCGGTCTCACCAGTGCCGAGTACAGAGGGAGAATAACCTCCCTGGACCTGCTGGTGACCCCATTTCTGATACAAGCCAAGATGCCATTGGCCTTCTTGGCCACCTGGGCACACTGCTGGCTCATGTTCAGTCGGCTGTCAACCAGCACCCCCAGGTCCTTCTCTTCTGTGCAGCTCTCCAGCCATTCTTCCCCCAGTCTGTAGCGCTGCATAGGGTTGTTGTGCCCCAAGTGCAGGACCCGGCATTTGGTCTTGTTAAACCTCATCCCATTGGTCTCGGCCCAGCAGTCCAGCCTGTTCAGATCCCTTTGCAGAGCCTCCCTACCCTCCAGCAGGTCGACACTTCCTCCCAGCTTAGTGTCATCTGCAAACTTGCTGAGGGTGCACTCAATGCCTTCATCCAGGTCATTGATAAAGACATTGAACAGAGCTGGACCCAGTACTGAGCCCTGAGGAACTCCACTTGTGACTGGCCTCCAGCTGGAGTTAACTCCATTGACCACCACTCTCTGGGCCCGGCCATCCAACCAGTTTTCAACCCAGGAGAGTGTGCGCCTGTCCAGGCCAGAGGCTGACAGTTTCTGAAGCAGAATGCTGTGAGAAACTGTGTCAAAGGCTCTACTGAAGTCCAAGAAGACTACATCCACAGCCTTTCCCCCATCCAGTAGTTGAGTGATTTTGTCATAGAAGGTGATCAGGTTAGTTTGGCAAGATCTGCCTTTTGTAAACCCATGTTGACTGGGCCTGATCACCCGGTTCTCTTGCGTGTGCTTCATGATAGCACTCAAGATTACCTGTTCCATGACTTTCCCTGGCACTGAGGTGAGACTGACAGGCCTGTAGTTCCCCGGATCCTCTCTGCAACCCTTCTTGTATATGGGCACAACATCAGCCAGCCTCCAGTCTAGTGGAACTTCCCCAGTCAGCCAGGACCTCTGGAAGATGATGGATAGGGGTTTGGAAAGGACATCCGCCAGTTCCTTCAATACTCTTGGGTGGATCCCATCCGGCCCCATAGACTTGTGGACGTCTAGCTGGGCAAGCAAGTCTCTAACCGCCTCCTCTTGGATCACGGGAGCCTCAATCTGCCCCTCTAACTCTTGGATTTGTAAACAGAAGGAACAACTTTCTTTGCTATTAAAGACTGAGGCGAAGAAGGCATTAAGTACCTCAGCCTTGTCCTTATCCCCTGTCACTGTTATTCCTTCTGCATCCACTAGAGACTGGATATTCTCCCTCGTCCTCCTTTTCCTGTTAATGTACTTGTAGAAAGACTTTTTGTTGTCTTTCACAGACTTAGCGAGTTTTAATTCTAGTTGGGCCTTGGCCCTCCTGATTTTTTCCCTGCACGATCTCACTTCGTCCCTGTAGTCCACCCAAGATGCCTGTCCTTTCCTCCAGAGCACATAGAGCTTCTTTTTCTTATTGACGCATCTTGAGATCACCCTGCTCCACCAAGCTGGCTTTTCCCCCCGCCGGCTCCTTTTCCGGAACACAGGAATGGCCTGCTCTTGAGCTGATAGGATTTCATTTTTCAAGAGCGCCCAACCCTCATGGGCTCCCTTGCCCTGAAGGACTGTTTCCCACGGGACTTTGCTAATCAACCTTCTGAACAGGCCAAAGTCTGCCCTCTGGAAGTTTAATGTGACTGCTTTGCTAACCCCCTTCTTAATCCCAAGTCTTAAGATCCTCTTACTGCTCTTCAATTTCAGCTTGCCTCCTGGTGGAGCTGTTTGATATCTCTTATCAGTTGTTTTGACAGCGAATGATTGATCACTAATGCCTTTCTTTTTACCACTCAAGACTAAGTTTCTGTTGTTGCATCCTTTCTTGCACCACACCCCAAATTTGTCTCATGGTAAAAAAATCAATTGACAGTATCAGTGCTGGACAAGAATGAGTGAGGAATTAGACAAAAGCAGCGTATAACTTCATAAAACAGTGTGGTTTTGGATCTTGTGAATGTTAAATTTGGGGGCACTGAATGTGTTCTCAAGAGTCTTATTCAGCAGGAAGAGCTAAGTATTTGTGTGGTGCTTTGTTCCTACGATGTAGTCTCTTGCAGTGCTAATGGCAAATCTATAGGCAATTAAAGGGTGCAAGCCAATTGAAGTTCATATAGTAGAACCTCACAGAGGTAGATGTCAAAGGCTTTGAAAGACTTGGGGAAAATACTGTTTTCACTGATTCGTGTCTCCTGCACTGTTAGCATAGTTAGATTTAGTTGGTCACCCTCTGGAATGCAGCATTCAGGTTAGATCCACCTCGTGTTGAACATGGATTCTGCAGGCATCTGAACTGGTTATGTAGAATTGGTTATAGAAGAAAGGAAGAGAAGGAGGTACTTCTGGGATGTGGTGAATCTTTTGTACTTTAGAATTCCACATTAGGATGAGAGAATTGCCCGTTTTAAGCATCTAGTCTTATCAGTTCACAGAGCAATTAGTCTGTAGGTTTAATGTTGATTAAAGTCAAATGCTGTGGAATAAGTTTCTAGCAAGGTAAAAGACTTTTACAAGTAATAGTATCTTGCAGCATGATAAACTTCTGTCTTTATTTACGTATTTTTTAATATACCATTTTTAGTTATGATTTCGTCTGTGTGCTGGATTGAATTTGAATTAATTGAATTGATTGAATTCTGCAGTATTGAATATGGAGTTAAGTCTTGGAAAATGGTAAATCTCTACCTCTTGTTGTTTGTAGACAGAGATACAGGGGAACTTCTCTTGAAAAATGCCTCTCAAGACTATTCTGGTACATACAATTGTATTGTCTCCAACAGAGTTGGCACGGATGAATGTTCTATCAGGCTGAATGTCACTCCTCGTAAGTGTTTACTGTGTAATGGTCACATAGTGATTTGTGTATTAAAACTGCATAATCTTGTTTCTTTAAACTCTTAAAAGGTTAAAAAAACAGCCCTGTTGTGTAACTGATGATTGCCACTTCAAGTCTTTACATCCCAAAATGCTGTTTTTTACGCAGAAAGCTGTAACTCTTATTATTGTTTTAAATGCATGCTATTGAAGCATACACTTTGATTCAGTGATATGCTAGTAACCTGGATCATGTAGAAACATACCGTTTTTAATGTTGAGTTAAAAGAAGCTGGTCATAAATTTGACACTTAAATGATATTGTTGTTTATCTATTCTAGCTATAAATACAGCTGGAATAATTGCTGGAGCTATTATAGGAACTCTGCTGGGTCTTTCTGTACTGGCTTTTCTAGTGTTCTGTTGCTGTAAGAAACACAGAGACAAGAAATACGAGAAAGAAGTACATCATGATATCAGGTAATGACGTATCTCTAGTTTTGAGCAGTATTATTTGAAGATTAACTTTTAAATGTGTATTTCTGCAAATAAGATACTTACCAATTGAGATTTCTGTCTTAATCTGGAAAGCTTATTAACATACTAGCAGCTTGTCAGAGAACTTTTTGTTTTGGACATGGTATAAGTAGTCCTGTCTAATTTCAGTAAAGATTTTAAGGGCAATTTATACTTCAGTTTTTTAATGTGAACTAATATAGTATTGAAGTAATAAGTAAGCCTTTTCTGGCTACTGTGTCAGAAGAGAAAGAAACACTGAAATTCTGGTTTTGTAAACTCCTACATAGTAATAACGACTGAACTCTTGTTCTGCATCTGTGTTTTTGCTTATTTCAGAGAAGATGTTCCACCTCCAAAAAGTCGCAGTTCAACAGCCCGCAGCTACATAGGCAGCAATCGTTCTTCTCTGGGTTCAATGTCTCCCTCAAATATGGAAGGATATACCAAAACTCCATATAGCCAAGTCCCAAGTGAAGACTTTGAACGTACTCCTGGTCAAAACCAAACCTTTGCACCTTCAAAGGTAGCTGCACCTAATTTAAGTAGAATGGGAGCTGTTCCTGTGATGATTCCAGCACAAAGCAAAGATGGGTCCATAGTATAAAATATTAATTTAAATGCTGGTTTTTAAGTGTTCATTGTAAGTAATAGAGAAAACTACTGTGTTCCATCCCTCATTTAAACAATGGCATGTGTTTTTCTGTGAAGAAAATGAACAAGTTAGTTTGAAAAGCCACCAATTCTCATTTTTAATTTTAAACTTATTAGTATATGACAGCTGAACTATTTGCAAAAAGTATGGAAATTCCTAAATAGATATCGGACACTGAAGGTATTTGGACCTCTGGTGGGTTGCTGAAGAGACACTGTCAGCTGATGTGTAGTTCTGAATATGTAACAGCAAGACACGAGTGAGAAGTAACAAAAGCATTTCATATGTAGAACGTATGAAGTTTCTCAGAGTTCTTGAAACTTTCTCCTTGGTTTTGGAATAACAGAAGTATTTTAACTTGTCCACTGTCTGATGTAGTTGCCAGAGGCTGAAACACTGAGGATGACTTTGAATTTTGTTCAAACTCTGAGTACTTAATGCAGTTCTCTAACCTGGTAATGTTTATAGGGAGCACTCCTTGAGCTCTTATTTCAGGGGCTACCAGTTGTTTGATTGTTTCATTTAATTTAATGAATCTGTTCTGAATTTGAAATTTCAGTGAGTGAAAATGTGGCAGGAGACCTTGCAAGCTCTTGGAAACATGAATTTTTCTGTGATAACTAGTTATGGTCATTGCAGATAATGTAATGCTTACGTTACCTGATGCAAGAGGTCCTACCAGGTTGTTTGTAGTGATATCTAAGCTTTAAAATCTATAGAGCAACTGTTACTGTCAAAGTAAGACTGAATATGCATCTTTATACAGGTCTTAAGGATACCTTAAATTTTCCAAAACCTGTTTAGATTCTATGGCAGTGCTCTTAATTTTTCCGAACTGATTACCTGGAGACTCCATGGGGTTTTAATAAAAGTTAAGTAACTGGTGTTTGATATCTATCCTCTTGCTCTAACATAGCTGTGGAAACATCTTTTCCTGTATGCACCTGTAGCATTAGCTAGCTTTTACTTAATCTTAAAATGTTTTTCTATAGGAATTTGCACGGAGTTTAATGCTCAATTCTCGTTGCCTCTTCAACAGCCCTAAATATTAGGAACAGGCATTTAAACTTTTAAGAGCAAGAGTTTCATGCAGCCAGAATCTGAGAGGATATAGTTACCTAGAATTGCTGATATAAATTTCGTGTGTGAACACTAAAGCCCCTTCTTTCCAATTTTGCAAACTTGAAAGTCTAGGAAGAACAGAATAATTCCTTATCTTACTTTCATACATACTTAAGGAGTTTTAGTAGCTTCTGATGGACTGATATTGTATACCTGTGGAAGCTGGATTTAAAGCTTAATGCAGTTTGAATTTTTGTGTATTTTTTTCTTCCTTCTATTTTTTATTTATCCTGTGCTGGGGGCTGAGGGAAGGGAAGTCCCTTCAGCTTACTGTAGCTCTAGATGTTAAACTGCAAGGTATTTTGGAGAACTCCAAAGGCATGTAGTATGTGGCACTAATGTTGATGAAGGAAATAGCTGAATAGCCTGTTGAAAGATCTTAGGGTTAATTGTATGTAGCAATAGTGTGAGAAAAAGCGTTTCCCCAAACTAGGTTTAGTGTCTGCTTTTTTGTAGCTGCTTATAGATCTGTGATAAGTTCTTTGACTCACTACTAAATGTTTGTCCTATCTGTAGTTAGGTGCACAATTTTTGGCTGGCACTATTTGAGTAAAGAATATACCCTTCATACTGAATTAGAAACTTGAATGGCTATTAAGTATTATAGACTTAGTTTTACACATTTGGGACTCTTTTTAGATTGTAAACTGATACTGTTAGAGATCAGACTTTTTATCTTTCATGTGTGCCTTTTCAATAAACTTTGCCTGATTGTAACTTCAGTTTTTATGAAATTTCTGGTGCCTAAACTTACTGTTCAAACAGGTGCTTAGATGATGGTACAGTTCTTAAAACACGACACTGTGATCTGAATTCTTGATTCTTATGTACTATTTATACCTCTTCATGCCTATTTTTGGATGTGACTACAGTGTCTCTGTATCGTTCTGTATTTCAAAATGTCACTTACTCCTTCAATTGCTAGCTGTGATCTAAGTGTTTATATTCCTGAAAACTGTTCAGTTGTTGCACCAATAACATAGTAAATCTATTATTTACCACACAAGTAAAAGTCAGTTACCTGTGCCAAACATATACTTATGAAGAACAATACATGAGGAGACATCCTCTTGCGTCCAATTATTGTGATAGAAGAGACTTCTGAGATTTTAGTCATACACTGATTGTTTACCTTGAAACTAAGGCCTTCCTTAATTAAAAGGGTATAGTTGCAAATGCAACTTGAATACAAAGCTAAAGTGAATCACAGACTGAGAGATAGCTATAAGGCTAAGCAGCTAGGCCACAAACCTACTAAATTTGATTCTTAACTATCTGTAGACATGTGTGAGAATGGATGTGGTTTTGGCTTTTTGTTTGTTTGGGTTTTTTTGGGTGGTTGTTGGTTTTTTGTTTTGATTTGGCCTGAGACCCTGTGCTTTCAGTCAGGTAAGCCCTAGGACACTCAAAACCAGAAAATTATCTCACTAAAGCATACAGAGCAGAGTTTACACATGCTTAATGCTCTGTCAGCTTGTACAAAATAAATGGACAGAACAGAAGGACAGTATGATGTGCCCTCAGAGCCTGGCTGTTAGGCTTAGCAGCCTTGACAGTGTCTGTCTATTTATGTAATTGAACAGAAAATAAAAGAAATAGAATCTGACATAGTCCTTATCTGAAATAAAGAACCTCTGACTTGGGGTAAACTTTGCCTCAAGTTGCTATCATCATGCCTTTTTGAATGGATACACTACTACTATGAAAACATAACACTGCTAGTATAAATTATTTCTTTAGTAAATAGATTGTTCACTTGCACTGCATGATGATTCTCAAAAGCAGCTACTGTAGTTTAGCAATGATTTCTAACTGTAGGAGATGAACTGGTTAAATATGTGAGGTGTCCAATCTTACAGATAATTCTGCTAACAGAACTCTTCTACAAAGTAATGGCAGCTGATATACCAATTAGAAGGTGGCATTTTTAATATCTCATTTTATTAAAAAAATATGGGGGGGTACCATTATGTAAATACTTAAAGTGAACTCAAGAAGCCTCTAGTTAATGTCATGACTGTAAACTTGCCTGTTGAGGACTACTATATATAGAAGAAAACCCAATTTTAGCATGATGTGAATAAAGTGTTAGACTTGTTATACTGTAGCGGTTACGTAACACTTGTCCATCCATTGCAAGCATTTTCATAAACCTTCTGAAATGGATATTTAAAGATATTTGTGTGAAACTTCCTTACCTAAAAATGAATACTTCTTCCAAAAGTGTGTAGTGCACAGAAATGCCTTGTTGGAGGGGTGAAACATGACTTTTGAAAAAAATGTACAATGCATACATCTTTATCAACTCTGATAGTAGCGTTCATATTAGATGTATGCTTCCTGCTTAATAGTTCTTAATTGCAAGGTTTTCTGTAATGCTGAATATTGTATATTACCAGTTTTCCTGATAAGCTTTTGGGTTTTTTTTCTTGATGGTGTATATTCTTGGTCACTTTAGCTTTTTGTTCCAGTTTAAAGACATAATACTGGTTTTGTCACTTAAACCTTGTTTTATACACTTGGTAGGTGCTTCACTGGGACCCTTTGGTTATTGGTCCTTTAGTGTTGAGGCACAGCTGGATTGGAATTGGAGCAATATTTCCCAGAATCTAAAAAAGTTATGTTACATTATGCTTCTCAAGCACAAAGCATGGACTTGAATATTGATATGAACTTCAATATGAGGTTTTATATTCACACTTTTAGGGGAATGGTATTTTAAAATACGAGTATTGTGAGTGAATTTGTAAAAACAAAATCCAAAATTTTAAAATGCTGTAGTTCCATGACAGACTTGTGTACTTTTTGAAATAAAACTGTTGGAGAAAACAATCGTCTGTCTTTCTTTTTAAAGCATTGCTTGTGTATGGCTTCAGATTTCTCTTTATGTAATTGGAAGTGAACTAATAAATATGGCTATGTGTACCATGCTGGCATTAATAACTTTTATTTTTTGCTCCCTCCCCCCATTATTTTTTAAGGATAACAGAACTTTTTAGCTACTTCAAAACATGCATTGTTTGTGATCTCTAATTATGGATACACAGGTGTAGTGATCAATTTAAAAAAAATGTACCAGAGCAATCTCAACAGTTATTCTTAAACATTAGGCTGGAAAGGAGCTTTGGATTAAATTTCATCCCTCTCTATTTTAGGTAGAACTAAAAATTCCTGAAAAATATAAATTATTATCTTCTAAAACAAGCAGGTGTACTGCAATTGAAGCTGTTGATAAAATGCTTGGGTTTATGTTTTCAGTTAATCTGCATCTTTTTTGATTCAAATGAAATTGAGTCGGGCTACTCCCTACCCCCTGCGTTTACAAACCAATTGATTACTGACCTTGTAATTTTACCTAAGATAATAAAATTTCCCCAGTGTCATCTTGGGCACATATTTAGTTTCAGGAAACAGCGTGGCGTGGACTCTGTTTGCATTACTGGCATGTGTTATGTTTATATATCACTGGAGGCCTAAACAGCTTACGTTTGTTCATAATGTATGCATATCTTCATATGTTAATGTGTACCTGTGTCTCGCCAGATGTTTCAGTCATTTCTTTGTGCATATATATGCAAAACCTGTTTGATACATATGCGCACAAGCATATGAAGTTAAATTGAGTACTGGTAGAAAACCTTCAGGATTTCTTTTTATATTTCAAATTCATATTTGTGTTTAAATACAAAAGGAAGCCTAATAAAAGGCGAAGGTTTGTCTCAATTCATAGAAATCTAAGATATGTTTCTACACCCATTTAACATTAACATCAGTACTTAAGTTCAAGACTTCCATCCTTTCCTGTGATTGCAGTTTTGGCGTAGATGGCACTTGCATGCCTCAGCTGCTCCAGGTCTTTTATTTGGAGATGAGATGATTCTGAATCAGAGAAGCTGAGTACTCCCACCTTGTCTGTGGGAATTCTAACAAAGCAGCGAAGGCTTTACTTGAAAGTGTCCTCAAAGATCAGAGGACACTTTAATGGTAATTCCACTAAACCTTTGTGGTCCTTATGAATATATTAGACAAGGCCTTGGATAAAGTTTCTTAAAAGGTCTGTCTTGCTGATGTTTTTTCTCTGAACATCTTTGATCTTACTGTTTCAAATTTTTGTATTATTGTAAGTCAATGTTACTGTCACCTTTGTAAGATGGAGGTTCGAAGCATCCGACTTTCAGCTGTTGAATACTAGCAAGGTTGCTTCGAATATGCAAATTCAATAGCATTTAGTGACAGCAGCTGTAAGCTGGGTCTTCATTTTTAATGGATCAGCACAGTCATTGAAATGCCTTGGGTGGTTTTTTTGTTGGTGGTTATTACTTGGTCTTCTTGGGTTTTTTTAGATGGCATTGACCAAATGAAGTGCAATTCTACCATATTATTTAGGAAACATTACGAAAGTTGTGCAACTCATATAGAGGAACCTTGTACGGCATCAGGATTGCTAGATGACGGGAGGCAAGTAGCTCTATAAAGAAGTTCAGTGTGTTCGTTACACAACCTGATTATGTAACAATTTTAAAACATGGCAATATTAGAAGAGACATTAGCATCTGAAAGCACATCATTTTACCTTCAGGGAAAAAACCTCTAGAGGCAGTATGTCCGCTGGGAAGCTCAGAAAGCAGTGTGATGCAATGACAGTTGTCCCACTTCTTGTGGCTGGATGCTGTGGAGCTGCAAGCAGGAGGAAAGTTGAGTGCTGTACCTGAAAGGTATTGGACTTTTCCCGGATCCCGGAGTGCTCTTCCTAATTGCAAAATAGGGAGAGGAAAGCAGTGACTCTGATCAGTGTGTGGGGAATTTTGTAGGAAGTATCTGAATTCTGAAAACATGAACTGTCCAATTTATTGAAGTCTTTTCCTACTCTGGTTTCGAGCATCATCTGATATAGGAGTTTTCAGACAGTCTGTAAAAGCTTTTTGCATTTAGAGTAGCCAGCATATCTTCATTGTTTAAATTGCAGGGTCTTGTACTCCTCTTACTATGAAGTAATTTCTGTATATGGTGGTTTTGGTTATGTTATTACTTACAAAACTGTATAAAGAAACAGTCAGAAACAGTAGACTAAAGTCTGAAACACCCTGCACAGGGCAAATGGTGACAGGACATCTTCTTGGTGCCCTGGGTCTGAACATCTTCAGGGGTACAGTGGTCCATGAGGTTAGGTAGCAACTCACTCAGAATGTAGTATTGAGGAATTGTAAATCGGATGGTAAAGAGCAATAAAACTATTTTCATCTACTACTATTAGTATAACAGCTTCCAGTTAGGTCAGTTTTGCAAATTGTGTTCTGTGTGAATAGGAAAGAAACTGAGATTTTGTTTCTTGTGGCCGGATAACTGCTACACCAGTGAAGTAACATCTCTTCATAACATGACTTGGCCTGATGCATGATTTGTAAGTGGAACTGTTATCCCATACAGGACTTCAGATCTCCCTGCTTGATGTCACTTGGTAATATTTTACTTGTGAAACAACAATCAGGATTAGTCAGATTTCACAGGAGTTGAAGCATGCAGCAGAGCATCCATTCTTGGTATTTAAGGTCTCTGCAACCAGCAGCAACTCACCAGACATCTGAAAGGGTGGTGTTTCAAAGAAACTAGTTGATGAAGTCAAAACACTTGTCTTATTGAACTGTAGGAGCTCAAGATAAATTTGTCACTTGAGATTTCCATTTACTAGTAGAATAGCTCAGGTAGAAAGGATACTGATACCCTTAGACCAGAAATAGAGACAACTGGTGAAAATACATAAAGCTTGTGATGGCTGAAGATGATGATAACTCTGGGGCGCAGCTGGTGGTTTGTGGAAAATGTCAAAAAGCTTATGTTGTGGCTGCTAGCACTGAACTTCTTATCTGGATAAATAAAATGCCCTTCCATGTCACTTCCAGTCCTGTAACTGTCAAGAGCAGAAAGAGTTCATCTAAGCCGTACAAACTGTAAAATACAAAAGCAAGCTTGCAATTACTTTAATATACCTGTTTTTGCTTGACTCACAAGAAAAATTACTAAGAGGACAGCTTCGAATGAACTGTTAGGTCTTGCCCAGGTTTCATCCTTGTATTCTGTAATTTAATATGAAATTGCTTAAAAACTGTAGTGTCTTTTTCTTTCATTTCAGACTTGAGTGAGTTGTGGTTTGGGTGACCTCTTTAGGTAACCTGTTTAATTTGATGACCTTGTATCCCTATTTAAGCTGAGAGAACTTGCTGTGTTTAAAACGCATTAATTTAAAAAAAATAGCCGTTGTCTCCCATACACATGTTTCCAGCTCTATTGGGGAAAAAAAAACCCAAAACCAAAAACCACCGAAACCATTTTATGGCTAAATGAGTGCTTTGTAATGAAAAAAAAGTAATAAATTCTGTGTTTGGGAATACCAAATGCCCTCTCAGGGCTGACACTTTTGCAATCTGCGTCTCTTTTTCTCTGTGTCTAAATCAGACCATATGTCTCTGATGGCTTGCAATGACTTGCTAAGAAATATCATGTTTACCAGCAGAAAGCAAAATAAGCTGCTTAGGTGCTGGGAAGTTTCTTATTGCTTAGGCAGCAAAATAATTTAGGTAAGAACAGGGTTATTGTAACTGTATCAAGATTTTTTGGTCAGCTTATACAGAAAAACTGTGAGCAGTGCAGAGATTATTAAAGGAAATCTATAGCTGAAGTATGAACGTAATTTTTTATCTGAACCATTGTGGTGAGAAATGCTGTATTAATATATTACCTTTATGGGAAATATTGCTAGATTGGAAGTACATATTAAATCTCATTTATTTATGAAAAAAAGTGTAACTGAAGCCTGACTGACTAGTATGGACCAGAGCTTAGAGTTAGTAATTAAAACGTCCACTTTCCTCAGAGTAAAGTGAAGGTCGCCAACAGTGTTTCTAAATATGCATCTCATTGGGGGGAAAAAATATTCCTCAGATACATGGCAACTGTATTGCTTGGTTATTTTTTTTAGCGGCAAGACAGTAAAAATTGTGCAGCTAACATACACTTCTAGGCTTGCATACTTAAAAGGCATTGAAGTTCTAAACATCAATGACATGTTTTTTAAATCAAGGTTATTTTGCTACTTGAAGTATTTTAGATGTATTTAAAAATGATACATGCATATCAATATGACTTTTTTAATAGTGCGTGAACTGGGTGGGCAGGCAGGAATCTTGGACAGTGCACTAAACTACTTCCTTCCTAGATGAAAGCTGGAAGGAGCGTTAGAGTCTTTGTGCTCAACAGTCCTTCTTATCGCTTGAATTAGCATAATTTTCCTCCCCCTGGCTTTACCTGGGCAAGCTAGGGTTTTAATCAGTGCTCTGAGTGGGTTATCCAGCTGAAAGTGGAAATTGGGTCATTAAATTTCACATGTGAATTTTATTCTGACAACATCCTGTGTCACTGCCAACCGTATTGACTAGTTGTAATAACTTGCTGCTGGCATTATGGTTTTGTACATGAGGGGAAAGTTGCTGAACAGGCACAGAAGCTTAGGACATCTGTAATGCTTGACATGGCTAACAGAAGCTCACTCACCTTCAATAGCAATAACAAAAGAATCCCAAGGCAAGGGAATCTGATTAACGAAGTGGAGGATTAGGGTTGATGTCCTGGCTCTGTCACGAGTTAGCCATGTGATGAATTGTTTCTTACTTTATTTTTTTTTGTTAAACGTTGATATCTTCTTATTCCTTTGGTTCTCTGCCTGTAGGAGATAATTCTATTGACTTTTAGGTACTTTTGAAATTAGACTTTCCCATCACACTGTTGTTTTGTTAAAGGTATCCTTAATGAGTCTTTTAAGTCTTTATCAGCTGCCCATCTAATGCTTATTTTCACTTCTTTCATTATCATGGAAAATTTTCAAAGTTATATATTTACATATTGTTATCTTGATCAGATCATCTTGGTCAGGTTGTTTCTGTCCCCTGCTGCTTTCTGGTTTTAAATCCTGTCCTGAGAATAGTCGCTCTTTCAAACGTGTAGCTCTTTGTGGGTATTTCAAGTTGTAATAAGAATAATGGGGCAGATCTTGTGAGGCAGCTTCTTCAGGATGAAAGATCCCCCGAAGCCTGTTGCCGGTGTATGGGGAAATGTGTTTCCTCTGGAGGCTTTGTCACAGATCCCAGCTCCAATGCCTCCTGGGGATCCTCTCCAGCGGGGGCAGCTTCTCTGTCCTTCCGCTCAAGGGCATGTAGGAGAACATGCACCTGGTGTTCCTCATCAGTCGGCCTCTTGACATTCCCTCATCACCCTTTTCCCTGCTGATCACTTCCTAGTGTGTTCGAAGGTATTTTCAGGGTAAGGTATTTCCAAAATAAGGAGCATGAGCTACAGAATCAAGATGTGTTGAGTACTTCTCTTCATTGCTATTGATAGCGGAGGTATCTAGCCATGTGTACTTACACTACCAGGCTGAGGAACACAGAGACGTAAAGTTACTTGTCATCACTGGCCCTGTCAGCAAAAAATTTCTCTTTCTTGGGCTTTTCATGCAACTTTCCTCTGCCTGTGGCTTCCCACTCACAAGGCTGACCTTCCTCTTTCTGTTGCATTGCGTGCCATCATTTCTGATTGCTGGATTTATTTCACCACAGAAGCAGGATGGATTTTTAAATGGCTTTCCCTTTTCTGAATATAGTATGTTGCTATTGATCTTGCTTCCATTGCAGGTTATCCCTTTTACTGATCTTTCCTATCATAGTTTTTGTTCTAACCAGTTTCACTCTTTTGTCTCTGATTTAGACATTTGGCACTTTAAATAGATATATATTGTATTTTAGACTGGCCCATGTTTTTTTCAGCTTAAACAAAAGTTATGATTTCAAGTAGCTGGACAGAGTGTTTCTCATAAATTGATGTTTTTCCTTGCAAGTTCTGAAAGAGTTACCACATCTCGTTTATAAGTTACAACACCGGTAGGTGGATTTGTTTGTTTTCTTGATTTAGTCCAGCTGCATGAATAACTTACCTCCCTGCTAGGGTTCACTTGCCAGACTGCATTTTTCTTTCTTTTTTTTTCTTTTTTTTTTTTTTTTTTTTTCCTTTGGGAGGGGTTTGTTGAGGTTTACTTAGATGAGAAAGAAAGAAGAAAATAGAGACTGAAAATATAAGGACAGTGCAGGCAAACAAGAACAGATTATGTTGCATTAGTTCTAGTTTGCTCTTCAAGCTATTTTAAGCATCTCGTTTTTAACTTTTGCTTTTCCAAGCAACTAAAGAATCAAAAAGCTCTCACTTCATCCCACCTGGTCTCTATGTGACATATAACAGGCTTTTTTCTTCATAAGCAGGCTATGTTAACTTTTTCTTGACTCATTCATGAAAGGGAGATAATAGGACATGCTTGATGGAGAGCCTCTGTTCTGTGAGTTCCTACTCACACACCCGCCTCATCCCTGAGAATAGCCAGATTTTTAAACGTTTTGGCATGTAAGGTGTCTGTTTCTTTGAGCTTTCCCAATAGAGTGGGATAGGATGGACTGTGTGGATAACAACTTAACCTTTATTTAGAAGCCGTGAGTTTACTAATAAGTAACTAGTTATCTGTTTGAGAGCTATTAATGCAAGAGGGACTGTTGTGTTAGCTGTGGTGCAAAGACAGGAATACAAACAGAAAGGACACTTCTCAATGTTCAGTTGTAATTAATATGCCAATTAATATGCCTTTTGCAGAGTATCGTTTAATTTGATCACATACAATTTCAGACTGATCCTGGGGTTTGTGCTCTTGTGATACTAGAGCTGAGGACAGATGTAATACATTAGGCTGACAAATAAGTTCTAGGAGAAAGTCTCCCAAAATCTGCAAAAATACACTCTTACACTGTTACGCTCCTTAAAAGAATAAATATATAATCAAGAGCCAGAATGAAACTGTAAAACGAATTCTTATGCTAGATAATAGCTTTAAATAGAAGGCAAATGTGGTGATTTAATGCCAAGCAGTACTTGGTACTGATATGAGTTATGCTTCCAAGAGAGGTTTTGTGAAGGCACTCAATTATTTTTACTGTCAAGTGCAACTGGAAGCTTTTATTCTATGTGCAATTCTAATTGCAGCATGACAGTTTACAAGGAAGAAAGTGAGATATTACAGTGGTAGCCTGCGTCAGGTTTTTTAATTACTGGTCTGAGGGAGAAACTATTGTGGTGTTGACGCATGTTTTAAAAATCTGTTAGGACTGGTATGATAATGCAAAAGCCTTTAATAAGCTGAAGTGGTGGAATAAGAAATTGAGGTGTTTGCAGTAAATGTCATATATCCATATACGTTTGTGGATTATTAATTAAGAAGTTTTCTGTTAAAATATTGGGTTTGGAAAGTTAACATTGGTGACTGTCAGCAGAGTTTGAGTACAAGCAGCATATACTGCAGTCTTGCAGCGAGAAGGGGTAGCAAAAATGCTTAGTTATTTTTCTGAAAATATGAGTCTAGGAATATTAAGTCAAAGAATACAGAGCTGATAAAGAACTGGAACAAGGAATTATTTAATAATTCCAAGGAATTATTAAACTACCTTTGTGCAAAAAGTATCCCCATAGAAAGTCAACAAAAACAGTCAAAGTACTAGAATTGACTTCTAAGGAAGCAGTGAAACAAGTGTATATGCAGATTGGTATGAGTGACTGGGTTCTTTGGCAAAAGTGAGTGTTTATAGCAAAGAAAAATGTGGTTCTTTGATAACTGAAGTTACTGGTATGAAACTGTGAGGGAGACATCTAAGCAGCCTTTGATAGATACTGTAAAAATTGATTTTGGGAGGTATGCTCTGGGAAATCCACAAGGATTTTCAGATAACTTAAGTGAAGATACTGAAAATTTGCTATTAAGTTAAGCTTACGGTCATTTAAAGTCCACCGATGGGTGGAATCAATTTACTACACTGCTGTGCTGGTTTTCAGCAAGGCACTGGTATGAACTCTAACCTGAATAACTATAACTTGGATGATGATCAGAATTGTACATTTAATTATTGTAAATTACAGTATCCAGCCTCTTGTTCATATAGATTAATGATATTCTTTCTTTTTATAGTATGACATCGCACACAAGATTGGTGACATAACAGTGGTATAGACATGAAGAAACAGGCATCATTTTTTGCATGACTTTCAAGTATGGTGAAACTGAAGTACATTATGAAATGAAGTGCTATTTTTTTTTCCTTGATCTCACTTTAGATTCAAGATTAAATAAACTATATTTGGTTTTGTAAGTACCAAATTTTTTCTTTTATGTATTTTAAATGCAAAGTTGACAAAGTAACTACCAACATTTTTTTTCTTACTTGTGTATTTTGAAAAGCGTGCACAATCATTCCTGTCTGCATTCTGCCCCCTCTCCTCCAAGATTAAAAAAAATTGTGATGTTAACAAAATCAACTCAGGTAGTAGCAAATATAGCCTTAAGCAGTGGGGCGCTGAAAGAGATTGAAATAGAGTAGTTTTATTTTTTTCCTAGCTTTCTGGTCTGCTGGTTTGATAGGAAATGTATCATCTGTTCAATGCTGCAGTGATACCAGTGAAGTCTTACAAACTGTGTGTGAAATGTGCTGTATTTTAAGATTGTATATATTTCATAACACTTAATAAAATGAACATGACTATTACAGTTAGCACATGCTTCAGCATAATCTGTTAATGCAGATGTTGTGATAACCCATGTCTGTAAACTGCCTCATTCCCTCTGCTCCCTAATTTACTCTACAGGAGACTGGAGGGAAGACGAGTGTGCTTTTTAAACCAGGCTAGTTACAGGGGGATTTTTGCCTCCTGCAGCATGGACACTCTGGGTATTGGTATTGGTTTCATAATGAAAATATTCATCAACCTAACCACATCAGGATGAGATGACTATAGGCAGATCCCATGGGTGGCAGCTTAGTATTTCACTTTCTTCTTTCATAAAAGTTGTGGCTGAGAGAAAAGCAGTGGAAGTTTGTATGACCCCATTGGTACTCAGGCATTTTCGGTAACATGTTCTCTGTTGTGGTCTTCATAAATCAGAGCACACTGACAGACACTCCAGTATTTTGGAACTGACAGTAAGCATATGCAAACTTTAACCTGTCTTTAATCATCTACATCTTTCTGTGCTCTTGAGAAATTCTGGATGTATGTACACAGGCTGTTTTTTGCTGTTGTGATATGTAGACAAAAATTAAAGCTTAATCCAGTGGTATGGGTTATGCTGTGGTCTGAAGGCAACCATAGAATCTATTGGCAAAACTGGTGGCTATAATGCTGAAAATTTATTTCACTTATTCATTTACTTTTTGTTTCTGTTCTTGAGCGCAACTAATTCTAGAATAAACTCAAACTCAGATGCTTTTTACCGAAAAATCAATATAATTGGTTTTGTCACTGCATATGAAAAAACAAGTAAAACCATCTAAGAAAATGATAATATCTTCATGAGAATAATGAGATAGAGAAGGGTTTATAAATATCACTGGTTTAAGTAGTGATTTTTTTTTAAATCATTCTAAATCTAATATAAGTTCAATATTATAGTTACAAAAAGAAATACTTTGCCTTTAAGAAACACTTGTTTTTATGCCAAAATGTTACATTCCTCATTCTCTCCTTTGACTCCATACTGCCTAAACTTGTCTGTGAGTGAATCTGGCAAGTAATTAATCAGGGTAAAATTCCATTGAGATCAGTGTGACAGTTGCCTAGTCAAGAAGCAGCAACTATCTGTTTAGTATATGTTCCATCAGGTAGTGATTTATATAGATATAATGTCTTTTTTGCTAGTGTGCTCCATCTGAGATAAGTACATTTTTTTTCTCTCCTGGCATTCTAGAAAGGGAGGAGAAAAGTGGGAACTACTGTGCAAGCTTATAATGTTGTTTAAAAACTTAGTTTTCTAAAAGAACTCTTTTTTTGCAGAAAAATCTGCAAAACTTAATGCACCAAAGTATGGAATAAGTGAAGTAATAAGGGGGGGTTCTGCCCATGGTGGGTGGGGGGTTGTAGCTGGATAATCTTTAAGGTTCCTTCCAATTCAAACCATTTTATGATTCTATGATAGGTAAACTATTCTTCCTACTCAGCTCCCTACCTAACTTAACTTTTAATATGTGTATATTTTAAGTAAAGAAAAAGTGCACAACAAATGCTGTCATTTAAGTTAGATGTGTCCGTTTTGCAAAGAAATTTGCTTTTAGTTTTTCTCCAGGAAACTAGTAACCGCAGAACTACTTTGTCATCTGTCTAAGGAGTTGCTTGCCTCCACGTTCCTACCAGTGTCCAGATACCAATACTGGGCCTTTTGAAAGGTACTACTTGTTTTGTATTTAGTTTGGAAGCCTACCCCAGTGAGGTGACCAAGAATGTGATGTTAACTTTATGTTCCTGTGGCATAAACACTGTACGAGTTTGAAAGGTTGTCTGATGCCATGCAGGAAGTCTAAAGATGGAGTCTGACTCACAATCTGCCACCTTTCTAAGGCTTGGAAGGGAAAACAACAAAACGTGGAGGTCATGCCTGTATAGATTATCATGACCAGGTAGCTGTTTGGACTCATTGTAGATGTCAGGAGGCATTTTTACTTGGTTATAGATGAATGATGAATTTTTCTAATGCACAGAGTGGCTTGGTCATGCCTGGTCAATGGGTGCAAAATACCCTGGCTCTTGTGCCAACAATGCTTAATGAGAAGTAGTAAATTTTACATGCCTTAACTTCTTGCCAGGGCTTGTTTTTCACAGGAAAGTTCAAGCCTGTGCTTATTTGGTAACTGTGCTGTTGTCCGCATGCAAAAATATCTCATCTGATGTTTCATATGCAAGATAGCTGTCCTAGACCTGGAGAGTCAGACAAAGCCTAAATGTTGCAGATGCTCGGTAGCCTGCATCTTTGCTGCAAAACAAATAAACGTACTTGTGGTGCTTTCTCACCATCTCTGCAATGTTATGTTGTTCTGTCAAATGGGAATTGTTAGATCTACTGATACTTTAGTTCATTTAGTTCAGACCACTTCAGTTTTGTTTCTCCAAAACCATTATCAGTAAAACCTTTGACACAGTTTCTCACAGCATTCTGCTTCAGAAACTGTCAGCCTCTGGCCTGGACAGGCGCACACTCTCCTGGGCTGAAAACTGGTTGGATGGCCGGGCCCAGAGAGTGGTGGTAAATGGAGTTAACTCCAGCTGGAGGTCAATTACAAGTGGGGTTCCCCAGGGCTCGGTACTGCGTCCAGCCCAGTTCAATGTCTTTATCAATGACCTGGATGGGCATTGAGTGCACCCTTAGCAAGTTTGCAGATGACACTAAGCTGGGTGGAAGCGTGGATCTGCTGGAGGGTAGGGAGGCTCTGCAAAGGGATCTGAACAGGCTGGACCGCTGGGCTGAGACCAATGGCATGAGGTTTAACAAGGCCAAGTGCTGGGTCCTGCACTTGGGGCACAACAACCCTATGCAGCGCTACAGACTCGGAGAAGTCTGGCTAGAGAGCTGCCTGGAGAAGAAGAACTTGGGGATGTTGGTTGACAGCCGACTGAACATGAGCCAGCAGTGTGCCAATGGCATCTTGGCTTGTATCAGAAACAGTGTGACCAGCAGGTCCAGGGAGGTTATTCTCCCTCTGTACTCGGCACTGGTGAGACTGCACCTTGAGTAATGTGTTCAGTTCTGGGCTCCTCACCACAAGAAGGATGTTGAGGCTCTGGATCATGTCCAGAGAAGAGCAACAAAGCTGGTGAGGGGGCTGGAGAACAAGTCTTATGAGGAGCGGCTGAGAGAGCTGGCGTTGTTTAGCCTGGAGAGGAGGAGGCTGAGGAGAGACCTTATCGCTCTCTACAACTACCTGAAAGAGGTTGTGGAGAGGAGGGAGCTGGCCTCTTCTCCCAAGTAACAGGGGACAGGACAAGGGGGAATGGCCTCAAGCTCCGCCAGGGGAGGTTCAGGCTGGACATAAGGAAAAAAAATTTCACAGAAAGGGTCATTGGGTGCTGGCAGAGGCTGCCCAGGGAGGTGGTGGAGTCACCTTCCCTGGAGGTGTTTAAGGGACAGGTGGATGAGTTGCTGAGGGACATGGTTTAGGGAGTGTTAGGAATGGTTGGACTCGATGACCCAGTGGGTCCCTTCCAACCTAGTGATTCTATGATTCTGTGATTATAATTACAGACGTCTGAAGAGCCAGCACTGTGCTCATCCATTCTCATGCTTACTGGCATCTTCTCCATGGCTACCAAACCTTGCAGTCATGTAGACCTTTAGGATTGATGTTGGGTTTGGAAAATGAATGTTGCAAGCTGTTAGTGAGTTGGTTATGTGGCCTCAGACTGTCAGTCATGTCGTGCATGCTGTTTAAGGTTTAGGGCAACTAAGGTAATTCACCAGATGAACCTACCCATGGTCTAGGGTCTGATTCAGATACAAACTTTGCCCGGCAGAAAATATAGCTGCGACAGGGTCAGAAATGCGAAATACTGTGTCAGGGCAAGGCAATTTCACATTGCTACAGCTGTATCCATGCCTGAATTTATATCATTGTAAGCATTTGCATAAAATTAAGAAACCTCAAGCTGCAGCTCTAGTATATACGTTTTGAATCGCAGAGTTCAGTGTGCTACTGGAAGAATTGGCCCAGGCTATCTGGCTTTTAGCCTTTCCTTCCTGGTCTTGGGCTACCTCCTGTCCTGTTAGCATAAACATTGATGCAGCTGCCATGAGCCACATCACATATGTGACATAAGTTTAAAATTACTTACATATGGTGTAGTGTGGTTTTAACTCAGGTGTGTTCATCATTTCAGTTCACCAGGTGACTGCACCAACGTTTCTGCTGATAAAGGAGAAGGAGGCACTGTGAAAGTGGAAACCAGGATCAAAGTACAAGAGGGAGACGGTCAGCCGCTTTCTGCAGCAGTGGTGAAAGTGCTCAAGGCACTTGAGTGCCCTGCTCTGGCAAACTGCAAATGTGCTTTCCAACTTCAGCTCTTTTGTGATCCTGTAAAAAGATGCATGTATCTAGATTCTCTCTGTATCAGGAAACTGTGATCTTCAGGTGCTATGTAAAGTTGAATGTGCTGGAAGGCTACAGGGACCTCAGCTTTTGACACTGATGGTTCCAGGAACCTCTAGCCTCCTAGCCTGCTTAGAAACCCCTTAGTCTAATTAGAGTGCACAGCTTGTGTTGTATTGCATGGGCATTTTGTTGGCTACCACAGGTATGAACCTGTCCATAGGTATCCAGAGCATATTCCTAGGGCATACTGCTCCTGTGAGTGCTGGGACCAAGCACTCTGGCAGCAGTTGCAACTTCTCTTTTAATGCTTTTAATACTTAAAAGAGATGGTAGTTGATAATGTTGATGTTATCTTCAACTATGAGCTTGCAAAAACATATGCAATTATTTTATGTGACTCTGGAGTAATTCTGAGCCTCTCCCTAAGGCATCTTGTGAAACAGGTTCATGTGGGCAAACCACCTTTGGCTTCAGCGGCTGTGCGGATGGGTCACTGGCACTGTAATTCTCTTTGCAGGCTCCAGCGCTTCTGTGTTACTTACAAAATATAGATTGATCAAATACAAATGAATAGGAATAGCTTACTTCTGTCTCAACTCCAGTAACGTGTGGAAGGTGAAGGGGGAAGCCATTACTTAAAAGGAAAATCCAAAGTCTTTCCCTACAATTAGGTGCTGTGTTCAAAGTTTGCTTGCTGGAATCCACATACTTGAATCCACGTGCTGGATTTTAACATGAGTAGTTACAACTTTAGTGTGGTTCATTCCAGTTCATTTGTATTCCTCATATGACTTTCATTGTTTCCAGGAAAATACGATCTGTTAAGAATCTCAAATAATTTATTTTGAATAGGCTGCTTATATAATACAATGCAGGCTGTATTAATGTTTAGGAATCAGCTAGACATGAGCAGCAGGCTAAGCTGATACTGAATATGCAAAAATGTTTACAATGCACTGTAGATACTGTGTTCTTTATAAGTAATTCCCCAGTGATAAAGTAAATGGCATTGATTACAATTATTGTAACAGAAGCTATGAAAGTTTTGTTTGATGAAAAAATAATAATGGAATTACTGCCCTCTGTGTTAACACTGTGTCACGCTGCATTTTACTATCTCCCAGTGTCCAACTTGTCAATGTCTGCTCTCTCCGTCCTCGTGACTGAGGCATCATTAATGCAACAAGAATTTTCTGTCTTTACAGAAAAGGTACGTATGTCTTTCTCAGTTTGAGCCTTCTCCTATCAGAAAACAGAATTTTCTGAAGGCTCTAATAGTCCTGCTTCTGATTTTAGCAGAAAAGAAGGTGGTAATTCTAATAAATCTCAGATGCATGTTGTGGAAACAAAGTGCATAGTGCATGCAAGCCTTGCAAGGCTTCTTGAAGGAAGATACCCATAAGTTGCTGAAACTATAGGCTGAGGCCTGTCCTATGACAGCAGAAAAGTTTTGTACTTTCAAACCAAAGGTTTTTTTTAAACTATTTTTTACTTAAATTGAGAACTAGACATTTCTGTGATGGGAGTGCTTTGAAAAACCAGGCTGGTTTCAAACCTTAAGGCAAAATTTTACTAAACTGACTGTCTTTAACAATAAGCATTGCCACATGCCATCACAATGTATGCAAAGTGTTGGTCCATAGCAGTTGTACTGCTAGCTGCAAGCATGCAATCCCAAACCACAGAGCTGATGCCCTGTAGTTAGCAGTTGTGGTTGCCATCTTGAGCAGTTTTAGTCCTAGAGGTCTGAGAGCTCCTGGGCATGGAAATTGGAGTTGAGGAGGGGAACTTCTCTTCTTTGTCCTTCTGCCTCTCCCTTAAGTCAAAATCGTAGCCTTTTGTAAGAAGTTTGAGTTTCTAGGCATACCTAGAAAGCTCATACCCTGGAGTATGAGCTCCATAAAGCTGGGGAGGTATGATGGTCATTTTCCTAGGACATAGCAGGTATCCTACCATTAGTTCAACTTTTTTTATTTCTTCCTTGGCATTTTGGTTTTTTTTCTTAAAGCAAGAGGATTCTTCTGTTATGGCTCAGAGCTGTATTTCAACGACCTGCGTTTGATTGTCCAATGGTGGTTTATCATTCTAGGGCCTCTGCTTAGGTTTCAGTGCAGTAAGCTAATGAGGATGAATTAAATTGGCTTGGGCAGGCTTTCACTGGAGTACATTTGGGCTGTGTGTAAAATTTCTACTGTGCCAGCAGAACTGTTTGGCAGTAAAAAGGAGCTAGTGGGTAGTTATAATAGTATCTTCACCTGCTCCATCTAGATATAGGTGATGAGATGTTGTCAGGAAGCACCTGTGTAGAGCAAGATGTGGTAAACAACAGGTCTGACTTGATGTCATGGTACAAATTCTACTGACTGTGCAGAATCTTTGCAAAACTGCTGTTGCCCTAGTTCATATGGTAGCAATGGATTTGTTAACATAAAAATCCATATTTGTAGTACAAAGACCTGCACATGTTTTTCTACGTAGCTGGTCAGCGGAGAAAATTGCAATAATTTAAAGTTTTGACACTTGTAAGAAAGAAATTTTGTAGTTCTTTCAGTAAGGTTTTATCAGCTTATTTGATTGTGAATATGCTTGCAATGACAGTCCCCTAATTTCGGAATCCTGTTGACTCTTGTGTGCCAAGCAGTTCGTAGTTCAAGGCTTGGTCACAGCTGAGCGGCTTGACTGTACCACTGACAGGTACTTGGATGCTCTGTGATCTCTCGTAGTGGACACTTCGGCTCAGACACTCAGAGTAACACTGACTTACATTCAGAGCACCGTGTTCAAGGATGCAGCAGCAATACTTATTGCACGCGAAGGACTAAGGCAGCATGTATGCAACTAATACCCCTGTATCTTTCTGGTGCGATATGGCTCCTTATGGATAGCCTATGTCCCCGGCAAAACGTAATTGTAAACCCACACTACCAAGAGCTCTTTCCAACTAAAGCTGCCTTCTTGTCTCCTGTAGTACGTTATTTTTATTTGTGGAAAGAAGCCAAGTGGTCATCTACAAGGAATCAATGTGGGACCGGAAGGAAGGATGAAAGGTTCCCCAATGTAGCTCAAGGGTGCGTATTCCTAAGGAAAAAAGAAATGAACTTGAGCATTGGGCCTCTGATTCCTAGGGGTTGGGGGAAGCGTACTCCCTAGTGCTATTTTGGATGCTCCATCTGGTGTCTCCAAGACAGCTCTGCTATAAAAAGGAATCAAGGTAGACAAGCTGTAGTCCAGGTCCCTTGGTCTTTCTTAGCAGTGCACACATACCCTGGGACCTGGCAATCTCAGCTTCCTTCTGGCTTGATGGTGGTGAGATTTTTGGGCATGCCTGGAGCAGCAAGAAGGTGTCATGTGTCCTGAGCCTCTGTGCCACCCATGATGGGCTGCTGGGGACATGGCACGAACCAGAGGGTTTTGAATGCCCTCTGCTGGCAGAGTCTCCTGTAACAGTGTGCTTATTTACAAATCTTTCCCAGACTCCGTGAGTGCTGCTGTGGTGGATGGAAAAGTCCTGTTTTGCTTTTTTATTCCTTTTAGCAGAAAGGTGCTCGCATGGCACAGAGCTCCAGAGGACCAAGGAGAAAATGTGGGCTTTCAAAGACACTTTCCCGCACTCCTAGGACTAGCTCCACTGATCTCTTCAGTTGGAGAGTTAGCTAAACTGTTATCTAACCTGAAGTAGTGCTGTTATTATTCATAAAATGCATTGTACATAAGTAAATTCTCTCATTGTATGCCGCTAAAAAGCCAGATTTTGGCATGTCAGTGTGTTGCCTCAAGCAAGAAAATGTATGGAAGAACATAAATGTTACATTGCGCATCGATATCGGCGGCAGCTTCTCTTCCATTGTGTCCCCTGAATGTACTGGCTTGGCATTGCGCTTTCATGCAGAAGAATGAGGATTAGTTTTATCCTGCTGTGGGATGATTCATGTATGGGGAATGTGCGCATTCAGAGAAAAAGAAATTTCATGAATACATCACTGAAGAGGGGCTTCTGATAAGAATTAATAATAAGCTGATAGCTGAGCAGGGAAATGTGTGTTTAATAAAAGGAATTAAAACTAAAGTTGAAACCTTAAGCAATTATGATTGCTTGTCTGACCATTTCTGCTAAAGCTGTTGTTCTTCACTCTTTTTTAAAAAATATGTTTTTTAGATCTACAGCGTGTTCTCTGATTTTGGGTAATATAGACATATGTACGTATATTTCTATTAAATATATACTCAAAATATTTTTATTATATGCAGTCCTTGAGGTGGTTTTCCAATTTTATTATATGATTTTTGCCTTAGTACAGTATCGACACTTGCATAATACCAGAATTGGGCTGGATATTTAAAGTTTATATAACAGCAACTAGATGTCAAACTGTTATTTCTTTTATCTAAAAAGGTCTAAGATATGAGCTAATATTTAGCAAAATAAAACTATTTCCCAACTCTGACATTAGTCATGCTTTCCCAGAGATGTTAACATAACCTTGTAATTGACATGAATTCTATCTAGCAATGAGCACTGTAGGAAATGCATTTTATGTTTGTTACTTGTTTTTAAGGCATAGTGGAAATTCACAGGATATAACAAACATGCAGTGCATCTGAGTATGGCTTCTGCACAATTAATTTATTCTGAAGGGAAAGGAAACATCAAGCTTAATGTGTTTTTTCTGTGGAAAGTCTTCTCTGAAACATTTTCATTTGGAAATAAGTGCCTAATTTCCAAGTAGAAAGTTATGTTCATCTTAAAGAGACACTTTTAGAAAAGCTGCATTTGAACTCTCTCCTCTGGAAAAATAAAAAAATAAAAAAAAGAGAGAGAGAGAAAAAATTGTCAGTACACAATAAAACTAGAAACGGTTATTTTGCTAAGATTTCATCTCATGTCTTCATTGTGAGCTACCCAGGCATGACAACGTGATTCTGATATACAAACCCTGAAAAATAAGATTTACAAAGAAAAACCACAAAGGCTGTGGTTGTCTTAGGCTTATCAGTTTGACTCCTGTTGAAACAGATGAAAGGCAAGCGCTCATGCCACAGAAGACTTCTTGTGTGTGCCTCTCATTTCTGTTTCCACTTGCCAAGTAGCCTCACCAGAGAGGCCCCTTCTTCCAGCTACTGCAGATCCGTTAACGTGACTTTTGGTCACTAGTGCTTTGGTCCTATATAGCAGTTCTTGCTATGTAAGAAAAGTACAGAAAAAAAAAGGCATTATCGTCTTCATCACTGCCAACTGCTGCATGAGAAAGAACCTCCTAGGTCTCCTGGACCTTGCTGTGGGTCTCCATCCTATCCACTTTCCCTTTCCCTTCTTTACCTTCCTCTGTTTCTCCTTTTTTTTGATGTTTTCCCTGTTAAATAATTTTCTTTAGAGTCAATGTATGCCATAAGTTATGGATGCAGCTAATGAAGCTCGATGCCTGTAAACTTGTGCAATGCTTACCAATTTAGTTTCTTTTTGAATTCTCGTGGGGCATGGCTTGTGGACAGGTGTTGAATCAAAGGGAGATGGGTCTAGAAAAGGATCGTGCTTTTTGCTGAATTTCATGATGATTATTTTTTCATTTAATAAGTAGAATTGAAAAACAAAGAAAGCCAAATCCCAGTGATTGTTGCTGAGGCAACAAGATGTAGCTAAGAATGAAAACTGCAGCTTCAGTAGAAGTGATGCAACGGATGTGCTGTAGCTGACTCTGGAAGTCTGTGTTGCTCTTGGAAGTTACTGTAGGGAATATCCATTGACTCTTCAATATATTTTAGTAGACAAACAGAGAACTGTGGTTAATAGCCTCTTACCAATATTCAGTTCTTCTGGGTACATCATACAGTCATCTGAAAAATTTGACAGGCTTCATGAAATTAGGCTCAAACAAATTAGTAAAGTCAATGTTTTTTTAATGACTGTTAATATTGTTGCTGTATGTCATCTAGAAACTCAAGTGAGGACCAGCACCCTGTGTATTCACTAGATGTGACAAAGTGTCATAGCCATGAATTAAAAACTTTGTGAAACTTGAAAATATTTCTGACCTTTTATTGCCTCTGTACTCCTCTGTTCTCAGTTTGTAATCCTAATTTGTCTTAGTGATTTAGTTAATGTTAACTTAATCAATGTAACTGAAGAGAAAAGAAAACACATGGCAAAACTTTCCTCAATGATTTATTTTTATGTTAGACATTCCTGATTATGAAATGGCACATACAAATGTGAAGAAAGTGCTACATTCTGCAGTCTTATTGCATGGTATTTGACATTTTTTCCGCTTTAGTCTTTAACTGCTGGAAGTACTTAATGAAAGGGCAAATTGTTGGGGGATATTTGATTAAAAATATGGAACTAGTATGAAAGCTATCAAACCCCCACAACATTTTATATACGAAAAACCTCACACATATATTCACATGTGCAATATTGTTATCCTTTATGATGTAGTTAAGAAGAGGAATGTAGTGAGAACAGAAGCCTACTGCTGTTCTTATTTCAGATGCTAATTTGGTTAAATTGTTAGACATCCTTACTCTTATCACTGGCAAATAATGTGCAATTGCTATAATTAGATAGAGTTGAGTTTAACTGTTATAACCCAGACTGGCCTCACTGTGTTAGACAGTACCAGCAAACAGCAAGGAACCCATCCTAGCACATAGAGCTTATAAGACCTTATAGTCTAAACAGTAAAGACAACAAAATGCTGAGCAAAGCAGGAGTGGGCAGATGGTTGTCTTTATTTCACACAGGGGGCATCAAGCCAGAGGTTGGTTAAGTGACATACAACAGGTTGAAAAGGAGCCCTGCAACAGAAAGATAACCCCAAACCACATTTCCTGTATTAAAGTCCAATGTGTTCACCTCTCCAGCAGTCTTTCGGCAACGACAGCTTTATCAGTAAAAGAAGAGAAAATATACCTAGGTAGCAGTTGAAATGACTGACAGAATTGTAAGTCATCAGGTAAAAACGTGAAATTGGAAGCCAGAGGATAAGATTATGGAAAAGCTAAAAGCAAAGCTTTTAACCTATGAACTTTTTCTTCATATATATTTGAGGTATGGCTGCCAAAACAGGTTTGTGGTAGGTTTATTTCCAGGAGACGACTTTATAAAAAAAAAATGTGGATCTGTTTTATTTCATGTGCTGCTGGAAAGACTGTACTGTCTCTCAGTTTCCAGAGATCAAAGTGTAGGCAGCGAAAAATAAAGTAATCTGCCACTTTGGAATAATTTGCAACAGCAGGCGTTCCCATTGCATATCAGGGTGCAAATCAAATGGTGAATCAGTGATCTCCAAAGAGGATTACTTTGGATTAGTTGTCTAGTGAAGCAGGCACTTTGTATAATGCAGCAGACAGCTCCCGTGTGAGCCAATTCATTGCTTGCTTTGTGCGTTTTTGTTTTTTTTTTTTAATAAGAGTGTTATTTTATCAAATGGATTCTCATGCACTAATTAAAAGTATTTTGGCAGTGTATGTGTCTAGGAGACAGATTATGTGACATACTACTAAGCAACTGGAAACTCATGGCAGCCTAAGCTGCATTTTGGTTGACAGCAGTTATGTGTAGGTTTAAATGCTGCTTTGAAGGTTCTGTAGTGATCATCCATTGCAGCTTAGAGCTTGATTTGTGAGACAGGAAGAAGACAACTCTATCTGGCCAGGGTTCAGTCCCACTGCTTCTCTAGTTTAAGTAATGCATGTTTTAATGATGCTTGAAGAACTTTATTACATTTTACTGATAGTGTATGTAACTAAATTAATCTGGTTTTCAGCTTAGTAGAGCTGTCATGATATAATCAACAAGGTGCTCAGAAACATTGTCTATCCATGTATGAAAAGCAATGTCCTGTTTCTGTCAGTTAGTGTTTTACTCCATCATGCCTATAGCTGTGAGGTCATTACTTTACACAATAAATTGGTGGGCTGCCTCCCTCTTGACCTAAGCTCTGGCCATTTATTAACAGAGATATGACCATTACTCACTGTGTTCCACACCTCAGAAAGTTGACTTTCTGGCTTAAGGAGCATCATCTATCCAGACCCAGGCTCTGGGGGGTGGGCTGTGAAAGGGTAGGAAGAGAAATGGAGGACTAGAACTCACTTGGAAATTATGTACTAAAAGGAGGGAAATTGTGCATATTCTGTGGATTAAATGGTATCTGTTTTGGTATGGAAGGAAGCCACGTTTTGAAGGAAAGCTTAACTTTTCTGGGTAGTATAAAATATCTGTGGAACAAGAGCAGAAGTAGCCAGCTGTTATGATGGAAATAAACGTGCTGAAGCTCTAGATCCAGGCGGTTTTAGGTTAAAGCCAGACCAGAACCAGCAGTACTATTGTCTCCTCTGCTTAGGCAGCAACAGCTCCAGACCATTGTCCTGGCCATAACCCTGTGCTCTGA
Source organism: Cuculus canorus (assembly GCF_017976375.1). NCBI lineage: Eukaryota > Metazoa > Chordata > Aves > Cuculiformes > Cuculidae > Cuculus > Cuculus canorus. Next base: position 102,945,080 of record NC_071401.1, on the reverse strand, counting down.
GGCACCATGGGGAAGTGCAAGGAAGCTAAGACTTCAGGATTCGTGGAATAAAAGTGAATTTGCACTGTTGCTTCTGTGTTTAGAGCAAGCTAGAACAGACACTGGAGCTCGCTGCTTGCTCCAGTTAAAGGTCAGCTGCTTGCTTCTGATTCAGTCCCAAACTATCATTCTGTCACCGGTTTCCTCACCTGCATCACGAGTTTGATTTCTGCTTCAGACTCATCAACAGACTAGAAGTAAGTGAGAAGAAAAGAAGATTGCAGTCGCTCTTGAAGGTAATTTTGCAACGAGCGAAAGGGTTGTGTCCCTGGTGCCTACTGTTCTAGGTGAGACACCAGTTTCAGCAATGAACAAAGTAACATGAAAAGTGACAGGGAGACTTTCACCTCTAAACTGCTGGGATGGAATGAGGTCGAGTTTGGCAAAATGCATTACATCAGCTGGAGAAATCTTCCTTTAAAATAAGACATTTGCTGGCCATACTGTCTATGTATTCTACCCTTTCCTGGTCAAAACCTACTGAGAACCTCTTTATATACACCAGGGCTGTGACAAAGATGTTCAGTTATGTTTCTGCAATAAGTAGTATAATATTATAATATAATAAATGTCTTTTATGTATATTTGTAATGCAACTTTGTACACTCTCATTCATCAACAGCATGCTGCTGCTGAAACATACCAACAATCTTCTGCCATAAAGGAAACATCAGAATCTCTCTTTTTAATACAACAAATACTCATTCCAAGACATGGAAATGCGGACTTGCAAAACGATAGAAGAATATGATACAGGACCCAAGTTCCTTCCTTCCTTTAGAAGTGTTGTAAGCCCACCTGTATTTAGAATACATCGTTACTAAACATTAAAGACAAACTTTAGAAGAATAAGAAATAAGACTTAGTGACTTTCCCTCTTGTGACAGATTGGAAACCTGTAGATGTGTAGGTGACAAAGAAAGAGACTACACCACATTCTTATAAAATGTATTTACTTCTTTTAAAATTATTCTAGGACATGGCAAGGTGCTAATAGCACCTGGAACTTGGCATGTGCAATCATTTTTTGTCATTATAATAGTAAATAGATCTGGTTATAAAAACTTCTTGTCCCTGCAAATCATTCCAAGCTGCCTGGGTACCAGTATAGCCACATACCTAAGCCAATGTTTGAATTGTACATATGAACAGTTTTACTGAAATCATATGTTTAAAGATTGTGTGTAATTTTTCCAAGCATGTGTTAAATCACTATACAAACAGTAAAAATCAAATCTCTATATAAGCATGTATATGAGTTTGTGCATACACTCCCATCCCCCCACCTCACCCAAAAAAAAGATACTGGCAACATACTAGCAATTAGGTGAATTTTTGAATTTTTGAGCATCACCCAATTGCACTGGACTCCAGTCTCTCCCAGCTTCTTTAGATACATGCACCAAAATGTAGAAATAGGTCAGTGAAATGAGAAGGCAATTCCGTGAAATCCATTATTCATATGATATGATGAATGACAAACCTGTAGTGAACACAAATAAATACCTAATAAGGAGACAGCCATAGTATGCCTGTTCATGTGACAGCTGATTTTTTGCAGTGTTCAGAGGTCACTGGGCTGTAGTGGGCAGAGAAGTGAATATTCTATACGTGCAAAGAAACAACAGTCTGAAGTTTAGCTTTTGACTTGGAGAGAAAAGGATTTCATGCTGTCAAGTATTTTTTGATCTGGTAGATGAGGGCTTGTTTTGTGTAGAACATATTCCCCAAAGGAAGATTCGTAATGATATTATGTGAAAGGATAGGAAGACATATATATCTGCTGCTGGTATGAACTGAACTCAGAGAAGTTCATATATAGCAAAATATACAAGCTACGGCTTTGTCCCTCTTCCTTCCTAAAGCATTCGCTTACTTGTTATGTTTCACATATTGGAAGCAGCAAATTAATTTAGTGATAGCTGCTTGGTGGTCAGTAATATGTGTAGAAATTTGATTTGAATGTAAGCATGTTTTCTGCTCCAACCTTCCTCCCGTGGCTGAAAATGTGACCTGCTTATATTTTGCTGTGGTAAGAAATTGTACCCATAAGAATAAGTATAGCAACAAAACTCAAGATAGTTTCTGCTTCCTGATCTCCTAAACGTCTTTGGGCTTAATGATACATGTGAAGCAGTCATAAATGTCAGTACATAGCAGTTTTTTGACTCCACGGCTTTACATCTACTTTCGCGGTCCTCATCTATACCCTATCATATCCCAAGCGTATGCTGCTCTGCTCAACAGGACAATGCCCTGTGTTTTGTTTCCTACAGGGCTGTCACTTGTACACCTTGGGGTTAGCGAGATAATCGAGCGGATGAAAAGTGCAGTTTCTGAAATCTGCCACCAGAGAGAGCTTTTGTCTTGCTAACATTGATGGGCACACTGTACAGCGCCCTGCTTCATCTCTGATCTTGTAAGGAAGGTTTTATACGTATTAAATTATTCCTCTTTAGGTATCAGAAGCAAAGAATCAAAATTCACAGCACCAAACGGAAAAACATAACTGCTCCAAGTGTGTGTGAGTGTACACATAAATATGAGTCAATTTTATTGCACTCTTAGTCCTGTGACAATTGTCACGACAGCTTAGCAAATACTAAAGGTAATGACAGCTGGGAGGAAGCTGATATGAACTGAATGACCAGTATATACAAAGTTCATGAACTGATAACAGTTCCTTTGACTTTAGCTTGGTGTCCTGGAATGACCAAGATATTGAGGAGCATTTTGTGAAGGGTGGAAGTGAACTCAGAGTTGAGCAGTCTGTGTGGGGTCTTACACTGCACATTTCTCCTTTGGCATGAAACCACAGGTGTAATCTTGGCCTGGGAATATAGCTTTCGGTTTCCACCATTGACGTGTAACACAACAGCGATTTCTTAAATATATGCGATCACATCTTTCTTCAGATTTTACATACTCTTGTCAATCACTCTGGATTTCTTATGTTGAAAACCCACCTCCATGAAATGGACACAATTTTTCATTTTTCATTTATTTGCTAAATAGTGTTTGGAATATATTTCATCTGATGGCTCATATTGTTCATGGCAAAGACATCAACTTTCACTCAGGAAAAGCAGTAGGAAGGTCAAAGCTCTGAAGCTATTTCTTGGGAATATCACAACACAGTTGCAGGCTTCCTGGCTTCTTTCCTGAGTGTTTAGCGTAGCAAAGAGGATACTGGGCAAAATGGACTGCAGCTGTGGTCCAGCACCTCCATCGACTTCACTGTCCCCATGCCCATTATCCCTTCTCAGCTTACATTGCAAAAAAGTATTTGTAATTTTGAAGGTAAATGATACCATCTTTGTGTGATCCCCCTGAGATCTATGTGGATGTGGATAGAGACCTTTAACAAAGAAACACTGTCCTTTGTTCTCGTAGGAAGATTGTTATTGTTCAGTTATTTCACTTAACTGGCCCTCACCAGTCCTTCCCACATTAAAACTAGAGTGACTTCTGGGAATCGGCATGTGCAGACCTGCAAAGAAATACTTCCCACTGCAGGAAGAATAACTGGAGCTACCTCTGTGCTATTCCAGGAATTGTCTTTTCCTAGGAAGGCCTGACCTGGGTATTTCTTAGTGTCTTTTAAATACCCTTCATCGTAAACACCCAGTGTATTCAATACCTTTTTTTTTTTTTTCTTTTTTTCTCTGATAGATAAAACAACATATTAAGTAGCCACCAAAGCAACACATAATCTTGAAGTAAGCCAAATACATTCCAAAAGTCCACACAATCTATGAACCATAGAATCATTAAGGCTGTAGAAGACTTCTAAGATCATCAGGTCCAACTGTCAGCCCAACGCTACCACACCTACATGTGGACATCCAAGGACACCTGAAGAAAAAGACTATGTTATAGGTCACATGAATTATTTTGGCAGGTTCTATCAAGCCAACTTAATTATAGGTTGTCTTCCATTCTGTGTTCTAGGGTTTTACTTTCTGTGTCTGTGTCACTAAAGCAATAACAACACTGACAGCCAACAACTTTTGTGAATTCCTAAAACATCTAAGCTATTAATTTTGGCTTGGGATTCATTTAAACAAAGATTCAACTTCAGCAGTTCTTCCTAGGAATGGGTGACTGTGCTCAGCTGTCCTACTATAGAAGCAGGCTCTAATTTGTTTTTCTCACTCAAAAAACCCAAACAGTGGCAGTAGTGTATTCCAATATATTTTTTATAAATTTATTTTAACAGGAAATGTGCTTCCTAAACTCATTCCACTCCAGTTTTCACCTCAGAACGGGCTCTGTATTCCTGAGCATTTCATTAAGTGCTACCTGTGAATCCTGTGGAATTCCAGCCCTTAGCATCAACAAGGACGGACACGTTGGTGCACCACTTGATGCAATCAGGACAGATCGTTTAAAAAACTCATGACCTCCAAGTGAGGTTTTACAGTGGTTACAATTCAAGACTATGCCTTAGAGAAAAGATGAAAAGTTGTCTTAATGTAGGATTTGACCCCACAAGATATTGACCATCTTTGATAATATGTGAAATTCTCCTCTTAGCCACTTTATTCATTCAGAGTTAATGATAATTGAAGCAATTTTTACTCCTGTCATCAGTCTGTCTCTGCAGTCTTCTAGTTTTTCCGATAATTTCCTGAAGGGCTCAGCATATGGGCAAAACACAAGCCTTTCCTTCTCTTAGGTCACTGAGTTTGCAGCTGAGAAAGCACATATCCTAGTGAATCCCTTGGTAAGAAAATCTCCAGGATACCCTTGGATCTGTCAACACACAGCTGTCTTCACGAAACTTGGGCACATAGTTCGAGGCGCGTAAGTTCCGATGTCTCCTGAGGGCTCCTGGTTCTTCAGCTGGGATGAAAGGGTGTGAAATAAAGCATTTTAAAGCCTCAGCAGGCTGACTGTCTAGCTACGTCTGTGGATGCAGTTCAGCTCTTTTGCAATTGCTCTACAACCTACTCCTGTTTGCTCTACAACCTACTCCTGTACACGAAGGGAAAGGTGCAATACGGACTGCGGTATTGCCTGGGGCGTGGAACCTCCCTCTGCCCAGCACACTCCTAGGGCTTTGTGTTGCTGTCCTCTGAAGCATCATAAACTCAACTGTTTGTCAGACTGCACTGTGAATCAGCCCAAGGAACTGATTGGGTTGAAAAATAAACCAGCAAAACAGTGTCACAAGGAGCCATGCCTGCCCACCTGCAAGAGCGGAGAAGGCTACGCGAAGATATAGAGTGAATGCACACCAACCCACTGGTTAAAATGTGCCTCGATGTGAATAGCAATGTACCTCTGTCTGCCTTCATGTTGTAAAGTTAGCAGAGTAACTACCACAGCAAGCAGGTTGTGTCCTGGCAGCACACACTTCCTCAAGCCCACCTTGTGCCTTGGGCAGGCACACAGCATTGGCCAACAACCTGCACCAGTGCACCCTATTGCCTGCCTGACCTCCCTCCACCTCTGCTCCTCTGTGAGCCAGCGGGACCGCAGCAAAGCCTGCAGCTGAGTTTTCTGCCTTTTTAACAAGTGGCTCCCAGAAGAAGTGGGCAAATGCCAGGGCTGGCTCAGCAGTGGCAGTGGGGAATCAAGGTGCTCCAAGGCTGATGAAGGGGAAACGGGGCAGTGCAGATGACTTTGCTTGGCTCAGCTGGCCAGGAAAGCACTGTGCCGGCATGAGGTAGCCTGTTTCAATAGATTCCAGGCCTGGAGGCTCTCAGTTTGCCAAATGAGTGAGGTATTGGTGGTGTTACATGCTTGCTGGCTGAGGGCTTCTGAACCTGGGTGAGAAAGCATCTTTCATTTAATAGTGGAAAAGACAAACCCTGACTCCAGTGGTCAGGATGTCTTTTCAATTACACTGCCATACCCCTGTGTCTGATTTGTCTTGATAGATTTCAACACTTCTTTTCCCTGCAAATAACTCCTCCATCCTTTCCAACTGTACCTTCACAGAATTTATAAATGGAAAGTGACATACTAGATAAGCTGCTCTGTGCCGCTTTCATAAATACCAGTGCCAGGTTGAGAGTTTACACTGAGTTTTTGAAGCAGAGGACTGCAAAAGCACTTTACTTCCTCTTCTATCACTGTTTTAGCCTGGGGCTTTCCATTGCAGTGTGTTTTCTAGCTCGAGACATAACATGAAGTAAAAACTGGCTTCAAGGAGCGGCAGTTCAAAATAGAAGTGGCATACAGTCTTGTGATACAAAATAGCTGATTCATATCAGAGAGAAAATAATACAAGTTTTTACAGCTAATTTCATGAAGCAGTTGTGGGAGTAGAAAATCATCTGATTCAAACTGCAGAGCAAAACAAGCAGATTTAAAGCAGCAAACCCCATCCTGTAATGGGTGACCAAGGCACTACACTGCTTACTGATATTTTGTCCAGCAAGACTGCTTTCAACTGTGGACAGTGAAAGAAGTTGCCACTAGGATTCAGGCAATTTTGAATTTACCAAAGCAAGGGCTCTACTACACAAAACAACTTCTCTTTGCGTTTTGGGCTCCACATTTTGCAGATAAACTGGAAGAATGCTGCAGCTCATTTCAAAGACTTTCCAGAAGGATTAATCTTCCCAAGAGGCTGAGAAGTAGTGTATAATGGTACTAGTGCATAGCACACGGCTGTAGAGGCTCTCAGACATAAACAGATAAAGCTTTGCAATCAAATTAAGTATTGACACATAATTCTGTGTGATTCTGTGTGTGATTGTCACATTTTGTAGTTGAAGACACAAGCACAGATAGGTTACTTGTGATGGATTTGAACACGGTCGTCCCAAGAAATACAGTAACATAGCTGGAAAGAGAGCTGATAGTTACAGACAGTTTCACAGCCTTGTTCGGATCGGCTTTGGCTCAAATGAGCAAAAGGATGATGCAAGGCTGTGCAACTGGACAGAAGGTGACAGTGAAAACACTGAGTGTGCTCCTAGCCTCCTGGCAGGCTGATGGTGGTCAGCAGTCATGAAGTGAGTGGCTTCATTGCTTTGAAGGAATTGTAGCCTGAGAGTCCAGTGCTGTGCTCCCCAGTACGAGGGATGTACTGGAGAGAGTCAAATCAAGTGCCACAAAAGTGATTGAAGGACCAGAGCACCTGTCCTTTGAGGAGAGGCTGAGAAAGGTAGAAGCCTGGAGCAAGAAAGGTTCAAGGGGGTCTGTTCTACACCTATAAATCATAGAATGCTAGAATTATTGAAGTTGGAAAAGATCCTTAACATAATTGAGTCCAACTGTTAACCTCACACTGCCATCTCCCACAGTACCTGACGGGGAGTAAAGAAGAGGGAGCCAGGGTCTTGTCCAGTGGTGCCTAGCGACAGGACAATAGGAGGCAATGCACACAAACTGAAATACATGAAATTTCATTTCATGTAATAATACACTTGTCTTCTCTGAGGCTATTCAGCTTCTGGAAGAGGATGCCTAGAGAGGCTGTGGAGTCTCCATCCTGAGAGAAATTCAAAATCAGGCTGCATATGGCCCTGAGCAGCCTATTTCCTGCTGACCTTGCTCCGGACAGGGATTGAACCAGGTGATCTCCAAAGGTGCCTCCCTGCTTCAGCTGCTCTGTGATGGCACGCGCGCACGCGCGTATGTGTGTGTGTGTGTGTGTGTGTGTGTGTGTGAGAGAGAGAGAGTGACAGTGAGCACAAGAGCTGTGCAGTGGCCTACAGCCAGTGCATGATACTCATTTCCAGGTTATAATTTGGTCCCTGCTTGCTTGCTGAACCTCAAGCCTGGCATGCGGGTTAGGGCTCTGTTGGAGCAGCAGCAATTTGCCTTTTCCTCAAGCGTCAGCAAGGATGTTGGTGTGATAAGTGTTTCTGGACAGATCTGATCTTGTGTCTGAATATGATGCAAGAAAGGAATACAGTTCCTTTCTTTCCTGTCTTAAAAACAGCAATAAGGCACTGTAAAAAACATGGTGCGTGCCACTAAGTTTGCAAAACGAAGTGTTCCAGTTTGCCATGACAGAGTTAAAGTTAGCAGGACAAGGTAGTTTGTCTATTTGTGATTAGTCATGATGAACCAGTCTTTGCTCAGATGATGACATATGGGCTTTTTTCCTGTGCTTTCCTCCTCCGTCTCGTTCCCACGATAGAAAGGACTCACTGAACAAGCAACCTCTTTTAACCTCAGTCAGCAATTGACTGGTCTATGCATTCATGTACTGAGAAAAAAACATGGACTGCCTGGGGGCTTGGCATGTGCCAGTGGGCTCTGTTTGCCCTGACTACTTCTGACCTCTTATGGATGACTCCCCCTCTGCCTAATGCCTGTCACGCTCAACTGCAGAGGGGAAAGATTCTGCCAGCCGGTGCCTCTCTGGGCTCTGTGACCCCCTGGCACTGGCCGGCGGCCAAGGGAAGTGAGATCTGTGTGCTGGAAAGCCAGTGCCGAAGACTCCCACTCATACCACGCATTGTTTGTTGCTTGTCTGCAATTGCTTCAGGTATGAATGTACAGTGAGCTGAGAACAGTTAGGAAGGCTTTACTACAGCAAGAAGCAGCTGTTGGTCCCACGTCACATCCAGCACTGTCAAGTCTTTCCTACCTTCTCAGCGTTGCTGGGCAAATGTTTACCTCAATTGATCTCTGACTCATTTTCTTTCAACATGTCATGCCAGGTTGGTTTTGACCTTGTTTAACGCCATGAATTATGATTGTTGTTTCTGGTTGCAGCATGGGTACAAATGGGACAGGAACAGATGTTCCTCGCTGGCCCCATTGGTGGCTGAAGACCACGCTCACCTCACTAGACCAGGCACTAGGCCATCAGGAGGTGGAGCTGACATATTCAGCAGCTAAAATCCCAAAGCACATCCTGCTCAGGTTTGGGCAGGACCCACCTGGCCTGGGCAGCCCTGCCAGCCACACTCAAAGCAGTAACCTAAGAGTCAGGGGATGCAGCGTGAGGGGTTTCTCCAAGTGCATAGGTTGGTCGTCTTTGGGCACAGCCTCACGAGGGCAGCAGAAGGCATCCTTTGAGTAAAGGCTTGGTGCCAGGGACAGTTTCGTGTCCTCATGCCACTGCATAAACGACTGCACTGGAGCTCGTCAGAACTATGGCTACTGGCATTTGGAGGTAAAAAAGCCTCTGAAGCGGACATTTTATGTCGAGGAGTGTACACCAAGAGTGGTGGTGTTCAGCGACCAAACTAGCAACCGAGGCAGCATATTACAGTCAGATGAGTCTGAAAACTGTAATACTAGGCAGTGCTATTTTCCCTGCTCATATCAGGTATGTAAAAACGTATTTTTTTTCAAAAGATAATACCCAGCTACCAAAAAGTTTTTAAAAAAGATTAGTCTTACCCCAGCCACACCTTAAAAAAAGTCTGTGATCAGTGAACGAAACTGAAATCCTCACAAAATCCTATAGAAATGGCACTGTGTGCTGCAGAGCTGATGCACTGAAGCTGAAGATTAACATAAGTAATATAAATAATGACTAAGCTCTGTGTCTTTAGCAGGGCAAAAACCTGCATTTCACATTTAGTTATGCAGTGTCTAGGATTTGCCTCTCCCACAACAACATGAAGACTATCAAAGCTAAATTTGCGAAGCCTTGAGCTGACCTTCAGTGTGAAATAACACATCCCCACAGTGACTTCCTTAGCAGCACCTCCTCATGTCTTGTGGGAGATGACATGAACCAGCCACCCTGCTGTCACTACTGGAACTGGTTTAAAGCACTTTGGCCAGATAAAACAACAAATATACTTGTGATTGAGATTTGCAGACATATCGGTGTTTTATTTACACATAAATGCTAACTACTACTCAATATAAATTATCTGCTTTTAGAAGAATATTTCTGTCATCTGATTCTTCCTGTGTAGAAAATCTCATCTGGTACATGACAGTGTAAGAAAATGAGTACAAAACTCGAGGTAGCAAAGTGATTGCATTAACCATGATGCAGCACTGAATGCTAAAATGTTGAATCTAAGCATTAGGAACCCAATTTTGATCAATGCAGTTATTAACATATTTGTTGTGCTTGACTAGAATGGAGCAGAAATAAGAAAATGGATGAAAGCATCTGGCTACTAGCTCTGTTTTTCTGGCACTGAAGGGCACTACCACACTACTGGCAGCAACAGCTGATATGCTTTTCCCATTGGATCAATGCCTTACTTTCACTCATATGCAAACCCTCAAATTCTTCTTTAAGTGCTGTGTTATTTCAACAAGTACAAAAATAAGTGCAAGGCAATGACCTTGGCCTTTTGTCAAATTGAAAGAAAACAAGTGCAATTGCTCATGAGCAACAGAGTGGACTTGTAGAGTGTTTCTGTGGCTGAGTCAAAGCTGTTGTGCTGCATCGCAGCATCTGGGCTCTGAGCATTATCCAGTCACTCCTACCCAGCAGAAAAACACGCCCTCGGTATGTGCTGCCCTTCTTCACCCACCCTGTCCCTGGAAGGGAGGCTTGAAGAAGCCAGTCCAACATATACTGCTCACAAACCTAACTCACAGATGCAGACAGAGTTATCTTAAGGAGGCAGAGGCAGAGCTTAATTTGGAGAGCTAGGGGCTGGAAAAGATGAGATTTGTTCCCACTCCTCACTTTTCTCAAGGTACAGTGTAAGTGGAGCCAACTACAAAGGTAACTGAACTGACAGAGGCTTGCTGAAGGCCAGCCTGTGCCTTTTGGCAATGTATACTGATTACCTCCTCTGAGGTTGTGATCACCTGTTATTACTGTAGTGAGAAATCTCACTAATACCTTTTGTCAGAAAGCTAAGAAAAACCTTGCCTTTTCCTTACGTTACTTTGCCTGTCAATACATATCACAACTGTGCCTTCAAAGATCATCTCATTTCCCTCTCAAGAGTTGATTATGCAAAGAAAATATAATTTTTGAGAACTGAGTGGTTTGGGAATGCTTTAATGGTACACACAGTAGTAAAAAAAATGTTTATTTGCTGCTGAGGAAAAAAAAATATATAGGATGATTTCAGGCTAAAGGAGAGCAGTTTGACATGCCTGATGGTTAGCGTTGTAGGTGACTGCACCATTCTCATGATTGGATTCAGCACTTTTTAAAGCTTATTTCTCATCTCCTGTCTCCCCAATACCGATGATTCTACAAAAGGATGATTTTTTTTTTTAGCATGTTTTTAAAGGGAGAGAGAATTTCCACAATTGTGGTGGAGGGGGATTGGTGAGGGGAGGAGTGGTTCAAGGAAAGTGAAATAGGAGCAGCCACAGCAAACAGGGCTATGACTTGGCTGTTGGTGTGCTCCAACTAATCTGCCTGGAAAGAGAAGCGCATAAGAAATGTCCTGCTGTGTTTGAGCAATGGTGCATTTAGCCCAGCAGTGTGACTCCAGCAGCGGCAAGAGGAGCTGCTGTTTAGCGACTCCATGGAAGCCTGGCTTCCCAATCATCCCCTTCCCTCCCACTAATCCTGCATCCGCAGCTGTGGTGCCACTTAAGGTGCCAGCAGACACAGCCTCACACACTGCCTTTCCCGGCACGTTGCTGGCAGCAGCTAGTTATCAAAAAGATTGTTACAAATGGTCTTGTGTTCGGGTGATGGAGCTTTTGGATAAAGAATATGGTCCAGCTTATGCTGAATGGCAGCTGTACCAGCATTACGGACGATGCTGTTGCTTATCAAACTCCGAAGCCTACAGAGCGCTGAGAGGTAGAAATACTGTGTGTTCCAAAGTTAATTGCAAATTCACACTGTATTATTCCTTCATCTATCTCCACATTGAAAGATCATTTATCCTTAAAGTCACCTGTACAAAAGCCTCATTCAAGATTAACCATGCAAAGAACTTAAAGCAGTGGCACTGCAATCTAGTTAGACAGGATCACAACTATTCATCAAATGTGCAGCCTACACAGATATTTATTCAGGATCACATTTTAAAACCATCTTGGGAAAGAAGTCCCTTATTGTTTATTTCAGTGCACAGCTCTATACAGAATAATTTGCAGTCTATGATTTTCTCATTTTGAAGTCTGGCTGCCTTGGATTTTGAATTCTAATTAATTTATTTACTGGAAGCCACAAACTGCTACCAACCCCCTGAAAACTGACTTTCCACAGTATTTTTTAGCTTCAGCAGATTAACAAAAATCATTGAAAATGCAAAAACCATGAAGCTGTTTTCCAATAATTTCATCTTTCTTTAGGCGGATTAAAGATATCATTTAAAGCTGGCATTTGACTTTACAGAGTACTTATTTTTTCTGCTACATCAGGAAGAAAAAAATATTTTAAAGAGGAATTGCTGAAACTATTCTGCTCAGGAACCTGTATCAAACTGGTGCTATTAAAAACCAAGAAGTAAGGTTATCATTGGTTAATAAACACAATCTTTAGCCATGTTTCTTCATTTATGGGATACAATGATTCATGCTTTGTAACATGCACTGTTATATATACTTTATACGTACATGCTATATACAGAGCTGTTGTGTATCCTTACCAGAAGTCAGTGAAGTCTGCTATGTGCTTGAGTGACCACATAGCAAACATTTGCATACATTCAAAATACACAGAAAAGCACAAAAAAAAATGTTTAGATACTTTCAAATAGGAGATGACATAGAAAAAATTCTTAGCCGAATTCTTATTTTAGATATATATTATTATAGAATCATAGAATCACCAGGTTGGAAAGGATCCACCGGATCATAGAGTCCAACCATTCCTAACACTCCCTTAAACCATGTCCCTAAGCACTTTTGCGCACAGCCTCGTGATGTCTCCTCGTTCCTAAGTCCCCAGCAAAACTTTCACTGTGGTTGGAACATTCCCAGACACACACGCACACGTCGCTTTTCCTCTGCTGAAGCTTTGGCAGTTTCTCTGCCATTCTACATAGTTGATATGATAGGGTTTCATAGAAACCCTAGCCTGCAAATTTCTTTCTTTCTTTCCTTGTAAGTGTATCACTTGTGGAGAGCTTCATAGAACCTCCTTAAGACACACCATCTCATTGAGATTTTTAGCTTTCTATCACATTTTTAGCTTTTTACCAAGTTTAATTAAAATTAACAGATTCCCGAGTTACTGGGGTAGAGTGAGAGAATAGGAGAGAGGCACCGTAGAACCCTTTTTCTTTTAGGTATTAAGTGATTGTTCAGAATCACACACATTTTTCATCAATGTTAAGTAGCATCTTCCCCAAAATAACAAATTTTTAACGGTTTCTTCAGTAGGCAAGTAGGCCCTTTTTCACCTTATGATCAACTGCAGTTAATTGAAAGGCAGCATGTTACCTGACCTGAACTATCCTCAAGAACCTGCATTAGGCAAAGACTATACATGAAGGAGTATTGCCTTTTTTGTCCTTTCTAATATAAAAAGTTAAAGTTTAACTGCATTACTTCAAAAGATGACAAATAGAAACCCAATGCACCTCTTTATTCTTTCTGCTAGGATAGGGGCACACAGGTATACTATGGCAAATGAAACATTAAGGGTTTTTTTTCCTTTTCTTTCGGATGTATCAGTAGCAGCATATCTGGTGTACATTTAAATTTCAGTTAGAATGCTTTTGCCTCCATTTGTTCACAAAAAAAATTTCTTAGCTCTATAAATAATCATCTTCACTGCAAATCTAAGACCTCTACAGAGCAGTCAGGTTTTTTGCTCCCTGACACACTTGACCTGTAGCATCCATACACATAGATAACATCGAGAATGTTTGCTTCTCCCAGGTTCAGCCAGCATACAAGAACATACGTGCATCTACCTAGAGAATGTATTTGCCATACAAGCATAGATATCATTTACTGCTTGAGTCACTCTCTTTGGCCACCCACAGCCACACACAGAGGCTCTGCAAGCAAAACATATACAACTTAAAAAGCACAAAGCAAGTATCTATTGTTTCTTACACACATACACAAGATAAGGAGGACATACTGAGCTGCTCAGCTAAGCACCAGCACGGCAAGATGCCTGAGGAGCTGCTGCTGAGCAGTCAGGCACCGTTTGGGGAGGGGGGGTGCATAAGGACAGAGCCACAGACCTCAGGAACAGCTCAACTGTACTCACACACCAAATTGACTCATGTCAACACAGCTAACCTGACTGCCAGCCAGCTGCGGGCTTGACACCCTTCATTTCTTCTCGATTTTATATCTTTTCAAGTTCATGCTTTACTCTTGAACCCTTAGCTAACAGTAAATCGCTCTGTCAACATTGTGACTTCAGCCTGTAATTGTACCTCTCCTCTTTCTCATGGTGCTGTCTCACATGGCAGCACTGCTTCCAAAATCCCAAGTGGTGCTTTGGCAGCTGCGCCCAGGACCTGGGCAAAGCCAGCAGCCAAATGGCGAGTGGGTGAGCAGGGAAGGTACCAGCAGGTTACCAAGTGCACAAGCTCAGTGTTGGAGAGGCAGAGAGGCAGTCTTTGGGTATTACAAGTACTGAGGAGGTAACTGATTTTTTGTTGGTGTTGTTTTTGCTAACAGATAAATAATTTAATTTTTTTATTAATAATAAATTAATTTTTAAAATTAATTTATTCTCAGTAATTAAGGAAAATGGCCCTTTAAACATTTAAGCAGATGGGAGATACACAAGTGATTGCAAGGCATTTACTGCAGGTTTCAGGACTCCATGGCAATGGGAACTATATGGGATACAAACTGAATGGAGGTGAAAAACCCAATAAAGTTCTGCCTTTCATTTCACAGTGGGATCCATCATTGACTTGTGTTATTATCACACTACAAAACAACAGTAATTTAGTAGCATCTTTATTTTTTTCCACCCTACTGCAGAATTTAATCAACCTACAGCCACTGGCATTCCTACCTCCCTTTATTCCAATACACCATCTTAACACAACATCCTAATGATATTATGTTTTAAAAACTTAAAGCCAAGAAATGTTAACACATTTAATCATTGCAAACCAAAAGTGAGCAGAGGGCTGCTTCATGCAACACAATAAAGGACTTAAAAAAAATTTACTTGCAGTCTTTATGAATTTAAATCTTCCTTCTTTTAGCCAGAAACATCATGTTTTGAGATGTTTTAGAACCACAGTTGGTCTGTGAGTTTTCTTAACACATGACTTTAATAGCTTCAATGCTTAGACAGTTTCCTTCATGCTGTTTTGGTTACACACCACTAATTTTATATCCAGTAAAAACCAGAAACATTTTATTCATACTTAAAGAAATCCTGGGGGAAAAATGAACAACATAAACAATCTGTTAACCTGAAAAAGAAATTAACAGATCGCTTTATGACTTTTTCCTCAAAATTAAATCTCAGTATTTAAATATGTATAAGTCACTCTAAACCTTGTAATGCAAAAAAAAATTAACTGCCCTAGAAATCTATTATGTATCTGCTACATGTAATTAGCACTTTCAATTTTGACATAAATAGTTGCATTATCTAGGAAGTATTATGCGGCAGAAATATTACTCATAAAACAATTTAAAAAAAAAATAATAATTCTGTTCCTAGAGTTCCATTAATTAAAAAGCAGCAGGAATCCCCAAGTCCCCTACCCACTTTCTGGAAATAGTTTTCGCATGGGAACCAGCACATGCATTATCATTGAGGACAGCTAACAGAATAACCCTGCCAAACTTGAGATCCCATGTAAAGAGAAAGAATCTGCGTGAAAATAATAGATTAAGCTCTTAAATGGATCTAATTTTGTGCTATGCTTTCGTACTCATGGATCTCATTTTGATCAAGCAAGACTCCTCCTTCTGAATTGTACTACTGTCTAATCAAGCCTTAGATCCAGCTTCATTCTCACTAATGGAGTTTCCAGGCACTGAAATACAACTGAAGCAACAAGAGGTTTCAGGATTCAGTTTAGGTGAAAATTTTATTGGAAATATCGTTCCTTTAAAAAAAAATAAATAAAAATCAGTTTCTGCCCTCTATCGCTAGTAATGGCACCTCCACCCCTCCCAGACCTGTAGCAATTTATATATGTTTTCAGAAACCTTTCATTAAGATCCTTCTGTTCAAGTATGCCACTTTCTAGCCAGTTCTTATTATCATTTTAAATAAGTGATAGCTCATAATGCAAATGAAAACATGTTTTAGGCTGTTCAGTCTCAAACTGTATTTCATTTGATAAGTGTTCATAACCTCAAACACCACTTTCACAAATGCAAGTCTTTCCCCCATCTTGTACAAAGCTTGTTCACTATAGTCAATCAAAATACAAGCATCTCGTTATCTGAAGGATCAGCATTTCACATAAAGAAACAATTTGTTACCAGATATCTACCAGATAGATATATCGGTGAAAATTAGGAAAGCAATGAGGAAATCTCATGCATGTGACCATATAAGCATTTCTTCATAACACGTTTTTTAAAACAAAGTACACAAGAACAGCCACGTCTATCTTCTTCAACTCCTCTAGGCTAGAGATGTGCAGCAGCAACTCCAGATCAGAGCTGCTAGACAGCTGGGGTACATGCTGATCCTCGACACATCTTAAACTTAAGAAGTAAACAGCTCTATAGTTATGTTCTCTTAAGCACATACGCTAGGTGTACAGTTTCCTTTTTCCCTAGCTCACAACTGTATTGAAGGCAAATGATAATGAAGAATTCATGCTTTCATAGCATATGTGCCACAAAAGTTACCCTTCCTATTATAATCCATCTTAAATCTAATAAAGCTCCTATGACCTTGTTTGGATCGAAACCCTAATATAACAAGAATAAAATACACAAACGTAGCAGGAAGGACTTAAATTGCAGATGGTATGCTTTTAGTACCCACAAGAGTAAACAACAAAACTGTCTTCTTAATCTAATGAAGTGAAATTGAGACCCTAATCAGTCTCAGACACCTGGGAAATTCAGTCTCACCTATAAAGTATGATGGTCATTTTCACAGATATGAGAACCAACAGAATTTCTCCTCCCACCTTACATTAACAGTTCTCTTAGTACTGTATTAATAAGGTTTGTAGACTTGCACACGGAGATTAACTCATCTTCTGACAACTATAATTAAGGATTAGCTGATGCATGTTTAGTTATAGACCCACTTCCATAGGCAACCAACGATGGTACTGATTTCTCCCCCTACTAAATCACAAAACACTCAAAGACAGACAAGTTCAAGGCCCCCACTCATGCATCCTCTCAAGCTGTTCCAAATCTCTTTCAGGGCCCTTCCAGAAATGCATTATGGAAAAATAATAAAATTAACCAACCTGCCCCATGTAGTCCAGATATCACTACAGGGAAAGCAATCAATAAATCTAGTCTGAACGTCAGCTTACTTCTCAGTTCAATTTTAAAATCCAATCTAATCCTTTCTTCATGCTAGTCAGTCTTTCAGCTCAGCTATATAAATTACCACCTGTTTTCACATAAAGTGATAAAAATCAGAAACTACAGACTTCAATTTTAGCGAGCGTGGGGAAAGTTTCTCCCCCAACCCGTCTTTTTCAGTGCAACTCAGCAACTTTCAGTCACACAAATGCTGCTCTACAAAATAGTCTTTCTAGCAAAGATTAGCTAGGATTTCTCAGTATAGTAGATTGATGCAAGGTTTTAAACAGAACAGCCTCTGCTTTTTTTATAATGTAACATTACTATTTGCATTTCAAAATCAAAACACTTTATCACATGGTGATCCAACTTCATAAAAAACTCAAAACAAAGTAATGTAGTATTACAAATTTATTTAGCTTCAAAGTAATTTTTCAGCATTGAAAATTTCACACATATAAAACAACTTTTATGCATTAAAACCAAAGTATGGATTTTTTTTGAATTTAGAAGTGCTGTGCTTTTTTTTTTTATACATCTCTGATGAACCAAATTCTTTAGTTATAAAGCTGACAAAAATAAGTGATGCACCACCATGTTTTTTTATTTAACATGTGAAATTCATCTCTTTGGGAAACTTTTCTTCTGAATTGTATCATGAAAGATACAGACCTGAAAAAGGATAAACAGTCATACACAAGGCATAAACATTACACAGAGTATTTCAGACATTTTATAAAGAGATCTGGAAAAGTACCTAAAATAGTGATATTCATTTAGTATAAAATTTCAATAATAAAATATTGCTTATAATAAATATGAAAACATGAGTTTCATTAATACTGTTCTCCCCTTAAAGCTCTCTCGCATGTAACATGATCAGATCTGATCAAAACTCACAATTCTTAATTTTCCTTTGTATGAAGGAGGCAGGTAACAGGGTTCAGGTCATTCTTTGCTAGAAAAAAAAATTATTATCAATAAACCACAGATTTAATTTCATGGCTCATGGCTAGTTACGGGCAAAAAAAAAAGATATTCCCTCAAGTATGAATAAACTTTATTACAGTAGATATGAATACCTAAAATATTTGCCTTTTTTGTTAAAACTGAAGTACAGTAAGACTTCTTAGGGATTATTAATGCAAAGAGAAAGCTGCCCAAGACCCCTCAAAAGCTTCTAACTATCTCTGCAGCTGTACTGAATGTTTATCAAAGCTGTTTGGGAAAATTAGCTCTATGGGGAATAGATGCTGTATCCCCATTATATGGGGACATTTGATCTCATCCCTGTTCGTCCCATCTGTAGACATGGCAGTTTGGAGTAGTTCTTCAGCAGCTGCTCAATAGCAATATGACGGACGTTGAGCTCTGAAGCCAAAGAGTCCTTTTCTTGGACTTGTTGAGTTAGCTCTTCAAACACATCTGCAAGAACATTATCAGGTTAATGCACTTGGTCCCTGTACTTTCACGGAGTTAAAAAGCAGTGCTGAATATTACTACAAGAGGCATGGATATTAAAGTGGGCTCATGCAGGAGAACACCACCTTCTCTAGTTGTGGAACAGCTTGGTGTATGCACTTCTAAACTGATAATGTTGTTGAATTTACAGTTTTGGGTGACCTGAGACAAGATGAGTCAGCCTATAATGCTAAATAAAGTTTATTCCAGACAAAACCAAACTTACAGAAGAAATTATATTCAAGTGCCAGCTTGCAATGCCTAAGCAGCTTATGTAATAAAAGCGCCTAGAAGCTTCTTGTTTTACATGGAAACATGATATACAGAGATTTCGGTTCAAAACTTAGCTGATAAAGCCATCACAATTTCTTTTTATTTTTTTTTTAAAAAAGAACCAATAAGATTTTCAAGATTTTCTTCATTACAAAGCAAAAAAAACTCAGAGAGTATTAATAAATTCTCACCCTGGATTTGCTTCAACAGTTTTTCATTAAGTTGCTTTAACTCTCCAGGAGTCATTACAGTCACTGTAAAAAGAGAAGCTGTTATTACTAATACAAAAGTCACATAAGCACACCTAAGCAGACTTTGTTTTCTCAGATTGTCATTTGCATCCTAATAAGCAACAGACGCATGGCAGCGTGTCAGAGGCAACATTATTTATCAGTCATTTGTTGAAAGCTTGAAAATTCTTTTATGTTGCCAGAAAAGAATCCACTCCACAGGAAAGCCCCTTCTTCAACGTCAAAAAGCTGGAAACTCAGACCCTCAAAACAGATGTATCCAGAATTAGAACTGCTTGTAAATTGCATGACATCTTTAAATACTTTACCTTCCTCTGATGCAAAACACAGTTTCCACAGTGCAAACCCTGCAAGTACTTCTGTTAAGTGGTGGGCAAACAGACAATCCTGAGGTAGGTCCTGCTATGCTTGTGAGCCTAGAGGTAACTGCTTCTGAACAGAATTTTCAGCATGCAGCAACCTGTTTCGGCTATGAAGTCCTGCACTTTATGCATATAAGAATAATGTTTCCACTGAGTACCTCAGTGACAAACAATGAAGAAAAATCTTAGTTTGATACTAAGACCTGCAAATAAAAGTAGATTTACTTCTAACTTTTTTTTTTTTGCTACGTACCTAGTGAGAATTAAAAGACCCTCTACATCATCCAAAAGTCCTTTTGTATCTCAGGTTATGTATACATTGATCAACCTTATAGAAAATACATATTAAAACCTCAGAGGAGGGACTTGTGAAAGTATTCTATTCAGCCCTGGATCCAAAGTAGCGAGCACGGGCCTGCTTCCTAGAAACTCCTCAACACAGCAGTGCTGGGCTTGGTGCCACCCATGCCTTCTACTGAGATACCCCAGGCAGCATGGTGAAAAGTGACAATCCTGATCACCACAGGAAGGTACAGGGCACTGAAAGAAACTTTAAAACCTTGTAATTTTAACATTGCTTTTAAACAATGTTTCGACTTAACAAAGCTCTCACTGCATACTTGAGAAAAAACTATGCTGCAGTAACACAGCTTTTGTTCAGATTTCTTTCAACAGTGCAAGAAGTTTCTATATTGTAAATTTAAAGTGTAAGTTCTGAAAAGGACGTTTTTTTTTTTTTCCACCTACCCACATGGCTGTTCAATTATCCTAAGCTGCTTATTTCAACCTTTCTCATTCACATCTTGCAGTTGGGGGATATTAACTTCCTGTCAGTACTGCAAAACTAAAGAAGTTAGCAATAGCCAAGATTATGTACTTGTTACTCAAGGCCTAAAGCCACTCAAAAATGAAACACATTCACCTTTTTCCTTCAAATGCCAGGTACAGCAGTGCTCCTTCCCTACCTCTGACTATCAATAAAACTGACAATTCCTTTCATGCATCTTATCATTCTTTTAGTTAAAACTTTCTAAGCTCCACGAAAATTCTGATTGAATTTAATCTACTAGTTGACCATTACAAAAATCTCAAAAACTTAGTTTCATTTTTATACCCTGTGTGTGTGTGAGAGTGTCTGTCAGGGCTGGACTGTGTCCTGTCACGTAATTCTGATACAGAAGTGAAAGAGAGTAAAAACAGAACACTGAATTTAAAAGATTATTCTATCCACGGCTGAGATACATCATTAAGAAACATTGACCAAGATATTTGCAGTTACATTAACAGTAGTTGTTTTTTTGTAGATTCCTGTGCTGTTACAGGGGAGGTACTGCATTAAGAAGGTACCTAATTTTAGCAGAGAAAGTCCAACTAAGTTTTCCTCTAAAATGCAAACTTTATGGAATCATAGTCTCCAAATATATGTCTTTTAAAGCTAAATACTACGAAAATATTAAACAAAAACATAACACAAAGCAAAAATGCCTCAAAAGTGCATTATGCCGTCGCAACAGACAAAAATAAAAACTGTTATCGTGCTCAAAATAGCTTTATGTTATTCTGTCCTGCAATCAGAGATCGAGAGATAAATTCCAAGTTACTAACTTCAGTTAGATAACTCCATAAACCAGGTCAAGCTTTCATAATTCCTCTGTTAACTGCTGCCCTGATTTATGTAATCCCAATTTATGACTCTAGAGGACAGGTGGTCAAACAGCACAGCATATCTGTTTTGATTTATGGCTTTAAGATTCCTACTTCACTACAAATACAATTTGAAGCGTCATATAGCAGCCTAAAATCTAAAGAATGTGAAATGATGGAATGTTTTAAGGACAGGTTTGTCAATTTCTTAAAAACAAAAGGAGTCTAAAGAAACTGGTTTCAACTTTTTACAGTACCTCTTTCTCTCACACACTCTTCCCATATTCTGAATTCCATTATTACCCTCTTTTTCATTACTTAATTTTCCACCAAGTATTTTACCAGCTTTTTTGTCTTCTTTCTCAGGTCTTTTGAAATCCTTAAATTCTCTCCAATTACTTTCCTTGTCTATAAGATGGAGTTTGCTACTATTAAGAATGCTTAATTTTATGTTGTTTCACAAATTCGCTCTGCTTCACAATTTTTCCTGTTGCTGAGGGCAACTTTCTATAAAACATAACTCAAGGCACTGCACAAGTTCAGCAAGACAGTTGTTTTCAGGAGCTTAGTAATGTCCACAGGCAGGACTGTGCAACTGCCAGGACTGACATATAAACTCACTGGAATCAACCATATCAACTTTTTTTTTTTTTTTTTTTTAATAAATCAGACGTGCCCTGTGTCACACTGGAGTATAACTAATAGGAAAATTAAAAAAAAAAAAATAAAAATCAACCACCCACCCACCCACCAAACCAACCCTCCATAACCACAAAACCTTCCAGACTATTTGTTTAGCCACGTGGCCTTTTTCTTCACAGGTTTTGAAGTAATTCCAAACTGTTAAAAAACTGCCTTTCAAGCTGTGAATTAATGCTCTGTGGAGACACATGCAGCATGGGGAATAAACAGGAAGAACTGCTGTCGAAGGGCCATGATCTCATTTCAATTACAGGGACATGGTGGGATAGCTCGCACAGCTGGAATGCTCTCAGGGATGGCTACGTACTTTTTAGGACAGACAGGTCAGTGAGGTGAGGTTGAGGTGTTGCTCTTTATGTAAGGGAGCAACTGGAATGTATTGAGCTCTGCCTAGGGGTGGATGAAGAACAAGTCAAGAGCTTATGGGCAAGAATTAAAGGGCTGGCTAATATGGGTGACACTGTTTGGGTATTCCCGATGGGGAAGAGGGAGCTAATGAAGCCTTCTGCAGACAGCTGTAAGTAGCCTCACAATCACAAGCCCTAGTTTCCATGGGGGACTTCAACCGCCCTAGAGAGACACAGCCCAGGAGATTCCTGTGAAGCACAGAGGGTAACTTTTGACACAGGTAGTGGAGGAACCAATGAGGAGAGGTGTGCTGCAATGACCACCAGATGGAGTTTAGAAGCCTGCAGGGTAGAAGCAGGACAATAAGTACGATTACAACCCAGGACTTCAGGAGAGCCAGTTTTGGCTTCTTCAAAGACCTCACTGGATGAATACCATGCGTTAGGGCTCTAGAAGGTAGGGAGGGTTCACGAGAGCTGGTTAATATTAAAACACTACTTCCTCCAAGCTCTAACTCAGCAGATGCCCAAGAGTATGAAATCAAGCAAAGGAGGCAGGAGGCCTGCGTGGATGAGCAAGGTGCTTCTGGAGAAATTCAAATGGAAAAAGGAAGTTTACAGAGAAAAACGGACTGGTCACTTGGGAGGAATATAGGAACATTGTAGAAGCACACAGGGATACAATAATGAAGGCTATGGCTCACTTGGAATCTCACAAGGGATGTCAAGAGCAACAGGAAGGGCTTCTTCAAGTACACTAGCAGCAAAAGGAAGACTAGGGAAAATGTGGGCCCATTGTTGAATGAGGTGGGTGACCCTGGTGATAGAGGACACAGAGAAGGCAGAGTACTGAATACCTTCTTTGCTTCAGTCTTTACTGCCAAGGCCAGCCCTCAAGAATCCCAGACCCTGGAAGGAAGAGAGGAAGTCTGGAGAAAGACTCTCCCTAGGTCAAGGAGGACTGGATTAGAGATCAGAGTGTGGAGGGAGATGTTATTGCCAAGTCACTCTCTATCATCTTTGAAAGGTCATAAAGAACAGAAATGGTGCCTAAGGACTGGAGGAAAGCCAGTGTCACTCCAGTCTTCAAAAAGGGCAAGGAGGACCCAGGAAACTACAGACCAGTCAGCCTCACCTCTGCCCCTGGAAATGTGATGGAACAGCTCACTCTGTACATCATCTCCAAGCATGTGGAGGAAATGTATTTTTCAGGAGTGGTTAAAATAGGTTCACCAAGGGGAAATCATGCTTGACCAATCTGATAGCCTTCTATGATGGCATGACCGGATGTGCAGATCAGGAAAGAGAAGCGTATGGTGTCTACCTCAGCTGCAGGAAGGCATTTGGCACTGTCTCCTGTAGCATTCTCACAGGTAAGCTTAGGAAGAAGGGGTTAAAAGAGTGGGCAGTGAAATGGATTGAGAACTATATGGAGCCCAGAGAGTTGTCACCAGTAGCGCAGAGTCTAGTTGGAAGCCTGTAACTAGCAGTGTTCCCCAGCAGTCAGAACTAGGTCCAATCTCGTTCAACATATTTATTAATGACCTGGATGAAGGGACACTGTATCCTCAGTAAATGTACTGATGATACAAAACTGGGAGCAGTGGCTGATACATCAGAAGGCTGTGCTGCCATTCCGTGAAACCTGGGCAGGCTGGAGAGGAACCTAATGAAGTTCAACAGAGGCAAGTGTAGCGTTCTGCACTTCAGGAGGAATAACCCCCTGCACCGGTACATGTTAGCGGTTCAGCAACTAGAAAGTAGCTCTGCAGAGAAGTCCTGTGTGACAAGCTAACCATGAGTCAGCAACGTGACCTTGTGGAAATGCTATCCTGTGATATATGAAGAGTGTGGCCAGCAGGCTCAGGGAGGTTACCCTCTCCCTCTACTAGTGAGGCCCCATTGGGAAGTAGTGTGTCCAGCTCTCAGCTCAAGCTAAAGAAAGACAAGGAATTACTGGAGAGAGTCTAACAGAGGGCTACAGAGATGATTAGGGTACTGGAACATCTCCCTTATGAAGAAGGCTGAGACCTAGTCCTTTTTAGCCCAGAGAAGAGAAGACTGAGAGGGGATGTTATCAGGCTTGTAAATATCTATAGGGCTGGTGTCAGGACGATGAAGCCAGACTCTTTTCAGTAGTGCCCAGTGACAGGGCAAGGGGGAATGAGCACCAATTGGAACACAGGAAGTTCCACCCAAACATCAAGAAAAGCTTCTTTACTGTGAGGGTGACAGAGCACTGCAACAGTCTGCCCAGCAAGGCTGTAGAGCCTCCTTCTCTGAAGATACTCAGAATCTGCCTGGACATGCTCCTGTGCAACCTCTTCTAAGTGAACCTGCTTTAGCAGGGGGGTTGGACTAGGCCTTCGGATGTCCCTTCCATTTTGTGATTAAGCAGTCAAGAGATATTTCAAAGAATGTCCTCAGCTTGCCAGGTTGCGTGTAAATAGAGATATACTCACGTTCTTCCCTGCTGTATTGATGTTGCCTTCTACGAAGACTGTTAAGTGAATCACCTTCAGCTTTTTCAGCTTTCTGGGCTTGGTTGCGATCAGACCACAAAACACTGCTGCAGCAGAAGGTAGCACCTGTTTCTTGTAACACACCAAGTCTGAAATCAGCAGATTCTCTTTGTTCCAAAAGAGTTTCTGAACAGCTCGAGATGCTTCCAGAATTCCCATCTATCCACTTTGCAGAGTATCTAGGTACTGGAGAGTCACACTGAGGGAGTAATTTTCTGTCCGTCTGATGTCTGAAGTTAAAAAGCTGGTGTTGGGATGGTTTTGAGTTTTCAGGATCAGAGTCTAACTCCTTGTTTTGTGCATACTGTATGATCCAGTTAATTTTTCTACTCAAGATATTTTTTACTTCTGCATATGGACTTTTAGAGAGCTTTGATCGTGGACAGTCCTGATTTGCTATTAAGTGGAATTTTTCAAAGCAGTCTCTGTGCCCCCTTAAAGATCTTGTATGCAGAAGATCTGACTTTGGTACTCCTGTAAAGACACAATAGAAAAAAAGAAATGTTCTCTTACTGTATACTCATATTACTTGTCAAAATCTTTACTGACAAACAACCAAGAAAAAAAAATTAACTGATGCATTACTACCAACAGCCTAATCACTGAAGTAAAGCAAGATACGAGGCACTCTAAAACGTTTTAAAATTCCACTCAGCCTTTAGCCCTTAGCATACAAAGCATTTTGCACACAATCTCTAGTGGAGGATTTCTAGATAACATGCATGTGCCTCTTGAACGATTTCACATATGAAGCAAACTGCTAACTCTCTACATGTTGTATCACACCTATAAAGAAGTGTATAAGCTGTAGAAGTAAAATAATCTCAACTACATATTGGAAAGCTCTATAGAAAAATACTGAAGAGCATCTCGAGAGAGCCATTCATGCTTCCATCTTCTATGGATAATCTTATGAGCCATCTGCTCAAGAAATACTGCAGTGGGCAGGCTTGTGTCATCCGATCCAAACATAATTCAGACTTCAGTCTTAGTTTATTATTTTGCACTGGTACAAGCCTCTAGCCCAGCTAGAGAAGTTCTATTACTGTAGACATCTGCCAACATTAAACAGTCCCAAAATTAATTCCATGTGAGACGGGTGTTTATTCTCCTCTTTGCTTGTCCTCCTTCAAAAACTATTCATATGGCTACAGCAGGTAGCTTACTCAAACCTCAAAGTAATTGATAGTGATTGACTTGTTAAAAAGGAACACAATCTGTGAAGTTCTACACTTGGTGAGTCAACACAGATGGTATAAGAAATGCCTATTTCAGAAACTTAATAGCAGTCCAGTACAAAATGACTTTCTGCAACTTCAGTAGATATTTATTTTTCTTCAGATTCACCTCTGTGGTAGATTCAGAATCCAAGCCTAGAACTTCAAATAGTTCAACATTTATCTCAACATCCAATATGCTACTTGGGAAGTTCCCAAATAATGAAAAATAGTTCTGTCAAGCAAGTTTCTCATTGCAATTAAAACACAATATATTTGTGAACCACTGGTTGAAAGTGCTCAATGCTTACTAAAGTCAGAATATTTAAATCAACATATGATAATGTAATCTGATCTTTGAAACTAGGTGACATGAACCAAGCTGAAGCCATTTTACCTTTTAGCACAGAAGGAAGAAGATAAAACTGATTAAAATAAAAGAAAAAACAGGAAATGCAACAGCTAATAGAATCTGACAAAAGATACTTTAATGACCAATTAGTAGAAAGTTACATGTTACCACAGTTCTCAGTTATACTTGACTTATCCTCTTAAATTCTTTTAAGATCCCCACCCCAAACAATTAATAAGCTGTTTTTAAATGATTAATCCTGCAAAATCCCAAACTACTCTCAAAACCAAGCTACGAAGGCAGAATTCTTAACATGAGACTACTGAAAACAAATCCAAGCACTTTAATTTTGATTATCCCACTTGCTGTTAACTAGTATTTCAAGTTGGGGAGTCGAAACAGAGTGTAGCCATTACAACTTTTCAATTTCCCACTCTTCGGGCAACATCGAAACTCAAAAGCATTACTGGTCTGGTCAAGTTTATAAGAGCATACACAAAATTTATGGGGCAAAATGACAAAAGGAATGCAAAATGAAAGAGCACAGGAGTGGAATTAATTTTGTTCTTAGCAGCATGGGGGAAAGACAAGGCCATGAAAACAGATACTCCTCCTGTTCACGAACTACGTATTAGAACAAAAAACCAACATCCTAATCAGAGGCACTTTTTAAACAGGACGTTTCTGAGCAAAGCACAAAGACAGATGCTGTCTTCATGGATACAGAATCAAGATTCTCACTCTACATCTCAAAATATCTTTCAATTTCTTCCAGCAAATAGACATTGACAAACTTTCCTTAAGCTCTGCATGATCTAGTGCCTACTTGCAAGGCTATTTTCCCTCTCTCTATCTCCACAGAGACTTTAAAAACCCAAAATAAATATTTCTAGTGAAAACAAGGACAGACAAGTAATTTGTTTTCATGACTTATCGGTACAGTTTAAATATAGCAAGGCTGCTTAACTCAGGTGGCATAATGTAAACCCTTAAATCTTTAAAGCTATCAAGGAAGAGCAAATACCATCAATTGAAGTTAAAGGCATATTTATTCACAATGTTGCAAACCCTACAAAACCAGACCAATTTGTTTAGCATTATTTGCTTTACTCAAGTCATTCTTCAACATGCTTCACGGCTTATGCTAACACCACTTTCTTTTACTTACAGAAGATGTCATCAGATTGGCTGAAAAACAAATTCCACACATTTTCCTATACAATAACACTCAGGAAACCACCTAACAATTTGACCATAAGATGAATGAATGAAGCCAGTGCCTTCTGATCACAGGACAGAGTAATCATGTCTAAGGCAAATACTTGAAGATTCGGTGAGGAAGAGGGAAGAGAACTGCAGGAAGCACAGTCAGTGAGTTTCAGACAAGCATGGTTTTGCAGTTTCTAGTTAACAGCTGTTAATAGGCACTGATGTCTGCATTGGTTTCAGAATACCACCCTTCACAACTCAAAAAACCCCCAAACATACCCACCAAATTTTTAGTACTACTTATTCTCCCCCCTGCATCATCTCCTTCCCCAAAACTATGGGAAGAACTACTGCACAGTTTCAATTAAGAACAGAAAAAACAAATCCTGCAAGACTAACATTTCCAGTGTCTGTTCTGGAGGCATAGCCTCATGCAGTTAGGTACTCTGCCTGGCACATTTGAAGAAGCAGGTCAGACTGTTTCCTTACATACACACAATACTACTTCCAGGGCAATCACAAAAGAAACATCTGCACAACAAATGATAAAACACTCTGGTCTCATTTTAATTCCTTTGAGGATTTCTGCTTCATTTTTTCCATGAGAATTAACATGTTACTTGTCCAGTAGAACAAGGGCGTGAGACCACACAAAGTACACAGCACACAATTTCAGTCATACAGAAAAAGAACAAGTGCAGCATGACTTTATGAAGCCCCATCTGATTTTTATGTCTAAGCAAGAAGCTCAACGTCACTCAAGTCTTTCCTTCTGCCAAATTTATCTTCTGAAAGAGTTCTCAATATTGTTAACTTACCCACTACAGAGACAGGCTGCTCAAAGAAAAATATTTTATCAGAACCCTGTAATATTGAGTATGCCTGAAATTAGCAACTATTATGGAAAAAAAAAATGTTACTGCACAAGTCTGAGCTCTGATAGTTATATGTTGTCTTAGCCATGTCACTATTTCTGAACACAGAACAAGTTATTACAAAACACTTCCATTATACAATTTAACACCTCCCCATCCTGCCTGAATTTACAGCCTTCCCTCACCTCTTACCTCATTGAAAAAAAAAAAAAAAAAAAAGGAAAAAGCATCTATCTACTCCTCAGTATAGCAAAGAACAGAAAATGTACAAAACCAAACTGGTTTTGTGCAGAATTGCTTCAGCTTTCACATAACAGGTTTGGGTTTCTACTGTAACATACACATGCAAAAAAAAAAAAAAATCCATTCCAAAACTCGAAAATAACCCTCAATCTTTCTTTTGTACTAAGGTGACAATTAGCCCTTTTCTATACAGAGGATGTGGATAACATCAGCTGCTAACCTTCTGGAATTGCATCCCAAGAACCTAGCACGCACTCACAACAGCTGCTGTGCCAGCACAAACTAATACTGACTTACTAGTAGTACAGCAAGTTAGAGCACATTTCTTTGACACAAATCCTTCTGTTGTGGGCAACATCAGCTTTATGAGATGGAAAAGGCACCTATTTCTTTTTGGTAAGACTTAATACTTTAATCAGATTACTTCATATTTTTCACATCATCACAACTGCAGAAAATCCACCAGCTGGTAAACTGGCACAGATCAAACAAATGATTATTTAAAGATGATTCTGTTTCAGAAGACACATTACTTTACTCAGCACTGCACACAAAAGAATAAAGCATGGTAAGACTTCTGTACAGTACAACATAAACCATCAGTTTCGGTAACTTTCACCGGGTTTCAGTTCTGTCTCAATATTCCTGCTTGCTAATATGCATCTCAACCGTTTTATTTTTCGGTTGGTTCTTGAAGTCAGCAATCATACAAGCATCAACTTTTTTTTCTCCTCACATTTGTAAGTATGCATACATTTTCCCCTTTTCTTACTTTTAAGAGTAGGATTGCAGACTATGTCTGAGTATATTCTACCCTTCATACTTATTTTTTTTCAGAGAAAAAGGAACCTAAAAGAGCAGCAAAAACCCCACGACAACCCACTGTAGAAAAAAGTTTCATCTGTGAGGAAAAAACAAATCCACCAAAATACAATAACATCTAGAAGATTATACCTAACTAACTTAAGAAAGCAAATGCTACTAGGAAACAAACTCACACCAGAGATTATTCCTCAAGTGAACAAGATTCACAAGATAATGCCAAATCTCAAGTGAAATAATAAAAGAATGTAAGTATTTACAATCCATTATTTGATCGATTCTGGCACCTCACGTGTCCTAGATGAAATATGAATGGTTATCATTTTACTCAGCAATATCTTTGTATGTTGAACTCTAAGAAGAGGACTGCTTATTTAAGTGCCTAGAATTTGGGGGAAAATAAAGTTTTTGAATACTCCAATTTGAAAGCTACACAAGGCAGAAAAACTCTTCCTCTATTCTGGTAGTTCTCAATATAACAAGTTCTAATCTGCTCCGGCAAAATAATTTTGTAAAGGTATGATTAGCAATCAGGTAATTTATAAAGTAGTAAAAACTCTTTGTAACTTTTAGTTATTCATAAATGCAAAGCAGCAGAGAGCAGGGGGAATATTCACCATATAACCAGGTGTGTAATCACATCTCAATAAATCCTACCCCATTTTAAAGCATGTGTACCTGAAAGTAAATTGGTTTCCATCTATTAAAGTTCTGTTGTTCTGGTTTGGTTTTTTTTGAAAGGAAGAAGTCTTACAAAGACTTTATTTCTGCCTCTGCAGCCAATTCTTTGAGAACTATGTATACCTCTTCTTCATGAAAGAGATACATAACTAAGTCAAAATGTTTGCTGACATTTATATATAAAGTTGGCTAGAATAATTGTCTTATTTGGAGATTACAATAATGAACAAGTTCAATTCAAAAGGAATTCTCTCCAATGCCAGAACTACTTCACATCCCTTCACAAACAGATGTTTTTCATTAAAAAACCCATCGGTGATCATTAGCATGCTTATCTTTTACAGTGGTTTTCTTCTTTTTTCATTTGTGTGTTTTTCTTTTTTTTTTTTTTTTAAACCTTACTTAATCTTTCAGATCCATCAGTTGAAAATAATGTTAAAGAAAGCCTAGATTTCTCTACTTAGCAATTTATAATGCAATGCTGGAAACTAATTGTTTCTGCAGTAGTAAACAAACTGCAGCTTGAGCAGCTGAAGAGGCAACCCCCCCTAGAATTTAAGACTGAATGAACTAAAATCAATCAGATTACTTCTAGGCGTATAAACGATAAACTAGAAGTTTTTACCATGACATTCATTAATTAAAACCATGTTAAAAGTTCCTTTAAAGAATTTACAAATACTTGTGGGACAGATCTGTACCTGACCATAGGGAAAAGTATAGAAAAGCTCCTTTCTCAGTATCATCCTACAGTCTACTGTACATATAGCTTCCATAAATGTGTGAAGTACATGTGGTTATTAAGGACAGTCAAAGGGGAGTGGATACACTCCATAATACAAATCTGTGTAGTGAAATTAGCTGTTTTAGTAAGAACAATTAGAAAAGTTCCACCTCTACTTTTAGCTAGTTGGGGAGACTGCCTTCAGAGCCAGGTAAGAACCACTTCTCAGGCACAATTTACCTCATTCTAAATAGTTATCTCTAGAAAGATTTGCGATAGGCACCTACGTTTTTTCCTTTAATCCTATAAGTAAGCAAGAACCCTTGAGAAAAGTGCCATTCTGTGGCTGCCTACTTTAAGAGCCCCGGCTTTCACCACATGTTCCAGGTGCTGCTTTCCTCAGCTGTCCACCTCACAGACACACAGTACTGCTCTTGAAACAGGGATATTTTAGCCAGCTCATGAAACAGGTCCTGAACAACTGTTAGTGTCCACATGAAGATCAGATGAGTTCAAGTTGGGTTTACCTAGTGTAAAAGGCTAAGATCAGCAACAGACCAGGAAATGCTTCACAAGACATCACAGAATGTCCTGAGTTGGAAGGCACCCACTATTTTAAGCTGTTGCTGCATATTAGTGTGCTCATCAAAACTAGTGAAAGTGGGAGTATTTGTATGATAGAAAAACAGATTCCAAGACTTGTTCAAAGCACATTAAATAAAATCAACCCACGATGACCTAAGACAGCAAGTCATCCACACATCTAAATGACGAGTGGGAAAAAATGATATTCTTCAGCTGCACGATTCTGCCAACACTGAAAAATGGGATTGTTAGAGACATATAGCTTCAATACATCTGCCTGACATGACTTAAAGCCAACTGCTATTTTTAAGAGTATGCTTGCAATTTCATTTGAGAGTTAAATCTTACGATTTATTAGACTGCCTTGAAGGAAAATGCCAGTGCAATTCATTAACTTCCAGAAAGAGACACCTGGTAAAGACTAGACATCATCTTGTTCATAAAGTTCTCTCCTTACTTTTGTATGATAAAGCCAGTGCATTGCATACGTTAGGTGTGCACACAAATCATCTCCCACTGCACTTCTATTAGCTCATTTCTATTTTAGCACACAGCAAAGACCTCCTATATAAGACAGAACTGAGATCCAATTGACCCTTTAAATGCATTTTCAAAATTAATGTTGCCCATAAACTATCTAGGAAGAGTGTTTACTACTGTATTAGACAATACATTTCTGATGAAAACTTTACTATGAGAACTACTATGGTAAAGATGTCTCATACCACATAAGAGAAATCAATTAAACTGACTTAGAAGAGAATGGAAGCCATGAGACACTATTTCTGTATTCAGGATGATGCCAGGTAAGTAACTTAACTGCTCAATTTACTTGTTTGCATGTACGAACCTCCCACATCTACACACACAGAGTTCGAAAATGTCCTTTTAGAACTAGCCACACAGCTCTACTATTACTCAGTGGTACTTATATGACGCTTAGATTAGGAATAACATCTCCAACTATGTTTGGACTCAAATTTAGTTAAGTCGTTTACTGGAAACTGCTGCTAGCTATTCCACAAGTCCTTTCAAGTTTGCAGAAATGAGTCATACCCCTGGACTGCAAACGCTACCTTGAAACAAATTCTCATCTGTCTAGCCTAAAGGGCAATGATGAAAATTTTTAACTTTTGTTGCCAGAATAATAGATTGTGTTGGTTATTATTTCATTAAAGTTGAAAAAATTCAGGTGTGTAATATTTTGGAACAGGATGAAATTAAAACAGCAGTTTTCAATCTTTTCAGCTATACCTTACAACCCATTTTATTTCAGCAAGATACTCTTCTGTAGGGTCTAACAAGGACAAAAGTGAAATTTGAGTGCCTGCCACAAAAACATCAACCGAAGCAGTTTTGTTTTTCTTTTTTATGAACACAAAGAATGCAGAATGCAGATATTACACAGGATTTTTCAGACCTCAACAGGAAAAAAGAAGCTATGCAATAAGACTTATTTATTTATAGCATCTTTATCTCAATCTGGAGACTGGATGCATCAACCTGATGCTGAAACTTCCTCAAACACTATAAGCCTACCAGCACTTTAAAGGACCGTGGAAGTGTGACTACCTGCACACAAATAGGGGGAACTGACACAAGTACTTTCACTATCTCCTCTTTTATAATATATTACAAGACCTGGCATGTGGACTGTTATTTGCTATTCTGCCATTGTTCAACTCTAAACAGAAACACAAGCAAGCCAGTTTGCTTGACAGCTATCATTCTCCAAGATGTTAGAGTAATTAGCAACATCAGATAAGGAAGAGTGAGTAAAAATAATCTAACAATCAGATTTCCCCCCTCTCTTATGATTTCGACTCCTTTACAAAACCTTAAATTTCAGGAAACTCACACCTTTTAAAATAATTCTGCATTAAGACAGACCAGCACAAACCAAGGTTAAGACAGATAAATTATCTATATATCTGTATAAATAATATAAAGGTAAACCAAAATTATGCCAGGATTTCAATCGAGAAACCGTCAAAGACAAATCTAATGTTTGATCAAACACATTCAAGTAGTCAATTCCTGAAGCTGGGATTTGCACAGGCATTGTCCAGAGGATCACAAAGCATGCATTAATGAAGGACACATCTGCACTGAACAATGCATTCCCATGTGAAGATATCTAAACAACACCACAGGCAGCACAACTGCTCAGCTGTCCAGCTGCCTCTGCCGGCTTTGTGAAACAAAGGCAAGATGGTCACAGCCTCCTAGTGGGAGAACCAGAGCATAGTGAGGTCTGCACTGCATGGCATTCTTAAGTGGACACCCTACAACTGGAGTTTCAAAGCACTTAGTAGGGACACTATACTCAGCCAGACGGGTTTGTTTTGTTGTATATACCCATATAGA
Organism: Cuculus canorus; assembly: GCF_017976375.1. Lineage (NCBI taxonomy): Eukaryota > Metazoa > Chordata > Aves > Cuculiformes > Cuculidae > Cuculus > Cuculus canorus. Next base: position 102,911,163 of record NC_071401.1, on the reverse strand, counting down.
TAGCTATTATACATACTCACACACATTTTTGTGCCTTCATACATCTTCCTCTCACCCTCCAGTTATAACTGCAGATTTGTTAGTATTATGTATTTGCTACCAAAATTAATTTAATCATTTTCCCATATTATAACAAAGTAAAAAAGGAGAAGTTTGTCTCAAACAAACAAACACATGATATCCTGGCTTACGCAGTGTAGTTACATATGTATTTGAAACATTTCCTGTTTCAATCCACAGATTACTACTGTGACACCTACTCAGAAAAAACAAAACAGTACACAACAATCTCTAATGTTTAGTTCCCCTGCACAAAGCAAACAAAAGCTAATGCCAGCAGACTGACACCACCAGGATATTCTAAACCCCATCTAGAACTTTAAAACCACTGCACAGAAACAGTTTTGTTTCTCGAAATGTTAGTTTAGTATTACATATGTTAGTACTTTGCAGATTTTTAAGTTGAAGAATCATGTTAATATTCTGTTGCACTGTAACCCAACAAAGACCCTTAAGACACAAAAGCCAGTTTTGCAATAAAAGTATTTGTGTAGCTTAGTCCACTCAGCTTTCCTGCATGTGAATCCTCAAAACGGGTTGAAAGAAACGCAACAGGGACAAAAATACTACTCTTTCAAGACACACCACTTCTCCCTCACACCTCTGTTTAGGCTACCACTTCTCCCTCACACCTCTGTTTAGGCTGAAGATAAGCATACCTAAACTCTAAGAACATTACTCTCCCTCTTACCCTTTTAAGAAGGTTGATGACATATAACAAAGCTTAAACCTGCATCTTGGTTTCAGTTTGTTCTGCACACCCTTTTCTCCTTTTCTCCCCATTGCCATCACTTTTTCAGTCTATTTCAGAGGAACAGATCCGATAATCCATATACATCATTCCTGAATAAATTCTGTGACAGACACCACAGCTGAACTCCAAACTGCACTCAAAACAGTAGTTTCTGTGAATTAACTGAACTTAGCAAGAAGCATAATCACATTTTAGGTTAAGCTATCATTTTATTTCATTAAAAGACAAAAAAATCCATTATCAAAACCAATTATGATGGAGACCTGAGACCTGATTTCTGACAAAAACCATAAAGGTTTTGTGACACAGTAACTAACTCTCTTATTCAGAAACTCAGCAGTTAATTAACTAAGGCAGACCATAGATTAAGCTTTCTGTAGAGCAGCCTTCTTTATAAAGGACTAAAAGTATAACTTGATTTTTTTCCCTCCCAAAAAAAAAAGTATTATTACAAAGCTGTTGTTCAAACATAATAAAGGTTACAAAAAAACAGCCCAGTGTCAGGAAGGTTAAGGCTGAAACATATCACAATACTGATCCAGGAAGAAGTCTGTCGAGTATATTACAGATGGGGTGGCCTCTGATTTGCTCATTTCTAATTACTCATCTTACTTAACCAAGATGATCAACGTTACCATCTACACACAGGCAAACTTGTACACCTGTTGAACTCAGAGGACAGAAGACACAAAGATTCACAAATACTAAACTATAATGTAATTAAGTGCAGCTAAGTAAATTATACTTCTGTAGTGTTCTATTTATAGACATTAAAGAAAGTCAGTTTCAGAGCGGGTGCAGGTGGCTAAACCTGGGGCTACATCAGTTTCAAGTTGAGGGATTTTTCATATGCAGCTTTAACCAATCAGATACTGGCACAAAATTAAACAGAGCAAAGCACTAAAATATCACACCTTTTCAGAGAAGGAAATTGTAAAAGTTACTTCCAGAATTTTATAAGTAGACTTAAAGTATCATTCAGGTTGGAAAAGACCTTTCAGATCATTCAGTCCAACTGCAAACCTAACATTGCCAAGTCCCCCACTTGCCATTCCACATGCATCTGCAATGCATCCTTCTATCTTGACTCACCTTATGAGGACAGGATATTCAGGAAAGATGGAGTAGACACTGCACATTCCCTTAAGTCAGACAGCACTTAACACATGGGAGTTAACAGGGTGCTGCAAACAGTGGGAGTACTTTAACACCCTGCAAGATGCTGAGCCATGACTAACAGCCTGCCTGTTCTTGAAGAGCAGCTATTTCCTTCTTGGCTGAGGGAGAAGTTACACATGCATATCAACAATAAAAATGAGCAAGCCTTAAGCAGTGTCCTAGCTGTTGCAAGAGTATCTTTTTAGAATAGCCTATTTCACTTCCTGAATTACTTAAAAATATATGGAGATGTTTTAATTGCTTGGATGTTTAAATGTGTTATTAAGTAAAAAGGCACTATTAGTGATAATTACATTTATAAATAAGTGTGAGACAATACATCTACAGACCTGATACAACTTACAGTTGATTCTGTTCAGCAAATGCCTATGCTATAATGCATCAGAACTTCATTAAAATATAAGCAGGAAGTTTGTAAGAAAACATCTAGCATAACTCTCTAAGTTAGGGAATTATCCGTTTCATTCCCTACCCAGGGCTGCCAAATTACTGTTCTTTTAGATGTACATAAAACAATCTTTGCCACAGGAAAATACAAGAATGCAATAGACACATCAAAAGAAGGAAGGCCATAGATATGGTAAAGGGCTGGCTCACACAGTGGTTTACCTAAAAGGGTCTTAAAATGATTCTTTACAATGAAGTCACTTACACAGCCTCTACTGCTCTTAAGCCTTGTCTTCCTACAAAAGCAGTAACAGTACATCTTTTCAAAGTGGTACACAAAAGACAGAATATCAGAAATCAAGATATTTTGCTGTCAGAATGATTAAAGTTATTAATAGTTTTCTTTTCCTATGCAAAATAAAAAATTAAGAATGATTCATGCCATTTCAGGTGACTTTCATCAGTATTCAGTTCAAATAGCCTTTTAAAATTAGCTGAAAATTTAGAAGATTATTCAAATTAGTCTGCTGTGAAGATTAAGTCTTTACTATTATCAAGTCTACTTAAAAGTTCCAGGGGCCCGGGGGGGGGGGAGAGAAGGAGGGGAAAAAAAAAAAAAAAAAAGCTGTTCCAGCAAAAATGCATCATTTTTAAGTGACAAATCCACAGCTTATCTCAAATAAAGCATAGAAACCACCCAGCAGTTTTGTTTCAACACTTCCTAAACGAAACTAGATTCTGAATGTAACCAAATTACTTAATTCTCATTACATTAATACGTTTGGGGTCTTTTTTCCTCATTTTAAAGGCTAGAGAAACATCTTGACTCCACTTCATATTGAGAACTATAAGCCTATCATTTTAGAGCAGTAAGAAAACTCAAGCAGACTGACAGGTTGTCTTAGGTTACACTGTCGCTCTCAGTTTTATCAAAAAGTGCAAATACACAAGCATGTCTCATCTAAACAAGAGCTTTGCATGCAAATTACTACTAAAGTATGAAAATTGTTTTCAGAATAAAATTTATTGCCTCTAGTAGCAAAGACCTTAATTTTTTTTTTCTAAATCAGAACACAGTACTAAGTATTTAAAAGCGATTCCAATTTGCTAATGCATTTTTCAGATATCTGTAAGGCGAGAACAGAATTTAGTCATCTATATAGGCATTAAAGTCAGATGAACAACAGAAACAGTGTACAGAATAGCTATCTTTTTTACAGCCCCCCACATTCCAGCCAGTTTTACGCTTCTAGGGTTCTGAATAAGCAACTAGATCACTGGGTGCAGTGCTCTAATCTCATAGCACTTTACCCTCAGAGAGACTTCATCTTAAGACCTATAGTGTGCTTTAATAAGTATCTGAGAGACAGCAAATCTTACTGTCATCAAGAAATGGGACTGGTCACATAACAGTGTAATGATCTTCATATCCAACTGCCCCAAAGCAACACAGAATAACTCGAGGTACTCACATACCTGTAAAACTGGCAAATAACACTACCAATTACCCGTTGCCCCCAAGATCAAGCAAAAATATTTATACTTTAAAACCCCTTATCTAACTTAACAAAAAGAAAGTAACTTTTCTATAGCTCATCCACACCCAACACTTGATTAATACATGGAGAAGAGCAAAAAGATGAGTAAATTCTTCAGCAAAACAAGGTTTGAAATTCTAAAAATACAATTTTGAAGGCCAAAGATGATGCTTGTAAGATTAATCTTTAAGAGATGGACAGAATCCCTGCTTTATAATTCGCAAAGCCAGTTTTATCATATTACGTGTATTACCACCTCATGAAATAAAAAATAAAGAGTCCTCTGATTATCTGTAGTGAAAGTGAAACATCAATCTGCTTCCAAAAAATCCTACTACACTTTAAAACATGCTATTTAACTAATTTTTATATGTAGACCCCTCTAACTGTCGACCACATCCCCTGAATAAAAGAGAATAAAACCCTCTTGCAACACCAGTGGTCTAATTAGGTGAAATTAACACCAGGGCATTTCAGAAGCTCTTGAAAGGGCGGGGTGGGGGTGGGTGATCTTTCTGTCTAAGAAGCAGGCACCCGCAGCACCCACTTTTCCTGGAAATGAGCTACTTGGGAACCCAATAAACTGGTTCGGCCAGCAAAACTTTCTAAATATACACGTTTACAAACCTAAGCCACTACGAGAGCAGCAAGATAAGCTCAGCTTGCGTTCAGCTCTAAGCTAAGCAGCCTCCGAGCGAAGTTTGCAGAGGGCGATTTGTGTCAAAGCGTTTACCTTCGATATTCAGCTCGAAACAAACGTGGCAGAAGGAGAGCGTTTCCTTCTCGGTGCCCAGCTTGCAGACGCTGCAGACGTTGTCATCGTCCAGGTCGATGCTCACAAACTGCTCCTCGTTCATAGTGCCTTGGGGGGAGGGGGCAGGACGATAAGGGACAAACCGACAAGGGACAAGTTAAATTCAGCCCCGTCCCCAGCCCTTCACGACAACGAGGGCCGAGAGGGAGGGAGGGAGCGCCACAGAATCCCCAGATCGGAGAAGACCCTTGGGACCATCCAGTCCAACTGCCCACTGCTAAACCACATCCCCGAGCTCCTCATCTCCCAGACTTCTAAACGCCTCTGGGGATGGAGGCTCAACACCTCGCCGCTCCCGGCGAAGTTCCCCCCTCGGAGCGCGGGGGCGGCTGGCACCGAGCCCCCCGCCCTCACTCCCCTTCCTCCCTTGTCCCGGTCCCCGCCGGCTCTATCCCCCGGGGCTCCCCCTCGCACCCCGCCACATGCCGCTCACCCAACTCCGCTCGTCGCTATTGTCCGCCACCTCCGCCGCGGGAGCCGCGCGCTGGGCGCCGCCCGCCCCTTCCGGGCCGAACCACGGCTCCTGCTGGACGGGGGATGCACACACACACGAGACACACCCGCGCGCTCCGCTGTTCCCCTCGGCGGGTCAGCGCCAGCTCAGAACCGTGCGGTGAAGGGGGGTGAGGCGGAGCGTGCTACGGCGGCTGCCGCCTCACCGCTGCTCCGTGCGGCCGCAAAGAACAGGAGCATCCCCCCCCTTCTCCACGGAGCTGCTTGGGCTCGCCCAGACCGAGGGGGCCGCACCGCCCCCGCGTGGAGGAACTGGGGGGAGGGTTGGGAGGGGGAATGCCCCACCCACATCATAGAGCCCCACCACAGCCCTGCCCACATCCCATAGCCCCGCCCACACCGCAGCCCCGCCCATATTCCCTAGCCCCACCCACGCACCCCGTGCCGGGCTCCGCACCTGGGGGCGGAGCGGAGAGGGTGGACGTCGTGGTGTTCCTGCTTTGGGGTCTTGTGCTGGCGTTAGACAGCGTGCACTGGCATTGAATTAGCTGGTGGTGTGTAATGCAGAGCACGCTTGGGATCCCTGTTGATTAGGTTTTGTTAGAAGCGCAAAATCCATTTGCGTGTAGGAATTGAGGGCTCCCTGCTGAATTGTTTCAGGGTTTGCTGAGTGGCAGGGGAGAAACAGTCGAGTTTCGCTGCCATCCCTGCCGAGGTGTAACTGGTGTCCTTTCACACCTCGGGGGGGATTACTCTTAACCTGAGCTTTCCAGGAAATAGAAATTGCTCAGTTTCCACAATGTTCCCAGAAAAATGGAAAAAACATGGGGAAAAAAGCACGTGAAAACATAGAAAATTCATTTGTACTGTGAAGAATAGGTATTTATATGAAAGTCTATATTATATGACATATTATACTTACGTGGAATACTTATTTTTGTGAGGAACAATCACAAAACACACTGTTAATTGCGAACAGAAAAGGTTTCTTTTTTTTTTTGTAAAAAGAAATGAAAGATATAGTAGTTCTGAAACTTTTTTTGCAAACCCACAGTGCCCCCGGTACCAGCACCAGTGTAAACCAATCGTGGGTATTAAAACCACTCCATTCCCAATAATGCTTTCTCAGCATGAGAACACAGTCTAACAATGAGTACACTGTATAAAAGGAGCTTATTAATGATGTCCAGATATAATGAAATAGCAATGTTTACCGTTTTATCCTCCAGGGACTGTTGTTACTTTTTGCTTTGTGTGCTTATGGAGGAAGGAAAGAGAAAAGTTACTGCAAGATTAAAAGCTCAAGTGGCAGGAAGGAAAAAGAGGGGAAGGGGGAGGAAGGAGAATGTGCCTGGGACAGAAACAGTTGTGAAGTCACAAGTGTGCATATTTGACATGATGGAAAATACCAAGTACTGGGAGTATGATCTGAATGGGAAGTAAAACCATGCCAGGTTCGTGCTTGCACTTCGTAGATGAAGCTATGGCTGGCAGATTGTATTGTCTTGAGAATTTCCACAACTGACGGAACTTACGTACAAGATGTTCCTACATGTCAAAGCAGGATTATTTATGAAAGAGCTAAGCAATCTTCCAGAATCTCCTCCATCAAAACACATCTCTCTGCAGCTTTTGTTGTTTATTTCACTGTATTTTCTTGTGGCATTTTCTTCAATTTTATTAAAAAAAAAAAAAAAAAACCAGAAAAAAAGAAATCCCATGCTGTGGTAGAGTCCATTTCTTTTAAGCAGCGAGTAGATTTACGTTTGATTTTTTTGGAGGGTGACAGAGCTTATTTCATTCCAGAGCTTCCCAAAATCTTCCTCAAACTGTTTCTTCCTTGGGCTGAGATCGGACTCGGAGGGGGTTGCATTTCCTTGTCCCCTCGTCATCTGCTTCTTTTGGTATACATGAAAAAGGGCAAAGAAGCAGCATCTGGACTTCATTGCAAAGCAGAAAAACCAACATGAGCCCAGGGCAGAGGGTTTAAAAACAGAAGGAAGGGACTGGACAGATGATAGTAGAGGATTATAAAATCTCAAAATATTCAAATATTTTCCCCTACAGAACCTAATGTAGATCAGAATCTCTTGAGTCTCAACAGTTCATGACCACAGTGCAGCAGCAGCTGTGAAAACCAGCAGAAAACATCATTAATCTTGTTAATAGATGACACATGAGAGACAGCATGGGTCCTGGTAACTGTGCTGCTTTTCTCATAAAAAGTTGCTCTAAAACATAGAGGTGATTCCATTAAAAATAGTGAAAGAAAACTAATATTTTGGAAAAAAACCCTAGGAAATGCCAAGGTGAAGACTGTCTATAGAGTCTTAATTACTGCCCATGATATGGTTTATATGTATACATACTCATACTTTCCCACCAAAACCCTTGGTTCATCAGTGCACATTATTCTAGCTAAGAGTTTGCTTGCACTGGGAAATTATTTTAGTAGCAAACAAAGCTGTTACATGTTTTTATATTTTTTTTCTCCTATTGAGATTGCATTTTTATTATAGGGAGGCTTTGGCAGTGATCACTTTTTAATTATTCTCACTGCTTCACCTTCCTCCAGCTGTTTGGTTGTGTTCCCACACTGTTTTCCCACTATGTTTCAGTGTTCATGAAGTGACACAAGGGACCGGATCACTGATTTAAAATTAATTCTAACTTGAATCGATTTACTACTTTGCTTCAAGCTACAGCCCAACAAGGACTGGTGGGAAGGCAGCTAAATGGGTGATGCACAGATGAATACTCTGGCCCCTGTATCATAAAATAGTGGCTTGAGCTTCATTCAGATGTGCTGTCTGAATAGCTACAAATTATAAATGAAAGCCTGTAACAGTGTTTTACAGGAATACTTCATTTCAACTTCCTGAGTGAAGGTTTAGAAGTTCTAAAGCTAAAAGACATTTTTACTGAAAACAAGAGTCCTAGGAGAGGTGGAATTGATTGGGAACTATAGAAAATACAGCAGCAAATCCCCAGCAGAGATAATGAATAGCAGTGGTACTACTCAAATGAAAGTATCTGTTTAGTTTTCTGTGTGTATATTAAAAGAGACTCAGTAAAGGAGAAAAGTTTCTAAATAAGTTGAATTTGAAGCTCACAGTCTAGATGAGGTACATTTGTCCCCTTGAAAACACCTAAAATGTAACATTTCAAAATCAGCCCGGCTTCTTTCACTTCCTTCTCAGCTGTTTTTTCTCTGCTCTCCTCTGGGCTTAGGGATTTTTTCCCCCCTCTGTGAATCAGGTCACTGGGGCTTTTCCAGGCACTCTGGCAGATCTTCATGTTCTTCAGGCAGTTCTCTGTCTACAGCTAATAAACATGTGTTTTCTCCAAACTTTTTTGCATTCTGCTGGTTTTTTTCCCCCTGCTTTCCTTTACTTGTTCCTCTCTTTCTTTTACAAATCTCTTGTTTCTGTGTTCTCTAACCTTTCCTACTCTAATTTATCATTGACCCCAGGAAGACTGAACAAATACAGATACGAATACTTTACTCGACCACCCATCTTTACTCCTCTATTTCATAATCTATTATCTCTTCTTATTTTTCCAGTATTCTTTTGACTTCATTTAGTGTGCAGCCTTTCCTATAACATATTGTTTTAAATGTTGTTAACTAGTCCCCTTAGTATGTGGTACAAACTCTAACTGAAAAGAGGTAGTTCCACTTTCCTTCACCCTGGCATTTCATTTTTGTTGGAACTGATGCTCTTATGGCTGCCTGAAGGTCAACAGAGTCAGTGAAGCAATCTAAAATTTAAAAAAAAACCTAAAAAAAACCCCAACCATTCATTGATCAGCTCATTAAAATATCTTCAGCTATGTTATTGCTAGTGTAAGGGTTTTCAAGGATAGGAATGTGACTTTCCAGCAGTTTGAAATTGTGTCAAACTTGGTGTAACATGACCAGTCTTGCCTGTTGCTGTTGCTTTCTCTTAATTTATACTGTCCCTTTGCTATATCTTTTGTCCAGGCCATGATCCCATGATCCTACTTTTGATAGCAGTGCCAGGTGAAGTATTCCCTGCTGCTGTCACTTTTTTTCTCCTGTTATTTTAATTTTTGTTTTATGTGCTGAAAAGTTACCAATGCCAGTCAAATTCCTATCCAGTTCACTGCATGATTGCCCAGACATTATTATGGTACAAGAGGGGTTGTGTCAAGGTAGTAGAAGCAGTGTAAAGCACTAGTAGAGACTATGGAAGCCAATTGTGTGAATACATGGATAAAGACAGCCTAAGTCTTCCTTCTATCTTTTCTGGTTTTTTCTCTTCTTCCTCTTATGACCATTTTCCTCAGTCTCTTTCCTCCATGTACATTCTGTTGTACCATATGAAACCACCCAGATTCTCCACTGCTTGTTCTGTAGAGCATTCCTTCCTATACTATGGCACACTACCAGTCTTTATCACTTTTATCTTCTTCTTCTTCTTCCTCTTGTACTTGCTGAACTGCATGTTTTTGTTCAACTTAGTTCTCCTGTGGAAATTCAATTTTGTTCCTTAATCAGTGACAGAAGATGTAGGCCTGTTCTGGACAGTTGGTAGACTCAGCACTGAACATGAAGAGACACTTCTAAGGAAATTTTAAAAGCTAACCATGATACCACTGGCCTAATTCGTGGATGTCATCTCAGTACACCAGCTAGAAAATTAGAGGTTATTAATTGTTAAGATTTTGCTTCATGATTGGCCCCTGAAATGAAATATGTGGCTAGTGTGAAAAATTATTCCTTGCAAAGTCCTGTCCTGTATTTTCTGAGGTTATAAAAACAAGTCAATCACTGCGTCTATCTTATAGGCCACAAAATGCAGGAAGCTGAGCCAGCCTAAAATTACTCCTGAGTCACAACACGCAAGGGCAGAGCAATAACAATTCATGTCTTATAAACAAAAGCTTATACCAGCTTGTTGGCTACAGTGGACCAGAGACATGATGAATTGGTATGTGGGTATTTAAAGAAGTCATGAATGGGAGACAGAGGAGAGGGGTTACTTCTCTGCCTTCATATGCTGGTAAAAGACTTCTTAGCAACTAGTTTATCTTGATTTTCTATTTAGAAATGCAGACAACATTTCCTAATCCTTACAAGATCTCATTGATTAATTATAATGATAAAATAGTACTTTATTTTTAAATGATATTTATGCATTTCTTTTTCAACTGTGGATTTAAATATCTTTTACAATGCCTCTTGCCCTTTTAACGATCAACAATGCTCCTTAAAGCTCTATGTTTTTTCTTTCAAGGGTAACTGAATGTGTTGTCTAGTGCCACAGCCCTGTTTCTAGCACTGCCTCATTTTTCTCTTTGATTGTCACAACAATCTACAAATTTGTGGATGTCCACCAGTCACTGAAAGTGCTGTCCCAAAAACAGCACACCTTCCTTCTGTCCAAATCCCAGCCTCTCTCTTCCACCTTAATCCTCTGTGACCTCTTAGTATGAGCTGTCAGTGTAAATATTTCCACCGTTTCTTAAATCAAGACTTCATATTGGCTTTTGGGTTTTGTCTGATGTGCCTTCTCATTCTTGGCTATTTCTCTTATTAATCAGCTTTTAATCAGGATCTGTAAAACTTCCCCTGAAAGTCTGACAGCTGTGAGCCCTTTCTCTAATTCTCTTACCGGTGAACTTGACATTGTCTCACGTCTTACTCTGGTGATTCATGGTTCTTCATCTCCTTCCTGCCCTGTCTTTCCACACCAAGTCCAAATCAGTACCTTTTTTGCCACCTCCTTGAGAGCAGTTACTGCAGCTCAGCACAGTACATTCAAGTCCTGGCTTTTCTCTCAAAAATATCTCTTTCTTCCTCTTTTGACTGTGAATGCTGTGCTGCCCTTGCAGACATTTAGACCTTTAATTTGAATAGTGCTTGCAGTCCATCCAGATCTATACATGAAGACTATGTCTGTAGCATCTTGTTTCTTCCTGTGTGTCAATTACAAGATTCAGCCTTGTTGATTGTCTCAGCTCCCCTGTCACTTCACACCTCAGCTATTATCAGCTTCTCTCTCTGACGCCTGTGACTTCCACTGTGTCCTCCAAAAGCTCATTCAGAATTGCACTGTGAGGATTATCTTCCTTGCTGACATAATGTCTATGTCTCTCTTGTGGCTTTCTGTTTCGTCAGCATCAAAGGCAAACTTATTGTCCTCTTCAAAGTTTCTGATAATCAATTCTGTACTAAATCAGCTTTTTTAACAAATTGAGCATCAGCCCTCCTGTAGTCTCTGTCAGTAATACTAGCCTTCACTGTCTCATTAGTATGTCTCACTCATAATCACCTTTGGCCTTTTTGCAGAATACCTTCTCCTTTGCTTGAAGTTCCTTACCAGCTTTAAAGGAATTAATTCTATACTGCTATCTCACCCAGGACTTATGCGCTGTTGCCTAGAGCTGTTGCTCAGAGGTGAACACATAAAATGCAGTCATTGTGCTCTGTGCTCTTCATTCTTTTCACCATTCTTTTCACCATTCTTTTCACCATTTATCCAGTTGTTCTACACCTTGTATTTTTGCAAACCTATAAAACCTAGTCTTCATTTTCTTACAAATAGTTATGTTGTTGTTATGAAAACCTTAGAGGTGCCAAACTGTGATCTTAAGCAGTCTGTAGTCTCTCTTTTTTTTTTTTTTTTTTGAGTAAAACTCCCATTAAAGTTTTGGCTTACTGGTATGTAATATTACCTGAGAAATTTTTCAAAGTGCCAGAGTGCCACTAGCTGCCCAAATGTGAGGACCAGTGAGTAGCCCAGAAAGCAATGATTGTTGATAAGGGCAGTTTTTGTAGTAATATATTATAACAACATCCTTGCAGCATTATGGAACCTATATACATACCTACAGCATTAGGAAATGTTTCTGGTCTTAAATGGCTTTCCACATGTTGCAATATCAACCTGAAAAGTATACAAACAAGATAGTTATGTATCTTAGAGAGCACAAAGGTGTATAATCACTATTTACTATAGAGATTAGGGTGTGGCTCCTGAAGTAATTGTGTGTTTCAGTATCTTAGTAAATGCTCTATACTTACCTGAAGGAAAAATAGCATTAGTTGTGTTATCAGAATACTGAGTATGCTGTCTTCATACTACAGTCTTCTGTAGCAGCAAATGCAAGGACAACAGCATCTTCGTGCTACTGTCCACTCTGTTGCTTTGTTTTTTTTTCAGTCCTGACACTGCTTTTTAACAGGAGGTTTATAAGATCCCTCTGAGCCTTCTCTGCTCGAGGCTGAAGAGTCACAGCTCCCTTAGTGTCTCCATAGGACAGATGCCTTCAGTCATTGTGGCAGTCCATCAGTCTGTCTCCAGTGACTCTATATCTCTCCTGTACTGAAGAGCACTGGATGCAGCACTCCAGGTGTGTCTCACCAGGACTGAGCAGAGGGGGAGGACTGCTTCACTTGACCTGCTGGCAACAGTTTCTAATCCAGCTCAGGAGGCTGTTGGCCTTCTCTACTGCAAAGGCATATTGCTGGATTATATTCCACTTCTTGCCTACCAGAAACCTCCGTTCTTTTTCTGCAAAGCTGCTTTCCAGACAGTCAGCTTCCACCTTGTCCTGGTGCATGGGTTTATTTCTCCTGAGGTGCTTCTCTTTGTTGAACTTCATAAGATTCCCATCACTCCATTTTGCCAGCCTGTTGAGAAGCATCTGGAAGGCAACACAACCCTCGTGTTTCTCAGCCACACCTCTGGGTCTGGTGTGAACTGCAAACTGGCTGGAGATGCACTCTGTCCCATCATCCAGGTGGCTAATGAAGGTGTTAAACAGTACTGGCTCTGCATCAGTCCCTGGGGTACGCCGTTAGGGACTGGTTTCCAGATGAACTTCATGCTGCTGATCACAACTTTTTGAGCACAGTTCAGCCAGTTTCTAATCTATCTCACATACTTTTATCAAGTCCATATTTCATCAGTTTCTCTTTAAGGATGTGATCAAAGGCAGTGTTGGAAGCCTTATTAAAGTCAAGATAAAGAAATCACTGTTTTTTCCTCATCCACTGAACTCGTTTTTTTATTGAAGAAGCCTCTCAGGTTGGTGAGGTATGATTTTCCCTTTATAAATACTTGCTGGTCCTAGTCATCTTCTTGTCCTTCATGTGTTTGGAAATAATTTCCAGGATTATTTGTCCCATTACCTTTCTCGGGATCAAGGCGAGTCTGACCAACCTGTAATTCACTTTGCACTCCTTCTGGCCCTTCTTGAAGTCAGGAGACATTTACTTTCTTGCAGTCCTGAGAAACCTCTCCTCATTGCCACAGCCTTTCAAAGATGACTGAGAGTGGCCTCACAGTGGCATTGGCCAGCTCCCTCAGTAGTCATGGGTAGATTCCATTAAGTTACAGGGCCTTGGGTATGTCCAGGTTGTTTATATGCTCCCTACCCTGATTCTCCTCCAGTGATTCTCTTGCTCCAGACTTTGCCACTAGTCTCACATGCCTGGGATTCCTGCAAGCTGGTCTTTGCTGGTAGTCAAAGTCATTACATACAGTGGCCTTTTCCATGTCTTTTATCATCAGATCCTCTGCCCTATTCAGTAGTGGGCACACATTTTGCTTGGTCTTCTTTTTGTTGCTTGATGTACCTGTAGAAGCTCGTCTGTATATCCCTCACCAGATTCAACTCCAGTTGGTTGTTAGGTTTCCTAACCCCGTCCCTATTTTATTGATTCAATTTATCAGCCTTTGAAAAATGCAAGTGATGCCCCATGCAGCTGCCCAGTATACATGTTGTCTCTATTAAACTTAATGAGAAGCAAAGGCTGTGTTCAGTTGTGTCTTTTTACTTAATTACAATTATAATGGCACATCACTGTACGTACAGGCTGAGCCTTAATCTCCGAAGAGTGTCAGTTAGTATTAGGCTCATTGTTGACAGTGCCCTAGTTTCCATTGATGGAGTCATTAAAAGTTTTAGTCAGCAAAGTCAGGAAAAAGTAGTGACTGATGGTCCTGAACTGAAATGAGGGAAAAAAAGAAAAAGCTCATACCCAACCTGTTTTGTTAATCCATCCATGTACATGAAACAGCACAGCAGGATTGAGGAACTAATCTCATTTCAAATCAGATGCCTGCTGGTTCTATTTAATGAGCGTTATGTCTCTTTCTTTGTTAACCCTAAAATATCTTAATGCTTGAAACAGCATTCTGATTTTTTTTTTTTGCATTGTACTTTTTTTGATATATTTGGATATGCTACTTCCTTCTAAAACTGGACCAAAGATGGACTGCTAACTACCATCTCTACTGCCAAACTGCATGCCAAACTTCATTCATATGGAAATACCCAGAAAATGGAATTAGCACAGAGTTCTGTGAGCACTGGTACTGATGAAATTTCCTACATATTTGAACCTTGTGAGTAAACTCCGGTGTGTAGGAAGGACTAAAGTCATATAGAAAATTGTCTTAGGGTTGGGGCATTCAAAACAGCTCTCTTCTTGCAAGTCTCTAGTACTTAAGAAGTGTTTCATACTCTCATACTGCACTCTTTTCCTCTATTAGGTGCTTTTAAGAAATCCCCACCCTATGGGTACACTTTCATTAAATTTGCAATAAAGTGTTGAGACTTTCGTGTCTCTGCAAATATGGCTGAAACTGGAGACGAATCTAAAATTTATTAATAGTGGTTAAGGAGGATAACTACAGATACGCTCTGTGAACAGACCACCATATTTATTCCCAAGCACATGGTGAGGCACTCTGGTTTTGTGGTCCCCAGGAATTAACCAGCAAATCAAATGTATTCTGGAACCTTTCCCTGAAGACTTCTGGCTCTCGTGATAACAGGTGATTATTTTTTTCCCTTAACAATTATGCAATATACTGAAAATAAACAATTGTGTATTACACATATGATTTCACAAATGAATGAGTTTCCATACTTTGAAATGTAAACAAATGAAGACTATATCAAATTAGAATTAAAATGAAATCACAAAATAAAATAAAACAGTGTATCAAGAGTAAAATAAAGGCTGTATTATTTAGTAAAATAAAAATTTTTATTCCAGCAAAATATTGATAAAAGAATTACCTATTGGGGCAGAAATCTGATATAATTTATCTAAGTTCCATGACCACATGTCAGGAAGAATTTGGCATCTGCAGTTGGGAACCTCTGCATGGAGGTTCTTACAGTTGTGAACTCTTAAGCTTAAGGACAGAGGAAAGCTTGAGGTACTTTACGTGTCCTTATATTGCCTTAATAGTATAAAAATATCTTTATTTATATAAAGTAAACAGATATGCTTATATTACCTTAACATAGTGTAAGGTAAATTCGCTCATTCCAAACTGGCTCCAAGTTTTTGCTACTTGGCCTTCAGACTGTTGCTTCTAATCTGTTTTGTGCCTGTGGGAAGCCTAAGATCACATCTGTCTTGCACCCAGATTTTTTCAGATCTATAACTTTTGCTTGTCTTAATTAGTGCTCAGTTGCCTTAGTCATCCTTAGAAGCTATAGCACTGCTCACATGCTATCATCACTGATACCACACCCATTAGGACTGATTGATTTCCAGATAACATCTGTCTCAATTTTTTTAGAAGAGAATTTTTTTAAAAAAACAAAGCAAATAACGTGTGTCTAGTTAACCAATTAACAACCTTAATATTCTTGTATATGAAGTGATTTTGGAAGATAATGCATTAAGGCACAAACTATCCAGAATATGGAGAAAAACACCCAGATAACTGGAGAAATATCAGCAATAGGTCACTCCCACTGATCCATTCTCTGTAACACCTTCAGTGCTAAGAAAGATGTTTGCCGTAGTCCAGCTTGTTATCATACATAGTGCAGGCTGAGGAATGAAATCTAAAGTCTCAAGCATAGGGATTGGTTAGTTGCTAGAGCAGTGGACTTTAGAATGACCATCAGTTTTTATTAAGATGGCTGTTTTCACATCACTGTAGAACCATAGAATAGTTTGAGTTGGAAGGGACCTTAAAGATCATCCCGTTCCAAACCCCCTGCCATGGGCAGGGACATGTCCCATTAGATCAGGCTGCCCAAGGGCCCATCCAAGCTGGCCTTGAACACTTCCAAGGATGGGGCATCCACAGCTTCCCTGGGAAGCCTGTGTAAGTGTCTCACCACCTTCATTGTGAAGAAGATCCTCCTTATGCCTAGTCTATATCTGCCCCTCTCCTGTTTATAGCCGTTGCTCCTTATCGTATCACTCCAAGCCTTTGTAAGAAGTCCCTCCCTAGCTTTCTTGTAGCCCCCTTCAGGTACTGGAAGGTCACTATAAGGTCTCCTTGGAGCCTTCTCTTCTCCAGGCTCAGCAAGCCCAACTCTCTCAGCCAGTCCTTGTATGAGAGGTGCTCCAGCCCTCTGATCATCTTTGTAGCCCTCCTCTGGACCCATTCCAACGGTAGAGAAGTATCACTTAGTAAATGGACCAATGGTTAACTGTTGTCACTGTTAACAAGGTACAAATTATTTCTAGTCTATAATGCCTATTTTTAGCTTCTGGATATTGTTGGGTAGATTCAGTGTATCAAAAATTATGATATTTTCACTCACTTGTACATGAAACCACAGCAAAGGGCTTAAACTACAAAATCTCTGTGACTTTAACAGGGATAGCATTCAGGTGCTGCTTGTCTAGTCATCATAACATACTTGCTGTCTTATAAATGTTAACAGAAAATAATAAATAGTAGGTAACCTACAAAACTTAACTTTAACAACACTGGGGAGGTGTTTTTCATTACCCTGTGCCAAAGGCAATGTCAGCAGAATGAACGAGCACCTAATGTGCCATTTTAATTGGCAATGTTTACATTCTTTGATATCAATGCTCACACGGAGTCCAGAACAATGATGAATTAGGTTTACATGATCCAATTCTATTGATTATTGGTATTAGCTTGATAGTAGTCTGATAGCTATATGTTGATGGTAGGGGAAATAGAAATATATTTCTGTGAAGTATATTATTGTGTAATGTGTAAAGCATATAATATTAATGTATATAAAAATTATATTTATGTATTAACAAAGATAAGTTTTCTAGAACTAGGCCATTAGTTGTCTAAACAGAGTTGTAAGCATTTTAATGCTGAGGAAAGCTTTCATCTAAAGACTGTTCTTAAACTGATCAAACTTCTGCTGTGACACAGCTTCACCAAGCTGTCTCTTTAATGTTTGCCACACAGCTCTGCTTCTATTAGCCGCAAAGCTCCTTAAATAAAGTAAGCATGACTGCCTCTATGCTAGGATGGGATTTTCTGTTTTAGTCTTCCTGGCCAGGCAGCAGCCAGCTGACAGCCATGTTTCTCCAAGGGCCATCTCACCAATTGCCAGGGAAGGGACATAATGTACTCCAAGTTCCTTCACAAAACTGCCACACCACAAAGCTCCCTGTCTCTGCATTTTAAGACAGTGGTCTGAATTTTTTCTCAGGCATTAGCTGTCATCCTAGTACTACTTATTCTACTATATCATCATTATTTTTTTAAATTTTCTGCCCATTTCAGAATTCCTGGGAAAATAAATTATCCTCATGGCCCAAAGTGTCTTAGATGTCATCTAGAAATATGTTAAAATAATATAGAATGCGTTAAAACAGCTAGAGACTTAATTAAAAAGAAACAAACCTACATATACAGCTGTCTATGTATGGCAATGCCTGCAGTAACTATTAGTTCAACATCCTCTTCAGCCTAGACATCCTCAGCATCTACTCTTGGTTTATTTGTTTAATCTTCAGGCCAGGGGAGTCTGTTCATGTATACAAGCAGCCAAAAGAGTCCACTCAGCAGCAGAATATTTGCAGTAGCATATCTGCAAAATACATGATGTCCTAATAACACCTGATATCATGAATAGGAAACTTATGCCTTCTCTGTTAAAGATCAGTTGAACAGGCTAATGCATTCAGTCACCTCACATAATGGACAGCAAACCAATTTTTAATGCATTTCAGACTGTGCACATTGTGATCAGTGACTCGCATATGTGGCTGATCTGATAAAGATATTTATCATCATCCTAAATCATTGCTAATTTTCCATGTAATTTGAATGCTTCTTCCTTCTTCTGTGCAACAGCTTAAAAGGCAAATCATTTTGGTTGGATGAATCAGAAGTGTGAAAATTCTCCATGTTTCTGTGTTACTAATATTCAAAAAAGAATAAAAGTTTGCAAATGCTTGGTTGTCAAGACTATCAGAAGACTTAAGCATAAGTGGAAATACAGGAGATTTCTGGCTGTAATGTAATGTAAATGTATGGCACGCATAAAGAAATATTTCAGTTAACAAAAGCTATACTCTATGGACTAGAGCGACCAAAAGGATAGACGTGCCACAGTAACAGCACAGTAGTGCTGACCTACTTGAGCAAGCTATACGATAACTAGTTTGCAGCTCGGGCTCTTATTCAGTAAAACAGTGTGTGACCTCCCAGATCAGCATGTAATTTGAAACATAAAATGACCAGACATATCTTTTGGCAAAGCAGCTATTAACTTGTTAACTTTATCTGCAACCCACAAGGCCACCTCTTACATCACAGTGATGCAACATCTACTAATTGAAAGTCAATTTTGTGCCAGCCAAGGACACTGGCTGCAAAAAGCAGACAAAAACACGTCCAGGGGGAAGACATTTTCATTATTTTTTACTCTGTCTGCCTTTCTCTACCTGCCATCTCTCTTTGCTATTCTTTCTCTCTATCTCTCCCACCTACTTGGTGGAGAGAAGCAAAAAACCTTAAAGTATCATTTTATTGGCAGACGGAAAAAAATGTGGAACGATATATGCTGGTCATATAACTAGCTTTACTATGAGAAACTGGAATTTATTCCTTAGGATGTTTCTTGGCAAAGGAAACTAGTAAGCAGATGTGCTAAATAGAACTGCTATTTAACATGGAAAGGTGACAAATGATGAAATCTTGAGGACTAAACAATATCTGAATGAAAATTTTCTCTTACTTTTTGGAGCAGGTTTATTTATCTGTTGTTTATATTCGAAAGACATGCAGGATTCAGACCTAACATTTCACAAATCTGTCAGATGCTCTGACAAGTTTTAATATTTCTGGTTAGATCTCTTTTAAAAATCTAGTTCACTCATTCACTGTTCTTCCTGATTTATTTAGGTTATGTTTTTATACAAGCTATGGAAAACCTAGTGGAAAAAGATTGTTGACCTGGAGATTTTCTCGCTTTAACATTTAGAAATCTGTTTTGTAAGTAAAATCAAATTATTACTGAGTGTAGGAGAGGCCAAAGGACTGTGATTTTCTTCTAAATTGCTACAGGTTTTGCATACAGCGGGATCCAGAATACGGCTATTCTTGACTGCTCGTGTTGGGAAAGACACCCAAGGGACATTAATGCCAAAATATGGAGAGGAATGTATAGAGGTAGTAGGAACCAAAATTATAAGAACGTAGTTGGAAGAACTAGTAAGATATGGCTGAAAGAAAATGAAGACCACAGTCAACTATTTAGACTATTGCGAGAATCCCAAATTTTGGTGCTGCCAGGTACTCATAGAGCCCGCTCACAAAATACCTCATGAATTCAATGGAAGACTCCTATTAATTTCAGTGGATTTTGGCCCAAAGGGTAGCAGGCTGTTCAGTTGTTATCTTTATCAATCTTCTGTATGCTGTCCTACTTGGATATATGGAAATTTCCTGTTTCTTGCTGCCAGTCACCTGGCTTCTCAATCAGTGAGCTAATACAGAAAATTTGACTAAAGTAAGAAAACTAGAATGTTTTATTGTATGAAACAGAAGGAGTAGTGGTATCTGAGGCTGCTTTATAACTTTAGCAGACACAACTCTGATTCATATGTTAGCTAAGCTTTAGAGAGCTCCAAATCTTCTTCCACATCTCAGTAGTGTGACTGTGGCTTGTCTTTACATTTCAGAGAATGAGTGAGACTTGTGACTATTGCATTTTTAGGCATTTTCTCATGCAGTAGCTATGATTTACCTCTTTTTTTTCCTTAGACTTGTTACAGAACCTGTCACCTGATTATGCAGTTCAGCAAGTACAGTGTTAACATCAAGGGGAGCCTGGCTGACTTGCATGCTGATGTTAATGAAGCTGTGAATTGTGTCATATTAGCCTCATTTACTTCCCATATGCTTACTCTTATTTTCCTCTCAGAAGCTGCAAGTCCACTTTTCATCTTCATTTCTGTGCCCAAAATGCAGCCAACTTAATTACCAATTATAACCTTACTCATTTAAAAGCTAAATCACCTGGAAACAACACTAAAAAGTGTCTCTCTTGAGGAGAACTAAAGACTTTGTTTTAATTTTCTTCACGTATTTTGACTAGTATAGAGCACGATGTAAGTTATAAGTTAATATCCCCCAATGATGTTAAATTTAAATTGAAATGACACATGCATACTCGTGGGATGGCAGCTGCCTTCTCTTTCTCCTTCAACTCTGACCTGCCACACAAATTATTTCTCCCTGGGAAACTGATAATGAAGTACTACAGCACCCAGCTCTTCCAGCAGCTTTTTATTAATGTCCACCTCTTCTTACTATGTTTCTTAACTCCCTGACCTGTGCTATTTCCTCAAGTTTTGGAAGTCCCTTGTGGGTTTCTTCTA
This sequence comes from Cuculus canorus, assembly GCF_017976375.1. Lineage (NCBI taxonomy): Eukaryota > Metazoa > Chordata > Aves > Cuculiformes > Cuculidae > Cuculus > Cuculus canorus. Next base: position 102,890,365 of record NC_071401.1, on the reverse strand, counting down.
AAAGCAATTTCTTCTGTCTTAGGAAATGAGAACTCCATAAACTTCCAGGTAAATTTAATGGAACCTTGTCAAGCAATGGAAGGTGTAAGAGCTGTTGGCCTTGATATATTAGTGATCGCCACAAAACATAATACTGCAAAACTCTAAGACATTCTTTAGCTTCCTGGTAAATTTACAGTTCCTAGTGACAACTCCATTACTGCAATAAAGGCCAGAGAAAAGAAAAGAAAACTAGATTTGAAGAGCTGCCATTATTAATCATCAAATATTTACATGGTATAATTTATTTCCTATTTGGAACATGCCACCCTCTGTTTCTGGGGTGTGCAAGACATGTTTTCCAGCAGTTTGTTTGGTTTTTTTTTAAATGCAACTAGTGGAAAATGTGGCAAATCCTTGGAAATGAGTGAAATACACAGTGATGAACTTGGTGCATTTACATCTTGTATGGTTCATAAGGGTTTTAGCCTCTGACTTGTATGTTACTCTGCATTTAACAGACTTTCTAGTTTGTCCCTCTTGGATTATTTAACCTATGAGTGTTTTATGGACCATCTATTTGACTATTTCAATACACACCTGTTAGTGTTCTATGGCTATGGTGGATAATATTCTGGTCCTAGTTAAAACCAATAGTTTTGCCGTTATTCCAGGCAAACTCAGGAAAGTCTTGAAGGAATATGACTGCTGCTTTTTAGTACCATGAACAGATGAACATGATAGAAAAGGCTCAGACACCAAAGAACACTGGATATGTAAAACCAAATGTATATAAACTGACACAGTACATTTCAGCTTGAAACCTAGCCATATGTTTCTAATAATCAGGAAAAATAAATCATTTGAAGCACTGTGTTGAGAAACCTAGACAGCTTTCAAATAGGAGTTTCACAAGTTTATGGAATAAACGATATGAATGTCTGTGAGAGCAGGATGTTAGATTTAGTGATCAAAGTTTCTATTCTTGTCTTATTTCTGAGGTCTTTTGTCCTTAATATCATTGTGTCATACACATGCGCAAACACACAAAAGGAGATGAAGCTATGTTGCAGGCAATATATGTATCCCTTTCCCCAATTTTTCACATTTCAGCCTCCCTTTTCTCACACCACCTACATTTTCAGCTAATTCCCAGTTCCTTGGATGTATATGTGATAGTGTTTTTTCTTTAAGCTAAAGGGTAGGCTCACAAATCCTAAGGAAGAACATGAGTCCACTGAAAAACTGGCAGGCAAGAAAATAAAATTTTGAACTTTTGAAGGTACTTAGATGGGATTTTTTTTCTATGAAGATCTGCAATATTAGCATCACCCTCACTTGTGCCTCAGTCAGCAATATAGTCATGGAGCGTCTTACTGCCTGGTGATTTCTATGAGCTTTCTACTTCATGGTACTCAGCACCTTGTACGAGGATTAAATTCTGAAAGCACAGCAGCAGGTGTGTCTGAGTTTGGCTGCTCTATTTATAGTGTTTTCCTGTTAAGCATAACACTGCAATTGTTGTTCGTGCAGTCTTCCTCCAATTCTGCATGGCACCAGGCTGAGGACATAGTAAACATCCTTTTATACTTATGGCCTTCCGGAAGAAACAAATATTAATTGCCTAAACAGCTTCACATGTAATGGAATAAAAAAAACTTATTATGAATGAACTTTAAATGCAATGCTTGTGACACCAGGAAATTCTGAGCCAAGTTTTAATATAGAAATACACTTTGTTTATTAAATTTTACTTTAAAGTGATAAATTTACATCAAATTGCCTGTGAAAATGGTGTACAGATTCATCAAGATGAATTTTCTACATGATATAATAAATAAAAGTAAGAATACGGGAGAAGTGATTATTGCATTTCAAAACTGGCATTTTACTTACAGTTAACTATCAGCTATTTTTAGGGTAAGTTCTATGAAGAGATGAACCAACATGATCATTTATTTTTTTCTGAACCTGGTGAAGTGCAGACTGTGGTAAATGGTTTAGAGACAAAGAACTGGAGCAAGAGACAAGAAACCCCAAATCTTGTTTTAATTCAAGTTTTGTGTACAAGAAACCTTAACAATGATGTGCCTCATGATGTGTATTTTCAAAGAACGGCTTGTGGACTCCTGGCAGCACGCTTGGTCACCATACACCATCTTTCAGTTCTGTGTCACAGATCACTGAGGGAAAGCCAGAAGAACACAGTTAGCAGAGCTCAAAACAGTAAATCTTCTGTGCATGGGCCATGTCCTTACCCTCTGAAGAACCTTTACATCACTTCATCAGAGTGAAAAAATGATTAGTAAAAGTGAAAATCATGTCTATTTTTTCAAATAGTATTTGGTGCTTAAAGAGAATGATGTTCTATTGGTTTAGACTAACATGACATTTGAATACTTTCTTCACAGCACATCGTTTCTGACACGTGGTCTGTTGCTCTAGATAAAACTTCAGATTTTAGAGCACAAATTTATAAGAGACAATAAAGACCGCAGGTAGTTTTACTGCAGCTAAATTAAAGAAGATGGAAGGCTATGTCTTTTAAAGCAGAGATTCACTAATTTTTTACCTGTAGTGGTGACATAACTTTTACATTTCCAAAGGTAATGAACTAGATCTTACCAGCAGACCAGCCCCATGAGGGACTCATTCCCAAAGCTTAAGTATTATTTTTCTTCCCATGTGCTCCACATGGAGCTTGAGGTAAACAACTCTTAATCACAAGGATCCTTAATCATCAAGGATCACAATTTCCTGAAAGTAAATACACTTTTCATTTTCTTCTTTGAACAAATAAGATCTTATTACTACCTGTCATGACTTCTTTGCTGCAGTTGTCATTACGGCTTTTAATTTGTAATTTGCAGGTTTTGGAAATGAGGTTTTAAAGCCCATAAAGCTGCAGGGAGTTAGCTCTCAATCTAAACGGGCCTTGTGAGCATACAGGAAGCCTCAACAATGTTATCCACATCTCACAAAAGGTCATGAAAAGCTATATCTATTAATTTTAAATAATTTCACAGTCAACTGCTCCTTCCCATAACTATGTTTATTTCCTATTACTCTTTAAGTACATTGCAGGTAGAAAACAAAATAAGTGTCAAGGAAATATGCAGCTTCTTTCTGCCAGCAATCTCTCCCAGACCAGTTCCCTTGCCCTCATCTGCCTTAAGTGTTTATACAGCTGCTTTAGTCTCTGTGATATATTAGCATAAAAATACATATTAAGGGCCAACAGATCTGTCTTCCAGTCATGGAAATGGGATCAGTAGCAAATTGATAGCATGAACTTGCAGTGCCCTCCTTATTCAAAAGTCTTTTCAAGTGCTGAGTCTTTTTACCTGTGTCTTTTTCGCAGGGGGATAGCACTTAGTCGTGCCTCCTTTTTTAATGACCAGCTGGCAGTACCAGAAGTGCTGCACCGTGACCTGTGTCAAAGGGAAAATCCTGTTGCCTGATGTGGAACAGCAACCAGCCAGTGAGTGCAGTGGGTTAGCAGCAGAAAGGCTAAAGCAGCTCAGCCAATGGCTGCTCCAGCTGGCAGACAGTTATGCCTCAAATATGTGGATGTGAAGAAAAGCCAGGCTCACTAGCACAGTCTGATGGCAGGGGAGTTTATGGATAGCAGTGCAATGGAAGGCAAAGGTTGGTTGCCATTTCTGCTGACTACCCACATACAAGACATGTTTATGGCATGATCATCTGATATACAAGCTCCTACGTACTTGAGTTTCAAAACATCTGTGTTTCCAAACACCTCTAGGCACACCTGGCCCCCCCACAGCCTTTTCTGGACTGCAGTACCCTGCCTGCAGTCCTAAAGCAAGCCAGGGGCAGCTCACGGCTTTTCCTGCTGTCTCTTCCCTGGGCATCCTGCATCTTCATGTATTGTGGGTGCTTCACCAGACTCAGACATGAGCTGTGTGGTCTGGTGCTATACCTGACCATGTAGAAAAATCAGGTCTAGGAAGCTAGCCCGAATGGCATGAATAAAGGTGGTTCAGTAAGATCTGCAGTTACCAGAAGTCTCTGATGTTGTGAGGCACCTGCAGTTGAAACCAGAGGACTGGGAACCTGCAAAACTAAATGGAAGGAAAAGTGAGGAGAAGGGCTCCAGTGACTTTTCTTTCTGTTCTACATATCGTTACCATACCTCTGAGACCTTTGTTAGGTATTTATTTCTGTTTTGTATTCAGGCCAGCTTCCTACCTGTACCAGCCTTTTAAATTTTTTTCCTCTTTGAGTCATTTCCAAATGAAAGATATGAAGGGAACTAACTACTTCCTTTTCTCCATGTTACTTTGGTTTTAAAAAAAGAGTTTCAGTGACCGTACTGCAGCCTAGTAGCTTGGTAAAAACACTGCTGCTAGTAACTGGCCACAGGATTTGTACTGATTTTGCAAGACTTCAGGATGAAGGCTTGTCGGATTTGTTTTGTTTAAACTTGTGTTGGCCTGCCTGGAGCTTTTCTGCACATGTTTTAGATGTAATGGTAATCTTTCTAATGACCAGGTGGCTATGCCCATGCTTTTTGTCTTTGGTTATCTTTGTACTGTATGACTGTGATTTTACGTATACAGTAGTCACAAGCAGTTACTCTGCACACAACATGATATTTGGGACAAACACAAAGACAGTGTAAGGAAACACAAGCCTGGTACAACAGCAGAAGTCTTGAGAAGTGGAGCACAGGGCGCTGCCCAGAGGTGCACAGGCATGGAGGGACCAGAGACGGGAGGTAGAGTGGCCCCGGAGATCGTGTGACTGTACACAGCTCATACACAGTCCATTACAGAAATACAGACCTGGAGCTAAAAAAAATTAATTTTAGAGTAATGAAAAGCACTAAGAAGAAAATTTCTAAACTATGTAGAACACAACATATATAGTAAATTAAAATGTAACATGAACTATGGATCAAAGAAGAAAAGCCAGGTGTGAAAGTGCTGGCAAACATATAAAAATGACCCCAAGCAGATCTGACCCTAAGCAGATCCTAAGGGGAGGAAGAAGATACCATCAACCTCAAACTCCTCCCAGAGAATGAGTTAGGATGCTGATTTTCACTAGAACCTTCCACCCAGCCACTGATACTGGGAATCAGAGGGGCAGGGTAGCATAACACCAGAAAAAAAAAGGTAGTTATTAAAAGTGCAAATATAGCATTTTTAAGTGTATTACATTAATATTATTATCATCATCTTCATTGAGTTTGTAGCGAGGTGGGTATTGGTCTCTTCTCCCAAGTAACTAGCAATAGGATGAGAGGAAATGGCATCAAGTTGTGTCAAGGGAGGTTTAGATTGGATATTAGGAAAGAATTACTAACTGAAAGAGTGGTGAAGCATTGGGACAGGCTACCTGGGGAAGTGATGGAGTCACCAGCCTTGAACGTGTTAAAAAAACATGTAGGCATGGCATTTCAGGACATGGTTTAGTAGGCATGGTGGTGTTGGCGTGACAGTTGAACTTGATGGGCTTAGAAGTCTTTTTCAACTACGATTCTATGATTCTATCATCACCATCATCATCAAGTAACTTATGAACCTGCTAACTGAGGCCAAAATGAAGAAAAGTCTCAAATATACTATGCCCTTACTAGCTTGTTGAAAAACAGTGCTCAAACAGAAGAGAGAACTTGTCTCCTACCGAGGAAAACACAAGAGAGCAGTATTGGGTTTTGTTTTCTTTGGCAGTGATCAGCACATTGTTATAGCACAGGTTATCCCGTGACCAGTTGACTGGCACAGGGAACTGGAAAGAAATGGGTGAGGCATTGGGCTAGTAAGATTGAGAAAAAATTATTTAAAGGAAAACGACATATTTCTGGAGCAAACCTGGCTTAATAGTTCTATTACTCATGGAAGCACTATTATCATGGCACCTTTGGACATTGCATTATATTAAGTCATTTAACTTAAGGAAAAATTTCCTGTAATTTCAATGAGATTTCAGTTCAGTCCCTGGGTATGCAGGAAGGTGAAATATACTTCCATTTACAATAGCAACTATATGGATTTAATTTTATGTAATGCCCCGCTTTTTTTTTTTTCTCTTAAGATCAAGGACCATTGAATATGACAGTCATTGATTGGTATCCTTTGATTTCAGTGATTTCATACTCATGCCATAATAACTTTCTAAGATTCATTTTTTAAGACTAATGATGGGAGAGAGGGGATATTTCATTAGGAAATTCAAGACTACATTTCAACAGGTTTGCTAAAGAAAAAAATATCTTTTGAAGTGCAGCTGAATGCCCCAATTACTATAATTTTTCTAATTACCTTTTTTTTTTTTCTATTTTGAACGTGAAGTAGATTAATTGCAATTTCCTCTCTCTGAAACAGTGGGAAGAAAAAAACTTATATTGAAGATAAACTCTCTTCATGCAGCCACAGCATGATCCCATAACACAAAAAACTGAGGGCAGGATTTTGCTCTGGCATTGGAAATAACATTAGAAATATTTGTAATATTATGCCAATGCAGAAATGAAAGTCACTTACTAGAGCATTTGGGTCTTAGTGCCAATGAAAAGCCTTTTGCAGGACCATCAAAGTAGTCCATGATCGCTTACAAGGACAGGATAATGAGTCCTATCTACCCAATGAGTTTAAGAGCAGCAAACCTAGGCTCAGAGTCCCTTGACAGAGAGAGAGATTAAATTGATTTCTATACTTATATCAAATAGCCTCATTTGATTCCAGTGGGGATAATTTTTCATTCAAGCAAAGATCTTGGCTTGAATGCAAATGTTCTTTCATAGGCACAATGATGCATACATGGACTTGATTAGTTTATTAGTCATCATCTAGCGGAAGATAAAGGAGTCTGTTTCCACTTGTTCTGATACAGGGATGTCACCACTGCAAAAATGATGCAAATGCAAACACAGCTTGATCCAAACTATCCATAGAATTATTTTGTACTGTATAGTACATTTGTAGAATTACCACTTTTGGGGTTGAACATTGCTCACTTGCTGTCGACATAACTACATTGCATTTCAGCCATCCAGGTACATTATTTCTGTAGTGTGAGCTACCTTCCAGTAATATTCTGCAGCTAAAGGCATTGCTACAGCATATAGCAATGATCAAGAACTGTGACAAAAATAGGTGTTAAGGAAGAACCTGTCTGTGCCCGATTTACTTAAAAAGGAATGATAAGTGTTTTTTTTTTAAATCTATTCCAAGTCTCCTGGTGAGATTGCACTGTTGCCAAGAATATAATTGGCAAGGTTTGTATGGAGAAAGAATACATTAGTTTGGGAGAGCTTAAGAGTCTCAGATTTTATCCTTTTTTTCCTCCTAGCCATAGCAATCCATATAATAAAATCTGTCTTCTTCTTTGTTTTATGATTACGATCACCATCATTATTATTATCATTGCTATAGCAATAATTATTATTGTTGTTATTACTGCTGCTACTACTACTACTACTACTACACTTGAAGCATGTTAAAAGTTAGAAACATAAAAGTGCATAAGACTGTACAACAGGTAGTAGTGCAACATGTTACTTTGAGGGCACCTGATCACCTTGAGGGAAAGTTTGGTATCAGAACATTTCCCTGCTTGGAAAAAAAATACCTAGTTTTCTGTCCTTCAATATTCTATATGATACATGTTTTATATAAACTGTATAAACTGCAATTGAAACTGTGTCTGAAATTGATGTGGTAGGTATACTGTGAGGTTGTCACTTTACATTTGGCTGTGTGGGTGAGAGACTGACTGAAAAGCCAGATCACAGCCTAACATGCATTCTGGGATACTTATTTGCACAGTACTGTCAAACGTTAGGCAGCTGCAGGCATGGGTATGATTTAGGTGCCTTTGAATCTAGGTATCCTGGTGCTTCAAAAAGCTGTTAGAATAGTTAGAATCATAAAATGATAGAGTAGTTAGGGTTGGAAGGGATCTTAAAGATCATCCAGTTCCAACCCCTCTGCCATGGGCAGGGACACCTCCCACTGAATCAGGCTGCCCAAGGCCTCATCCAACCTGGCCTTGAACACCTCCAGGGATGGGGCAGCCACAGCTTCCCTGGGCAACCTGTGCCAGTGCCTCACCACTCTCATGGTGAAGAAATTCTTCCTAATATCCAGTCTAAAAATATACATTCTCCACTCAATGTTCTCTGTTGAGGTGCCAACATACCTACTTGCATCATCTCATGAACTAGAGCTGATGTTCCATTCTCTTCAGGATCTTTACCTGAAATGTGCAAACCTGGCTCTGCTGAATTGCAAAATTCCATTGGTTTTAATAGGGCTGAAACTTCGCCTCTGAAGCAGAAAGAAAGAGGACAACAGAGTATCAAAGAATGACCATCAGTTTGTGGAACAAGAATAAGAGCGTCAGAGAAGACAGACCAGGCCACTCCTTTTCTTCTTTCAGATCAGCTAAATAATATTTATCTCCTTCTGTAAGTTAGCTCTATGCATAGACCCATGGGCTTCCTAATATCTGCTTATTCCTTCCTAAGTATTCTGCCGAGTTTTAATCACATTGTCAAAATCCAAACAAAAATAGCAAATAAAATATTCAAAATAAAACAATATTGAGAAATGCAGCAAACCTTATCAAGACAAAGTTTAAGTAATTAATGATGTAATTTTTACAGAAACAGAATGAGTAGGTCAGAATGCTTTACACTGTGCAGCAAATGTGGGAAGGCTGAACATATGCATACTGTATAATAAAGGATGGCATACGGGATATACAAAGGATACAGATATTTACCTTCTCCTAAAATAAAACATGACAGTATAAAATTAGCAAGCTGATTACACACAAGCAGACAGGCGCAGATTTCTATTACAAAAGCAGTAAAGAGATCCACAAGTTAAAGAAGACTAAAAGAGCAAGAAACCTCAAACTCCTTCTGTATGTGACATGTGAATTCATACACAAACAGTCACTCATGCACAAGTAGTCAGTAAATGCCTGAAGGTCATAAGAAGACCATACTGGAGATGTTACTGATAACTATCGACTACAGAGGGTCCTCTAAGGCCTCTGGTGCCAGGTAGCACCAGGGACAGGCTGTTGGACCAGATGGATGCTGTGTTTGATGTGTTATGTCAGCTCCTGCATATTTGGTGCTAAGTACTGACACTGTGATATGAAAAGCCTATGAGAATTTAGTTGACTGCTTTGACAAAAGTATCAGCTTTTAGATATGTCAGAGCATGCACTTGGGAACTGGACAAACAATGTTTGACAACCTTGAGGGCTTATTAAAAGGGTTCAGTACATTCTAAGTTAAGCTTTTTGTGTTTTCCACTGACAATGCAGCTTCAAATGCTGCTGTCTAAACTGAGAAACATCAATCCAAGCATAGAAAATATGTACTCTCTTGTTACTTGGCAGTGATATGAAGATTAAAGGCTAAGTCAGTACCAGTCAGGAAAAAAACCAATTGAACGTGTCTGTTGTTGTTGCTTCTTTTGCACAGGCAGACTTCTTAAAGATCATGCTATTTATTTGCTTGGGTATAGGATATAGCAAAAAGAAATCTATTACTACAAGATGACTGAATTCAGAGGTGAATAGGTGGATGTTTAGATGTAAAGTGTCCAACAGTGATTGTCAGAGTGAAATCTCTGTGTTGACATATAGGAAATTAATTATGACCAATGTTTGTGTTCCTAAGAAAGAAATTGTGTCACTTCAGTGCCTCTATGACAATTAAGTATAAATAGCAAGGGAAATTGAGATGATGACATTGCATACAACAGTATTTTGTCTGACAGGTTCCCAAAGCCAAATCTTATCATTGACTTATTTAACAAAAATTGATCCTGAATGCTAGGACAAGAAAATGTTTTGCCATCAAAGAGAGTTGTGCAATGAGATAGAGTGAGGGACTGGCATATTACATAAATGAAAACAAAGCATATAGCCGCTGTATTGTCCTATAGGATGGCTCCAGCCACCACATGTGAAGCAATTTGTAGTGAGAAACTAATAAAAAAGTAATTTTGTTTTAGAACCCTTCTACCAAGCCTGTGTTGTCAGCTGAAGCTGAAGGCAAAATCATAGCTTTGTACTGTGAACGGAGAAGCTCATGAATAGATGGATATGGAGTGCAGGTGAGGAGGAAGTGGTTCAAAATGTAGTTGGAATATTAAGGGACTAGACTCATATGAACACACTTGGACACATAATATTTTGGAATACATGCTGAGGCCTCTGTAGTGCTGACCACACTTCAGAACAGAGCTGACAAGGTCTTTAAAATTTCATATTTGAAAGGAAGACCTATAAGAAACAGAAAAGTCTCTCCTGTTCAAGCAGATGAATCAATACATCTTGTGACTTTCCTGAAGCGCAGGAATCAAACAGAAGCTCAGATTTTTACAGAGGTACAACAAATGCAGCTCAATTTCCACAGGTCTTCTTTGTGGAGAGATATTATTTCCATTGCAATTCACATATTTGTTTGGATATGTAAGCCACAGCCTTTCTTACTTCTCTGCTTACTGATTGAATATTGTGATTTGATAGCACTCTGAAATATTTGTAATGTGGATTCTGGTTCTGAAAACCCATCAGTGTTCCTTTAATTATACTGTAAATTACTTCGTCTCACCTTACTGACAAAAATGAGAGGCGCCAATGGTAGGAAGCTGAGCTAGACTGAGCTATGGTGCAACTCAGCTTTAGCATGATATGTTATTTCTGATTTACAAGAATCAGTAGCAAATATTCTGGCATTAAAAATACCACATAAACCCTAAGTAATTAGATGCAAATAAAAATCATCTAAGCTATCTGAACACTCCCCTAGTAGTTTAGTTTTCCTTAAAAAGCACATATGTATACCTGAAGACATTTTATTCTCCTGAGTGGATTAAATCTTTTATCTCCGCATGCCACAATATCTCAATTTCTTCCTTTATGTCAGTGCAACAGTATGAATAGGAATTATTAATTCACATTTACTAAAACATACCTAAATGTTGATGGTAACAGGATCTTACAGCCTTTGCAAAGTACAGTTAACTGAATATTGGTTAAAAACTGAATATTTGTTAAAAACTGAATATTGGTTAAAAACTGTCTCCTGTAATGGACATCTTTAAGAATCATGGAATGGTTTGGGTTGGAAGCGACCTTAAAGATCATCTAGTTCCAACCTGTTTGCCATGGGCAGGGGCACCTTCCACTAGATTAGGTTCCCTGATCCCTTCCCTCCAGTGTGTCGGCTGCACTACACAGCTTGCTGTCATCAGCAGACTTGCTGAGGGAGCACTGAATCTCACTGTCCATATTACCAACAAAGATGTTGAACAGCACCAGTCCTAAAATCGACCCCTGCAGAATGCCACTTGTTATCAGTTGTTCACCTTCAGGTTCCTTAGATGGTCTCAAACTTGGTCCTTTCCTACAGTGGGTAGTTCTTTGATCTTCCAGCCCCTGCCTTTGCCTTCTACAAGTTGGGCAGTGTGGCTAGAGCACTTGTTGGAGGAGACTGAGGCAAAAAAAGCTGTTGAGTACCTCAGCTTTCTCCATATCCTAGGTAACCAGTTCTCCTGTTTCCTTCTGGAGAGGGCCCAGATAATCCCTAGTTTTCTTTTTATCTTTGACATTCCTATAGAAGCTTTCCGTGTTGTCCTTGATGTCCCTGGCCACATTTAATCCTATCAGGGCTTTAGCTCTCCTAACTTGATCCCTGGCAGCTCAAATAATTTCTCTATATTCCTCCCAGGCTACCTATACTTGCTTATACCTTCTGTAGCCTTCCGTTTAGTGTCATATCATATCATTGTGTTTTTCAACAGGCAGGGCACTTATCAGTGTTTGAGGCTTTCTTTAAGGAACATTTTAATTTTTCTTCCATATTTTTGTCTCACCAGTAAATATTTATTGCTGGATTGGAACAGGCTGAGCTACGGCATTTTGAACTCCTAGACAGTTTCCAACGATCCATTTTGGGCCACCTGATGAAATGCTTCATGAATAGCAGGCCTGGGTTCCTGTGTTTCTGTTTGTTTACGTGTGGTATGGTCTTAACTGCATTTGTTGCATCTCTTTTCTTGTTAAGACAACATGGAAGAAAAACTCCACATATCAATTCCACATGGAAGACTATGACTCCAAGTGCTCAAACTGTGATGTGCTCAAGAGAATAAACTGTCAGACTGAGACAGAATGAAACATTTGCACATTTTAAAATTAGATTTTTTCCTAAAGTTTATTTCAGGAACAAAGAATGATACTTTGACTCCTCATGCTGACTTGGAATGAAAAGGAGATTTTTAAATAGAATTTTCCTCGAAATGTAAATTGGAAATTTTTATAGCTCCCTGCAATACAAGGAATAGATCTCAGATGGGATTTTAAACTTCTTGCTGCCCTCCCGTGGATGAAATGAACAATTACTTCAATAGCAATGTAAGAAAAAAAAAAACCAGAACGAACAACTAGCAGGGAAATAACTGCCTTAGTAGAAGGTGAATCTCAGTTAAAACAATAAGATTATTTGTCTTGGGACATGAGTAAGGATAGTACCCCTCAAGGAAAGTGTTGAAATCATGCAAATCAGATTTAAACTCTGTCACGCTTTTCTGTATAAAGTAGATAACAGTTCACTGTGTAGATAATTAATAAAATGTATAATTAATCAAGTGCATTGAAATCCTCAGAAGAAAGCCAGACAGAAGTGAAAAACATTTTAATGGAGCACATTGATGCTAGACCAAGCTTGTGATCAACCAACAACTTCCAAGATGACAGAAAACACTTAATTTAAACAGCCCCTAAACCTTCTACCATACAGAGTTGGGCTACAAGATGCAATGATGAACAATTTTCAGTTCTCCTTTTCTGTCACCATAGTGGAGGATGGATGGAATGATTAGAAAGCTATCTTGAACCTTAGGTCCAGGGGATTCCTGGATTTAGGGCTTCTGTCAAATTGCTTTGTCATAAAATCAAAAATCATGGAATGGTTTGGGTTAGAAGGCACCTTAAAGATCATCTAGTTTCAACCCCCTGCCACAGGCAGGGATACCTTCCACTAGATCAGGTTGCTCAAAGCCTTATCTGACCTGGCACTGGAACACCTTCAGGGATGGGGCATCCACAACTTCTCTGGGCAACCTTTTCCAATGACTCACCACCCTCACAGAAAAAATTTCTTCCTAATATCTGATCTAAATCTACTCTCTTTCAGCTTAAAACCATTACTCCTTGTCCTGTCACTGCACTCCCTGATAAAGAGCCCACCTCTAACTTTCCTGTAGGCCCCCTTTAAGTACTGGAAGGCCACTAGAAGGTTTCTGCAGAGCCTTCTCTATACTGAACAACCTCAGCTCTCTCAGCCCGTCCTTGTGTGGGAGCTCTAGCCCTTTGATGATCTTTGTGGCCCTCCTCTGGACTCGCCCTAACAGATCCATGTCCTTCCTGTGCTGAAGATTCCAGGACTGAATGCAGTATTCCTAGCGAGTTCTCATGAAAGCAGAGCAAAGGGAGTGAATCACCTCCCTGTTGTGCTTCCCAACAATTCTTTTGATGCAGCCCAGGATACGGCTAGCTTTCTGGGCTGGAAGTGCACATTGCTGGCTCATGTTGAGCTTCTCATCAACCAGCACCCCTAAGTCATTCTCTTCAGGGCTACTTTCGACCCATTCTCCGCCCAGCCTGTCTTTATGCTTGGGATTGCCCCGACCTAGGTGCAGGATGCACCCTCAGGACCCATGGGTGCATCTCGTTAGATCCCATGGACTTTTGCACCTTCAGGTTCCTTTGACAAGGACTGGCTGGACGGAAGGCTTTTGCTGGGACTCAGAAAAACAGCTCAGGGAAATTAGTTTAATTTATTGCCAAATCCAAGTTCAGAGTAGGATAATGAGAAATAAGAGATCTTACACCATGTTCCCAGCCCTCCCTTCTTCCTGGGCTCAACTTCACTCCCGATTTCTCTACCTCCTCCCTCTGAGCAGTGTAGGGGTACAGGGAATGAGGGTTGCAGTCAGTTCATCACACGTTGTCTCTGCTACTCTTTCATCCTCACTCTCCCCCTGCTCCAGCATGGGGTCCCACTCACAGGGGACGGTTCTCCATGAACTGCTTCAGCATGCGTCCTTCCCATGGGGTGAAGTCCTTCAGGAACAGACTGCTGCAGCTTGGGTCCCCTACAGGATCACAAGTCCTGCCAGAAAATCTGCTCCAGTGCAGGCTCCTCTCCCTGGGGTCGCAGGCTCTGCCAGGAGCCTGGTCCAGCACAGGCTCTCAGTGGGGTTACATCATCCTTTAGACACATGCACTTGCTCTGGCTTGAGGTTCTTGATGGGCTGAAGGTGTATCTCTGCTCCACTATTCACCTCCATGAGCTGCAGGGGGACAGCTTGCCTCACCATGGGCTTCACCATGGGCTACATGGAAATTTCTGCTCTGGTGCCTGGAGCACCTCCTCCCCCTTCTTCTTCTCTGACCTCAGTGCCTTCAAAGTTGTTTCTCTCACTCCTCTCTTCTGACTGCCGCTGGTGTTGTGTGCTTCCCCCCACCCTCTTCTTAAATATGTTATCACAGAGGTGCTACCACCATCACTGATTGGCTTGGCCCTGACCAGCAGTGGGCCTGTCTGTCAGATGGCTGGCATTGGTTCTGTTGGACATGGGGGAAGCTTCTGGCATATTTTCACAGAATTCACCCCTGCAGCTCTTCTGCTACCCAAACCTTTCCATGTAAACCAAATACTGGTAGGCTGTTAGTCTGAAAAAATTGTTTCAGTCTTCCTACAGCTTTTGGGACCATTATGTCTTTTCAGTTATACTGATTTGTTTTTCTTTAAGAAAAGATCTAATACACATATAGTTGTATGAATTGCTGTTTAAATATTTTCTGAATACTATAATTCAACACAATCATAAATTAGCTCCAGTTGATCAGGAAAAAAAAACAGTCAAAATTAACTCAGTAATTAAATACAGTCACCTGAGCTTAATTCATTCATTATTTAGAATCTAATCTGATCAATATCTTCAACCAAATCATTGGTGCTGTTACATTAATAGCAAGAATTTCATCCTTCTGATGATGAATTTTGGTCCTTTTAAGCATACACCAGGTGTGTTCATTGAGTATAGGATCATAATAAGATTGTGGCTTTGTTAATAAAAGGACAATGTTGAAAAGCAGAAGAAAAAAAATAGAACTTAAAATCTACAGTAATGACTCCTGAATCCTGCAATATTCAAGCAATTTTGTTAACTGTACTAGTACTCCGCTTTGCAAGATGTGCTCTGCCCTCTGCTGACTGTATGGATGTCTCTTATTTCACTCCAGCAAGAGAATGGATTTTGTTTAAGTAGTTCTTTGGCACTATAACAACTCACTTCTGCTAATTTAAGTTAATGTAATGGGATTTAGTTTACTCAGTCAGCAGAATAATTGAAGAAATTCTTTAACATTACATATTAATGACCAATGAAAACTAATACTCATTATTATTTCTTCCTCAGTGGTATTCAGTAGCATTGTGTGCTAAGCAGCACATATTCCCACTCCCAGCTTTAACAGTTTACACAGAAGGAATGCATTTCTTGCAAGTTCACACCTTCAGTACCTACGTAAGTGACCTGAATTCAGTTCCCTGAATTGCTACTGAGTCCAGTCTGGAACTTTGCCAGTGCCTACACTTCAGCATCAGTGGTGTCATGTTCATCATTGAGGGAGTTCAGTGTTGGTTTTCTATATATTTGTATGTATTTTATTATTTTCTTATTAGTATTTTTTTTAAAGCTATTCTAGTTTTTTCCCTACCTGTAAGTCTTTCTCCCTTATTCCTTTTTTCTTTCCCTCCCAGGAAGGGAGAGGGGTTAACAGAGAGTATCTGTCCTTTGGTTAGTGTACAGCTCAGCCTTTAACCATGACACCGGCGAACCTGTGTCCTGGCAATGCCAGGAAAAGATTCCTATACTATTTCTCTAGAAATGGCAAATGCGAACATATAAGAAGACTGAAAGAAAACAGAAGTAAACTTTTTTGAGTTTCCACAAATGTTGTGATATGATTCTTACCTTAGTTGAATTAGTTCATATGTTAGAGGCTAAAGCTGTAGAGGTTCCCTAAGTTTAAATAAGATTACATATTTTGGGATGAGATGTCTGCATTATGATCAGTTTCTGGCATCTTTATAGGTCAGGTACCTATGAAAAGCTTGGACCTTTTTATTCCTTTGAACAAAACTTGCAGAAAGAGGCAGTGTCAGGCTGGATAGATGGGCTGACACCAGTTGTATGAGATTCAACAAGGCTGTGTCAGGTACTGCACTTGGGTCACTACAGACCCACGCAATGCTACATGCTTGGGGAAAAGTGCCTGGAAAGCTGCCTGATGAAAAAGGACCTGGGGGTGTTGGTCGACAGCTGGCTGAATATGAGCTGGCAGTGAGCCAAGAAGGCAAATGGCAACCTGGATTGTATCAAAAACAGAGTGGCCAGCAGGACTCAGGAAGTGATCACTGCACTGGTGAGGCTGCACCTCACATACTGTGTTCAGTTTGGGGCCCCTCACTACAAGAAGGGCATTGAGATGCTGGAGCATGTGCAAAGAATGACAACAAAGCTGGTGGTGGTTCTGGGTCACAAGTCGTATGAGGAGCGGCTGAAGGAACCGAATATGTTTAGTTAGGAGAAGTGGAGGCTGAGGGGAGACCTGAGGTTGTAATGAGGTGAGTGTTGCTCTCTTCTCCCAAGTAACAAGGGGTAGGACAAAGGAAAATGGCCACAAGTTGTACCAGGGGTCATTTAGATTGGATATTAGGAAAAAAATTCTTTACTGAAAGGGTTGGCAGGCACTTGAACAGGCTGCCCAGGGAAGTGGTTGAGTCGCCATCCCTGGAGGTATATAAAAGGCATGTAGATGTGGTGTATAGACCCACCTTCCTTTGCTTTGCCTCTCCTATTTTTCATGTAAAAGTTCAGAGACTGCATCCACTGAAGGTTACTGAAGAAGTTCATACTGTCTGGCACTTAGGGACATGGTTTAGTGGTGTACTTGGTGGTGTTAGGTTAACATGATGATCTTAAGGGTCTTTTCCAACTTAGATAATTCTGTTATTCCGTCATTTAAGGAGTGCTGTTCAGTGAATCAGAGATGTGAAAGGGAAACGCAAAGCTTTGGTTGTGTTGTTGATAACATCAAGAGATCTTATGAACCCATTTACTAATAATGAACCCAATTATTATAAAAATACTTCGTTGTTGTGCATAAGAAAGTCCCAGCGGAACAGAGGACACTTCCCAAGATTAGGTTTGTTCTGTATGGAAAGCCTCCGCATGAAAACTTGCCTTCATGTATAGTTTTTTAAAGACGCTAAGGGTCTTTAAAAAGCCACAGGAGGGCAGCAGGACCGCACGTTTAGCTGCAGCCGCCTCCCGAGGCGGAGGAAAAAAGCTCCTTTCTGCTCCCCAGTATTTGGGAAATCTGAGCCAGGCCCCTTTTAAAAATTCTGCTGGGTGTATATAACTTGTGTGTGCAGATCTGCAGTACGGTATGTGGTTATTATAGTACTGGCTAGTGATGGACTCAAAGGATGTGGTTGATTTAGGATAATTTGCGTTTATAAACCAGGCATGTTTGGATATGAGGTTTCTCACACACAAATACATTTCGGCAAAATCTGCTGCCAAGAGGTCTTGAAAGGACATCATTGGAGGAAACTACATGTGTCTAGTGTTTTTACTATTAAAAAAATATCAAATTTAAAAGCACGTTAAACCGGTGATTAAACTAATATTGAATCAGCAAACCATGATGATATACATATAAAGGGGTATGTATATAAGGTCAGAAGTACTGACCTAATTTCTGATTCTTGCTTTCCTCCAAAATGCTCAATACTGATGACTGTCAGGAGTTGGATTATTGATCAGACAGATGTGAGTTCTGATCTGTTGGGGTAAATTCAGCACTCCTGGTCCCAGACCCATTGTATAAAATTATTTGCAATGCTGCTGTAGCTTACAGAAGGAGTGAAACAGTCCGTAGGAATCAGCTTGAGATAGCCTGGAGTTTCTAGACTATATTATACCTGTGCCTGTTAAAGGAAGGAGTTCCCAAGAGTATGGGTCATAGTCCAGGGTGCTGAGATTGTTTCTTCCTGAACAGAAACAACCAAACAGAGAGTGCCTCTGGGGCTTTTCTTTCCTCTTTTTGCATTCCCTTTCTCCCATTTGAACTACCAGGTTATCCTTGCTGTAGTCATTTCCAGTAGTAAAAAGCTGGGCTTTGGGACAAAAATCACATTTGAAAAATGATCCATAGTTCCTCCCTCCTCCTAACCACCTCCTCCCCAGATTTTTTTTTTAAGTGCACATACACAGGACAATATTTCATGTTATTGCCACATTTACCAGGAAAAAATATACTGAGCTTTTCCAGCAAGTACTTTTCACATGCTTTCGTTTATCAAATAATGTTCCTGGCTGCTCTCCCCTTTGGTCTCTGGAAATCAGCTTCAGATCCTGACCGTAGCCCTTCAGGTGAACTTCTCGGTAGTATTAGCTGATCTAACTAAAAACCTTTAGATGCTTAAGTTGCACAACATTACCATCTAGGGATTAAGTACCTAAATGCCTTTAAGGATCTGGCTTTTAAGGTGGTCTGTGCAGAACTTCAGAGCCATGAACAGATCATCAAACTGGTAATGATCAAGCTAATCTTGAAACAGGAAACAATCTAGCTGAGTTCATTAGGCTTATTACTTACCCTAATGGATGCAATTAAATAGCTTGCAAGCCAGCCTGATACATCTGGCTGGCTTTGTTCGGAGCACACCCAGTGGAAGTACTATTGCAAGTATATGCCATCTCAGAGATCCCGTCTCTGTTCTCCATTGCATTATGTAGATGGACCCTAGATTCCAAGTTTGGGGATCCTGATTTTAACCTTACTGATTTACAGTTCAACTCCCACTAATGATAAAGACTTCTATCATTACACTGCTCTCTCTTTTTTTATTATTATACAGGCTTTCTATATAGGTATTTTGAAATCATCTAATGGAAAACAATTAGTTAGGGGAGTAATGGCTGAAAGGGTGAAGACCAGCTTCCTCATCCCACGTCCTTGCCTTCCTCCAGGCTTTGTACTCCTTGCTTTTGTCAGGCACCTTGTATAGCTGTGTAAAGGGAGGGTTATAGAGAAGATAGATCCAGTGTCATCTCACTGAAAGAAGAGGTGATGGTCACAAGCTGCAACAGGAGAAATTCTAAAGGACATAAGGAATGCAGCAGGCAGGAGGAAGGTAACAGGTTGTCTACAACAGGTAAGGGATATCTGGTTTGATCTAAATTTATAGTGGAACTGGCAGGCAATACCTGATCTCACGTGAAGCCTCATGGTATACTAAATATAAACAAATATATTTAATAAACTTGAATAATGAGAGTGAGCTTGTAATATATCAGAGTTTCATATCACATTATTGAGGTGTTTTTCACCCAGAATAAAGAATTTTTAAGTGGGATATATTGTATTGTTCAGCTGCAACCTGAACATAACTTCTCTCTGGCTGCTGCATTATTGACTGCACACCCACACAAGGCAGCTTATCATGACCAAAGAATCTACAAAAGCTTTGGTTAGAGAACTGACATGCACATTGTAACAGAAACTTTTGATATCTGTAATCCTAATTAAAGTAGGAATGGCTGAAATTTTGTACTTGTACCCGGAACTCATGTTTTGCTATGTTTCTACATAGGCAGTGTATGTATTATTTGATTATGAAATGGGCAGGCCCTCTGATTCTCGGCTGTCCAAACCAGATTTATTTATGCTTATGCTATATTAATAGTTCATTCTTAAAACTGATCTTTTAGAATTAGTGGTTTTGATGGTTTACTAAGCAGACGACACAAACAAGACTGAAACACGAAGGAATAATACATATAAAGAAGAGTTATTTCATAGATTGCGCTGGGGAAAAGCTAACATTACAATTAATTGTGATTAGGAGTCTTGTTATGTGAAATAGTATTTGAGAGTGACAACCATCAAAACCAAATGTTATTGAACTGCCACATAGTCTTCATTTTTTTTCTAACCTTACTCTATTTTCTTTTGGTTTGTTTTTTTGATACCAAAGCCTAATTTCCTGTACTTGTTGCCAATTTTTTTGTTCTGTTATGATCTTAAGTAATATCTTAAAAGCCAATTTTTGTCGGAGTTAATGCAAGTTTAAGAAACTGCATATGGAGCTATATAAACCTGTTTGGTTTTTATATAAATGGACAGAACTCTTAAATAGTAGATGGAGCCTTAAAAATCGCTGTCTGTCGATTAACAGTGTTAGGGATTCAGGGGAAGGAAAGGTCAAAAAAATAATCTGCTAGGCCCATGCTTGTCAGCTTCTGAGATGTAACTCAGCAGCAAGACAAAAGGAACCGCTAATGAAGCATGAAACACCTCCCTACCTATCCACCTGCTAGAGGCTGGGTGCTGTGCTGAGGTGCTAATTGACTATGAGTCATTTGCCTGACAGTAAGCAATAGAAAGGGGGAGATGTGCCACAGAGATGTGTTTTGGGTTTCATTCAGCCGTCTTACTCTTTTATGGGTTATGAGAGAACATCATCATTTATAATCTAAGGAAAAAATCCTCTCACATCTGCTAGGCATTTGTCATATGAATGAGAAAAGAAAATGTTTTCTTAGCCATAGCATGAAATCGTTTATCCGTATTTCCTCTAGCTTTAAAAATATCTTTGTGCTACCAACACCATCACATCAGACTTGGCATCAGCAAAATTATTTAAGAAAGGAAGGAAGATTTGGTCACAAAAGGGTCATTTTTACCCCAAAGCACAGTTTTCTTTGGATTCTTTCTACTTGTATTTGGTAGAAAATAGAAGGATAATCTTTTTCTGAGATAAAGATAAATAAAGAGACCTCAGCCTACTCAGAATCATAAGAAGAATGGTAGGATATTTTAAAAATAAAAAGCTTTTTAATATTCAATATTCATCAAGTGAACACTATGTGATGCCTTTACACATGTTCGTATTTCTCACACTAGGGTATAGATAACACTTCTTCAGAACAGTGCACAGTTTTGTCAAATGATTCAGGTGTTGGCTATTTAAATGATTATCTAAAAACATACATCCAGTAAAAAAAAAATTGCCTGCTACGTGTTATTTTTTTGTTCAGGACCTGTGTGCCTATATGCAATTCACATTTTCACCACCAATTTACTATTTTTTGGCAAATATTGTGAAGTACTATGCTTTTATTGCAGCAGGACTTTTGTAATTGTTGCTTTGCAGCAGGATTTTAATGGTGTAATTCAGGTATATGATTTTTCAGAAAACATTTTGAGTTTCAGATAACATAATCATACTATCAGAGAGAGGATTATAGAACAGCCCAAGTTGGAAGGGAACTTAAAAGATCCTATGGCCCAGTCTTTCATGGGAAAGGGAGCCTGGATGACATTATCTAGCTCCAGATCTGCAGGAGGGCACAGTTAGCACAGCCTGTAATGTACTTGGTGCTTGCAACTGCTTTTGTGTGTGCCCAGATGATCACGTCTCTGTCTCTGCTAGTAATGCACCTCTGGATGCAGCCCAGGATCTGATTTGTGTTTGTTGCTGACTCATTGTCAGCTTTGTGCCCACTGGAACCCCGAAGTTTTTTTTTCAGCAAGGCTACTTCCAAGCTACAGGATCCTAGTGTGATGTGGAGTCCATTCACACCTGTGGAGCTGCACTAATTCTCAAATCCAGACTACCAGGTCCATTTTTCTGTTACTTTCACTTTTATTGTAGAAGCACGTTAATAAATAGTAATCATTCAGACAACCCGTGTGAACTAATGTTAGTTACATTTAAGATTAAGTATCATGAACCATTCCTTTATTTTAATTGTAAGTTTAATAGGGAAAATTGCAGTGGTGATTTTGTAGTCTTCACTTTTTACTTTAAGTTGTCTGCTTTGATATACATTACAACTGTTTGTTTCATATGTTAATTTCCCCATGCTGCCTTCTATTATACTTTTTTATAGTATTTGGTTATCAACTTTACTCACTTACTGTTAACCTAATCAAAGAGAGTGAATACCACAAAAAGAATTTGGGGTTGTGGTGCTCACTGTTACATATCTAATTCATTCTGATGTCCTCAAAAAAAAAATCCATGACTGTGAAACAATATTTGGCTGGTGTTTAAAAAGCATGGTAACATGCCTTGAATGAGGATGCCCAAATATGTGAGCCTTTCTTTTTTACTCATCGTAGCCATCCAGCTTCAGATGTACAGGCGGGCATGCCTCCAGTTGCAATCCACAGTCCTGAACCCCTGTCTCAGGCACGTGTTTTTTTCTATGCCCTCAAAATACAGAAAATAGGGTCTCTTTTTTAAAAAATATGCCTTGATGGGTGTCATCCTATCACATGGATTGTGATTGGCATATTGGAGAAAATCTCCACTGACCAGTTAGAAAAGCTTAAAACTTCTGTGTATCATCAGCATGGTACTCAAAAAAGAAAAAAATGTGGGATTTGCCTTGATGCCTGCTTAGAAGACAGCTAAAGACAGTTTAGTTTGTCTAAACTACGGCAAAAGCTACAAATTCTTGCCCTGTTCTTGCTCATTTTCTTCCTTTGGACTGTACTCTTACATTTTTAATTGTTTGATGTCAGCGTTCCTTTGAGATGGTCAGAAATTTGGAGATATATATCCTTCAAATTATGATCTCTTCTTGAAATCTAAGGGTTTTTCTTAAAAAAAAGAGTAGAAAAGGCAAAACTAAATTAATTAATCCCAACCAGTGACAGTCTTCACTAACAATATAAACTGTTAATTTTAAACAGGAAATTGACTGCAGCAGAATTCCGTAAGAGAGGTTTTCAAGTTATAAATTATCTGACTCTCAAGAAATACAATCCACAATTCTCCCAATATTCTAAAGGAACAATGCTTATTTTTATTTATGATTACAATAAAAAATGCCTATCTTTCAGGACACTTTAATTCTTAGTTCAACAATGATGCATGTGTATATATACTTCTTTAGTCTAAAAATATTTCCATTGGAGTGGCTATTTTCTATTTGAATTTTCTTGCTGAGAAGTAAAAACTATCTAGAAATTTAATTTCAGCACACATGCCTGGAGAAACACATTATTTTCACACTCTTTTAAAGGGTATTGAATAGATAGAAATTATAACAAGGTGGGAATTACTCTCTCGCTCACATCTGGAAAGCATAAGATGTGATTTAAGAAATTTAACACTTCAGAAACTTAGTAATCATAGAATCATAGAATGGTTTGAGTTGGAGGGGACGTTAAAGATCATCGAATTCCAACCTCCTTGACACGGGCAGGGACACATCCCACCAGCTCAGGCTGCTCAAGGCCCCATCCAACCTGGCCTTGAACACTTCCAGGGAAGGGGCATCTACAACTTCTCTGGGCAAGCTGCTAATAGTACTTTTACTCTTTACTTCCTTCCTGCTACTGTAGTAATACTGACTAGTGCAATACAATATTTTATTGAGCTTGGATTTGAAATTATAGCCATAGCTTATCAATTCCCCACAATAAAAATTAAAATTTGAGATAATGCTTAGGAACCTATTAAAAGGGTGCCATTTATATGGCACAAAATGAGCAGCAATGTTCTTTTTTTCCCAGGTTTTCCATTAATAATTTCATGGAAGCATAGCTACAGGTAATGTGATGTCTTCTGATTTTCTGATGAAGCATGTGCTGAAAATAAAGGCATTGAATTGCCTTTATAGCCTTACCTGACTAGTGAAACAAATGGTCCCTAAAAAGTTATCTGAAGTGTATTTCCAAATACTACAAATGGTGGGCTGGAACACTGGCTACTGATGAGCTGCAGGGAGAACCTCACTGAGATCCTGTTTTAGAGGTGTCAGAGAGAGAGACATAATCTTTACTTTCAGAGATCTGAGATAACATTAAAAATGTCAGTGGCTGCTAGATCCTTTTCTACAAGAAGACTCTCATTTTGCTAGTCTAAATATTTAAGTGAACACTGCCATCCTGAAATCTTTTTGTTGTTTTCATGCTGTTCAGTTGGGTTAACAGAGAGAGTAAATAATAATAATATAAATACTAACAATGGAAATTCATCTTGGTATTTACATAAATTTAAGATGAAACTAAGATTCTGCTTAGAGGTGTTACATTGAGTCACTGAATATCTTCTTCATGAATAGATTTCAGAAGATAAGAGATATGCTAAAGGAGGTTCCATGACTGTATCAAAAAGACCACCCTAGAAACCACTGATATTAATACTTATGCAGCATACTGATCACATATCTCTGATATGTAAGTCTTGTTGATGGGAATGTTTTCTGAGGATGCAAAGTACACGCTCAAAGGTAAATGTTGTAGCAATAGGCTTTGCAACAACCGAATTTTTTGTTTTGTAGCCACTTCATGCTTTCCTTAGCTACAAGGCCAGGGCTTGTGATTGTCAAACAACACAGGGAAAAGTCTCAGTTCTGGAGAAGGTATTTTTATGAGCCAGCTGAGTAAGACGCCAGCACTACCTGTAATGATTGAAATATGTGGTAAACTGCATTAACCTGTTCATATTGTTAAACAAAACAGCCTAGAGATCATTCCCCGGCACTTAGACCAGTGGCGTGCCCTGGCTGCGTCCACACGTTAGTTCCACGTGTTCCTAAGACACAACAATGATAATGTTTTTCAGCATGAAGTGTTTGGAATAGTGTAAGGGCTGTGTTGTCAGACAATGCTAATAACATTTATTGTCTGCGCTGGGATAAAGCATAAGGGCATGTAAAAGTTACAAAGCCTAATTGTATAATGTTGGAGAATTGTAGTGGATGGAGGGATCCAAATTAGTTACACCCTCTTTCTACTGTATGTTGGAAGTAGCCCTTGATGTGCACATTTCCTGAAACATACATCTCTGCTGTCTGGGAGCCTGTTAACTGATGCAGGCAAAAGCTGTGCTGGGGAGCACACAGACAGTAAACGCTTTGGATAATTGCAGGCCAGAGCTTCAACCTGAGCCTGTGCCTTTATTTACTAGTACAGACATAGCCTAAGGGCCTGATAAGCTCAAAATGAGTCTCTCTGGTGTGTTGTATTTGCTGGTGAAAGAGACCAGATGACTTTAAGAAATGCTGCACCGTAGCAGAAACCTTAGTAGTATTTTGTGTATCCCCAGATCTCCTCCTGCTTATACAATTGCTCAAAAACTTTGCTCGTTTGTTCTACTATGTTCTCTAGAACTATGTTCTAGTTTACATTCTCAAGGATTCTGAAAAATATGATTTGAGGTATGCATGCAGTAGGTGCTTTTGCGGTCTGAATATCCGTTTGATTGTGATTGAGGCAGGATTTGACAATGCAAATGGCTCTTCTAGTTTTGAGTCTCTAAATCCTCACATTGTCTGATTCAGAGTAGGTGCTTGAACCCCCGTACTAACTTACTTTTCTCACCATTAGACGTTGGGCACATGCATATATGCACATGACAGGAACCGTCACTTTTATACATGGCCTGATCTGTGACAGTTTATTAGAAATGTGACAGCTCTGATGCTGTTTCTTTTCTTGGGAGATCGGGTGAGGGAGTAATTTGTGAGAGCATTATGAGAGAGAGATGCTTGAAACAAAATAATTCTGGTTAACAAAAGTATTGGAGAGAACAATCTGAACAATTTTCAGGCTGATGATTACATGAAACTGCTCTGTCTCAGCCATCTCACTTCAATTTTATGAGAATAGAAGTGACAGTAAAAAGTGTACAAATTGCAAGAACCAATTTTGTTCTGAATACTTTTAAGAGTGAACAGAAATGTCTACAGTAATTCTCATTGCAGAGAGGAAGGGAAAAGAAGTATAAAAATGGTGTCCATAAAGTGTGAAAGAAATGGCCCTCATTAGCGGTGAATGTATCAAATTGTGTTCACAATCTGATTTTCACTTCCTTGAAAGTAATTAACCTGTTAATTCATGTGGCTACAGAGACAAAAGGAGCTAAGATTTTTAAATACCTACCGTTCTTACTTCCTTTTATTTTTATCCTTACCTTTTCATTTTATCTGCAAAGCACTTAAAAGCTTATCTGCAAAGCATTTAAGAGCTTTTATTCTGAAGGCTTAAGTAGCCTTTCACTGACTCTGCGTTTAGAGGGAATTCAATTGCTGTTGGTATCAGGCCCAGAAATGAGCAAAACTGACTGTCCACAAGAGAAAATTAAAATGAAAAATCCTTCCTTACCCAACATTCGTAATAAGAGAATCTCTTACCTGTAAGTAAACATAGTACCTTGCTCTCTAAGTTTATGAACTCCATGTAAAATTATGAACTCTGTACATAACATGACGAAACTGCCCAACTGCATTTTGGATCCACAGCCTTCTCTGTTGTCTTATCATCTCACATCAACTGAAGTCCCAAAAGGACATTAGAGAAACTTGGTAATTAGATACAAGCATCTAAAATAATAAGATAGCTGATGTGAAAAATACCCAGTTGTGAGCAAGGCAAACCTGCTACTGACAGAGACCCGTGACTCCCTGCGGAGGTGTGCAAGGCTGCCTGACTTGAGGGACTGAAGGCCGTAATAGGCTGAGCGCTTAGTTAATTCTCAGCTTTACCTTGGGTAAAGAATATGTCAAAGGATCCAAAAAGGAGGATGGGCTAGGGCAGCCTAAATTTTCTGAGCACATTCTTTCATTTACGTGTGCTTTTTAGCACAGCTCATGACAAGCGTCTGGAACTTGCAGAAACTGGACGTGGAAGGCACTGATCTGTATCCACACCTCTGCAAGCAATGACTAGATAGACACTATGTTTGATCATGAACGACACTGCATGCTTGTTGTCTAACAGTAGTGCTGTAAAGGACAAACCCTATTTGTTTTGACATATTGTTGCAGTCACTCTGCCCTTACTGGTACCTCTGTTAATGTATTCATTTGTAATGCAACAGTAAAAATTGATTTAGTAGGACAATCATATTGATTATAGACAAGAAGGTCTTGTTCTCATCATTTCATGAAAAGTGTCTCTCTAGTCAGGGTTAACGGTTTTAAGCTGAAAGAGTGCAGAGTTAGATTACATATTAGGAAGACCTTCTTTACTGTGAGGGTGGTGAGGCACTGGAACAGGTTACCCAAAGAAGTTATGGATGCCCCATCCTTGGAGGTGTTCAAGGCCAGGCTGGATGAAGCTTTGAGCAACCTGATCCAGTGGCAGGTGTCCCTGCTTATGGCAGGAGGGTCGGAACTGGATTTAAGGTCTCTTACAATCCAAACCATTATGCCTGGGTTTTTCGCATTTCTTTTGTGTTACATATGGGTGAAAAGTTTGTATTTGTGTTTGCCTCTTTTATAAATTGAATATGAAGTCTTGAGTGTCATGTTTGACTCTTGGGTTCCTTTATCAACAGAGCCTTTCACTAAGAGGCCTTTATTTTTTGTATGTCCCTCACGTACTCATTTGCTTTGTGTTTTACTTTACCTCCATCCATATTAATTTAAGACCAAGTAGAAGTGAAGTTGCTGCTACACAGTTTACTTACAGTTTTGTTGTCTGAAAATTTAGTTTCTTGTCTTTTGGGTATAATGGAATTATATGTAACTTTTTGCTGATGCCTGCTGTTACTATATACATCTAATGTATCTACCAAAAATCCTACATTTATGTAGAAGAAAATTCTTTGGTCTGTTGTTATAAGACATCAAAACCATGACAAAAGAAAGCAAACCAACTAACTGTAAGCTGATTAGACTACCATAACATATTTCAGCTACATTTGTGGGATCGTATAGCACAGAAAGTTCAGCTGAATGGGACTACTATCAAAGGCTGCTAGAAGTCTCTGCCTGAGATCCTTTCAGTATAAAGGTATCATATACAGGTCTTCTGGGCCACTGAATCATCTTCCTTGTACCAGTACCATTCATGTAAATGGGTAAATATATAACATACACATAAAAGGAAGTCAGTAGGGACAACAGCCAAACGAGGTCTTGCTGAATAAGCTCTCCCCTCTGACTTGAAATACAGCAAAATAAACAGCAAAGACTACTTAGGGCTTTCAGATGGGATTTATCAAACTTAGTTTAGCCTGTCCAGAAGTTAAACATCTGTTTGAAAATATTTGTTTCAGCCTATTCAGGGCTAAAATGAATAACTGTCAAGAGATACATGCACCTCTAGTAGGTGATTCATCCATTGCCAAGGTAAGTATGTGATACAGATGTGATGAAGTGCTGCTGAGAGGTTCCTGACTTTCCACAGGCTCTCAAGGGAACCTAGACAACTAGTATTTTCTCATTTTCAGTGCACCTTTAGATGTCTAAAGTTAGTGAGATGAATCTCTTCCAAATTGACTTAGGAAAAGCACGGTAATGACATTAAATTACACAGCCTACCTCTTTGCTTATGAAACCCACAGGTAACAAAAAGATGTGAGGATCACCAATGTTTGTCCTTTGCAAGGACACTGAGCTCTGCAGAAATCTGGTAAATGCCTCTAGCCTCAGGGTTTCCCCGATCAAACCCTGATGAGCCAGAAATGAGCTCTGCCTCATTGTCAAAAGAATGCATCTATGCAATGTTCATAATGCACAGTGGGGTTAATGTTATGAGTTGTTTTTGATTAGTGAAATAAGAAGAAAATTCTCAGTCTGCATATTCCAGCCCTATTTATTCATAATTCACAATCCTTTAAATTACTTTTATTCTATTATTCCATGCTCAGCTGCCAAGCAGACTGTAAAGGTATATTCCTGAGCACAAAAGTGCTGAAATTGAGTTAAAGGTATGATTTGCTACAGTTCATCAGAGTCAGGAAATGTGGAATTAAGACAGAAACCACATGCTTGACCCACTGTTTTCAGCTCAGATACTGAAACTCTCTTGAGGATGGTTTGCTGATTGACCACTATGACTGTAAAGAAAGGCATGACAGAAGCAAAACAAGAGATAGAAACAGTGAAAATAAACGAGTACAGATACGTAGGCTTCATTGACTTTCAGATATCTGTTTTCTGTCCCAGACCTTTCACATTTCCTTTAAACAAACAAACCAACAAACAAACAAAGGAACAAGCAAACCACTCTACCTTTCCAGAGAATTCACGAGCCTTGACTGTATGGAAGCTCACATAATTTTGGACAAATATTTAGGCAACAAAACAAGATTTACTATACCTATGAAGTTTGAAAGATGTACTGTATTTGCCTGTGGCCTGTAGTGTCAAGCGTGATTTGGGAGAGGTTAGATTTGCACAGCGTTCTGCTGTCAAACATACAGCAGCAGCACGATACAGAAGGTGATGTTTTTGTCACTGGAACAGAATCAAAACCTTTGTTTCTTTACCACTACATAGAGGATTGTGGTTGAATTTCAGTGACCTTAGCTGCTGACTTGTGACATTTGAGTGAAACAGTCAGTCAAATTTTTTTTAAATACTTTTCTCATTTTGTGAAATGGTGTTATATCGAGATTTGTTAATTGTCTTTGGAAAATGTGTCTTTGAA
This sequence comes from Cuculus canorus, assembly GCF_017976375.1. Lineage (NCBI taxonomy): Eukaryota > Metazoa > Chordata > Aves > Cuculiformes > Cuculidae > Cuculus > Cuculus canorus. The sequence goes on along the minus strand of NC_071401.1, from coordinate 102,860,854 downwards.
GGGAAACCCATCTAGCTGCTTGACTCAGAATATTATCTTTGAGTGTTTTCATCTAGTTTTGATTTTTTTTTATAAAACTTCAGAAATGGTTCATTATTAGTGTCTGTAACAGTGTTATCTTAGCAGCTTAAGTGGCTGCTGACATATATCTTCTCCTTTTTTTCACTGTGTGATGTAATCATTCTTTTTCACTCCAGCCTCTGGATTTCAAGGCATCAGTTCTTATGTAGACAGGTTCCCTCACCTCTACACTAATTGAAATGAAGAGACACGTTCTTCTGGTGAGTGAATCTTCTTCTGAGTAGCTGACACCAGTTTACAGCCCTCTTTGTGTTTCCAGAAAACATAATCCAGGCTGCAGCATTTTACAGTCCATCTCAGAGCAAGTCTCTTTGAAACTTCAGTATATTTTTACCTTAATAACCTAATCATACAATTGAAGATTAAGTGTATCTGGAATTGCTAAATCAGAAAGAACAAATTATTCCAGCATTTCTGGAAGAGCAACAAAGCATGAATGTGAGGAAAATGCAAGCAAATCTGCTTATAGATTTACCTGCGCATTGGCCACAGTCAGATGATTTGGTGGATAAGAAATTAGTTGGATGGTCATATTCAGAGAGTAGTGGTCAATGGCTCAAAGTCCAGATGGAGATCTGTGGTGTTCCTCAGGGGTCTGTACTGGGACAAGGGTTGTTTAATATCTTTGTCAATGATATTGACAGCGAGATCTAGCACATGCTCAGCAAGTCTGCAGATGACACCAAGCTGAGTGGTGCAATTGCTACACCAGAAGGACAGGATGTCATCCGGAGGGACCTGGACAAGCTGGAGAAGTGTGTCTGTGTGAAACTCATGAGATTCAACACAGCCAAGTGCAAGGTCCTACACCTGCGTTGGGACAACCTGCAGTTTCAATACAGGATGGGGGATGGTGTAACTGAGAGCAGCCCTGCAGAGAAGGACTTGGGGGTGCTGGTCAATGAGGAGCTCGACATGAGCCAGAAATGTGTGCTCACAGGCCAGAGGGCCAACCGTATCCTGGACTGCATCAGAAGAAGCGTGGCCAGCAGGGCGAGGGAAGTGATTCTGCCCGTCTATCCCTCTCTTGTGAGAACTCATCTGGAATACTGTGTCCAGTTCTGGAATCCTCAACATAAGAAGGATATGGAGCTGTTGGAGCGGGTTCAGAGGAGGGCTACAAAGTTGATCAGAGGGCTGGACCACCTCCCATACGAAGACAGGCTGAGAGAGTTGGGCTTGTTCAGCCTGGAGAAGAGAAGGATCCAAGGAGACTTTATAGTGACCTTCCAGTGCCTAAAGGGGGACTACAAGAAGGCTGGGGAGGGACTTTTACAAAGGCTTTTGGTGATAGGATGAGGGTCAATGGTTATAAACTGAAGAGGGGCAGATTTAGACTAGGCTTTAGGAAGAATTTCTTCACTATGAAAGTGGTGAGGCACTGGCACAGGTTGCCCAGGGAAGCTGTGGATGCCCCATCCCTGGAGGTGTTCAAGGCCAACTTGGATGGGGCCTTGAGCAACCTGATCTAGTGGGAGGTGTCCCTGCCCACAGCAGGGGGGTTGGAACTACATGATCTTTAAGGTCCCTTCCAACCGAAACTATTCTATGATTCTATGATTTGCTAACACCTGTAGAGGGGTATTTGTCTACCCTTTGCACTCTCCTCCTCAAGCCTTGTCTTCTGTGTGGTCTTCAGTGACCTGTCTGTATTGCCTCCCTGACTGCTGCAGCTGGAGTGGAGAAAGGAAGCACACAAAAGGTTCCCTGCTGAGTGACACACAACCTCATCTCCCTCCACATTGATTTGCTGCACTTCTGGCTACCTTGTTAAAAAAACAACTTACAATTCAAACCATAAAATAATACAGAACATAAAGCTATGCTGTCTGAACGCTTGCTTTGTCAGTGTGAAATCTTCTCTTTCTTGTGTATGTTTTTAAAGCAATATCATCTAAAGGTACCTTTTAAATTTTTTCATATTTTATTTCCAGTCTAATATTAAGATTTGAGTCACAAGGATTATGTAAAAGGTAGAAATGTCAAAGCTGATTAATGTCAAAGTGCATTTACAAAGGATGTACTTCCACAGAGGAACAAGACATCCATTATTTGTGGATTTCTCCAGTTTATTTGATTTGGATATCTGACAGCAATAAATTCAATTTTTGTTATTTTTTTTCTCCGGCAAGCAAAGAAGAAATGCTGCAATCACCTCTCTTTGAGTGTATCAAGGCTTCTGTTTGCAAGCAATACTGAAAGCAGGATTTCAGAAGCTATAGCAACATAAAATATATACCATGAAACCAAGGTTGTATTGACCATGTTTGGTCAATGTTGAATATCTAAATGTTAAGTTTTCCATTTTTTTTTCCCTTTCTTTTTTTTCTAAGGTAAGCTAACCTTAATGATTGTTGAGGACATCTTGACTAAAGTAAAACTCATAAATGTAAGTAGACAAATAAAGACATTCCACTGTGAACCTTTTTAAAAAATAATGTGTTTTTGAAAGCCAATCTTCTGGTTTTATGACCTGATTTCTGATTTTTGATTGCTAAGGATAAGCAAGAAGGGATGCTAACGAAAGGCCAACTGTAGCATCATCTAATCAGAACTAATCTCCTAGACCTGGCACAGCCTGGATTTGGGCCAAGAAATAGAAACAGAAATGCTTTACTGGCAATGATAGATGACCTCAGCTGTCAGCGTACAGAGGGCAGACATTTTCTCTCATCATTGATATCATGAAACTTTTCTTTCTGATGGCCATTAAATAATACCATTTCAACTGACAGGAGTCACAGCGCCCCTGGCTACAGCACAAAATAGATGAAAACCTATTGAGAATGTAGTGTTCAAGAAGTAGCGAAGGGAAACCAAGTCCACACTACTCATCTTACGCCAGCTGAGTCTCAGAAAGAGATTTTTTTTTCAGTGTTTAAATAAGAGCTGTCCATGGATGAATGGATGTCTATGCATGATTAAGGTGATGCTGGCTGGGTCAAGAGAAGGACTCAGAAGGAATTTGAACAGTGTTAAAATTTCCTTTTGCTAAAGCCACTCCATTTTCACAGTTGGTACTAAGATGTCCATAGCACTATGAGTAACGCTTCATCTAGTCTTTAATGGTTTCACAATTTCAGACCTATTCTAACAGAGTTTATCTTGACTTATAACTTTATTTTTTGTGTTGTCTCAAGCTATGAAAGATACATACACAAGAAGACTTCAATACTGTCTTAAACTGTGACTGTTTGGGAAGATTTTAGTGTCTCTTTTCAACATCTTGTATTACTTTCTACAAATACAGTATTCAAAACCTGACAAGATTCACGGACCATTCTGTGACTTGACAGGTTTCCATCTTAAGAGCATTTCTTACAAAAAGACTAAGAACCCACTGTTGCAGGATGCAAAAGTGTTCTGAGCAGCCAACTCAGGCCTGTGGACTGTGGACTTCTTCAGGATCATAAGCATCCTTTTCATCTTCAACAATGGACAATTCCTTGACTTTTGGTTTATGCAGCTTCCTTCTGCTGGAGCATAAGAGAGACTGACAAAGATATGACAAGAAAAAGTTCCATCAACAAATGCCCTAATGAAAATGCATAAAGATATAAAGAAGAATGTTGTATTTTTGATAGCTAACCAATTTTTAACTTCCTAATGGGTATTTAACCAAGCTTCTAGAAAGACATTCACTTTTACTGTAGTGCCTCACTCCTTCCTTTCAAAATAAGTGCTAGCAGGATAAGAAAGAGATTCTTTTTTTCAACAAGGAGTTAAAATAACTGCAGAGTATTTGAAATGAAGTGCAAAATGTTGGCTAAACTAGAAAAGCTATTAATTTATTTGGCGCACTGGCTAAACGAAACCTTGATGAAGCCTATGAACTGACATCTGGGGTGAACTTGGCCCATTTCTTTTTAGGAAAGCATTTTTTTGTGCAAAATGATGAGTAACTTCAAATCTGACAGGGAGTTAATAGCAGATACTTAAAGTATTGGCAGTGCGTTGGTATTGTTTTCATACTAAGAGGTTTTGTGAAATGAATGAACTTATTCAGGAGGGCATTTCCTAGCTCTGAATGACAATTGCAATCCATGCCACCAAGGCAAAGGGCTCTGAAGCAGAGGAATCATGCCATGGGACTCTTTAAAGCAGAAAAGCTGTGTCAAAAACCACAGCAAAACCATGGCGGCAAAAGCGAAGGGAGAGACAGGATTCCATAGCCTCCCCTTCACAGTGATAGAGGGCAAGCTCCTGGCGAGCAAGCAGCAACTCTGACTCAGCGTGGGCAAGGACAGAAGTGATAGTGGCCAATCCCCGTCATGTTCAAGAGCAGCCCCAAGAGCACAAGCAACCAGGAACACGATGACCAGGATGGGCAAACAGGATGTGACGCAGCAGAAAGGCATTTGAGCAGCAGTTTGCACAGCAGTGTGCACAGGTAGGTTGTACAGGGAAGGGTGCAACACCCTTCTGGCTCTAGATGGTAACTGAACTCCCTCCCAGAAGAGAGTCTAGCTATGGTTTCCAGTCGCCCAAAGGCCATCATTAGAAGGAATGTGGCAACCCAGATGGTGTTCCCACACAGACGTAGAGCTGTCCAGGTCTCTGGCCACAGGGAGTGTCTGAGTCTGTCATTTGTACCAGAGGGCAAAAGAGACAACAGCTGCTTTCGATGTGACCAGGTGAATGATCTGCTCAGCCTGGTGGCAGAGCTGAAGGAGGAAGTGGAAAAGCTAAGGAGTATCAGAGAGTGTGGGAAGGAGACAGATTGGTGTAGTCACATCCTACCATCCCTGAGGCCAAGGCAGCTGATGAAGGCTCTGCAAGAACCAGAGGATCCCCTACCTTCCTGCACTAAGCAGAAGAAGGGGGTCAGAGACAGGAGAGAATGGAAACAGGTCCCTTCTTGAAGTGGCAGGCAAATGCCCTCTCAGACTCCCTCACTTTCCCAGTTGACTTTACACAACTGATACAGGGCTCTGGAACTTGAGAGCCAGCCAAATGTGGATGTAGGTGAAAGTCCTTGTAGGGTGCTGCTTATGGTGAGCCAGTCAGCCCTGCGCATCATGACTGCTTCTGGTAAGAAAAGAAGTTTAATTGTTGTCATTGGTGACACCCTTCTGAGGGAGTGGTTGCCGGTGAAGACTGAGGCAAAAAGGTTGTTGAGTACCTCAGTCTTCTCATCTGTTAATACAAGGTTAGCATTTTCATTCATCAGTGCAGGTATGCTTTCTTTAGCCTTCTTTTTCTGGTTGATGCACCTGTAGAAGCCCTTCTTGTTAGTCTTTGCTTCCCTTGCCAAGTTCATTTCCAGCTGTGCTTTGGCCTTCTGACCCCATCCCTACACAACTGGGCAGTGTCCCTATACTCTTTGCAGTTCCCTGTCCCTGCTTGCACTTCCTGTGCTGTTCCTTCTCGCTCTTCAGTTTGACCAGCAGGTCTCAACTCAACCTCTCTGGTCTCTTCCCTTTCCTGCTTGATATCCTACATCTGGGACAGACATCACAGAATCACAGAATCACAAGGTTGGAAAGGACCCATTGGATCATCGAGTCTAACCATTCCTAACACTCCCTAAATCATGTCCCTCAGCACTTCATCCACCCATTCCTTAAACACCTCCAGGGAAGGCGACTCGACCACCTCCCTGGGCAGCCTGTTCCAGTACCCAATGACTCTTACTGTGAAGAATTTTTTTCTGATATCCAACCTGAACCTCCCCTGAGTAAACTGAACATCGAGTTGCTGCAGCAAGTTCAGAGAAGGGCAATGAACCTGGTGAAGGGTCTGGAGCACAAGCCTTTTAAAAAGCATCTGAGGGAATTGGGGTTATTTAACTTGGACAAAAGGAGGCTGATGGGAGACCTTTTCAACCTCTACAACTACCTGAAAAGAGATTGTAGCAAGGTGGATATCAGTATCTTCTCCCAAGCAACAAGCAACAGGATGAGAGGAAACAGACTCAAGTGGTACCAGGCGAGGTTTAGGTTAGATATTAGCAAAAATTTCCTTACTGAAAGAGTGGCAAAGCACTGGAGCAGGTTGCCCAGGGAAGTGGTAGAGTCGCGATCCCTGGAGGTGTTAAAAAAATCTTGTAGATTTGGCACTTCTGGTTTTGTAGGCATAGTGGTGTTAGGCTGACAGTTGGACTTGATAATCTCAGACGTCTTTTCCAAGCATAATGATTCTATTGTACTAAGGTTGTGTTAAATGCAGGGAAGATTGAAAATTCCTTAATAGGGGTAGCTTGAAACAGCGGTATTGTATTTTGGAATTTAGATGGTGAAGATTTATACATTTAAATTGCAGTGTTTTTAATATTTAATTCTATAACTGTAGCCTCAAAACTTTCCCTTTTGTGCTAAAAATGTGAAGAAAAGTCTAGTTAATTTTGTGGAAATTAAGCAAATATTTAAATAGATCCTACTTAGAAGAGGTACGTGATTCATGAAGTCAAAATTCCATATACGATAACTCCTGTCTCATAGTTGGAGTATCATATAATAAAAAGAAAGGAGTCTGAAATTGGTTACAAATATACTTTTTATTATTGGACCTCATTGTCAAGGTTTGCTGTCCAAGGATATTTGCCTTGGATGTTCTTTCACTGTTGGTAAAGTCTAGCTTAGTATGATCTGTTTGCTATACCATGCTGACTGACACTTGAACTACGGGAAATAGTCTTCAAATGATTCTTAATATCACTACAAAATTTCCATTCAGGAAACATTTATATTTGACTGAAAACAGGAGTAGATATTTCTTACAATATTCAAATTTCTTTTTTTTTCCTCTTTTTTTTTTTTTTTTTTTCTTATCTGTACTGCATCAATGCAATCTGAGAGGTTGCCCTGTTAATTTCCTGGAGATGTCTTAAGAACAATGCAAAGCTGAATTTAGGGGTCTGTAAAAAAAAAAAAAAAAAAGCTATTTCAGTGCAATATTCTGAACATAAAAATAATATTATATGTGGAAAACTGCTTTGATATCATGACCGCTTTGTTAAGTTATTATGATTTTTAACTTCCAGCTTTTTGGTAAAGAATTATTTTTTTTTCCATACTCTTACTTTTTGCAGTCATTTCTAAGTAAAAGATAATTTCCATATATATTATGTTTGTTATGTATATTCCTTATAATATACAAAGTATTTAGAAGTTTTAAGTTCCAGAAACATTTGTAAGGAGTGACTGAATTAGCTGCCTTGCTTTATTACTCTACATCAGAGACAGAACTGAAATGACAGAAAAATAGCTTTACTATTGTTTCGCATAATGCACTTGAGAAAGGGTTCTCCATTTGAAAGGATTCTTGCTCAATCCTAGCACATTTTTTTAGCTCTTTCTGCATGTATTGAAAGGAAATGTTTCATGGGAAAAAATACAGTGTAACAAATTTTTGAAAATTACAATGAGAAGGATTAAAATTTTATCAGAACTATAACAAAAGTTAGGGAAGCTGTGTAGCCAGAAGGATTGGTAAGGTAAGATGTGCAATCGAGACTGAAGTGTATTTAATCTCTCTTGTTGAACACTGCATAGCTTTAGCCTGTTTTCATCAAACTAATTGATGGTAAGTGGAGCAGATGCATGATGAGATTACATTCTCAATTTATGACACAGTTATAAGAAAATATGTCTTTTTTTTCCATTACAAGTATTGGAAATTTAGGAAATGCACTGGGTTGGAATTGAAGTAATCTCTTCTGCTTGTCTAAATTACTGCAGATTTTCTTACTATTATTCTAGGCATTTAATTTATCATAATCCATTTCAGAAAAAAATTAAAGTAGTTTTATATTTGATGTATTTTATAATTAAATCCTTGGCATTGACACTTCCTGTGTTTGATTCTAGGCTATGATAATACATTTAGGATATCTGAGTTACTAAAACTACAAGAAAAACAACAGATCCAAAGTATTATACACATTGGTAAAGGCAGGTTATGCTGAGAAGAACCATACAGAGTTGTTACAACATCCAATATATTTAATCTTTCGTTATACTACTTTTTACATATCCATGTTTTGACACATTAAATACTGAGAATACCTTTTATATTTTTGTATTTATCGTGAAGACAGGTTATTTTCAGGCAACATCCCTTCGTAGTTTTTGAGCCAAGAAAAAGAAAAGCATTTGTAGTGTGTCCATGGTAACCAACACCAAACAAAGTACTTAAAGAGAGCAAAGTGTTACTTCTGCAACAGAAGGGTATGGATTTGTGGACAACTCTAGCCTCCAGACAGTTTCTTGTGGTTGTATCCCAGGGGAAACGGCAATTCTTACAACAGGAATGCCTGAGATGAAAAACGAAGGATCAAAACTGCCTGCATACAGAGGCAGATACACAAGCAGGAATGGAAAAAACAATTCCAGCAGAAGAAGTTCCCATCAAGAATGACTCAGCCTGGGAAAGAAGGAGATGTGACCAATAATAAACTGGTAAGAGAGTGAGTTTTTGGGTGTTAAAGTGATGCTCAACAGTGGAATTTGTGTTTTAGTTTCAATTAATAATTTCCATTAATAACCGGCTGTCACTTCCACGCACTCAATATTGTAGGTAAATTATGATCTTGCAAATTGAACTCTAAAAAAAATAAGTAAACTTCAGAACTGAGACTGCAAATAGTTGAGTCTAAGCAGCATGATTTGTTTTTTTAATTGCAGGACTAGCTGATATATATTTTTGTCACAGGGCGTCATTTTGTGTTACTGAGGTGGTTCCTCACTGAACAATGCTGAAGTTCATCATTAAAATAGACTTCATTTTTTCACTTTCTTCTGCAGTTTGCAGGGGCAAATATAGCCTGCTGAACTGAATCAGATTGCAGTATGTTATTTTTCAGGCATACAGAAAAACCCTTAGAAGGTGACTATACTGAAGCAAAAGTATTTGGCATATCTCTATTCAGTATCACTAAATGGCTAGAGCTCTTCATCCAAAGAATCCTCCATAGCTTATTGACTGAGGTGTATTAATAGGCACTTGCCTGAAAGACAGACATAGTCCAGATTGAAAATAGAGGATATTACAGTTTTAATAAGGTTACATACCCTAGTGATTTCACATTTTTCCCCTTCTTCATTGAATCTGTCAGCTTCTGCTCTCAAAGCCCTTATCCTTTCACACATTGTTATCTTTATAAAGGGGATAAGACAATATACAAAATCCACTTAAATAAAGGTCTCCCTTCAACCAGCATTACTGCTGAGATCCTTACACTGGCAGCAGTTTACCAAAGCACAGGAAAAAATCAATTTTAATTAGTATTTTTGGCTTTAATGAAAAGTGATTACAGAACTGGCATTTTAGTTAATACTGTTGAGATTTATGGTAGGGTGATGCTAATTAATTTTCTGTTGAATTGCTGTGGGCAATGAATAACTGCAATAAAATGGCAGATTTGCTGATACCAGGACTATATCAGCACTTCAGAGCTTCTTAACAAAAGGGAGCTTAATGGGTTGCAGGTATAATTTACATTACTTCTCATAAACTGCACATTAATGCTTCTTTGTGAGTGTTACAAAGACCCAGCTTTTTGCATATTATAATAAGAGCAATGTCTTTTCCCACAATTTGGTGTCAGCGTATGCAAGCCTTTTGTAGAATGTGATAGCATTTTAAGAAGCTCTAGATGGGGAAGATTTTATTTGGTCAGAAAATTAATCTTATCTTAAGTCCATTTTGTATATATCGTTGTTATTCCATCATTAATTTTACTGTTCTCCTTAATAGAAAGATATAATTGAATAGGGTATTTTCGTTTAAACTTCAAGCTGTGTGTATCAAGAGGACTATATTTTAGTGCGTGCTCGAGCAATGCCTATAGTGCTATAAGGATTTGATTCCAGTTCAAGCCTTCAGGTGCTATCCTAGAGCCTACTGGCTTTGGGAGCATTTGGCTTGATCCATTTTTTTTTTAAAGCACAATAGATCCGGCACAGCCTCACTGACTTCAGAGCAGTCATTGTTCATGAAACTTATGCCAACCTCACTTGAGTCAGAATAAAGCACTTCATTCACCTTATCATAGAATTGTAGAACAGTTTGGATTAGAAGGGACCTTAATGATCATCTAGTTCCAACCCCTCTGCCATCATCAGGGCCACCTTCCACTAGATCAAGTTGCTCAAAACTTCATCCAGCCTGGCCTTGAACACCTCTAGGAATGGGGCATTCACTACTTCTCTGGGCAACCTGTTTAAGTGCCTCACCATCCTCATAGTAAAAAATTTATTCCTAATACCTAATCTAAATCAGCTTGAAACTGTTATCCCTCCTATCACTACACTCTCTGATGAAGACCCCCACCCCATCTTTCCTGTAGGCCCTGTTAAGTACTGGAAGGTTGCTATAATGTCTTCCCAAAGCCTTCACTCCTCTAGGCTAATGAGCCCCAACTCTCTCAGCCTGTTCTCCTACAGGAGGTGCACCAGCCCTCTGATGGTCTTTGTGACCCTGAACTTGCTCTAACAGATCCATGTTGTTCCTGTGTTGAGGACTCCAGAACTGAGCACAGCATTCTGAGTGAGGTCTCATGAGAGCAGAGTAGAGAAGGAGAGTCACCTTCCTCTATGTGCTGGTCACGCTTCTTCAGATGCAGCCCAGGATATAGTTGGTTTTCTGCGCACCTTTCATCAAATTACATCTGCCCAGTCTTACAGTTTGTGGAGCTGATGTGAAAAGACAGAAATATAACTATAGCATGGGAGGCAATGCCATAGGACTAGTGGACATTTACTGAGCATTTGTATTACTGACCGTCAGAGGACGTTGACCTACCATAGGTGGGCTGAAATTGTGCGCAATGGAGGATACATCTCCTCATAAGTGCAGAAGAGCAGAAATGACATCTACTCTATGCAGCTATTATGACACCAGCATCTGCTCCTGGTAAGTGAAGTACTGTCAGACAAAAACATTAAGAAAGTAATGAATAACAGTTCCTCAAATAGCGAAAGCAGCTGAAAAATGAAGATTTTTTTTTTGGTTTTTTTTTTTGTTTGTTTTTTTTTTTTGTGGTTTTTTTTTATTTGGGCTTGTTTTTCCTAAGTAAATGGTCAAAAGCAGAGACAAATTCCTCTTACAGGATTGTTCTAACTAAACTTCTAAAGCTTCTTTTGTAGGTATGAGGAATGGAAACTTGTGTAATTTCAAACAAAAGGTAAAATTCTCCTGTGAGTCTTTTGGTTCTAATATCTTAAAAAACCATACTGAAGAAAAGGTTCAGAAGGAAGTCATGAGCATTGCCACCACTTAGAAGGAGTTAACTCCTCACCTCCAAAGGTAGGTCCATCTGCCGGTGCCTGACCTAGCCATTATTTAACCCTTTTAACACATGCAAAAGAGTATGTTTAAATTTCACCATATACTGCCTACCACAAACAGTTTCAGACATGAACTGGATAATTTTAATATCTGATATAAACAGCAAATGTGGTTGCACTTTGTCCAGTCTAGGTAGTTATTGGTAGTGGTGAAGTTTAATTAATGTAATTAAGATAATATGCTATACAATTATGCTCAGATATAAGGGACATTGTAAACACATTTTGTCATGCTTCGTTTTAAGTCTCAGAAAACATACTATACAAACAAAATTTTCTTCAAAAGCTTTAAGTGCTTTAGTTTTTGCAATATGTTTGATGGTAGATTCTTAGAGACCATATGATTCTAAGTATTAAATCAAGTAGAGTTAGGAAGGTACCTAAATATATTGGAAAATGTTTCTGCAAGTCCTAGATATATCTTACATGCACAGTCTTTTACAGTGATGACTGGTTTTATTCTGGTTTAATAAGGAAATGACATTATGTGATTACTGTATATATGCAGGCTTATGTGTGTCTATTGCTACTCTCCTTTTAAATATCTTTAGAGTCTCCTGTCCAATTTTGATCAAATCTGACAGAGGAGAAGATATTAAGTTATTAAGTTCCTACAAGTGGCTGAATAGAGGCAAGAGTTACTACTTGTCTGCAAATGGTAAGGCTGCTGAGAAAAAGGCACAAGTATGAGCTCACCCTTCAACAGGCACCAGAGAATCACAGCAGAGAGACTTTGAGATAAAATCCCATCAGGCGTCATTAGTTTTACTGCTCACAGACAGATCCTCCCTGCCTCCCCCACCCAAGTCCTGGAAAATTGACTGTAGGCTTTTTTCTGCTTTGTTTAAATGATATCCATTTGCAAGACAGTGACACATTAGATGCCACGTTAGTGTCCATGACTGCCACTATAATCTCGAGGTCCAGATTGTTGTTAGCCCTGGATGGATGCACAAGTGAAGAAAGGTCGAGTGTGCCATTCTTCCACTATGTTTCTTGCTGTAGAGACAAAGGAAAACACCTCTTATACTGTTCAGTCATGATAAGCTGCTCACTGCTAGCATACTCATGTCAAAAAATGAAAAGTCTGGGTCTCAGCTTCTCAGCCATACTGGCTGGCACTCAGGACTGCAGCTTATTGTACTGGTCAGAAATGAAATAGTTTCTTAACAATAACATCAAGACATTTGTATTTAGAGGTAGAGAATCGTGTAGTAGCACAAAATGCAAACCATCTAAAGATTGTGATGGTACTTGCAATATAGTCAGTCTCTTTTTCTTTTGCTCAGTCATCTTTTTTTTTTCAGGAAAAACCTATTCACTAACACATTAGTGGGTTTTAGGAAAAGATGTAGAATCTAGGAAGGATTTAAAAAAAATGTGTTCCTAAGTGACTGAGTAATAAGCAACTTAAAGTATTCAAATTACCAGAGAAACCTGAAAATGAAAACAACTAAACTCACAGTAACATTGTCACCTAAAGCTGAATGTTAAATTTGATTACACTGCATCACTAACAAGCTTCCTAAGTACTTAAGCTACGTTAGGATGCCAGGAGATAATACAAAGCTGGTGTGCTTAATGATTTAGGCTGACATCCATTATCTCATCTAGAGTTCCAGACATGTGGCACCCAGGAAACCATTTAGTTCACCTCAAAATGTTTTTAGTCTCTGGTGTATATTGGTCCTTTAGGAAATACACAGAAATTTGCAGAATGTATTGTGATCAACAGGTTTGGCACCAGCATGTTGTCCAAAAATGACAAATGTTTGACTTCTTTTGGGCTGCCCTTGACTTCACCAGCAAGCCTTTTACTGTGTCCACCTTACCCCAAAAAACTCAGACTCCGTGGAGCAACTCTTCATCCTACCCTAAGTAACTCTGTTGCTGAGGTGCAGTTCACATCTGGCTCAAAACCATCCCCTCTGCACTCCTGAGAAATATTCTGGAGAAGAAAATAAATGCTGCACGCTCATCTCACACAAAGCTGTTGAGGTTGCCAGCTGGTTTATAGCAGGCTTAACCTGAAGGGACTTTAAACTTGACTCCAAAGAGATGTTGCTTTTAACCTGTGGCTTTGGCCCCATACAAGGTGTCCTGACTGCAACAAGCCTGCAATTTAAAAAAGGTAACTTTGACCACCCATATCTTACTGTGCATTTTTAGTTGCTCTTTAGCCATCCTCCTCTTGCAGTGGCATTTTCCTGGCTCCAAAAAAACAACATTAAGTTCCAATATATTTTCCGCGTGAGAAAATGCCACTCTGGTTGCCAGTTTTGCTCCCCTCCAGCTGGCTGTGTTTCTCCACACCTGTCACAGTCTACTGTTGTATGGGGAACAGCCAGATTTGAAGAAGAGGGAAAAACATTTGGCATTAGCTCCCACCTCTACTACACTGTTTTCTGATGAGCTGTCTGTAAGAGCGCCCTTTTTCACCACTCTAATGTGCAGCACATAATGGGCCACAGGACTTCAAAGACTGAGAGGTGGGAAAAGCCTTAGCAATGGGACTTCATTAAGCATGTTCTTAAAGTGAAGCCCATGAGAGCTGGAGGCTTTAGGAACTTAGCTACAGGCTTTTTGAGTTAGAACCTTGGCCTGGTGAGTTCCATCTTGCTCTTTTATGGTGTCACAGACCTTAATTTAGTACCCTTCCTGAAGTCCATTAATGAACTGTTTCCTAGAAATGAAATAATGGCTCTGAAGTTGAACCCTGGATTTATATAAGGAGGAAACCTCTTTCAATCTCTACTTTACATTCAGTGCAACGGTTTCTCATACATGCTCCTTTGTTTATAACCCTTCAGCTAGTTTTTGACCTATATGATTCTGTTAATATCTAAACCAATTAAAATAATTCTGAGAATAGGATTTCATGACACACTGATTAAATGCTTCTTTTCAGCCCAAAAAGCCACAGTCTTTGCCTTCACTAATAATTTCATAATTCTGCAGAAGAAAGCAATCGAGGTTTCCTGGCAAGATTGATGCTTTAAAGATTTGCAAGAATGTTTCCAGCAGTTCTTTTATCCTAACATATAGGGTTGATCTGAAGCAATATAAATGTTTTGCACGGACAGCATATTAGCTGTGCAAAACACACAGGAGTGTCTTATGAGAGAAACCAACCGTTAAAAAGACAGTTAAACTTAACTGGCCTAGTATCCTACCTCTAGGGTGAATATGTTCACTTCCACTGGCAGCAGATGGTTGTTTTCACTATGTACCATCTGCGCTATATTGATGAGCGCGCTAGAGGATAATGAAGTCAAAATGAATACCCCATCTATACTTTCTATCTTGCTTACCTGCCTCAGAGAGAACATCAGCAGTGCCCATGACCCTTGAAGTGTCAGAAGCCACTGTTTAAAGAGAGTGTCAACATCATGGTTGGTAAGTGTAAAAACCACAACCAGTTTACTAGGTACGGTGGAAAGGAAAATGCACTCTCTCTTCAGGAACTAGACAGGAATCAATGACCATCCATGAAATATGTAAAAATATCACTGCACTCTGGAAATCTGTTTTGCACCTCTCCTTGGCCTACAGCAGATGGCCAAGTCTTGTCCAAGGAACTGCATGCTTGAAGCAGTGGTCCTCCTGGTGCTGGTTCCAAATGTGGATTGCTTCTTCCTGGCCAGGCTGGTACCATGAAACTTTGATCTTGGGTGCCAGAAGCATGTAGAAACACGTAGCTCAGCACAGTCTAACCCATTGGAGTGTCTGACCTCCATGCTTGACTTACGCAATGTGCATTGAACTCCGTACTGCTGCTGAACCTACGTGCTGGCAGCAAAGCTACATCACTACCCATTTTTGAGACTAAATTTATGCAAATTTTTATGCATTTCCTACAATCCCTCACATATACCTCAGTTCTGTCCCCCAAATTCCAGTTCACTGACCTCCAGTTGTACCAATTCAATTTTTTATTGATCTATTAAGCATATGGGGTAAAGGACCTGGTTTCCATTGCAAACAAAACCACAACCAGCGTGTTCCAACATGCAAGTTTCAAGCTAGGTGAAGTATGTAATAGTGTAGATACCTTTGAAGTTTGTACATTCACTGGTCTTCAGGTCTTTATCCAAATCTGTAGTACCTGGAAGCAAAGGTTATTTACATAAATGACTTAACCTAGCTTTAAATATATCACTAATTTATAGTAAGAGAACAGTAGATCATGGAGAGGTGTCAAATAACTTGGAAATAAAAAAAAAAGAGATATTAAAATAAGCAAGTATGTTGCCTAAGAGGAAAATTACAAGTCTGAATTTTTAATTTGTGCCTTGACATTTCAGCAAGTCTGGGGCTGTTAGCACATGAACGTTTGTGGCAGGATTTGATGGAACCTGAATTAACTCTGAATTAGTTATCTCAGGTGCATAAAGAAGCTCAGAACTTACTGTGGTCTAGCTACCCTTGCTGAGTACCATTATACTTCAGGGTCCCCAGCACATTCACATGGCAACATGTCAAACTATATGTTTATATCCAGAAATGAAAATTTATGAAGTGATTCTCTACTATCTCTCTGTTGAATGCCCTGAGTACTACCAAAACACAGCAGCTACTGTAATTTAGTTAATGAAGGGAGAAATGTTGGCCTCTTTGGCCGGATTTTTAGTATTACTGCAACATGGCTGTTTTGTGTGTTGAAATATGAAATAAGAGTGGTCCTATGTTCTTACCTTTGGTCTGAAATTACTTATACTCCTCTCAGCTCTGTGTTTCTGAGTCATCCAAAATGAAGCAGTTGTTTATAACTCTTCCAAATTTTCTGTTTGCATTTTAGTACTCTAGCAAATTTGACTTAGATTTAATTTACACAAGCCTAATGACATCCCCCCTAAATTTTTATTTATAAACTTAGAAGGGGTGAAAACCAAATTCCTAGCTCTGAAATTCCCCAAACTTGCTGTATCAATGGAGATTTAAATTTTGCAGCAGGCTACTAAATTAAATTAAAAAGTAATCAGCTAGTGACCTGCTCCATTTCATCTGTTTAACTTTTTATCTGCCTCAGAAAGAAAATTTGATTAGTTTACATATATATATATATATAAATGGTGAGGGTGGCAGAATCCCTTGTATCTGCACAACAGGAAAGTAAGCTATGTAAAATTAATGTCATTTTTTAAAGTGCATTTCTACCCTCAGCAAACATTAGATGGCCATGGTTCAATTTTCAGTAGTACAACTAGCTTTATGGAGGAAATCAGGTTTTTTTTCACTGCAAATGACCTTTTCTGCTCACAACAGTGCTATGAAACTGCCTAAATATAATTATTCATGGATTTTTGGCAGCAGAAAATTTTCTGGACATAAAAGTGAGGGGAATTTATGATTTCAATCTCAAGCTCAACATTTTTAACTGATAGAGGTGTTTGATATCAGAAAGCACTGACTGGTAAGCGGTATCAGGCAAATGTTAGATAGTGAATATCAAATTATCTCACTGACACAGCACAGATCCTGGTGGACCAGCATCACATCACAAAACAACACAGCACTGTGACTTCTCAGCAACAAAGCTAAAATCTAATGGGCCTATCCATCACCTCCGGGTGTGGACTGGCACTTTGCTGCTGTGCTGCTCCTCTCCCACTCAGCACAGAAATGTGGCTCTTGGATGCTGCCTGTCCCTGAACTGCCCCTTTTCCCAAGCACAGCCAGGAACCCACACGTTCTCCATGCATAACTGTTGCTTTGTGCACAGTTTAAACCTCAAGATATGTAGTTCCTTGCAAGGGATTTTTCTTGTCCTTCCCAAGAAAATCTTCTTTCGGTCCTCTCTATCTGTTGGTCCCATGTGGTCTGTATTCCTCCTTTATCATTTACTGACCCTCTGGAGCTAAGACATAAACTCATATGACAGATATTTTTCCTTACCTCCCTCGCCTTTGCCTCTCCTGCCTTCCATGTAAGAGGTGAAAGACTGCATCCATTGAAGTTCATTGTACTTTGAAGAAGTTCATCCTCATGGAAATCCACAGGGTCAAGATGTCATACTGGGTAGGCCACCCATGATGCACCTGCTGTTATCTATTTCTGACAAATAAACCTTTTAATTATTATTATTACAAAATCACTATGTGATGGGAACACAATCTAGATAAAAATGAACAAACTTAAAATTTACCTTCAGGGATACCAACAGTACCATATCAACACCATCCTTAAACCTCGCAACTTAAATATCACCTAGCGGTAAAACTAAATTTTTGTTGTGTTTTGTCATGATTTCATATTTCTTCTGCATGCATCAAGACTATTTGAGGCTTTTTCTTATCCTCTCATTAAAATGTTGGGGAAAAATCTCCAATAGCAGCTAAATATTTAAACAGTAAATTAACATGCTTGACAAATGGAGAGGGCCATCTGTGATAAGGACAAGATAAGTTTCAGTCAGAAGATGACTGAGTGGGAGGAAATCTTTCTTCAACATCTGTTTGGCTTGCTTGGATTAATCCTTTCCAATTATTCTGTACTGTCTCTCCAGGGAGGATAGATGGGTGGAGAAGCGTGTTCCAAATTCAAAGTGATTGATCTCATGCATGCAAGAGTTTTAAAGGTCAGCTCAGTGAAAGGGAGACTCAAGAGAATATGACTAACTGAGGTAGCTTTTATGTATACTGAGTGTGGAGGAAAAAAAATGGATGCTGAGTCCTTCATCTTATCTTGGCCACAGTAGGTGATACAGTTTCAGTAGATGATAAAGTGAAGGAATATGCCCTCCCATAGTGTCCTTACTACCTCCAGGGCAATTTCCTTGAATGGGTACACGGCAGCCAAACAAATCTCACAGCAGTTGGCTGCATACCTGTGTGTTTTTAATAGGTAACTTTCTATACATTCACACACTTTCCAAAAGGTTATTGTTATTAATTCACATCTTTATTATGCTAGCACTTGAAGGGTCTGGGTTAATGCATCTTGACATGTAGGCAGGAGACTTTACAAGCACAAACAACAGTCCCTGCTCTAGTGTTTCTTGATGTTATTCTCTTTCTCCCAGTAAACCCATCTAACCATATACAGAGTACCCAGCTTAATGAAATTCTAATCTAAATTAATCAATAAATGAATAAAAATTAATTTATTTGCTTATGGTTTCTTAAGGAATCCAGAATAATTCAAACTAATCTGTCTTCTATAGTACAAACATTTTTATATAATACCCTAGTCCAAAACTTCGTAATTTAAGTAGATGAATACAAGGCCTCTTCCACCTGCATCATAAGCTTTTCTCAACAGAGTCCTTCAGCAACTAAGTGAAGTGCCTTGTGGGATCTCCAAACCAGCAAATTTTCTAGCACACCCTCTTTCAGTTCAAATGGAAAACTGCTTGTGTGCATTAGGTCTGGGGTTACGTATATGCACAAGGCGTCAAGGTAAAGAAGCTATTGATGAACTCTGTCTGCCTTCATTGTACCATGGGAAGTCCATCACTACCTATGGTGAATGCTTACCTATGTAAATGAGAATAATTGTATCTGAATTACCAGGCGTCTCTGCATGCAAGATCTTGGACCCCTGGACAGCTGTTCAATAATCCAGGGTAACACTGCAATAATGAATGAGCCAAACCCCCCTTTTTGTCTCCAACGTCTTTGCTTCAAACTCTCAGCAAAGTGCTTAGGGTGTGATTTTGCATGTGTAAATCTGACAAGATTTGTAACAAGTTCTTGATGACTTTGCATTTACGGATTCATCCACTTGATTTAAATTTTTGAAAACTGTCTAAATCCTTGGAGTAGTAATGAATTACGATGAGAAATGGTTCGTTTAAACACTGGAAACAACTATGTTTCAATGTATGAATGTCTGCAGGGTGAATTTCTTTGCTTGGCTTCCAAGTTTTAGAGATTTTTTTCCCGGAAAAAAACACAGTCGGTACAATAGACCAGAAGTTTTATGGGCATAGCAAAATCTTAAGTACTGGCATCAATTCCATTTATTGAGCAAAACATAAAGATGTAGTCAATTGTCTATTGCCATAGTTCTCAGAGAACTGGGAAATAGGAGTAATAGATAATTAATCTTTTTTGCTGCAGTTTAAAATAGACTATGCAATTTGATTTTTATTTTACTTGTCTGTGTACAAGTGGGCTTTATCTACTGGTGAAGTTATAGGTACTGCACTATTGCAGGGCTTACAAACTGCAAAATGTTTTATCATATTATTTCAGTGAATCAAGACAAGATATTTCTGAAAACATTACTTGGTGGAGCAAAAGAGGAAAGTAACTCCATACACTCACCTTTGTATTTTCCACCTCAATCTCCTGGCAGCTGAGGTTTGCTCTCTGAGTAGCCCATCAATGCTATCTCAGGTGGACAGATGGCTACAGAGCTGAGTGAAATGTTCCTTTTCTTGCCCCAACATTTCCAGTCCTTGCTGGCTGAAAAAACGAGGAAGCAGTGACAGTTAAGATGACCGTGCCAAGAGATTTGGAACTTAGGCACGTACAGCTAAGTCTGATTGCCCACGAACCCATATAGAGTAAGCCAAACTAGAGAATGAACAGCTCTGTTATATAGTGCTGTGACAGCTATGCAGAAAGTTATGCTTGAAGAAAAAGGACTTGCTGGGAGTTAAGCGGCAGAATGGATGAGATGAGCAATACCCACCTAATTGTATCCCCTGCACATTTGGAGATAAGTCCCACAGACTGCAGCTCAAAGCTGCTTTTCTGAATTTAGCATTTCCATGTTGGGAACAGGGTTAAAACAATGCATAATTGCATTAAAGGTACTCTGATTTTACGGTTTTCCAAGAACTTTATTGGGGGATGGATAAAATCTGAATCAATACCTACTATGATAAAGCAAAGAGATCACTCAGAAGAAGATATACGTTTAAGAATAATACCTGAGCCAAGAGGATGTGGGATATATTTGTATATACCATTTATATACCATAGGATACCATTCTATCCTATCTCCATTGCATGGCCTCCTAATTGATAGCTGAATATTTTTATTGATTTTATAGCAGAAAGAATCAATTCTGTAATTAATTCTATAACAGTATCAGCTCTTGCTGCTAAGCATTGCCAGCAAAGAGCCAAGTAGCAACCCAGCTGGACCTCTCAGCAGTAAATCAGCCAAGGCTGCCTGGGAGAGGTTAGAAAAGCACCAACTACCACTCCAAGTTGTGCAGAAGCCGGCACTAAAACCAGCACAGGATTGTGACTTGGGGGTGAAAAGTTACTGTAGGTAAAGGAAACTGTGATGAGTGGGAAACCTGTAGTCTCGAGCAAAATCAGCAAGGAGAAAATGCACAGAAGGGGTTCACTCTGCAGAGCAGAATGAGGATTTAATGCTTGGAAGCATATGCACGTGCTTGGGGGGTGTGTGTGTGTGTGCGCACATGCATGACTGTATTAGGCCAGAGGAAGGGAACAAAAGCCAATACAGGCTATGGATATGGGAAGGATCAAGTTTTAGAAGTGCTGAGCACATAAAGCATACTTTTCCAACTGCAGCAGTTGTAGTAATTTCCTGCTTCTCTGTGTTTATACAAGGCACTGTCTCCTAAAAGGAATGGTGATCCAAGAGGGTGAGACAGAGTAGAAATAACACAACTGAGGTGAAGGGGGAAGGTGAGTTCAGGTGCACTTAAAGCTCCTCAACATCTACCTCTGTTGAGCTGAATACAACATCAGTAGGATGCAACAGTGGTTGAAAGCAAGTCAATGAAGCTGACTATGGCAAAGCTAAATAGATCATACAAGCAAATATCAGTGTATTTATGAGAATTGTATTATGTATAGGTCCTACAGTGACTTAATTCTTGCTCCAGCTTTAGAGCCCAGTCACTCGAAAGAGAAAATGGCTATTGCAGGAAACAGTAGTTTCTGTAACAGGCTATCATTTGTCCTTTTAATGCTCTCTGGGAAAGTAATCTTTAGTCCACATTGGAGTAGGAAAGCAGCTGTGACGACTGTGTGGTTTATATTGGCAAGCAGTTAGTTCTTAATGCCAGTGGGGCTAGAGGTTGAAATCAAAACATCTATTCAAATTCCAGCCATCTATTACAGGGCAGAATTTATTGCTTCTATATGCTGTGAAATTGGGGTTGAGAGAAATCACAGGAAAATCAAGTGTTGTAAAGATATACCAAGTCTCCTACAGAGAGAGAAGTATCATTTGTGGAAAATACATCTACCAGAAGACACAGTAAAATAGGTGGAAAAGTTACTTAAGCTGCCAAATATAAAACAGCTACCTTCTGTCTGCAAATGCCTATTCCAGAAATGGCATACCAAGAAAGAAATCCCTAGAAAATGATACTTCTTTTTATAAAGGGCCAAAAAAGTCCAGAGGAAGTGCTTATAAGGAAAGGGCTGCTTTCAGTTGTGCTTGTCATATGTCTCTGCTATGAAATAAAACCCCATTTAATTTCCATAATAGCACATGCAGAACAAAGTGAAGTACACCTTTAGGAAGAAAGGGAAGAAGCACCCTGCATACTCAGGATACTGGTACGGTATGTGTTGATGACACCTGCAGAGAGGGAGCAGTCCAGAATCTGCTCCACCATTCTCTTCCGCAGAAGGGAATCTGTACCTGAAAAAGACTTAAATGAGCAGAAAGCCTCAAAAGTTAGGAACAGGTTAACAGCCATCTCAACACGCTCTCTCCCAGCTTCCTACTTGCAAACTCGATTGTCTTTGATTCATTATACACCTTGTTTTCCATAGAATCCCCACATCAATCTTTGCTCTGGTCAATATATGATCCTAAATGCAAGTTAAGCAGGAATACTGGGAATAAAATGATCCTTTCCTTCACTAGTTTTATCTTCAGTTCTGAGTATCGTAATTTTTTTCTTTTTTAATCTGTAGAGTATTAGAGGGCTTCACTGCCATTAACAGCTTTAATTCTACTCATAGAAGGTAACGGGCTGCTATTAGTCTCATTTTTTCAGAGAAGACAATTGAGGCTGAGAAGGAAATTGATTATCTCTTAATTTTAGTGCCCAGTATGAGACACAACCTGCCTTTTCTGGGACCTTGGCATTATTAAGCCCTTTTATGTATATGTCCCTGCAGGACCACAAGGCAGGACCTCTCAGAAATCATCCAAAGTTAGAAATGCAGACACACAGTGCTGTCAGCATCTCACTGTACATGAGTATTTAAGGTATATATCCCACTGATTTTACTGTACATTGATGTTTAAGGTGTTTATCCCACCAACTCCAGTTGCAACAGTGAGTGCTCAGCACTTCTGCAGAGTGAATACCCAAATTGCAAACCAACCAACAGGAAAATGAGACTGACTCAACTAGTGAATGCTTGTAAAAAATGCTCCTTTAGTAATTTACCTAGCATCATGCAGAAACACTTACAATGGATATTGTCCTTTCTCTTCCAGAAGTCTGCTCTAAGTATTATGCATCTTTCAAAAGATGCAGGAAGAAAGTCCAGCATTTTGTGGACATAACTGCATATCACTTCTTTACTCAGAGGAGATCCATCCTGTACAATTTAAAGGGAGAACTCCCTATGGAAGAAGACTCTGACTGAGTAATTTAAGGCCACAATGAAACATATGGACAATGAATGGAGTCACATAAGCAAACTTAATTATAGCGTCCTCTCACTTACCTCCTTGATTCTCCAGCTATTTTCAGACCTTGGCAAAGATAATTTCTTTTTCCTTCTTCCCTTAAACCCTTCACCTCTCATCCCTCTGGGATAGTCAGAGAAGGTGATGCTGATACCCAACCACATCTTCCTATAAGCTTGTGTATGAGCAGCAACAGCTGCCTCTAAGCATGCTCTTACCTCTAGTGCCATATCAGTGGAAAACTTGGCTGATGTTACCTCTGCTAGGTGTTGGATCATGGATGAGGGCAGCTTGACTGTCACAATAGTTATTACTGTCTTCTATACATTCCCTTTCATTCTGCATGTCAGCTAATTGGGAAAAGTTGTTGCAAAGAGCTCAATTTATTTACATCCTATGTGGACTATTTAATGATCCTGGAAGTCCTGTGCTTTTCAGGGCAGAAAACAGCAGTAGCCTTTCAGAATGCAAAAGATTTTCTCTTGAAATTGTTTCCCCAGCACCCAAACAGATGGCACAGACTGGTTCATAGTTGAGAGAAACATTTTGCTCCAATTATCTTGCAGATATGAGTATTGACCACATTGACCAGTTATTTCAGAGGAAAAGAGTGAGAACAATGACTGGAATACAGTAAAAAAATACACATAGAGAACTGTGATTTTTTGAAGAATAATAGAATGGGATCCATACAATGAATTACTAGAGACTTTAGTCTCAGGTCTCATATTCTGAAAAGAAATGCGCCTCTGTTAAAGAAATGTGTCATGTTAGACGGAGAGATAAATACTAAAATTTCAGCAGAGCTAAAAGACATTTATCACAAATACCTAATGTAGAAGAGAATCAATCAATATTTATGGACAATTTTAATGGGATACAGGAGGGCATTGGTAAGTTGTTTGAGAAAAATCTGATTTTTAACTGGAGTGCACTGGTAGCATTTTTACATAGATGCAAGCAAGTAGCTTATAAAAACATACTGTTATTTCATATTTGTTGCTTCAGTTAATCTGGAGGAAATGTATTCAAGAAAACATCTTCATTATGGGAAGCAAACTGTGTTAAATCTGTGAAGAAATTAATAAATCCCTAAGATAGCTATACTGACTGCTAAACACAAAATCTTGAAGTGAAACTTTTGCTTTTGATTTTTAGTTTATTTCTTTTTTTGTTAAAGAAAATCATGACAACAAGCTGTGATAGGTAAAACAAGACTAAGGTTATTTAGAATTATTCAGAAGCTTTGACTGTAGTGTAAAAAACTCCTCAAAACCTCATAAGTATTTTTTTTTCCTAAATTACAGCTGATCTCACTCTGTGAAAATGTTATAAATCCTGCATGTGGAAAAGTATCAGGACCAGAGAATTTCCAGATGTTTTTCTGGCCTTCATCTGTTATTTCCAAAATACATAAATAACTTATTTACTAGGTTGCAAAACTCTTTTTGTATGTACTGCACACATCTGTAGCACTAATCAACACAATATGAACAGGCATTAAACAAAATTGCATTCAAGGAATTGCAATAAGACCAAAGGATCATGTCTTTCTGGGAATTTAAAATGTTTCTTTTCTGAAGCGTATGACTGTCAGGTGGTTTCTGGACTCTGCTCTATCTGCAGCAAGCCAAAAACTATGGACAGCCTGGATGCTCTACAGTTTTGAGCTCAATACATCTTACACAGCCCTGTGGATATATTACCTCTTGCCATCAGCGGAGGAGTGATTCCCATCAAATTCATGGGCTACTGGGCTGAACTGCAGAAGGCGTTAACCCTCCCCAGGAAAATTTCTCTTGGGCTTGCTTTTCTCTTTACTGTCACTGGCAGTGACTGTAATTGCAGTTGGCTTCTGGAGGAGTGCAAGGAAATGTCACCTGTAAAGATTGGAGAGGATCATTTAATGCAACCTTGAAAAAGCCATTTGAGGGATGGAAAACAGCAGCTGACAGTAGCACCAAAATGTGGCTGATTTGTCTGTTAAGTTTGAATGAGAAGAATTTTAGAAACCAGAAGTGTTTTACAGTATTTTCCTTGTACAATACATTATATTAGGAAAAGGGAACAGGACTACAACCAGGAAGCATATTCCAAACAAACCTGTTCTGAAGCGATGGGATCTTATTTGAACAGCGTAAATAGTACTTTAAGCTGATATTCAGTCAAAAGGTATATTTTCAGCTCGGTGGCTCCTAGAAAGAGGAACTGGAACTGACTCAAAAGAATTATTTCTTTTCGTTAAATAGCTCTTTCCTGGGGCACTTTGAGAAGTCATAGGTGAGCCTAAATTTTCCCTGCTCTGTATTTGAAATCTGTTAGTATATTTTGTCAGATTGCAGGATAGAAACATCTTGAGCTACCTCTTCTGTAATGTTTTTTTCTAAATGTGTACTCGGATTAAAAAAAAACTAGTTAAGAGGAAATGAAATATTCACAAAAGATAAGGAAAAATAAGTCATTATTGCATTGACTTTAAAAAGTGAGGAAGATGGAGACTTGCTTGCACTAAGAATCAGATTATTGAGGCAGTAAAATAAGGAATTAGGAACAGAGTAGATAACAGTTGAAGAGTTTATTAAAAGATTACAGTCTGGAAACTGGTATAATAGAACAATGTCTACTCAGCCAACATTTCAGACATCTAAAGCAAACTAAGAATACTTTCAAGAAGCCTTTCATGGATGCACATAATACAAAGATATTTGACAAAATAAAATTCTGAAAAATTATGAATCTGACTGAAAAACTTTGCATTCCAAGGACAGACTTCTAAATAAATTCTTTAGTCTATGAATGAGAGAAACCAAGCATACTCATAATCCCCAGAGGATATAGGCAAGTGTTAGTCATTCATATATGTATGTACACATGCACATATACATATATAAATGCATGCTATTTCTTGTAGCCTTTAAAACCCCATCATTTAGAAAGCCTTAATTTGAAAAGGCTTTGTCACTATTTTATTTTGAGCCCTAAAATATATAATATTTTCCTTGAAGCCCAGGTCTTGGAGCAAAATGATTGCATAAAATAACAGCAGAAAGGAGAAAAAAAAAAAGATTTTAACCCTCTTGGCTATAAGCAAAAAGCTGAAAGCATTAAAGAAATGCAGAGTAAAAGCTCAGAATGTCAAAATGATCCTCCTTAAATAAAAATAGCTCATCACTTCAGTTCTAATATGATTATTTTTGCAGGGCTTGCCCTACTTCTTTAAAAAAAAACTTTAGGATTAGTTATGGTGCAGTCTATTCACCCTAGAGTCATTTTGATGACATATAATGCAAATGACATTAAAGCGTTTTTTTGTGTGTGTCTCTCTGTGACTTACCGAAGGCTCAACAGAGTGGTAACTGTTTTGTTCCTGCTCTAGACACTATCTGGGTTATAGGTACCTCCT
Organism: Cuculus canorus; assembly: GCF_017976375.1. NCBI lineage: Eukaryota > Metazoa > Chordata > Aves > Cuculiformes > Cuculidae > Cuculus > Cuculus canorus. The sequence continues at coordinate 102,834,499 of NC_071401.1, read as the reverse complement.
AGAAAAGAGGTAACACAGAAAGATCATTCTCTAGCCAGATCAGGTTGTGTGGTCTTTCTGACTGCAGGGCTTTAGAAAACATCAGTGTCTCCAGGCAGAATACCTATTGCTACACTGGCAGTAACCGCAGACAATCTATACTACTTTCAATGTGTTCTCTCTAGGTACTAATGAAAATATAGTCATTAAAGTAAAATCTGTGTGTTCTAGCCTTTCAGGATATAGCATTTATTTATCTGATAATTGTTTTGCTTTTGCTTCAATTTATAGTTTCCAACTTGTTTTTCCAAAGAGCTTCAAGGAAGGATTTTGAGACGTTCCTGATGATAAGAAGATTTGAGGGACCAACATTTTAGACCATGGCCATGGCCATAACCATGTCTTTTAGTGATAGCAGTGTTTCCATGCTCCTTCTGAGGTGGCTTAATATGCACTTGCCCTGCACTTTACCAATAGTGCTTCACTAGGAACCACTCAAATGGGGACTTTCTGGCACATACTAAACATGGGTTATGTTAAATGTATCTAAAATGTGTTACGTTAAATGTACCTAAAATGGAATTACTTAAAAAAGTCCTGTGTGGCAGAGCTGTGTAAAAATTAATTATTTGGTTGGACAGTAAATCTAAAAATAATGAAAAAAATTCTGATTTCACTGTACAAAAAATAATATTGATTTGTATTGGATATCTTTTTTCTCTCTCTGCAATAAAAATGTCTTATGAAATTCTAGCATGAAAAAGGATTTTGAATGTAATAAACCTGAGTACTCCTTTAAAAAACTGAAAAGAATACTTTAGCCTTTCAGAAGTTTCCCTTCCCCTCTTTGAACAGCTTGACAAATGTACTCAAACTTCAGAAAAAAAACATGTCACCAGATCTGCCTTTTAAAGTCAGAGATATTCCTCCAGACTTTTCATCCAACTGTAGTGCCTATTGCAAAGAAAATCTATCCTGATCATCACATACTGTGTGGTGTTTCCCTAATTTGAAATGCATATAAGGAGTTCACCCTCATTTACAGAACAGATAAAGGTCATGAATTATGATAAAGTATGTCTTGTGGAAATGGTACGAAGTTTACATTTTTTCTGTTCAATGCAAAAAACCCTTACCAAGTTTGGAAATTTTCCAACTAGTAATAATAATAATAATAATAATAATAATAATAATGTCTTAAATATAAAATGCAGAAGAAAGGGAGGAATAATTAAAGACTTTAAGAAAGAAGACAGAAAAATTGGCTGCAATGTAAAGGCATCCTGCAAATATGAAATTCAGTTAATTCCATGAAGCTGGGAATTAGGCTCATTTCATTTGATATACTATTAAGGTGAAATGCACACTACTTCCAGAAAACCCTGTTACTTTCCTTGCCACTGCTCTGAGGAGGGGGCAAGGAGTGGGTGCAGAGAGCTCTTAAATAGAATATCTTAATGGACCGAGGTGTAATTGCTAAGCCCCTGGGCTAAAACATCATTTTTGAAGCTGACACCTCCAGATGCTGAATAAGCAAAACATTCTAAGCAGGCCCAGAGACCCCACTGCAGCTCATAGCCTAGAAAAGGACATTTAAAATCTCTGCAAAGTTTCTATGAAACATTATCCTGAGAATATATAGGACATGGTTCTTGAATTCTCCCCCCAAAAGTCTCTTAATTACAGGCTGTACCAGTAACACGTACCTTCGAAGTTAGAAATAGTCAGACTACCCTCCCCACCTCTGCAGTGAGTCACTGCTTAAGTTATAGGCATGTACTTCTTATGAGGAGCGTACTTCATTCTTAACTTCCTTTCTTTAGTTCAGGAAATGATTTTATGTGCGTTATTAAAAAAAACAGTTTAGTGCTTCCTTAACTTCTATGCATAATTTTTTGATAAAGTCTTGTATATAAATCACACAGTAGAAAGAGAGCTAGGCTTCAAAACACGCCTAAGGTTAGTTGTGTTTGTAATCATTTGTCGAGCTGACCTAGTAAACCGCCCTGGCAAAGCTGTGTGGGCATACAGGCTCACATTCCAACTGGTCATAAAATTCCCCATTGTACAAGACAAAGACGCTGAAGCTCTGCTAAACACGACTCAGTTTAGTTTGGTAAAATCAGCTGTCCTAACTGCAGCCCATTCACCAAATATGGTTAGTATTATTTTCCAAAGCCTCCTGCTCCCACTGTCCCCTTGCTGCTTGCAGAGCTCAGCACTGATCTCCTAGACATAACGTCAAGCTGACAGCCTCCTGACATATAGAAGATGATGCATGCATATGGACATACATACATATTTACATATTCTTTTTCAGATATGGGCTTGAAAATCCTCAGTCCCAAATGGAGGAAGGACTGACTGACAGATCCGGAATCTGACAACCTAAAAACCTCACTGTAAATACTATAGTCAAAAGAGGCGTTTAGGGGACAGGGCTGTTCACAATATACAGGTTAGGGAGTAAAGGGAAAGTGTGGTTAAAAACAAGAACAACAATGTGGAGAAGGATGGAGATGAGATGTTTCTCTGTGGCAGTGGATTAAGGAGAAGAGGCAAGTCTTGGGTGGCAGCAGGGGAGAAGAAGGGCTAAGAGATTTTGAAATATCTTGATCTCTTTCCGGGAGAAGCTATATGGCTCATCAGCCACAATATGAGCAGGTATCCTATAATTTTTTTTAAAGGAAAAAGCAGCACTACCTCCCCATGACTGTCAGCTGTTCCATTTTAATAGAATAAACACACTGGAAAGCAGCTCTAGACAAGGCAGCTATAGTATAGCAGTTCCACCTCTCAAAATATGTTACAATGGTTTTTATTACTGGTTAATTTCATTAGACTTTACAGCCTTATCAAAATGAGAATCATAAAGAATGAAGCTAGATGTTACTGTTCCTCGAGTGAATTCTTACTGTAATTAATTTCTTCATCAATAATTAATTTTCAGTAACAGTTCTTTGGCTTCATCACTACTAATAAAACAACATGCATATTTTAAGTCATTCTGTATTGTCTAAATATAAAGATAGATCTTTTTTCTATGAAAGCACTGAGCACTGAATGGATACTGTAATGATAAACACAAGACAAGAAAATAGACTGACTTTTTTTCTCCACATTTATGTTAAAACCTCACAGTAAATCTTAGAAAGTAAAACAAAGCTCCCATGAAAGGAATACACCTGCATTGGAAGTGATTTATATCGGGGTATTCAAATCTTGTGCTGCTGTAAAGCACTACCAAATCCTTGTTCTCGAAAAAAGAATCAGTGAGGGAAAAGGAGGAACCTGGAACAGTTCCTCTGGAATGCTGATCAGGCAAGAATGAGGAGCAAGAGCTTCAAACCACTGGCAGGGGTATCAAAAGTAATAATCTCTTATGATCATCTTTGATAAATGCAACAACATCAACAACTACCAAGTGTGTTTTCAAAATACTACAAATTTACCCAGACTTTACTGCTGTTCTCATGCTTGTTTTGCCTACAGGAAAGATGGAGAGGGGCTGTTCAACAGGGAGTGCAGTGATAGGATGAGGGGTAATGGTTTTAAGCTGAAAGAGTGTAGATTTACATTAGATATTTGGAAGAAATTTTTTATTGTAAGGGCAGTGAGGCACTGGCACAGGTTACCCAGAGAAGTTGTGGAAGCTTCATCCCTGGAGGTGTTCAAGGCCAGGTTGGATGAGGCTTTGAGCAATGTGGTCTAGTGGGAGGTGTCCATGCCCATGGCAGAGGGGTAGGAACTGGATGATCTTTAAGGTCCATTCCAACCCAAACTATTCTGTGGTTCTATGATTTTCTTTTCTCTTTTGTTACATAAAAGAAAAAAATATACTCTTCCAAGAAGAAGGGAAGTCTGCCAGCACTGACACTTATCTATTTAAAATTTTGACAAACTCAGTGTAAGTGGGTCCCATATATTACAAAGTTATTGGACACAATTTCTTTGAAGGTTTATTAAGGTGATCCAGCTCAAAAAAATTATACATTTTAGGAATACGCTGACTATAGCAATGTTATCGTCACAATTAAATAGAGAACCACAACAAATACTTAAATAGGGCATTAAACCCAGTTCCCAGTAAAAACCATCCCAAAATCCTTTTTTTCATTCAGACTTAATAAGCAAGACAAAAGTCATTGTGTATTTTTCTTGTTGATGGACACTGTTATGTGCTTTACAAAAATCCCATCTTCTTCTATACAGGAAAACAGTCTCTCGAAATTGATTCTTTAATAACAGACACTCATGTTATATGGCATGCCCTTATTTTTACATCTGTATCTTTGTAAAGCATCTTGATACATAATGATAGAGAAAGAAGTGACTTAGCTAGGTTCACAAGTTTTTAATATTGTTCTGTACCTTCGAGATGCTATGGATTGAGGACTCAAGTGTGGAGCACAGAAATAACAGAGGAAGTTTCTGGTCTTTTTGGGTAACAATGGAAGAACGCAGTCCATACCAGTTGCTTTCTGTAACTGAATTAAGGAATAAAGCACAGTGTGTTTATCTTGTTCTCATTACTACCAATACAGCAGCATGTGGGAAGAATATTTGTATTTTTATCTGCAGATAAAGCCTTGACCATTTGTTCCAGTCTTTCATTGGAGGCAGTATACATCAGGGACTTCATATCCAGAGCTGTTTTTTCTTAAGAAGGATTAAGGGGAAGGTGATGAGGAGCAGAGAGGTTTCTGGTGGGCCACTAGGGAAAAGAGTTACTGAGTGAAAATGTCAAGGTAGAAATTCTTGGCACAATAATCAAGACAGGCTCTCAGGACTTTTTAAAATATGCCTTTAAATCTACTTACAGTCCGGCTGAAACCAGATTTACAGTCTATTTTTGCAGCTGCCAGTCTCCACTTAGAAAAGCTTTAGTGTTGCATATGGATAGTGTACTTCAAAAGGTAGACAGAAACCTTTGAAGTACACATAAGCTGATGTGGAGGGTTACTTGAAAGTATAGGTTTCCTCTGACAACAAAGGTATTTAGAAATGCTAGGATCCCAAAAGTGTTCGGGATTTCATGTGTCTAGGTGGACAAAGCCTTAGATTTTACAACTAAATGTGCTTATGCAACTAAAGCCTATTTTCTATAGTTGCCTTGTTTACACATGTACATAGTTAAGGGAGGGAAGACATATTTATATTGTGATATTTTTACACTTAAGAATTGGTTAAGAATATCTTTGAACCTATGGGAATACACCCAGAAAATATCTGTAAATGGCCAACTTCTGAATCAGCATAAGTCAGTATCACTACCGGTTAATAAAGAGCATCTTTTAACTTTCAAGTTCAAAGAATGAGCAAAATCTGGAATTCTTTACCTTCTTTTGAATAAATTTTACGATGTTCACAGTATTTATCAAAGTCTGATTATTGAACAAAATAGTAACTAAAATTTTCAGTGCATTACTTTGGAAAATATTTATGTAAAATAATCTGCATGAGAAGGAGGGAAATATCAGACTATTCATTGTCAAAAAATATTTCCATTATTTATAGAGGGGTGTTTTTTTTAGTTAACTCAAATAACTATCACAAAAATTAATTCAGGTACAAAAAAATCTGTTTGTTATAACCACTACAGGTAAAATTTTATTCTAGGGGTGCTTACCTAGAGATATGTGGATGGTTAGAAATTAGCCAACTGAATACACCATTGACATTGTATAAGAGTTCTGCACTGTTGACTATTGTATTTCTAATAAAACCAAGAATTTGAACTAAAGAGTGGATAACTACAGCATAGCTAGAACTACAAAACATGCATTTCATTTACACTTTTACCTTTTTGCTCTATTTCCAATACCATGTTTAATATTCAAGTTTATAAAAAAATAAGCAAGAGAATGGATTATCCACATATGCCTCCACTGTTGCTTTTGTTTGGAGTATCCCTGGTGGACTGCCTGGCTGTGGAAGCATTGAGTTTACGGTTATTAACTAGGTTCATGGATGTTACAGGCAGACTGCTTAAATCTCCCATATCTCAGATTAATGCCTTAGATGTTGGGCTGTGGCATATTCTTGAGGTCTTTCTTTCCATTTAACCCAGGCCTGTGGAAGGTTTATTGCAAAAAGGTGAAATTCTGACAAAAAGGTTATAGAAAGTTTTCATTCCCTTTAAGTACGACAATTTTTCAAATGCTTTATTAAGAATCTATTTATGTTTTTGTTTTGGTGTAAGCCTGCTATTAATCGTCATACTAATATGTATTGACCTTGTAACATCTTTTGATTTGAAGATGCCGCTTTTACTAACTGATTGTTCATAGTAAAAAATAATTGAATGTGTGTATCTACAGCACTAGAAAAGAGGCTTCTTGCTTTTACTCTAAAGTGTAGCATTTGAAAAGAAAAACGCTTTGACCTTTAAAATAGTCTCATATACTGTTAAGGAAGTACTAGAAGTACCCTTCTTCTGGCTTTACTCCTTTGTGTAAGAAAAGATAGACCTACAGCTAAGTGTATGTAGAAAATATACCTGTGTTCTGCATTATTTGCCAGATCTATAACAAATAAACTTTGAATAGCAATGTACTACAGTTTCAGACACACGACACTGCCTGTTTGAGAAGTAGCAAGCCTTTGGAGGCTGGGCGGATATCTGTAACTGGGCATCTCTGTGCTCTGTTAAGTGCCACAGCTAGCTCTTCGTTCTTTCAGATTAACACCACTGAAAGGTCTAGGACAACTCTCCATGGCCAGCTCTCCACAGGACAACTCTACATGGCCAACTCTCTGTAGGGACAGCTCTGTGCAGGATTGCCCCAAATCCTAACCTTAACCCTAACCCTAAATCTAACCCTCCCCATGAACCGTTGTCCCTATGGAGAGTTACTTGTGTAGAGTTGTCCCAGGGAGAGTTGTATCACAAAGAGTTGTCGGCCACAGAGATCTGGCCATGGAGAGCTACCCGTTTCTGCCACTGAATGTATACTATTTACAAAGTCTTGCCTTCTTTATCCTCTCTACAGATTATCTGAGGTGTTAAAATCTGTATAAATCTTGCTTCAAGTAAAAAAGCTTTTTCCAATTCTTGTCTCATGTGTAAACTATCTACAGTTCCATGATACACAAATTTTAAGTTAAATTAACTAATGTGGCTAATTTGATTTTAGAAAATGAGTAAGCATATACTTTCTTTCTTACCGCCAACCACTTTTTGCTTGTCATATATATAACAAGATAAAAAAGTATGAAAAAGCATACACACACGGAGCTAGATTCGCCAGATCAGAACATTTTTGCAACAGTTTGCTTGGTCAAAGCTGACCTAGAAACTACAGTAGTTAGCAGCTGCTGGGTTTCTGCGCTGTTTAAAGAATCTTCAAGCAGTTGCTGCAGTAGTTTGTATGCCTTCTTCCCCTGCCGTCAGCACAGGGGATGGTGGCCAGGGCCACTTTACTCCTGGCTGGTCTCCAGCTGCTAAAGCAGCTGCTCCCTTGAGGCTGCTGGCAATCAGTGAAAATCAAATTAGCCCTCTGCTGTGAACTAATGGTGGAGTGAACTGATGCTAGTAAGCTTGCAGGATTAGGAAAGCACAGAGTTGGTATACTGTTCCTTCTTGGTGAGAAACATAGATCAGAATTTTCCGATGGCTACTTTCTGTCTTAAGAGGTGTTTCAGTCTGTTCTAGTGCTTTAGAAACTTCAGCTTTACAAACACAAATTTAGACTCATTGTAATGAAACTGGGGAGGTGAAAAGCGTATAAGACAAATCAAAATTCTAGGCAGCTAGATTCCAGTAAAAGTATTATAAATCAGAATTTAATCTAAGGAGATATGAAGACAGCAATGTTTACGTGGCAAGGTAAAATACCTGGAACAATTTTTGTAGGGGATAACAAATGAGAATAAAGCCCTGCATACATTCATATCCTTCTTCTAGTGCTGGTCAAGTTTGCTTTTGCTTTTACATGAATAATAATAGAGTATGTTTGTGGTCCTAGCTTCAGAGCACATATGCAAGACCTTGTCTCATAAAGCTAACTCGGATTTGACTTTCACTTACCTGGAAAGACTGTCAGAGATCCAGCACATTGGCAGAGCTGATCACAACATTGTTAATGGGCAGAAACTCCAGCCCTGACTCCCTGTCTCTGAGGGCCAGCACTTGACAGGTGAGAGATCACTTTTCCTCTTATGCAGCTTTGTTTCCTTGCCATTCTTAAAGTACAGGGAAAGAGAAAAATGGTATTCATCCATTCCCGTTTCACAGAGTCTCTCTGCTCAATCCACTCTGTGGCATCTTTTCTTCTGGTGCCCTACCCTTATCTACGTAAATCTAAGTCAGCATTTCCAGAGAAAACGCTGCTTATTAATTCCAAAGAGTTATTGCTTCTGGCTTCGTCAGTGCATGGTGCAGCAGAGTAAAGAATGCAGAACAGGCACAGAATGACCTGACCCCAGTATTTGTATTGAAGACTATAAAGTGATACTTGTCTAAGAAAATGCAGTTTCTTTGGCAAGCATGCTGGTGCCAGGAATACTAAAATCCCCAGAAATACAAGGCACTTTCTAAGGAGCATTTTTGCATATCAGATTTCAAGTGGTGATGATCTGGTGCTTTGCTTCATTAATGTGCTGGAAGTACAAATTCACTGTGAACTGATTTGGTGATCAGTCAGCATATGTATCCAGAGCAGCATGAGTTTCACTGGATGTCCACAATTTGTTTCACTTCTTCCCATCTTATGAGCTTCCTGTGTATTGCTTTCCTGGCCATGAAATTTATATTTAGCATCTCAAATGTTTCTTCAGCAGCTGAAGGTTTCTTACTTGAGGTAACCACTTATTCTATACATGATGCTGTATTTTTGAGGACTGACTGGTGTGACAAAGTACTGTAATTTGAAACAGCAATTTCTTTTTCATTGGTGAAGTTGAAAGGGAATTGCAGGCACTTCCCACCTGCTTGCATTCCTCTAGAAACAAACTGTGAGATTGGTTAGATGTCTGTGAAAAGGGAAAAAAATAAAGGCCTCAGAACCAAGATACCAGGCATAGAAGTAGTAGCACATGCCACTGGATCTAAATGGGAAATTCTCACTAAGACAGCAAGAAAGCAGTCCTCTGCAGATTGCCTGAACAGATAAAATACTTGGAGACGCTAACTTCAGCTGCGTGGCTCAGTCACCATCATAGCAAGTTACTGTGGCACCTATGTTTGCACACAGGCTCTACTTTCTCTGTTGTATCCTAAGTTTGAAAATAGAGCTTGATTCTGTCAACTTTAAGTTCCCCATTATACACTTAATAGCTCAGTGACCTTCGCTATTCCACAAGTTTTGCCCAGTTAATTCTCCATCCACCAATAACTAAATTCACAAACATTTTCTATGAATTCACCATCTTCCAACACTGTCCATGCTGTCTTAAGAGCCAGTGTCACCTTTTCTAATCTAAGCCACAAGGCTCTCATTCTAACCATTTACAGCCAACTTAGAAGTCAGGTTCTTTGCAAAGCTTGATAATAACCTTGCCACTTGTGTCATGCTTTATATCCAGTACAACGGTCATGATATACCTCATTACAATGAAGCAAATACCATTGTCACAGAATTCAACATTTTTTTTCTTTGTGACAGACTGCTGCTCATGTTAACATGCTTATAACCACTGGAATTAAAATACTCAGAGTTGAAAATGGGCCTTGGTAATCCTGCAGAAGTGAGAAAATGGTCCCTGTCTCAGCACTTTGACGGGCCAAAGACAAACACAGTATTCAGATGAGAATCCTAATCAGCTGCTTGCACAATACAATAGCTTTATTACCTTTCTTTTTCTAAGCATCACATCTACATTTTTCATAGATGCATCACATTAAGAGTCTTCCAACAGTTAAATTAGAGATAAGAGAAAGGGACAGAGAGAGAGAGAACCCTTAACCTCATCCTACGTCTATCTACCACAGAAAATTCAATACGGACATTATATTTGCATTGTCTTGCATTGACTGCTGATTGATTGCTAAATTCACTATTGGCATCTCTACCTAAGTAAATGCTGGGAAGATTCTGGCTCTCTGGTTTGAAGGCCCACCCCACTGTGCATGCATAAAATTGGAACAGCAGCAATGATTTAATTTACTCTGGTTCTTTCACATTGTTTGGGGTTTTTTTTTAGATAACTGCCTCTTAGAGAGATTTGTGGCTATTTTTTTTTAACAGACCATCTGTCTCATTTTGCATTCTAGAGTATTCTTAGTAATTTCTTATGTTTCCAGCAGAGTAAGAAGTTAGTTGGATTTCTTGTGCTCTAGATAGTAAGTATATTGCTGTTCTGCTGCTGGTGCAGCCGAAAAAAAGAAGTTTTTTTTCTAAGTTCCCTTTCTCTGGGCAGAAAATTCTTCAGTCCACTCACCAAAGCAGGGGCTTGGCACCTTCTCAGTTCCCCCAACAGTCTCACACCACAGGCATTGCAAACTCAGGGGTGATCCTTTCTGTAAAGCCTTAGGTCCAGAATGGGAGTAGTGCAGCTAGACAAAGGGGACTAGAGACTTTTTCTTTTTACCTGAGGAAGTGTAGCTTTCACTGTTGTCATCCCAGTTAGTTGGACCACATCAAGAGCAACATATTTGCTGGAGTTCTCTTAGACATGAGTTGATCACTGAACACCAGGCATAGCAGGACTAAAACAAAAGTACTCTCTGAAATGTGAAGCACAGCTGGAGAAAATTTAAACATCACTCTGTGCTGCACTGCCAAGAACCAGGTGTCATCAAAACTGAAAGCAGAGAGAAAATAATTTTATTTCTGTACATATCTTGTCCTGACATTCATATGTTTAACTGTTCCCAGCTAAAGCAGCTGGGGAAGCTACTTATAATACAAAACCAGTGGATTCTCCATTCCAAACCCAAAAGTTGATACGTACAAGACTTTAGAGAAGTGAAAGAGCTCCTTACTGATATATGGCTAAAAAGTAGATTTTGCTGAGTCCTTCACAGAAATCTGGGGAGATTTAAAGGCTAGCAATAATCCTTATTTAGCTTCAGATACCTAGGATATTACTGTTTCCCTGAATGATTTGTGCAGACTCAATAACCATTGAAGAGAAGTATGATCTTCTGAAACATGATTTATCAGTTTTAGAAATCAACTTTAAGGTAAGTTGAAGTACTCTGTAAAAGTATCTATTTTCTGTGATTGATTACACAATCCAAATAGCTAACACTGTTGTAGATGTCTTTACTGCAGAGTTCTCGTTTGCCCAGATATGTCCTCCCAAAGAAACTATTGGAAGATTTAGAAATAACCACTTATGAAGCCATTAGAATTTGGCAAGAAAAAGAAGGCAAACAGCTGCTCATGGGAGTGATTAGTGCTCTAATTCAACAGGCATCAGGATCACCATGTCTGCCTTATCTCTCAGAGAGACAGAGCTCCATCACCAGGTCACCACCTCCTAGCACTGGCCCTGCTTTCTGGTTTCCAACCTCACATCCTCACTGAGGCAATTCTGAGCCCACTTGACCTGCCCAAAGCCTCATTAGGCTTTGGAAGACCATAATACACAGGACACGAGAAGACTACAAAGTAGATTGTGACAACAAGACTGAAAATAGCTCCCACAGAGGACTGTAGGAAACCATATACACAGTATATGCCAAGCCTGCATGCATCGTGTGAAAAAAAATTACAAAACAAGAAATATATTTTGTTGCTTTGCAAGTGTTTACAAACACAGTATAGATGCACAGACGACAACAGGGATTCTTCACAGGAGCAATGGAACTTGTTCATGCAGGACGTGATAGGAACATTAGCATAAAAGGAGTGAAACATTCACTAACTTATGCTGAGATAAATACAAAGGCTGTCCATGGTGCCAAAAATTTATTTAGATTGCACTGTATTTAGAAGATAATTTATTGTTATTGTAGGGCAATAAGGTAGAACACATATTGCACTACAGTTTCTCTGCAATAAAGGCAATGAGGCAAAAGACTTGATAAGGCACAAAATGTGTAGCATTATCAGAGAAACTAAATGTTACCAGGTTCAAGTGTATCTGCTTGCTCTTTCTGTTAATGAGGTGGACTTCTGAAATGGCACTTTTTGTTTTTTCAGGAGGTAGAAATTTTGAATTTTCAGAAGACTAGATACCAGAAGAACCACAATCCTACCACAGATTCATAATTTATGCCTCTATAATATTTTTCCTGCTCCTTTTTCTTTTCTTCTAAGAAAAATAACATACAGGGAACACTTTCTAATGTTGAGATTGGGCCATGTAACCACCAAAACCCTATAACCTTACAACCTATTTTATCCTATGTTTCTACAATACTTACAGTGGAAAAATTACTGGGGAATTAGCTAATGCCATCTGTGCTTCTTAAATTATCACCAGGGCTCTGGTTGGTTACCTTACATAATGAGAACATAAGTTGAATTATGTTTTTCTAAACTTTTTGGAAAACAACATCTAAAGGGACTAACATTTAGGTCCATTTAGTTCAGTGAAAAATTCAGTAATGGGATAGAATGGAATGACCATGATGCATACAGAAAAATAACGTTTTCCCTTTTAGGAAAAAACCACAGCAACTGATAATTTTGAAAAGGTGAGAGATACTGAGATGTCAGTTCTAAAACTGTCAGACCTACAATAGAATAAAAAGATTTAAATACTCTGTATAGACAATTGAATGGCACAGGAGAGAAATTAAAATTATTTGTTATATAGCTAACTACAGTATTTTAAAAGCATTAATATGTTGAACTGTCCAGTGTTCACGGGTTGTAAGCCTTAATACAGAGCTTGGGGTTTCAACGCTGCCGAGGTAGTGTAACAGAGAGCACAGATTTAAACTGGCTGTAAACAGTTCAAGGGACAGTTTGGAATGACTGTCATAACAAAATAGAGTTGGCATTGTAGATTGGTGGCTTGCATATTAGTGGGTGAGCAAAACCAAAATGCCACTTGCCTAAAGAAAGGTGGTTTTGGCCTTCATCCATTTATAAAAAAACTGTATAACTTTATCTATGAGAGGCCAGCCTTAGCTGAAACTTCCTGTAAACTGATTAGTGGCACCTGGCAGACTTATCATATACCGAAAATACAGAGATAATTTTTTCTTCAGCTGCAAATGGATGTAAATTTAATGCTAAACTGGAATAGTCACTGGGGACTTGCAGAGTGAAAAAGTAGATAAGAGAAACTAAAATAAAAGTGCCTGACAGTATTTTTCATTTCTGAAAGCCAACAATACTTCATGGCGGACAGCAAAGATTGTAAAAGAATAGTTGTGTTGTAATTGGTTTCTTCATGGTTGCAAGACATTGACCTCTTAGCTGGACATACTAGAGATGAGCTGGCAACCTGCCTTGCCAAGTAAAGAAAGAAGAGTCAAAGCAGCATTGAATCAACGTGGCCCCAAGACCCGGGACAGCCAGAGGCAATGAACTAGTCACCACAGCTAATGGACAGGACTAGGGACTAGAAGATCCAATCATCACACATGCCATATACTGACTGAATGCCACAGGGAAGCTTATGGATAGTTAGTATTAAATGGAAAGAGATTTAATTGAAGTATATCAAACTCTGGGCTTGGAAAATCAGTGCAAATCTCCAGCCCACAAAGACAGAGTGACTGCCTACAAACCTGATCATGCATATTCATAGGTCTTTTTTCAACATGACTAAAATAAAATTAAAGTCTCAACACTAAAATGCATTTAGAAAACAGTAAAAGATCGATGCAACCCCCTCTCATAGTAGTAAATGATAAAGTACTTATTTTCATAGGTGTTATTTTCTTTCAAGTTAAATGTGGCCTTGGGGGAATAATTACTGATATAAAGATACGTATTTTATTAAAGTGTTATTAGTTTAAATTTGCCAGCCTTTTATCAAATTTATAACAACGCAGATAGAGTTTGCATTTTATTTACAGAAACGTATTGATTTTGCTGGTTCCTAAAAGGCACTAAGAAGTCACGGTAATGGAACAGGGAGCTGCTTTTCCTTGCAGATCAATTAGTGTGAATTCCATGGACTGTATAAAACGGACACATTTACAAAGCTCAGCATATTCTTATGGCTTCTCATGCAGCAGCAACCCCTGAACTACTTAGTACTAGTGACATACTTGCTGGAAATGCTAGCAAAGAAGTGAACCATCAAGCACAGTTTTTTGGCAGCCTCTTACACAATCTAACTGAATTAATTCTGCTGATTATACCACCTGCAGTATTTACTTGATGAAATACACAAAACCAAAGCTGCTGCATGTGTCAGTCTTTTGAATGCAGCACTCGCTGGAACTGATGCCCTGGCTCAGTGAATGGTGTAGGTCAGCCAGCACTGCAGAAGTGGGGATTCACTTAATCATTCTTCCTTATTTTCTCCAGCCTTGCATGTATTTTGATCATAAATAAGTTGAATTATTCTTGTGAAGTGCTAGCAGAGATGTTCATATCTTTTTTTTAACCATTTTTTTGATCAGATGGGTTCACATAAATTAATTATGTCTTTGATTTTTTCAATGAATGCTAATTTAAATGATCTTTCTAATGACTTCGTATTACCATCTTGTGACTGATCATTAATTTTCATGTCAACATTTTTTGATACTTGGCTCGGTGACAGACTGTGATTACTTTGTGACCAAAATTATTAAAAAATAAAGTTTTGTGACCTGAGAACAAAAGATGTAAGTCTATTTACATACATTCAAATTTTTTTAAATGTAGGATAAGAGGCCTATGTTGCGCTGTCATAGCTATGTGTTTTCTCTGCATTCATTCACTATGACAATCTTCAGGTGTTTGCTGTTCGGGTATTTAAGCCACATCCATGACTTTCTCAGGGTAACACAGACTTTCATATCCTACTGCTTCAATTTATGTTGATAATGCCTAACTGTAAAAAAACCCCATGGTTATGCACATGCCCACTGCTGGCTAATGGACACTTGTATCTGATCTTGTACCTATGAGAAAAATATGAGCTCAAATGTTCTCCTTGCAGGTGCTCGCAGGGTAGCTCAAAGCCCTACGGAAGTGTGAGCCATTGTTCCATCACTTGACACGCAATTGAATTTTGACAGTGAATAACACAGTATAAAGCAAACACTTTAAACATAGATATTGCTTCAGTCTTTGGCCCGGTGTTTGCTTCTAATTACATCAGCTCAGCCACTGAATATATTCTCTCCAAGGCATGAGAAGTCTTTCACAGACATTTTGGGTGGAATTGATTTGCTAGATATTACTAAGCAATAACGTTGCCTATGTAATCCCTGTGCATCATATTTAAAGAACATTTATGATACAGAGATGAAATACTTATTAATTCACAGGTTTAATTTATCTTTTATGAGAAAAAACACAGTAGAATTATTTGATAATCTATTTTTTTAACAATTTTATGTCTACAAAAGACAGTCATATGTTGCTGATGTGTCAAAGTGATGCTGGATTCATGGTTATTTTACGACATTTTAAAATAGCTGGCATTATATACAGGCTTATTTCATCTCAGTTTCATCAGATCAAAAGGATGAGTGCTTTTGAAGAGAAGATGGATCTAAAATGCCCTTCTTTGCCCTAATTTTATTTTCTTGTATTCAGCTTTTCACATTGTGTATGAGATACGCAGAACTGTTACCTTACTTCAAACAAATTTCATAGAATTAAAAAATAATTTATTATCATTTGGAAGTATTAATAAGCTCTGGCATAAGAATTTTTAATATTTATCTACCAAAATTCTGGTGACAATCACTATAATTTTTGAGATTGTGAATTTGCTGAAAATTATTTAAAATCCAAATTTTAGTTTATACTATTCAACTGCAATTATTTTCCTTTCCTTCCTCCTCTTTCTCATTTCAATTATATAATCTTCACAGTCTATTTTCTCCAAATCCTTTCCAAGAAATATTTCCCTGTACAAGTTTTGGAATTGAAAAATTGCTGAGTATCTATATTAATTTCACTAACTTATAAGTCAATATTTTACAAAGACTCGTGATTTGTTTAGGGTTTTTTAAAACAAACTTTGATACTTTAAAAGGTACCAGATATGTCTGATTAAAGACGTTCTTACAGAGGGTGACATTAAAAACTCAATAAGGTTAGTTTCTTTGATAGTCTTGTATTCCTTCAGAATGAGCAACATTACGGGGTTTTACACTAAATTTTTTCAGACAAGAAAAAAGAAGTTTTTAAAAACTCTCATTCTTTTGTCTTGTGGACTTACAGCCAAGATAGCAGGTGTGTAACAAAGGCCAAAATAAAATGCTACAGTTGCAACTGGACAGCATGGTATATGTAATAATAAATTTATGTAATTAAAATCATATTGTAGAACAATCAATGAGTTTCATATATTTTTTTTCTTGTCCAAAAGCAATACCTAATTTGAGAATAACATGGCACAAGCTCACTGCTGTTACAAAATACCAGGCTATTTTAGGATTTTCTCTGTATTTTTCCCCTATGCTACTCTCTTTCACTATTTGCGTCTGTATGGCATGGGATTAGCAGCAAAATTCCTAAGAATTTCTCTATCTTTCTCTATCTACTTATCTATCGCTTTCTCTATCTACTTAAAATTTCACAGTGCTGTTTTTTTAAGATTATTTTATATTAGCAGGATAAATATTATTCAGTTTTGTCCTGTAATAAAAATCCTTAGATTCCATACATGGGGAGAAATGACTAATCTTAAAATATTGAAAAATAGCTCTTATGATGGCAGTGGCATAGAAAGAAGGAGGGAAAACTAGTGTTTATGGAGTGTTGAAGGGAACTTCTTGGACGCTTAGATATTCCTTGTCCTGGCCCTATATCTATGATCAGGTCAAGTCCCTCAGAAATGGTTCCTCTTTTGAAGAATGTTTAAAATGGAGTTAATTGGCATGCATAATTGCTATGTGATGTCTTGCACCTGATTTTTTTCTTTTAAATTCTTCTCAAATTTGCAAATGACGGTGAAATAATTATAGCTAAAAAGGAAAGCAGTTTAGTGAGAAAAGCAAATCAGACTGATTATTTGACCCTGAAATTTAGAATTTCACTCAGGAATGCATTACGTTATTTATTCTCTTCTTCTTCTGCACGTCTTCTTAAAATGATTGTGAATTTACTTAGTTTTATAGGCAGATCATTAATGGAGTGCTCTGAATTCATGCACCCATTTCCTCTGCTGTTTTATACCACAAGGTTGTTTAGGAGGACTATAAAATTGATATTGAGATTGGTTTGAGATACTTTTAACCGACTCAGAACTCAGAACCCACTGTGGATCCCATTATTCAACTTTGCACAGCACAGCACATCACAGCTGTCAATTTTAGGCTGATAACTTGATCTGCTGGTTTAAGGTCAACTCCTTATTAATCTGTGCAAAAAACCCTAAACAGACACCCCAAATAAGTCTTTTTCTTATGTCACTCCATTTATATTGTATTTATAGAATCACAGAATCATACTATAGTTAGGGTTGGAAGGGACCTTAAAGATCATCCAGTTCCAACCCCCTGCCATGGGCAGGGACATCCCACTAGATCAGGCTGCCCAAGGCCCCATCCAACCTGGCCTTGAACACCTCCGGGGATGGGGCACCCCCAACCTCCCTGGGCAACCTGTGCGAGTGTCTCACCGCTCTCATAGTGAAGAAATTCTTTCTAATGTCTAATCTAAATCTGCCCCTCTCCAGTTCATACCCATTGCCCCTTGTCCTATCACTACCAGCCTTTGAGAACAGTCCCTCTCCAGCTTTCCTGTATGCCCTTCAGGTACTGGAAGCTCACTATAAGGTCTCCTCAGAGCCTTCTCTTCTCCAGGCTGAACAACCCTAACTCTCTCAGCCTGTCCTTATATGGGAGGTGCTCCAGCCCTCTGATCATCTTTGTAGCACTCTTTGGACCCGTTCCAACAGTACCATGTCCTTCCTATGTTGAGGATTCCAGAACTGGACACAATACTCCAGGAGGGGTCTCACAAGAGAGGACTAGATAGGCAGAATCCCCTCCTTCACCCTGCTGGCCACGCCTCTTTTGATGCAGCGCAGGATACGGTTGGCCTTCTGGGCTGTGATCATGCATTTCCAGCTCATCTCAGGCTTCTCATCAAACAGCACACAAAGTGCTCTGCAGTGCTGCTCTCAATCACATCATTGTGTTGTTCAGTCTCAGCCTGTTTCTACTTGACATAGCCTGTCTAGGTCCCGCTCAGCAACTACAGGATAGCTCCTACAGGTGAAAAAGGAGACAATTGGCTTGGTTAAATGTTTTCTTTGGTTTTTTTAATGTGTTCGGGAAACAAATTTTCATCCCTCCTTTGTTGGTACTGTACTTCTCTCAGTACTTTCATCTAGTTAGAAAGTGTTAGGATATAAATACATAGAGCTATGTCTCTTCCAGGCTATTTCCACTCTGCAGCCAAGATTTGTAGTCCTATTTTGTTGAAAGCCAGAGAAGTCAACCAATGTGTTTCCTGATGACCCAAGATGCAAAGCAGAATGTACACACTTTTCAAGGCCTGCTCTTCTTGATAGATGGCTATATCCCAGTAAGGAGTGTATACACACATAATCCTTTGTGTTTGTAGCCTTGCTTTCAATCCTTCCTCTTCTCCAACTTGTGAAGTGAAACTAGTGCTGGCTAGAAATTAAAACTCCTCTTCTATGACTCTATAGGTAATTTTTTCCAAAATAAAAATTTGAAAGATTCTGTCATTCTGTTTTCCACACAACCAACCTGTGGCCTCCAACTGAATTTCCAACTACTTCCAGGTCCAAACCAGTCAGGACTCTCACAGGCACTGGAGCAAAACTGCACCCGTTATTTTCATTGCCAGATCCTGAAATCAAAGACCTGCACTCAAATTTTCAGAAGCAGTCAGTAATTCTGGAAGTGCTAGAAAGGGCTTGGATTTCTACAAAGTGCTGAGTACCATTCCTCTGCAAATCAATTGCCTCTGCAGCATTTCAAGCCAGGCATATAAACCTAAGAACCTCAAATCACTAGTTGGTCTTAAAAAGTCTTGGCTCTGAAGCCTGCCAAGTCAGCACCTTCTTTGCCAAAGAAAAGAAAGCAGCCAAAGAAAGAAAATAGATGAGCCATCAGCTCTGAGCATAATTTCTACTGATTCAGTTCTTAGTTCATAAGCTATCTGGAAGGAAAAAAGGGAAGCGTATCAAGAGAATGTTTTAGTTCTCATAAGACAATTTCCAAACGCCTTTAAAACAATAAGTAAAGAGCTTGGTGGAGTAGTTATCCTTTCTGTACACTCATAAGGAAGAGGAATTAATTAAATTTTAATTATTAAAGACATAAAACCAGTATATTAATTAAGTGGTTTCCAGTTGCAGTAAATGATGCATCAGCAATTTTTTTTTGTATCTTATTTCACTGATGACAGTCAGTAATGGGCTTTCAGGCTCAGTGCAGGCTCCAAACACTGGCAACAGCAGGTTGGGAAAAGAAGCCAAGAAATCTTTTAACATTAAAAAGCAGAGCTCTGTCACTAATTATGTTAAAAGTCAAGTTTGCAATTGCAAGTAGATAGTCTGAGTGGTAAAGTGAATGTGGTATAAGCCATAACCTAAGACACTAAGGACCAAGAATATGTTGTAAACCAGAAACACAATTCTAGTCTTGCCTGGGCTAAACTAGGTTCTCCAAATTTAAACCTTATTGTCTAGCTAGGAGGGGTTTGATGGAGGAGTAACTTGCTCAAGCTCACAGCGAACAAGGAAGTGATACTAGCTGGAAAAAAAAACCCAACCCAAAAAACCTAAGGGAAACGTTTGCCATTTTTCTTGTTAGAGCATACCCACCTCACTTCATAAGCTAATATTCCTTGGTAACTGCAGTTATGCTATAACTATAGCTCACAAGGACTCTTCTCTCTCTCTCTCTCTCTCTCTCTAACTTGAAGTGCCAACACTTTTTAAAGTGTTCATAGACATACCTATGAGGAAAGTTTTACGTTGGCAGGGAATCTTTGGGGTTTTTTCCCCCATATGCTTTTCTTTTCAAATCTGCAGCCTAAAGTCTTAAAAGACATTCTTCAGTAAAGTCACCAGCAGACACTGAACCCAGAAATCAAGTAGAATTATTGTCCAACTGCTTGCCATAAGTATTTGGAGTTACACAGGCAGACTATAAACAAACTACTGATCATGCAGAAATACGTCTGTTTAATTGCCACACTTCAGCCTGGAGGTGCACCAGAGCACCAGAGAGCTCCCTCAGGTTATGCTTGCTCCCAATGTACCAGTATACATCACAGTTTTTAACACCAAGGTCTCTAGATAATTTAGTGTTTCAAACTTTCATTTTGTACTCATCGTTTCAGTTGGAGTTACCTGGGATGCCTGTTAGGAGCTGTCCCTTTTTCTGAGTTTCAGTGCCAACAGCCAAACAATTAATGAATGCCTTTATTCCCTCTCCTCACCATTTCACCAGAATTTAGGACCACTGGAGAATTTTGGCCTGACAGTGTTCAACTTCTCCCTTCTATGAAAGTAGAGTCCAGCTGCCCTGTGCAGGCATGTAGGGCCACTAAATGATACAGCCCTGTTCAGGCACTTGGGGATGAAACCCACAGCAGGAGGATGACTGAGAGAGGAGATACCTAATTAAATCAAAGGAGATGTATTTGAACTCCAATTACATTTGAGGGACATATGACTTGAAGCTCCTGGATCATAAATACATCTACAGCTGGTGACAGCACTTACAGTGACTACTTTTTACAAAATATCTTAGTCATTGGTACATTTGTTCCTTTGCCAGAGGTAATTTAAACCTACAAATTTCAAGACAGCAGTCTGGACAATACCAGAAGAAAAGCTCTATTGCATTACTCTGTCAGTTTGTACTATTTATTAATTTGCCATCTATTATTTTTCAGTTGCCTATTTGTCATTACACAGTCAGTGGGATGATTCCAAATTATTTTGGAAGCAGAAAAAATGAAAGGAATCATAACTGTAGCTCCATGGCTCAAACAGCTCCTGGGCAGTGGCACACAGTGGTGTTCCGGTCATCACTACTTGGTTGGGTGAGATGTTCTTACTGAAACAGCTATGTTTTGTGGATATTTCCTGGAGTTTTCTGTAAGACCACAGTAAATTCTAAATTCTGTAATTCCCCTTGTTCCCTCAAGGACAGTGCAACATCTTATCTAACAATGGTCCCAGTAAGCTTTTCTTCTTCAGAGCGATTGCTTCTTAAAATAATGCAGGCTGTGGAAATCTAGACTCACTAATCTAATAACTTTATATTTATCTGCTTTCTATAATGTGACATGTGCCAGAAACCTCTCAATTAAATATAATAGCTGAACCATATAACCCTGTTGAAACAACAAAGCATATTTTACTTGGATAGGAATCATAGAATCATAGAATCACTAGGTTGGAAAGGACTCACTGGATCGTTGAGTCCAACTATTCCTAACAATCCCTAAACCATGCCCCTCAGCACCTCATCCACCCATACCTTAAATATCTCCAGGGAAAGTCACTCCCTGGGCAGCCTTTTCCAGTGCCAAATGACCCTTCCTGTGAAAAATTTTTTTCTGATGTCCAGCCTGAACCTCCCCTGGCGGAGCTTCAGGCCATCCCCCCTTGTCTTGTCCCCTGTCACTTAGGAGAAGAGGCCAGCACCCTCCT
Source organism: Cuculus canorus (assembly GCF_017976375.1). Taxonomy (NCBI): domain Eukaryota; kingdom Metazoa; phylum Chordata; class Aves; order Cuculiformes; family Cuculidae; genus Cuculus; species Cuculus canorus. The sequence goes on along the minus strand of NC_071401.1, from coordinate 102,812,863 downwards.
CTCCACAACCTCCTTTCAGGTAGTTGTAGAGAGCAATAAGGTCTCCCCTCAGCCTCCTCTTCTCCAGGCTAAACAACCCCAGTTCCCTCAGCCTCTCCTTATAAGACTTCTTCTCCAGCCCCCTCACCAGCTTCATTGCTCTTCTCTGGACACAATCCAGAGCCCCAACATCCTTCTTGTGGCGAGGGGCCCAGAACCGAACATAGTACTCAAGGTGCGGTCTCACCAGTGCTGAGTACAGAGGGAGAATCACCTCCCTGGACCTGCTGGTGACCCCATTTCTGATACAAGCCAGATCAATTTGTTTCAATGGTCTGCAGAAATTTTATTTTTAACTCACAGTCTTGTTTTTGTGAAATGTAATTTTGGAAAGAAAGGGGAACATTTTCTGGGCTTTCCAAAATATCTAAAATTTTCAGTGCTTATTCTTTCCTTAAAGGAAGAACAGGTAACTCCACATTGGTGGCTTGCATTTAATGGGATGAACAAAATCCATTCTGTCCTCACAATATGGATCAAACACATAGGAAAAGTTGTTCAATCAGCCTTCTCAGGATAAGGAAACAAACACCAAGTCAGTGACCTACAGAAACACATGAAAGCAGCAGCATGATGCAATCCAAGATCAAATGCACTTCCTGATCACATCTCCAAGACAGGGTGCAGTCTGCCATAACATATCCCATGGTCGATCACCATGTAGCAGCTATCAGCCTGCACTTGTTGGTACGCTCTGGGCTCAGCGCTGTGCCCAACATCACCCAATGGGATATGTGGATCTGTATGGGGTCTTAGAACAGGTGGCACAAATCTGAACATTGATCACCTCCCAAATTTACTTCCAGTCATGCAATGCCTGCAACAACCTGTGAGGAATTTGTGGCCGCTCTGAGCAAAGACCGTGAGTCCCTGTGCAAGTGCTGCAGTTTATCTGTCCCTCCAGAAAATACACCATGAGCAAAAGGCCAGAGACTTGGAAAAAAAAGGCAACCATTGCCTCTGCCACTTTAGAGTTCTCACCCTACGCTTAGCCTAGCTTTCTGAAAAGCCCACTAAATGTATCGACACCGTTTTATCTAGCTTCCATCCTGTAGTTGAAACATTGCTCAGTAAAAGGCTGGCAAGGATATGCTACTATATTGACCACCTGCTCTTCCCTTTGCCTTCCAGGAAAATGAGAAACACACATGTGGTTCCTGAAAAAAACCCAACCCACCATTAAGCACTGCATATGAATTAGGCTTTTATGTTCAAAGTTTCTGTGTCGCACTTATGGTAATTTAGCTGTAAACATCTTAAGGTGTTCAGCCTGATGGTAGAAATGAAAGTACAGCAGCTGGGGCAATTAATTGATATACCTCCTGCCATTCAAATACCTCATGACCAAGTCACACTTCCCTGCATTTTTCTTCTGTCATATGAGGAGCAAATAATAAAGCAGAGCTTCTGATAGCATCACAACTCATTAGAAATGAGACTACAATCGGTGTGGGAGCCCTCCTCTCCAGAGGGGAAACTGTCTGTGAGAGGAAATCTGGCAATAGGCCAAAGATGTGTTAAAGTAATATGTCATGTGAAAGTGGAGGTCTTTGCAGCATATAAATTACCTTATTCTATTTATTTAGAAAAGATGCGGGGAACTGTCCATCTCTAATAAATACAATGCCCCTTACTTGAACAGATTTAATTATATTTAGAATTTCTGTATGGAGCCCACACTATCTTTCTTCAGACCGCCTCAAAACCCATCCCCTATAGCAACAAGCAGTGGGTCAATTGAAAGCACATGGTACATGATAAATGTCTTCATATAGTGTGCCTGGCAGGGCTCCAGGTGAATCATATACTAAATATGATAGTGCTTTGTTGTCAGGAGTCTGTCACCAGCAAAGCTCTGCAAAGAACTGCAAAAGGGAGGAAGAACATTATCAGCTTAACAAGCGATGCTTAGCTCTGATGATTCTACTTTAGAATTTTTAGGTTGCATTTTCAAGTGCTTTTCTTTTCAAATGAAGCATAAAGTATTAAAACACACATCAAAGGATTGAATTGTTTCCATCCCTCACTTTAAACAATGTGCAAATCCTGCTCTTTTTGTGATTCTAACTTAGTCTATATCTGGTCTTTGCTTGCTTTATTGATTTGCCTTATCTTGTCATTGGGACTCAATGGAGAAATAAAATTGAACTGACCATTAACCCTCTCAGAGGGGTTCTTAGTAGTATGAACTGAAATGTTTTTCCAAAAGAAAGAGCTTCTTAAAGAGAAGGTATAAAGAGTATGAACATCACTACTGAGGAAAATGAGCTAGAATTAGGGACGCTGAAAACAGGGCATTGGCTGTTCTTCTTATCTTGGCTGTTCTTATTTTCCTTCTTTTGCTAACAAATGTATGTCAAGGAGTTCACAGAGAAAAAGATACATGAGATCTCTAAAAGGTTATTGATTGAAACTACTTAACTGGCCTGAATTTGTAGAGTAGAAGGGGAAGCCACATCCTGCAGAAGTATACTTCAGTAGGTGTTACCCTTCTCCATTCTTCTTGCCTCAAAAGAAGTAGGAGATCCTCAAGTGTCTTAAATCTTTCTGCAGGCATTAGTTTCCAACCAGTTATCTATTTCCTTCTCCAGGACTGGAAATCATTGGCGATATATGCAGCTTCGGCCAGTCCAATAGTTTCTGAGAAACAGAAGATGGAATATGAAACCTGAAGCGTTCTAATCTAGCACTGATTAACAACACCTCCACATATCTGACCTAGGAAGAAAAAGAGTCATGCTTTTGCTCTTTTCTTTGAAAGAGCTGAACCTAGCACACAACTGCAGGTCATAAGAGGTCTCCAGAAGCACTGCCTTGACAAAAGGAATGCAAAACTAGCAAGGACCAAAGAGTTTGAACACAGATAAGATATGGCAACTCTTTGAAAGCTGACCGCTCCCTAAAGTTAACTTTATAGTGAAGATGTGATTATAACTTTTCAACAAGACTTAAATCTTGCTGAGTCCAATATTCAGGATTAATAATTTAGTAGGTGAATAAAGATCTGCATTGCTCGGTGTCCTATTACAGAGCAGAAACTTTAAGTAGATTCCCAGAGAAGACAGAAGACCACATATGGATGATACTTCTCCTTGGCATTTCTGGAACATCTTCAGGTAGCTCGTAAATCCCTCTATTTCTATGTAATTTTCACAGTTTCTATGTGTTTTTAACAGATTCGCTTTCCATTTTCCTTCTGAACCCATACACAATTTTAAAAGACACATGCTTTTATCTCAAAGACACACACAAACATACCACCCACTGCATATTTATCTCCTTTCATTTTGAATCACATTCCTTTAAGCTTTATAATACACAATCAAAATAAAAAATAGCTTTGTAGTGATGCTTCTATACCTGATGAAGTTTTCTAAATATTACTTAATCCATTTGTAATCTAAAATTTTCTTATTGCATTCCATGAAATTGTCAATATCATAGGTTTGCTTAAAATATATTTTTAAAGTATCTCCATCACTGGATTTTTTTTTTACAGCCTCAATTCTTATATTTCATAGAAAACTCTAAGTGGATAGAAGCACCTGAAATGAGAGAGCTTTGGTCCTTACAATCCCAAACACTAAACATGGTCAATGTCATTCAACCACGAGAATGATACTTGTCAACTATGTGACTCATACTGCTTTTTCTAAAGATATGAATGGTTTGAGTATACTGTTGGCTGAGCTTTAGGATGATCTGCTTGTGAGATACATATGTATACAGAGAAAATATTATCTGTTAGCATAATGTGACTGAAAGGAAAGGAGCGAAACTGTATCAATTTACATATGATGAATACCTGATTTATGCACAGTACTTGGATCAAAACCTGCTTTGATTTTCAGCCCAGACGGGAAATTGATTTGCATCAGTTTTACATAAGCTGGAGTTGCTCTGTTTTCTGCTGGAAAATTTCAACACTCATTCACCAGTTTTCTTCACTAGGTATACTTACTAACGATGTTGCAAAATGTTTTTTAAAGGCTACAAATAGAAAAGCTAATGTTTTAGTCTCATTTTGTACTCGCCTAGGAGATTCCATAATGCAAAGTGCATCCCTGAATCTAGCCCTTTCAGCTACCTTTATTATTACTATTACTATTACTATTACTATTACTATTACTATTACTATTACTATTACTACTATTGGTTTTCTTTTACTGCATTATTCCTATAATAAAACCGGTAATTTAAGTTGATGCAATATACTCTGCGAATGTTTTCAGATTCTAATTTGGTAGCATATGTTAAAAAAGAATATTTTAAAAATCTCTACAGTGGTATTAACCAGCATTTTCTTTCTATTTACATTTCTAGTATGATGCAACATTTGTTTTGGTAGCTGAAACTGTAACCATTTCTATTCTGGCCTTAGAATCCCTACAGTCTGAGTTCACAGTCTTGTAGTGATTAATAAACCCTGAATTGTCTTATTTGAAGCAATGGTGATGTTTTAAACCTACAGATGTATGTACAATATAGACCTGATATTTTGTTAAAATTTCTAGACTCAGAGGAATAGCTATCAGGATAACAGTTCCCCATCCTCTTGGATCTTGCATTGTGGATACAGAAGTGCTTCAGCTATCTCCCTTAAAAGAAAGAAGAAAAGAAAAGAAAAGAAAAGAAAAGAAAAGAAAAGAAAAGAAAAGAAAAGAAAAGAAAAGAAAAGAAAAGAAAAGAAAAGAAAAGAAAAGAAAAGAAAAGAAAAAAGAAAAGAGAAGAGAAGAGAAGGAAAGAGACTAAGAAATTAGACCTCATCAGATTTCCACTCAAACACATCTGCTGTCTTCCATTTAATTAGTCTCTGCAAAGTAACTAAATGGGCCATTGGAAACTAACATGCACAATACTGTCAACTGTAAAACAGATGATTTTGTGTCTATTTGCTGAGAATTTGAAGTATAGCTTTCCTTTGCAAATCACATTGGCCAGAAACTTAACAAAATTAAAGAAGTCAAATCAGATGAGTTAGATTCTCTACGCTCTTGACCTTTCAGTAAACTACCAATGTTATAAGGCTAAAGATAAAAAATTGAAGATAACCATATTGCCTATATTAAGCATTATAACTCAGTATACAAACAATCAAAACACTCTCCATATGTAAAGACTAGCCTGTTCCATCTCCTCCCCTAGTACAATTTACAGCAGTATTTTTGAGTCTGGGAACTCTAGCATCATCTATACTCCTTAAGTTCCTTGAACGAAGTGAAAAAAACATTTTTCTGACTTTAGATAGGGCCTTCTCTTGAATACTATCACTTCCTCTTTACAAAAACTGATTTTCATTCATATGTATTGTAACCTTACTACCAGCCCAGATACTAGATGATGATCTGGGGAGAGATCATTCTTATTAACTTCTGGCAGGAAACTTCTGGGAACCTGGTCTGCAGAATTGTCTTCAATGAAACCTATGATGAGATGGATTTTGGAATTCCTATGTTGCTAAATAACAGTGATGGGACACTCTCCCCAAAACATCACTCAGCCCTCCCAGGGAAGGAACAATCATCAGCTCCCACTGAGAGGTATCATCTCAGCCGGAGCACAACAAAGAAGGGATTGGGAAAGAAGCAGATTTCCCTCTGCTCCCACTCACGTTCCTTTCACACAACACACAGCAAGCAAAGCAACGCGATAAACTCTGTTTAACATAGATGTATAGCTGTGCAGTTCCAAGTGATATTCCTTGCCTAGTCTCTCTGCTGAGACCTCTGCACAAAGAGTTGTCTTCAAATATGGATTCATCAGTATTTATCAGCCAGGCCACTGCCAAAGAAAATCTTGAAAAAAGTTTAGCCAAATGCTCCAATTGCCTTACATTAACAGTGAGCTTAAACACACAGCTGTTCAAAAACTAAAAGGCATTTGCAGTGAGGCTATGATTCAGGCAGCATTACCTTAGGGGATTTCTAAGCTCATGAGAAGCAAGATTTGTCTACATAACACAAGAGATTTGCATAGATAACACATAAATCTATTAGGAAGTAATGATAGCTTTGGAGCATAGCCAGTCGTGCAATGCTGCAAAAGGTGGGTAGCAGCCACCACAATATAAACATTTTGACTGGGGAGGGCTGGCTTCATGGAGGGTGGGGGGAGAAAGTATAAGTCAGTAGGCAGTTATTCTACAATCTGCTTGAAGACACATATATACCAAAATGTGATAAAATTTCTTTTCTTCATTCTCAGCTAGCGAGGTTTTACTTTAATCTCATGCAATATTGTGTGGCAATTAAGTTGAAGTAGAGACTGGCACATCTAACAGGCAGAAACAGATTGTTTGTTTGGAAGATGCATTCAAAAAATCAATATGAATCTATTTGTTGAAGGGTAGTGTTTTAGAGAAATATCCACTGTCCTCATTTCAGTTCTGTCTGCTTACTGAAAACACAGTGTAGAAAAAAATTGGAATGGCAACATATGCTAAACACATTTAAGAACCTGCCAGACAAAAGAATGTATAGTTATTATCAAGTAAATTCTTGCCTGAGTTCGATAACTTCCTTCACTTATACCAAGTATGACTTTCAAGCAGTTTAGGCAAGAATACTTCATGTGGAATCCTGTCATAAATCCTGTGATGAGTTAAGTTTTATTCTTTATACTTAGATTATATTCCTCTAACTTTAACTCTCTTTTGGACGACATATGACTTCAAGTCTGATACCTTGTCCATCCTAGAAGTTTTCAGATGTGTGACTTGTATAAAAAAGATCTTTGCAAGAGCCACACTCTGAAAAAAAAAAAAATTAGTGTTGAGTAAAGTTGATATATGTAAATATACTCATGGAAAATTTGAATAGGATCGCTAGGAAAGAAAAAGCTCCACTTCCATTATGTAGTAAGCCACTCTGAGCTACATAATGCAATTGACTGGATATCATGGTCTTGTGGATGAGGAAGGGCTGATTAAAAAACAAAGAAGAAAGGTAGTATCTTGCCTTAGGGAAGAGGTAATAGATTTGCATGTGGTTTAGATGGTATAAAGTGGGTGACAAAAAGTCTAAAGGAGTAGAGATACCTGCCAGAGAAAAAGAAGAAAGCAGAATTGTAGGAATTCTGGACCATCTTTACCTTACATAAATGCTATGCATGGCAATTAATTATCAGCAAAGTAGTCCACAGAGAACTTTTATGAAAAATTGCAGATGAAGCCTCTTATTCTAGTGCTGCAAAAATACTTATACAGAAAATTTAATTTCTATTGGGCCACTCAGAGAGAAACTAAATGAGCAAGATTTCTAATTTTCATTCCTAAAGTAAAATGGATTATCATGTTGCATTCTGCTTTCAAATAGAAATGAAGTAATAAACACATCTGAAAAATAAAAGAAATGTCTTAGACTGCTTCAAAAATATATTTTGATTAACTTCTGGGTTAATTGCGAAAAAAATAATCTACATTAATTTTAAGTAAACTCAATGTAACAAAATAGATAAAGCCTGAAAATTAATGCCAAGAAATAGCTTGGTACAAGTTGATCACAAGACTCCACAGTATCTAAAGGAATCTTCCATGTTTAATGAAGCATTGACCAATCTATAACTCAATAAATTTGTAATAATCTTGCTTTTGGTCTAAAATGTTAAGGTTGGTCAGTGTTTAATTAATGAATTCTCCCTATAGCTATACTATTTTTGCCTAAGGCTTCTTCATATATAAGGAAAAGTCGCCATCTTACTATAGTGAGACTGGAAAATCTAGACCTTTTCTTCCAGAATTGAGCATCTTATAGTGTATGACCACTATGAAGTTTCTAAAGACGGATATAAATGTGTAATTAAAATTCAACTTTCTAAGCTGAATGCTGAAGAAGATGACACTGGACGTTATGCATCACTACTGAGCAAAGAGGAAGTGTTCAGACAACCCATTAATTGGTACCAAGTGGGACAGGGATAGTCATCTAGTGCAGACTGATGCATTCCAGAGACACATGCTTCCCTATTCACACTGCCATATTGCTATAGCCTTGGACTAGTGTAGCAGCTACGGCTCAGTGCTCTACTGAGTCAACTATGCTACTTCTGGCTTTTCTGCCAGATGGAAATGATCCCACTTCTTTTCATTTTACTTCCTGTCAAATTGCCAGCTCCTTCTTTGGTCTATGAAATTGGTATCCTCATCTCTGTTGAAAGACCATGAAACTAAGACTTGTGGAAATCAGCAGTAACATTTATGAAAGGCAGGATACAGAAATTCTTATAATTGAAACTTCAGACTCTTCCTTTAAAATATAAGAAAATGGTGTAAAAGTAAGCCATATACAGACCTATTGATATTTACCATATTTATGCTAAATCTCATATAATTCATTCATCCAGGAAGTCAAGAATTTGTCCTCTTTCTAAAACAAAATAATAATATTCTTTTTCTGCTTAAATCATTAGCGTTGCATGTAACATGCTATTCTAATCAGCACGGCTAGAATGCAAATAAAAAATGCATTTTCCTATTCTCTTTCTCATATTATTTTGATATTGATTTGCTAATTCCCTCTGGTGGAACACCAACTGTCTTATTGTGTTAAAATGATTTTAGTCATAAGGTGAATTAAAAGTTCAATTTCCTATTACTATTTTTCACATCATTTTTTATAGTATCACATATCCTTTATGCTATTCTTTCCCATAGTGTGCTTATGCAATAGCCCATCTGCATTGCATAATTAATGACATACAAGGTGTTTCATTAGAGTGTGCCTCGGTTATGATATCTCTGCTTTCTAAACAGAAATTTCCTGTTTTCTCAGTTGATTTGCTGATACTGAGTACTTCCTTAGGAGTTACAATTTATGGAAAATACAATCTCCTATATCCTCTTTGCAGAAGATACCAATTCCATGACATCAGCCCTGAAAGACTGTTAGATACTGTACAGTAAAAGGTACAGTAACAAGTGATTATACTCCCTTCCAAATTACTAGATAGTCATTTTTTTTTGTTACAAGCTCTTGGAGTATCTGGTTGTGAGTCCTGATGTCCCTCTGTATGAATCTCCTGCTTCTCTTCCTTGTTCCCCTTCAAAACAGCTTCCCCACTATAAACAGTGTTGTGTTTGTTACTTTACAGTAAAATTGTGCAGAAGAAAATCCCAATGTCAAGCACAACCAAAATAAGCTATTGCTTTCTGTCTCTTGTTCTTGTTGTGATCCTGCCACACTGTGTGAAGGAAGGAGATAGATTTTAAATTACAAACCTCAACATTTTTCTTTGAGTTAGAGATGCCTAAGACTTTGGTTAACATTTTCGATCACCCTGCAGTTTGTCAGCCCGAGAAGAATGGTTTGGGCCCTTAAGTTGAACTTGTTACATTTGTAGAATATGAACAAGGGATGTGAAGAACAGAAAGAGCCACAAGAGTGCACTTAGCACTCCTTTACGATCTTCCCCTTCTACAGGTATGCTAGGTATAACAGAAGACCAAAGTTGTGTAACAGATTTAAATGTAATATGCAAAGTGTGGATATCTATGATATCTGCCATTATCAAAGGTCTTATGAATATAATAATAAGAATTTCTTTCAGTGAGACTATCATGTTCCTAGGAAACGAACCTTGATCTTTTATGCTACAAGGCACAACAAATCCTCAGACCATGTTTTTTGACCCAGACACTTGTGAAAACTCTCACAATGAAGTAATGGGTTGAAGAATCATGGAGAAACAAGGCCACTGCCTGTGAACATGCAGATGCTGCCTGTATCTATATGTCTGGAAAATTGCTTGTATAATTACGTTGTATAATTACGTGTAATTTTATGGTGGAAGGAGATATAGCTGCTTGTGTTTCCATTAGAAGGGAATGCTAGGTGGATAGGCACAGAGGAGGCAAATGCAAGATTCCCACAATGCATGATCCAGGATCCAGGCTGTCTGCCTCCATCACATACCTACCTGCTTTACAGAATGCATGAGCCATCAATCTTCTGTCTTCCAACACACAGTTTGACCCTTCTTTTCGTGAATAGGGAATAAAAAAAAAAACCAACAAAACAAGCTATACTGTCACTTCTCTGTCACAAATACTTTTCATTTGTTTTTAGACACCTTGGTGGCCATTTCTCTATGATTTCTTAGACAGAAACATCAATAGAAATCTCTGTTTATTTTTAAAGAAGCTTTGTTGATCTCTGCTCAGGTAGTTCTAAGAAACTATTTAGAGTCAGCTGGGAATTGTGCAACATGCTAGAAAACTGCATCACACCGGCCCTTTTGGCCTGCCTTTTACTGCTCACTACCCAGCCGACACAGGAGAAATAAGGCAGACTGAGAGCACAATCCTAAAGTTCCTCACCTGAGTCATATTTTCATATCATCATATCTGCAGTCCGAAGGCAACAACCTGCCTCTTCTGTTGTTCGGCATGAGGCATTTTGCTAAGTATATTTCAACATGACAAGTCTCTCGAGAGGCTGAAAACAGACATCATTTTCTCTGTAAATTCAACTACCTTATTCTTGCATGCGTATGGTGAATGGATGATTTTTCAAACATTTTTTCCCTACGGAAAGAAGACAATAAGACACATTAGAAGTTCAAGGACAAGCAAGCTGCAAGTGTGTCTGAGTCAGGTTAGTTGTCCCTTTGGGCAGCATCGTTCCCATGGACTACCAGGCACTAAATGATACAAAAACACGATCAGGAAAGAGTTCCTCTCTTAGATTATGAGTTATTAAAATTTATTCACTAAAAAGGCTCTTTAATATCTGGAGAAACCTGTTCAAATTTACACAATTATTTATGATTATTACTATTAGTATCATTCTAATAATTATTGTCTTGCAATATTGTCTATCTGACTCAGCTTGTTTATGCCTAATAATTAGCAAAGTGCTTGACTTCTACTTTACTCAAACAAAGCACCAAAGAGCCATGACAATCAATTGCTGAAGTGACTGAAAGCAAAATTGCACAGCAAGCACGTATACTGAAATGGTGATGATTTGTAGGACTCTGTAAATCACACAGCTCAAAAAAAAAAAGACTAACAATACATCAGTTTTTCCATCAGCTTCAGATGCCAACCTCAGATTTGACCTACAGCATGTCTGAATTTGCAGACTTCTTCCTATAACTAACTAAAATTTTGCAAGCACAAAGTAATAAATATATTCAGTACAAGAGAATGCACTGTTTTCTGTTCTAATAACTTTGTGGCATCAGATTTTGACTTTCAGGTAAGAGGTCAAAAAGTGTGTTAATTAGCCTAAGAAAATTTAGTTAACAAAATGTTTGTCATTAACTGAGGTAATTCTTTATTTAAGAGTAGCAAAAAATATTTTCCAGAAGTCAATATTTGAAAGAAACTGGCTAAACATAAACACTTATGAGTTCTTTGGGGCCAGTTAGTGTTCATTACATTTTTTATTCAAATGTTACTTTCTTTAATATTTTAAGCTATCTAGAATACTCCAGTAGCTTGAGACTATACCTTAGCAACTCTATCATCTTAATTCTTGTCTGATTTATGAGAAGTCTGATGGTACTACATGTGGTAGTGCTCCAGAAATGGTACCTTCAGAGCAGCAAACATCTACTCACCGTCTTTGACTACCACTCACCTTAAACCGTTCTGGATGAAGCAATTATTATTATATTGGAGATAATAGAGTTTACTATGTCTAATCCAATCCAGCTAATGCTTTCGTTTATAATATATTCTTGCAACTGACTCTTGACAGTTGCGTTGCCCTCTACAGTTTGCTGCAGTGCCTTAGTATGTGAAGACAATACAACCCCTGGGAAAAATGTTCTGCTGTTCTTGTGGAAATCAATTTCAGAGTCAAAATCATTTCACAAGCAGAGTTCATACTGTGCAAGACAGGATGCTGCTCACATTCCATCCCAGTGAGCAGGTTCTGCTCTGCTGTACTGCTTTGTGGCATCCTTCCAGCATCAGTCCTTGGATAGAACAAAAAAATTGTAAATGATCCCACCTGAGGCAACTGTGCAGAAGGAGAACTTACTTCCTACATTTATAAAACTATTATTTCTGCAGTTTTCACAATTTATCACTATTAATATACTATTGCAGGTGTCATGTCACATTTTTTTTTTTTCAATTAATATCATGACTCATTTGTTAGGTTGTCTCAGTTCATAATTTTGGAAGGCTGATGCTGAAAAGATCTGTTGTGGGATTCAGGTTAATTTAATATCAATTGTGGAAAACAGTGTGTCTTTAAGGCTTCTTATGCTAGGTCAAATTTTGCTCATCACTGAAGATTTCCCCTATAGAAAGGAGAAAATACTTGCCTGATTGAGCAAAGAGCAGACCAGCATCACAGAGAACAGAGAATAGATACATCAGACCAGAATGTGCCAGTGGAATTCAGACAGCATAAAGCAAATTAACAAATCAGTGCAGAAGAGACGAACACAGGACTGGAGCAAAACAGCCACCCTGTTACCTCATGAAACAGGTGGCTCTTTAGGAAGAACGAGAAAAGATTTAAATGATCTTTAGAAAGGAAGGAATATGGGGAACAGGTGTATCTACAACACAAAATACAGAAGTGGAGTTGCAAGTGGAATAAAAGCTGGTAAGGACTATGAACTGGGAGATAAGAAAGTTGATTTTTTTGCACAGGAGACTAACAGCTAATAACAGGTCTGTTAGCAGCGAAGTTATGAACAGAAAAGTTTTAGCAGAAGTTTGTCAATGAGTTTTGTTGGAACACAGAGAATCAAAGTGATTTGCATTGCTAATTCTTGTGGAAACTTTCATTCCGTATGTATAAATACATTGAAAAACCTACCAGTCAGATCTCAGACAGAGGGACATTTTCACACAGTGCCCACATCAATATATATGGAAATGGAAATAGTGTCTAACACCTATTAATTTGTCTAAGAAATTAAAAATCATTACTACTTATGAAAAATCTATATCATTTATCCTGGGACAACATAGATTTAAAAAGGCCTCTCCTCTTGTCAGTAAAATTGATGCTAACTAAGCATTGTGTAATAAATCACTAACCTAATGCTGAAGTGAAAAAATCTTCCTAATTTTGATTTCAATGAAAACTGGATTGAGGAAAGAAAACTTGCAAATAGAAAAAAATCACAATTGCCAGATAAAGAATTATCATCATAGTACTTTTAAAATAACATTGAAAACAAAGTATGTATAAAAAATAGAAGCCAAGATACTGAGATCTCAGAAGGGATGTTGATTTACACCACCTGAGGATCTGGCACTGACTGTAGAAGAACAATCAGGTTTTTTTCTTCCAAACACCGAATAGTTCTTACTACAGTACGATTATATTATAATATGACTAGGAAATGCTGCAAATGGATCTAATTATTATTATAATCCTAACATTATAATCTTGAAGTCCTTGTCAAATGTTATTTCCAAGACATAAAGAGATGTCCTACAGGCAGAAGAATTAAAATAAATAGATTAAATAATTTCCTACTCGCGAGATATTCTAAAAAGCTAATAGGTTTAGATTGCAGATTGGATTCTGTAGCAAAGATATTTGATTTTCTTGTCAAAATTTAACGATCTTACAGTGCTCCATCAATCATTATGTATAAGATAGGCTAATCTGAAAAATCAAACTCAACAATAACAATCCAGACAAAATTTTGGCAATGTGCATTAACTAGGGGTCAAGTAGGATTATGCCTTTAGTCTAATGTTTTTGGTGGTCTTGGATGTAGGTCTAGTTAGTACCAGTACATGTGCTATACTATTTCAGATACATAGCAATGGTTCTGTTACAAAATAAATAAATAAATAAATGCTGTTTGCCGATCCAGTGAACACTGAAATCCTCCAAAATTTAGATGACTGGAACTTATTTGTAATTACTTGCATGGTAAATATTTAAGCTAAGGCAGATAGTATAAGTGAATCAATGTCTGCAACAACAGGATTCTTCCAAACCCATTAGTTTGCTTTCACTGATTTTAGAAAACCATCCTAATAATTCCTCATGAAACAGCCACTCCCTCTGTAAGTAAAGGTTCACAATTACTTCAGCTGTGAAGGGATGTTATCCCTTATATCTTGAAATATATCACACCGGAAATAAGACTAGTCATTTAATCTGACCTTTGCAACACTTGAACAGTTTCCAGATGACTTCCAGACAACAACAGTGCCTCTTTGGAAGTAACTCTTTCCTGATTAAGGGAATCAAGTTATTTTTTTTAAAAAAAGCTCTCCAAGTGCATAAATATTATAAGTCAGGTCAGCATTATTCTAGTATGAGCCAATGTCTCTTATCTTACATAGTTTTGGTAGTACTGCCATCTGTTACATTTAAAAGCTTTCAAACTGAAAGAGAAGGAATATTCTATAAGCAAATAAATTCTACAGTGTACCACCTGCACTTCTGCTTGCAAGACCTGACAAAAAAATCACCTTTGATATCCTTTATCTTACAGATGTCTCTCCAGAGTCTTGCTAAAGAGACAACGTGTGGTGTTGCTAAAGAGACAATGGTTCCTGTGGAATCTGATTGCTTCCCTGACAGAGCACCTCTCACTCTGTGGGGGAAGAACAGAAAAGCACCTGATTGTCTCTGTGCCATTTGGAAAACAATTTGGTGAAAGGATGGATGAAGAGTGGTAGTGTGAGCCATGAAATCTGAACGTGTCAGCTGTGAAGTCACGCGCAACTACCACAGATCTTGTCAGAGTGAGGATATTGCATTTTCTCATCAACAGTGACCTAGTGCTTCCATGCATGCTAGGTGTTTTTTCAGCTCCATAGAGGTACAAAACCTACCCTTGTTCAGTGCAGAAAACCCCTTTTGCCCAAAGGCAGGCAATTCTTTGGACATAAAGAGGTCTGAAAGAGAGATCTTGCATTTGTAAGTGACAAGATACAATACCAGATCATAATTTCCTCCTGAGCTACCAGCAATCTGAGAGCGAGATCTCTTCAAGATCTGTAGCTGTCTTCGTTGCTCTCTATAAGTCCTAGCTAGTGTTATGGTCACTAATACTGTTAGCAATGCATAATGCTATGGATGAGCTTTGCTGTTAGTGACAGCACAGACCTTAATGTTGAGCTTGTGGCACAAAGGTTTGATTCCCCACTCAGCCACAGACCTTTATGAACCACTATTAAAACACCATTTTTGTACCTCAGGTGCTAAATTATACAGTAGTTTTCCTTTTTCTCAAGCTTTTTGCAAGGATACATGCCTTGGAGTCAGTGAGAAAGTCAAGTATTTGTGATGCTGAAGAGAAACGTGGCTTGATGCAGTTGAAAGAAAACAAGAAGACCGGCAGAAAATTATGTCTCAAAAGTCCTTAATGCGTAAATTAGCTGAGGGACAAGGTTGCCTTTATTGTACAAGGGGAAAGTTCTAGTGTACTTTCTGAAATATAGATTTTTTTTAACAAATTAATCATTACTTATACTAATTAGCATAATGTAAATTAGATGCAATATCTGTAGTAAATATTATTGCACTCAAAATAGTGTTATGGATAAAGGGAACATGCTGTTTATTGCCTGACCAAATAGCATTTCACAGCCAAATACACCAAATTTTCCAGTGCAAAAAACTCCGTTAACAATGCAAAGACATCACCTGCACAAACCCACATTCCTAGTACTCACATCTTGTCTGTGGTGATGTTCTCACTCTCATGCCCTATTCCACTTCATTACACAGCTTCCCATCCCACCCTGCTCCCTTCCCCCTGGGCTCCCATGGAAGTTGTGAAAGCTGCCCTGCAGCCCCACAACATCCCTAAGGGCTGTGTCCCCTGCAGAGACTGCCTGCAGCTGTCAGCCCCTTCCCTGGTGTTACTGGCAAAGCTGGAGCTCAGACAGGCTGGGCAATGGGCACTTGGCCATGGGTGTCTTGTTAACCCCGCTCAGCTCTGCTCAGGCTGAGGGCAGCCCAGCTGCCTCTCTGACCCACCACAGCCTAATGCCTCCCTCCAGCAGCTGCAAACATGACCACGCTTACTGGGTTGCAATGCAAGAATGTTAATTTAAACTAAATGAAGGGAAGGTACACCGAATATGACTACTCTGTTCTTAATTACGCACTGAGGAAAACTACAGAAACTGATGGGAAATAATATTTTTAATAATATATAGTCTGTTGAAATAATTGACTTCCAATTCCTTCTTTGAGAAAATTATCATTATGCATATTCTCATAACGTATTTCATAAATGAAGAGTGATTCATGAAAGACCTGCTTGTTATGAAGAATTAAAGACATGCAACCACAGATTCAAATCTTAATTGAATGCTTTGTGTTTCCTAGTAATTTGATAATAAATCTTTCTTCATTTAGTGGTATAGGCTAATGTTAACAGGAAAATAATTTGGTTTTCAATAAAAAGGTCAGCTACTCTTCTGCTTCATTTCACCATATCCTGTGTTACACAAAATAAGTAACAAACATTTCTCACTTTTCTGTGGGTCTCCAGCAAGATTATTTAATGCAAATAATCAGACCTGAAAAAGTCCATTATTTATGTTGGAAAGGAAACTACCAAGTCAACACTCCTTCTAATATTAAAGATTCACCTAGCTGTACAATTATTTGTTCTGAGAAGTATGAATTTCCTTTCTGTGTTGTAAATTTAGGCTTTATTTTATGAGAGCAAGTCATTCCTATTCACTTATCCACGAGGCACCTGTTAAAGCAAGCTCTGCCCTAGGCAAGCCCAAGGCATGTGGCCATCTGGTAACAATGGCAAAATCATATTTACTAGCTACAAACTGCATTCATCCTTCAGTGTTTATATCAGTTGAGATGCAGCCCGAGAGGCGCTACCTTCCTCAAGGCAAAGGAATGTAGCACCACTGAAACCAATGGATACCAGAAGAGGTTCTGAACAACAGTGCCTATTGCAGCACTGATGCATGGCAGTGGAGGTTGCAGAAATGCTCTCACATGAGAAAAGTAAAATATTTTTCTTTCTACCAGAGAATGTGCATGGTTCCCGGTGGAAGATGTAGCTGTACATTATCTTAAATGTGCTTGCCATTCACCTTCCCAGTAATTTTTCTTAACAAAAAAAAAGGACTGCTCATAAAAATGCTGCCTACATTTCAAGGGAAATAGTAGCAAGTCATTCTTCTTTGAATTAAAATCCCTCCTTTTGTTTAAATCTTTGAGCTGCTTTACTCAGTCTATGACAATTCAATAATTATTTGCATACGATTGATTTTCTTCTAAAGCTAAAGTCATTAGACCTTTGGCTCAGAGCCAGTTTTGCCAAACCTGGATGGATAGGAATCAAATGGTAGCTAGATTCCAACTCTGAGATTTTCTTCAGCTGCTAGATTGTCAAAATAAAACGCTGAACAAACATTCATGTCTCACACCGTTATATTTATTGTTGAAAAACTACTGGTCGATATTTGCTTGCACACTAACTAATAGTGTGGACTATCTCAATGCCTATACAATATTATAGTTAATAACAATTTTGGTGCCTCACACCAGAATAAAAGTTGGCTTCAAAAAAATCAATAGACTTCCTGTTTTGTATCAGGGAAGACAGATGAACAATAAATCATGTATTTTGAAGTGATTGCTTAGTCTGACAACATGGTACTCAGAATTATTTTGTATGACAGGTGTGATTCACTGTAGAATCAATTTTTAATGTTAAATGTTTCTCTGAGTGCTTTTGTTGCTCTTGTTTATGGACAAGTCACTGCAATAATGTCACAATGAATTTTCAGAGCCAAAGTGTGTGATACAAGTTTGGAGTTCACACCACCAGTTTTGCCTGGTTGATGCCATTTGTGGATTAATCAATGTTAGAACAACATAATTTGACCTATGGTACATCATGAATATGACATCTGACTCCGGTAAGACAAACAGAATATACATAAAGAATAACAGAAAATTGATTTACTTAAATTAACATCTTAAAGAATGTAAAGTATCAAATGTAAGGATTCTAAGATTCTTCCAGAAAGAGGGCACTAACCAAGAAAAACAGCATCCACCAAAACAATTGACCAAAGTATGGCATGCAGCCTATGATGGTAATATTACATAAACAGGTCAAAATGGAGTGACTTAAAGGCAACTGCTTAGACTGAAAAATATTGCGGCTATTAAGGGAAGAAGTCTCTCAGTTTCATCACAATGATCCAAATAAATTTTTTATGTTAGTTTAAAACCTGTTTTTTTCAGAGCAGGTATATTAAGGATGAAGTATCATTGATGTTTTAGCACGACAAAGTGTCTTCATTCATACTCATGGCAGAATAATCACTTATCTTTTCTTATCCAAACAAATAATAGCTAGCTGTAAGACTAAAACATTGCTTATATTGTGCAAAGGTTTAATACATCACAAATACAGCACAGATAATTGCTAAATATTCTTGACTGGTAATCCTCTCAGCACCTCCTCATCTAGGACAGTGTCTTTCCTGCCTCTGTGTGTATTTCTTTGCATTGGAGCTTTGCTTCAAACCTACTGTTTTTATTCCAGAAACATCTTTCTCTGTACCAGAACCATGTACTGTAGTTTTGTACCAACAAAGAATACTTGAAGGATAAAGCTAGATCTGAAATATTATAGTCTCTGCTTTCCTGCAGTTTTAAAAAAATCGTGCAACTTGCATGTTATTTTTTTCTTCCTACATGGCCCTAAAACATCTGAGCTCTATATACTTCTGTTTATTACATAGCAAAACCAATGTACTAAAAATGATCTAAAATTACAGCCAATCAAACACAGAGACTAATGCATATTATGTTCACAAGCTACATTATACAGCCTTTTTAGTTCTTTATTTTTCTTGTCAGATAGAAGACCACGGGTACCTTGATGTCTTAAAGTAGTTTGAGACACTACTCTACTTACACAATGTCATTTTAAAGGCATGTATAATAAATAAAAATTCAAATGCTATTAAAATTGACCAATTTAGGTTAAAGGACTATAGTGCTTTTATTTAAGTTGTTGAGATGCTACTGATGGAGACAAGCATCACAGTAGAATGCAGATGGGAAGGAATCGAATGCAATAGGTCATTTTGATGGAGAAATGTCAAAGTATAAGAATTAGGAGAAAGGAGAAATCATGTTGTAAAGTAGTCCTTGAATGAGTATCTTAGGTGAGTTAAAGATTTGTATGCACAGAGAGAGAATACAGAAAAACGGACACGAGGATATAGAGATGACACAAGGGAAGAAATAGGAAGTATCTAGGAGAATGAAGTGCTAGGACATTGAAAAAGAGTAAATAATCTGAAAAAAATGCAAATAAGCAGAGACATGATGGGTATCTTTTCTGCCTGTAGGATTTGCTGACAACTAGAATGTTGTGTGCCTGAAGACCAGACTCAGCTGCTCAGCAATTACTAATGATCATTCAGTATGTGCAGCCAATGAAGGCAACGGATTATGGTTACCTTAAGGGCAGTGATCAAATAGACTCTCATCACTGTGGCGAAGTAGCTTTTAGTGAAGTTTTGAATCTAATTGCCACATCAGTTTCTAGTTGTCTCACTGCTATAATTTCAAATATTTTGCCTCATCTTCATTTCTTAAATATCATAGCCAGGCTCAGTAACTGGATGCTCTGAACATACCTTTACTCACAAATCAATTTATCATACATTTACATTTTTCATCACAACTCATGAAAACAAATATATTTTTTATTATTCTCTTCTCATGGCATTTCTTTTGCACCGGTGTCAGTAAATTCATCAGCTAGAACTACAGAGCAACATGGCTTACGATTTCTTACTATTTTTCTTAACAAATATTATCAAATTGTCAAATGCAATTGTTTAAATTGTACCCAGACAAAGATCTGCTTTATTTTGTTATTTCATCCTACCAGAAAAAAAACTAAAAGTGGGAAATAATTCTTCATCACAGGAAAGCAAGATGAGACCCCTTTTATTATTTTTTAATAAACAGACCCTGAAATAAAAGCTACTTCCTTGATAATATTCTTCAGACTTTTCACTTTATCCCCAGGGTCCAGGATCTGGAACTACTAGGAAACAGCTGTGCTATCAAGACATTCCTCTACGGAGGTCTCAAACATATCAAAAATACCAAACTGGAACTGAATGTTCAGGAAAATTAGTCTGAGCAAGTACACTTCAAATAAAATTTAAATCTGCATTTTTTATAAAATGGGAGGACATTCCTGTTTTAAAGGACCAGAAAATTAGCTGAGAAACCAGCTGCAAATTGAGAAGGTCTAGTGGGTATTCCCTAAGAAGGCACTGCATACTTCTAGTAGCAACTGGACATAAAGGAATAAAAACAAATAAAAATAAATAAAAAAAAAATTAAGAGCCTATTCTGTTTATTATAGACATTATTTTCATTTTCATTAAATTAATTTTAATGATAGGCTTCTGATGAAGACGAGTGGCAGAAAGTCCTTTTACCCTGATGAGTAGGAAGGAGAAAATGAGAAAATACGTGGGTTTTTTGGAAAGCAAATTATACAAAGTTAAGGAATCTGACTTCAAGGAGCCAAATAGATGTTTATTTGCTTTTTTCCTAACCTATGATGCCCAAAACACTAAGTAATCAGAAAACAAACTTCTTGAGAATTCATCAGGTAGGTTTTTTTGCCATGTCTTTTTATCCTTATGTTATTTCTGCCATATTCTAGGGAAATAAATAACTTGCAATTATTAAATCATATCAAGATAACAGAAAAGCAGAATTTAATGGAAATCACCTATTAACAGACCATCCTGCCAGTGATTTGATTGCACAAAAGTCTCTGTAGGTTTCAATGGGACACATGCAAAAATTCACCTCTCGATGACCCTTGTTTTGTGTGTCTTCCTCTTATAGCACAGTTAGCCATCTAAATGGTATCATCTCCAGAATCACTGAGCTGTCAGCAACCAGGAGTACAGTTTACCTACACAAGCTATGAGAACCCTGTTAAACTTTCATGCAAAATAAAATTTGTGGGGGGAAAAAAGTGATAGAATGTACTTCACAGCAGTACAGTGTTTTGAAGCAGTGTTTCAGAGAGTAAGCACCTGGAATTCCAAGCCTTCCTACTCAAAAACATGCACACAAACACTAGAATGAGAAGAGAAATAAAGCCTCCCTATCAATACTGTTTCTTGATACGAGGGACAATCTGAGCAATTTAACACCAAATTAGTTACTAGGAGAAGCTAGTAGTTAATTCCTTAGGCAGCAAGCCAGAGGAGGGATGTGGCAATTATTCAACAGAGTCATATTTAAATACATGTGAAAAGCATTACTGATGTCTAAACCGTTTCTGGGTTTTTTTTTCCATTTTTTTGTGTAAATAAACTCTGTGTTAGAAATTAGATTTCTCAGCTGACTGAGATACATTATAAAGCTTTACAGAAAGCTAGGATAAAATAAAGAGCTTTTTACACCACTAAGGACACTAAGCACAAGAACAAGCACAGCGCAGTCTGGCAACCTTCTAAGCCTTCTGACAGACACTACTACTCTAGTCTCAGTAGCTAAGCCAGGAAGATTCATATTTATTGTTCAGATGGCACAACAACCCAAATACTTCCACCCTTTGCTCAACGCTTTGGATGATGTATTTTTGTCCAGAATAGAGTTAAAAAATTTGAACATTATACAAACCAAGTGAAAAATGTTTATTTTTATGCCATGTTAAATTTGATAGTCCTAAACCCTTCCTGACACATTAATCTGTGTGATTTATTATGGTAGAGAAGACAAATTCAGAGAGGTGGAAAGAGATCCTAGCAGGAAATTTGTGTGAAGTCCACTGTTACCATACAAAGACAACAGTCTTTCCTAAGGAGGATGTCTACATCAAGATAAGTTTAATATAAATTTTAATATCAACTTTTATAACTGAAAGAGAAAACTGAAATAAAACATGAGTATAAATGAAAGAAATTATACAAAAATTACTATAATTATGAACATCAAAGTTACTTATCAAAACTCCATCTTCTTTATGCTAATTATTTTCCCAACAGATTATTCTGAATAGGATGAAGCCATCTCAGTTATGAAAGAAAACTAGTGTTTTCCCATTCCCTGATAATTAGTCATTCATATTTAAATAGACTTCTTTCACTACTGCACAGGTGCCTCAACCTTTGCCACACAACGTTGAGCTGTATTTAAAGAAATACTCTTTGAATACTTCCAAAGGAATAATGAAAAAAACGTATTAACAGCTTAATCACCCTGCATCTCTCCAAATGAGATCTGTCATGTGAAATTCATCTTTTTTGTCAGAAACATGCACAAAACAGTTCTGACAGACTAAAATGTGACAACGTTGTATCAGCAAGTGTGTTTCAACATCCCTGCTAATTTAACACCCTATTCAGCAGATATTCAATTTCCATGGCTGCTGGCCATGAAGTTTCAGTGAACTTCTATGTGCTGGCACCTGCAAAGCTTAATTCCAATTCAATAAACATAAATTCCTGCCCTCCTCATTGGAGCTATGTTAACTGCTGACTATGGCTATGTCCTATTCACATATCTATATACAGAAGTCAGGATTGCATGTCCATCAGACAAATTTATGTTTGGACAGACCACAACTAATGACATATGAAGGAGAGGGAAGTCCATGAAGAAATACATATGTTCTCAGAGATGTCAAAAGGAGAAAGGCTCCCTCATCAATGTATTCCTATCTGTCTGGACTCTGAAAAAGTTATTTATTACAGCTATAATAAGTAATGGAAAAAAATTTACAAAAAAAACCCCTTACAACAAAACCACTCCCTCTCCAGCGTCTTCTGAGCTACTACATAACCTCCTGGATAAAGGAATTCCTCTGCATAATGTATTCACTGTCTCATGAACCAGGATCTTCTAACGGAGAGCTGCTGCTAGGAAAGCTGCACTGCATCAACTGTAATGTACCTTACTCTTCCACTCACTCTGACTGGTGCATTATGACTGATTTAGGCTAGACAGGGTGTTTACCTATGATTCAATAAGGGAAGAAAGCTTCTAAATACCAGGATGTCTGGGTTTGCCATCTGAGACACAAAACAACTCAAAAACTCAGATCTGAGTGATTTTAATCAGAAATAGCTAAACAACACAATTCGATGTTCCTACAGAAAACTGTCATGAGATATCTGATTAATAAGTTTAAAACTTCATTATTTTCACTATTAAAGCTGATTCAAGATTAAATTCCAACGAAATAGCCAATGAGATAGCAGTCTCCTGTGTCAATAAACTCCTTAAATGAGCATTTGACAAATTGATGACAATTGTCATCAATACTTTCAGTAAAAAAATAAAACAATATTATCACTGCAAATAAGTAAATGTGAATGAGTAGATTGGGCCAGTTTCCAAAGCTGTGGGTTACAGTAAGGGTTACACGAGATTATCAGCAGATGGTATTGACTAATCTACAGTGTTGATCCCAGTTCAGTGTTGCTGTTTTTTTGCAGTTTTTCAGGTAATTTAAAAAAATATTAAAAAAATTAAAATAATTGATCACATAATAAAATAAATATAATTGGTTGGTTGATGGAGCGGGTAGGAGGAATTTTTACTCTTTATTTAATCCAGGTTCTTGAATTCTGTTAGGCCTGTTCAACAGTGTGTGCATAGTACAGGTTCTATGGTAATAGAAATACCTAAAATAGCTTCAAAACAAGCTGATTTCAAAGCTAGAAACTACCCAGATAAGCTGGAAATCTGGTATGTCTTAATTAACCATGTAGAAATAAAAACTGACAGGTGGCACTGATCTATTTATGTAGCTGAACTTTCACAAAGACCATAATGAAACATCACTGCAAGTATCTGTATTTCAGGTAACCCAAAATGACATCATTTGGGTGGTCCGTGGATTCTCAATTAACAAAACTCCCACAATCTTAAAGCAAAGATAACAAAGAACAGCATGAATTACTGCCATCGCTAGTAAGCATCAAAAGGGATGAGAAATTCAAGTATTTTTACTAAATTGATCTGGTTTGATCATGGTTTGCTCATCAAGATCAGCATGTGGTTTGTGGCCATGAAATAGTGGAGTTCAATATCCTTAGGACAGTTAGGAGGGTGTGCAGCAAACTCACTACCCTGGACTTCAGGAGAGCAGACTTTGCCTCTTCAGGGGTACCTGCTTTGCAGGGTACCATGGGATAAAGCCCTGGAGGTGCCCAAGAAAGCTGGTTAATATTCAAGGATCTCCTCTTCCAAGCTCCGGACCAATGCACCCCAACAAAGAGGAAGTCGTGGAATACTGCCAGGAGGCCTGCACGAATGAACAAGAAAATCCTGGACAATATTAAACACAAAAAGGAAACCTACAGGAGGTGGAAGAAAGGCCAGGTAGCCTGGGAGGAATGCAGAAAAATTGTCCAATCAGCCAGGGATCATGCTAGAAAAGCTAAAGCCCTGACAAAATTAGACCTGGCCAAGGATGTCACGGACCACAAGGAAAGCTTCTGTAGGTATGTCAGTGATAAAAGGAAGACTAAGGAGAATGTGGGTCCTCTCCAGAAGGAAATGGGGGATTTGCGTGCCTGGAATATGGAGAAGGCTGAAGTACTCAGCAAATTTTTCCCTTAGTCTTTACTAGTAAGTGTTCAAGCCACACCTCTCAAGTTGCAGAAGGCAAAGGCAGGGACAGGCTGAACGAAGAGCCGCCTACTGTAAGAGAGGATCAGGCTTAAGACCATCTAAGGAACCTGAAAGTGTATGAGTCCATGGGACCTCATGAGACGTATCCATCAGTCCTGAGGGAACTGGTAGATGAATTTGTTAAGCTACTGCCCATCATATTTTCAGAGTTGTGGCAGTCCAGTGAAGCTCCCACTAACTGGAAAAGCAGAAACATAACTCTCATTTTAAAAAAAAAGTTAAAAAGGAAGGCCAGAGGAACTACAGACCAGTCAGTCTCACCTCTGTGCCTGATGATATCATGGAGCAGATTGTTCTGGAAACACTGCTGAGGCAGATGGAAAATAAGGAGGTGATTTGTGACAGTTAACATGGCTTCACAAATTGTGTCTGACAAATTTGGTGGCCTTCTACAATGAGGCTACAGCACTGGTGGGTAAGGGAAGAGTAACTGACAATATCCACATGGATTTGTGCAAAGTATTTGATGCTGTCCTGCATGACATTCTGGTCTCTAAATTGGAGAGACATAGATTTGATGGATGAACCGCTTGGTGGATAAGGAATTGACTGGATAGTTGCACTCGAAGGGTCAACAGCTCATTGTCCAAGTCGAGACCCATGATGAGTGGTGTTTCACAGGGTTTAGTGTTGGGATCACTGTCTTTTACATTTTTGTTGCAGACGTGGACAATGGGATTGAGTACAACCTCAGCAAGTTTGCTGATGACACAGACTGTTTGGTACAGTGGACACACTGGATGGAAGGGATGTCATTCAGAGGGGACTCGACAGGCTTGAGAGGTGGGCCTGTGTGAACCTCATGAAGTTCAAAAAGCCCAGGTACAAGACCCTGCATCTGGGTCAGGGCAATCCCAAGCACGAATACAGGCTGGGTGGAGAATGGGTTGAGAGCCCTAAAGAGAAGGACTTGAGGGATGCTGATGGATGAGAATATTCATCCATATTGCTCAACATAAGTCAGCAATGTGCTCTTTCAGCGTAGGAAACAAACCATATCCTGGGCTCCATCAAAAGAAGTGTGACAAGCAGTTTGGGGAAATGATTATTCCTCTCTAGTCTGCTCTCATGAGACCTCACCTGGAGTACTACATTCAGCCCAGGAAGGACATGGATCTATCAAAGCAAGTCCAGAGGAGGTGCACAAAGATGATTGAAGGGCTTGAGCACCTCCCATATGAGGACAGGCTCTGAGAGTTGGGCTTGTTTAGCCTAGGGAAGGGAAAGCTCTGTGAAGACCTTCCAGCAGCCTTCCAGAAATTAAAGGAGGGCTACAGGAAAGACGAGGAGTGCAGTGACAGCACAAGGAGTAACAGTTTCAAGCTGAAAGAGGGGAGATTTAGATTAGATATTAAGAATAACAGGAAAACCCTGGAACAGTAGGAATAAAGGTAAGGACTTCAGGATGAGAGTGGAGCTGGAAGAGATAAGAAGAACGTAGAATGACACCACACTGACAGTACTTAAGTGTAAGATGGTGACAGGCCAGCAGAAGGAAGACATAAGAGGAAAAAAATGAGAAGGGAGGAAAATATAGGAAGTCAGTATCTCAGGTGTCTTCTCACTGCCATTTGATGTGGACCTTTCTTCACTAATTCCTCTTGACTAATTTCTACTGACTTCAGGGAGCTTGCATGGTAGACTTCTAACACAGAAGGAGGGTAGGAGTTAAACAAGGACATTGTATAAGTTATGAAATTAGCAGTAAAATTTAAGACTGAAAATTCAAGACATTTAATGGATTTGCTGAACACCATAGTTTCCCCCAGGTAAAACTGAATTTGAAGTTCATTATAGTAAATTACTAGAAATTAAAAACTGCAATGCTAGCTCATATTAGCTTTAAATGGAAATTTTACTTCTCCTAAACTTGTCAGTCTTCCTGTCAGTATGCAGTACCTTCCTTTCATTTCATATCTCAACAAGAAAGCCTTTACAGTGGGTAGCTTGGAAGAATATTGCACAAGGAGTTTGTGATCCACATAATGGTTAATCTAGGTGTATGCCTCTGTATCATGGATATTGTGTGACTGCTATTTAGTCAATATATACATAGTCAATGTATAGTTAGCAGATGTACATGTACTCAATGTATATTACTCTTGAGTGTATGTACAGTATATTGCCTGGAGGAATATTGTATGCACCTCTTCAGGAAATGCAGTTTTATTAATAAGAAAATTAGAGTGCACTGTCCAAGGCATTCTTCAAAGCTAAGTCCATTTGCCAGTCCTGACAGCTGTTATTGATTGAGAGGTCTGTTTTTCGCCCAAGACCCTATAAAAATATCAGTGATCTTAGAGCTGGTGAACCTCACCATGGATAGGATGTGTGCAGTGTCCTGTACCTTGGCCATAGGTCCATCTAATATCATATCATGTATGATATCAGGTAGATTGGAAATAAGATTTCATAAGTGGATAACACCCTTTTTTTTTGGCTCCTAATGAATAGTTTTCTGCTTTGTGAGTGGTTGTGTGTTTCTTAGGGGATGTGGAAAGAACTGGCACCTTCTCAGTGCAAAACAGCCCTAAAGCTTCTTCTTACACATACAAGGAAGACCTAACCTCCGTCTCTGTGATTGCAGCCTGAACAAATCTAACTGCAAACTATTCAGGGTATAAGCTATGTGAAAGGTATCACTGAAACTCATTGATATTGCAATTTTTTTCCACCCTCCTGCACAGCATCATGAACTGTTATGATGACTTGCACATCCACAGTACACTTCTGAGTAGTGCAGAAAGTAATATTGAACCATGGTAAACAGTGCAAAGGGATATTTTTGGAACCAGGAAATCCCCTCCATTTTCTATAATGCAATAAAATATGCCATTTCTTGCACTTTAGTGAAAAATTCACAACCAAGCCTTCTGTCTTTTAAAACTATTGGAAAATGAACAGCATGCAGAAGCTCTATTCTAACTGTTTCTCTCACTAATTTGGCCTCATTTCACAAATGTAGGCTGCTTGTGCCAAGATTTTATACACTGCTTTTTCTTTTTCTTTCCACTGTGCCAATAAAAACGTTTTTAATTTGAAGTATTATACTTATTACTTTCTATGTCACTTAAAGGAATAAATCGATCATGCAGTAAAGTGCAAGTCAGTAAAGTAATGTACATATATCAAGAAAACTTTACCAGCTAAGGTACTGCAGTAAAGATAACGGAATTTGTTGAAATATACTGCAAGGTAATATTTTTAACTGTAACTGTAAGTTCTGCAGTGAGCCAACGAAAGTGTGCTTTTATGCTCGAGTAAATGTCAGTTTTTAAATATCCTAAGATGTCCTAGTCTGTTTTAAACTCATTCCTATAGAATTGCTCCTTTGACTTAAATAGGAAAAACATTTTATTAATTTTTCTGTCAAAATTTAAGAAGAAAAATCTGTATAGTTAGTAGAGCTTCCACAGAAGATATGTAATTAAGACCTCTAAATCCTAATAGCCTCAGACTTACTGAAACTGTATGGATGTATGAAATAATTACCTGGGAGGTAGCTGTAGAAGTAAAATAGATACTGATAACCACTTACGCAGTGTATCCACTCCTGTTTACCTAGATGGCCCACTGTAAAGCAGAATAAGCCGCATTCAGGCCAGAACCTTACCTTAACAAAGCAATCCTTTATCTACCTAATGTAGTTGTCAGGAAGGTTTAATTGTACTTTTTTCAAATGTTTTGCTAGGAAATTAAAAAGCCCAGACTGCAAAGGGATACATTTAGTGGACTGAACTCTCAGTGTGTGGGCTGATCAGTTGGTTAGACAACCTTCAGGCTGGCTTCTCTCAAAAATTTTGACAGAACCATCAAATTGTCCAGATGAACACAATACCATCTCTCATGGGCATTACCAGTGCATTAAAAAATGGACAGACGAATAGGTACACATATATGTTTCTGAAGTATTATTATCCTCAGACGGATTTACCTCAATTAATTTCCAATGTCAGGCAGGCATCTTCTGTCATCTTTTATAAAGAACCTTTTAAAGTTTTCTTTAAAATAGTACATAAGAAATGGTATGCAAAACTTGGGTATTGCAAATAGTTTCCCTCAGACAGGCCATATGTCCATGACACACTACAGCGATTTCAGGCTTCTGGGTATTCTGTGAATCGGTAACTTTCAGATCAATTTTGCCCAGTTCACATGAAAAATGTTGATTTGGTTTTTTTTATTACTGTTAGTTTTGTCAGAGCATCACTAAATCTGAAAACCAAGCTACTTTCTTTCCAGTTGATGCATTTTCCAGTAGAAGTGAGGTCTCTGACTGCCCAGTTTTACCCCTGCTTCAATTGGTACTAGTCTTGTCCCTGATAAGGGCTTTGACCTCTGCAATTCTGCAGAAGGTGCGAGAGACGAGTTTACATATATAAAAGCAAATATATTATGGCAATGAATTTCCACAGCTGCAAATGCACATCAAAATAAAATAAAAAACTTCACAGCTCTCAAAATAGCACATGAGAAAGTAAGAAGTGAGAATCAGAAGTAAATCATCCTCCATTTGGATGCTCCTGCTCCCTTTAAATGTGTAACAAGAACACTTACATAGAGCAAAATGAGAAGTCTTTTTCCCCAATCACTTTTCTGACAAGTTCTTAGTAACACTTTGTGTGGTTTGACAATGAACTGTGCAAGTTCGTCAGTTATTTATTAGAGCATTTAACACAGCACCTCTTTAATACAGAATGTACTTTATGTTTTACCATTTCTAGTCCTTCCGTACTCTTCATTTTTTTAGACTGAATTTATTTGTGCAAATGGAATGCTGCACAAGGTCTGTATGTACAGTATACAGGTCTCTAAAAAAAATATCATTTCACTGGTTAGCATGACGATAAGAGCTGAGGTAGAAAAGTGAGTACAGATATATGAATACTGGGCAGCTAACTTAGGAATATTGTGAATATTGAGATTTTTCAATATTGAAGACAATAGAAAAAGAGAAGAGGATTTTACTTCCTTATCTATCATTTGAAGAGGTTACTAAAACTACCAAATGCTTGATGATGTCCCACTGACACAGGTCAGAAGACTAATTACCAGCCAATTCAAATGGCAGAAGAAAACAGACATTTTTCTCTTTCAGGAGAAAAGAGGCTGATTAATTTGCAGATGAAATTTATCAAAAGAGAGTATTCCGCTCCGGCTACGGCAGTGAAGAAAAATGCACTATCAAAGACAATACACACAAATTGCTAGTGATAAAAAAGAAGAAAAAATATCCTCAGAGTCTCTATGCAGACAGATACTCATCAGCTCTTCACTGGAGATTTGTGCACAGCATTATTGCTTGTGCTGATTAGTTGCCCTGAAGCTCTGATCATTATTGTTACTAGGTTTGCTAGTATGTTCCAGAAGGAAATCATGTCTGCCTCAAACAGTAGACTACTTTAAAAAGAAAACATAGATAATTGATATAAGATCAGTACTGTTAATCCTACTTTACTGATTGGGATCTGAAGTGCTACTAGATACATGTTGGAAAAGCTAAAGATTAAGCTCATCTCAAAGCCTGGCCTTGGTGACAAAACTACTCTTTCTCATTAGCTTTTCACTTAACAATTGTTAGAACAAGACAGACAACTTGTTGTGAATGAGTTTTTTTAGATAAAACTTGTACTTAAATAAAAGTGTGACTTAATAGAATTCAATAAGGTCACACCGTTACTAAGATTAGGCTTTGATTAGCAATCAGAACAGAATACAAATCACATAGTACTACTGACTTATTATGATTGCATACACTGCCTCAAAAATTCCACCTGATGACACCAGTTTACAGATCAACAGCAGCCCAGCTGACTTGAGGAAATAGCCTTCTTTAGTGGGTATAATATGTTTAAGCTTTGAAATAGGCACACAGATATTTGCCAAAATATTTGACACCCATCTTGATAACTGTTCCTGGATTCTGGCCTTAAAGGCAAGTAATACAGTCAGCTTTGTGAGCTGATATTGTGTGAGCGAACTTCAGAGCAATAAATAGGCAGACATATGCAAGTGAGGAGAGTGAAACATAATAGAGAGAAACTGTGACAACAGGGGATGATCAGAATAGGAACTAATTAGAATCAGGTTTTTGGTAATTATAGTGGCCTGAAATAAATTATACACTTTGGACATTGTCTCTGGGCAAATTTAAAACAAGAAAGAGAAGAGAAAGTCAAATCTCTCTATTGAGCACAACACAGATATATAACAGACCTTTAGGACCTCAGCAGCATGCTGCGATCCCAGGGCGTACTTGGAAGGGAAATGTGAAGGATAGTCTGACACAGAACTAGCAATGGGGCATTCTGCCCCTCAGGCTGGGATGCTTTCAGTGTTAGAACACAGATCGCTAGAAGGAGAAAGACAAGCTGAAGAGAGCATATTCCTAATCTTTATTTCAACCCCCAAATTCTAGACTGTGTTCTCTTAGAAACAAACCTAAGACTAAAAGTTTTCCAGAAAAGGACTACGTATACTAGCTATCAATCCCAAAGTAATTTTAATTTCATATGGATTCTGTTCCTTCCCACCCTCCTGCAACTGTCATCTTTGCATTTAATCTTTTTCACAATGTTGTCCCCTGAATTTAGCCACTGGCAAGATTAGAGGCTCAGAAATGGTTGTTCAGTCCTGGGGGGAAAAAGTTTGCTTGCTTTTATTTTCTTTTGGTGACTCAGCTGCAATGTTCAGTTTCAGGTTAAGTACTTCACTTTCATTATGAACTAGGAGTAAAGTATTATTGATTAGATCTGAAATGAAAACAAACTTCTGTATTTATACATTTTGAATGTAGTTGTAATTATTATTCTTTATTCTTCTCATTCACATTTTGGTTTAAGACTTCCATGTAAAAAAATTAGACTACTCCTCTAGAGGGAAAGTTCTTTCTGATCAAATCTATTTCAAATTGTCAAAATCAAATTCATAGCATGCAGAAAAATCCAGAAAAGCACCTTCTCTAATTCAAGTACATTTTATGATCATTTAGTTCACCTTTGTTCTCTTCCTCTGTTTCACGAAGATGACGTGAGTAATGATTATTACATTAGCTCTGGTACCATGAATGCTACAGCAGACTTGCAGTATAATTTTCTTCCTCCTTAGGGAATTGATATTTTTATTCACAGCACATGAAAACCTAGTTTGCGGACAGAATATTTTTTCCCTATTTCTGTTTCTTTATTTGGTGTTTTGATGCAATAAAATGATTAGATAGACTAGACAGTCATTTCATAATCCTGTTCTGAGCCTACCAGAATTAATTACTGTTCACATAATACTGTTCAGGAAGTATGCTTTAAAAAACAGAATACTCATTAAGTTGTAATTTTCAAGGATGCCATACGTGTGGTATAAATCCCAACTGTTATAGGGACAATCCTCTGTATTGCAAAAGAACAAGATAGTTAGCAGGTGAGGAGTTACCTAGTACTGCCAGTCGATGCAATATGTAGGCCTGTGTAAGGCTGTCACAGCACAGTTCTTCTTCCCCCATTAGACCAGATTTCACCTGCCCTGACTCCAAGTATCAGCATTATGCCAGTGAGTGCAGATGAGGTTAAAGAGCTACAAATGGATCTCAGCCCAGTGAAATGAATAACATCATTTCTACTGGCTTCATGACATGTTGTGTCTGGCCTTCAACATAGTCATTTGCACAAGACTTGAGACAGTTTTGGTCCAATTCCCTTGCTTCAAATAATCCAAGTTTCATTAAAAAGGCACATGAAAATATATCTATCTAGAGATCTCTTTAGCAGCTTGTTTACTCTTTAGTAAACAGTTCTCAGCGTCCACAACTGAAGTAACTTGATAGTTGCACCTATAGATTGTAAAACTTGGGTTTCCTGTTCATCTTGTTCAGTTTACTTTTAATACTGCACTTCCGTCTGGTCTATCCCTCAACTAAAGAGGAAAACCTTGGATCTTGTTAATGCACAAACTCAAACAGATTTGTAAAGAATTTATTAGCTCACCTGAAATTTCTTTATGATGGCTAAATTTGTTGCTTAGATCAATACTGAAGAGTTTTCTCTTATAAATTTTCTCTAAGTCCTAAAAGTTAGCCAGTGGTGACTGAAGTCTTTTGTATTTCAACAACCTCACTGAGCTTCTGAAGTTTATCAGTGAATCAAAAGGGTACGTGAGGTACTTAAGTGGTACAAAAATTCGGAATGTGGCATCACCATTCCTAAGGATGGTTTGTTAGGATGGTGCCTCAACAGATGATCTTAATGAGTTCAGAGAATCATTTCAGTCATTTACAGAGGTAAACATATCTAGAGCTTAAGCCCTTTTCTAGATCTCCTTACAAAACTCCAATTGCTTACTTTGTTATTTCTTATACAGACAAGTGATCATACTTATCCTTATACAGCCCTTGTTATTGTCCTTGTAATTCCATATTTTTTCCACTAAGCCAATATTTGAAGATTATATCAAGGTGACAGGTGGATAAAGATACACATAATCTTCTTTTCGGTTACAAACACAGACAAACAAAGCCTTGAAGTAAATCACTGCCTTAATTCCTTTGCCACTTTTGTTTCACACCTTGAGTCTGAAAGCAAACCTGCTGGACGCCTGAAGTACTATATAGCTATTAAAATCTGAAAAATATTAATAACATTGGAAGGGTTAGGGCATACAAATCTCTATTAAAAGAGAAGTGGTTGCCATAGTAGTGGTGTATAGCTAACTGTGATAACAACTTCAGAGGCTATTAAGCTGATGCTGTATCGTATTGAACAAAGTAAAGTTAGCCACTGATGACTCATGTCCTTTCCATCACAACCTAATAATTGGATACAGAAATCATATTGATTTTCATGGATAAGCAAGTAGATCTGAAATCTGAAAACACTATGAAATCTAAATCATGGAATATTAACCACATGTGATGATCTCATAAGTCTGTAACTTGGGGAAAGTATGCTAAATTGCAAACTTTAATTTTGACACATTATCACAGCAGATTTGGCTTTTTTTTAGTTAAATATAGTTTTGAAAACTTCTCCTTATGCTGACAGGATTCTCTGAAGCCTTGACTCTCTCTGACTGTAGAAGGCTCTAATGTGGAATATCTAGTTTTTCATAAAGTGGAAAGTATTAACGTGAAAGTAGTGATGTGGAAAAGTCAATACCACAGAATGAAGAAATATGTGAGAAAAACTAAGTATTTTTTTTTTTAAATGAGAGCCTGGCAATCAGCTTCCAGATTCACTGCAATTAGAATCACTAGGCAATAATATTTTTTACCGAAAGAGTATTTTGATGTGATCTTTTCCTCTTAATATACTTGTGGGGCATTTCTACAAACATTCCTCCAGAGATTTATGTTTCTAATAAAGAAATGTTTCTATAAAATCAATTATCGTTTTTATAAAGCAGAAGCAGAACCTCTCAAACTTGTAACTCAAATAGTTTTTTACCAAAACATTAAGAAATTTTCCAATGTTTGGCCATCTTTTATTGTAACTCTGACTATATTTTATTTTATTATTTTTTTAATAATATAGTAATATTTTATTACTAAGGGCCTGAAGATGCAAGCAGATCCTCTTGGTTATTTATCGCACAGTCAGATCAAAACTTTTAAGAGGACTCTGTTACCGGAAATATGAGTGTACAGGTTAGTCAGAGGTCAAGAAGATGCAAAATGGAGTTCAGCAGTCCTCTTGTTTCCTGAACACCTTATGCAGGTTTGAGGGGGGAATGAGGAACTTTATAAGCCTTCAAAAACAGAGTATGATCTATTTAAACTCCTTACTGCTCATTTCTCACTGTTTTAGTTCTCTTCCTTTCATGTCACCAGAAGACGGCAATGTGGAACCCTCTAGGAAACAGTAGTAAGGCAACATTTTTGCCCAATTTCAATTAGCAATACTTTTTAATTATTATTATTTTTTAAATGAAATTGGTGCCATAAATTTATTCACATTCATGGCAAAGGAATCCATTCCTTTCCTGAAGGCTTCGTTCTATGCCCTAGGACCTTGGAGTTTTCAGCTACCCAAACACGAATTGTGCATTCATGCTGGGCAAGCACCAGTGAAGATATTTGTGGAATATGACTTTCAGTACTTCACATCTACCAGATACCTACTCCAAATCAAAGCAGACTACATAATTAAGTCCTGGCTTCCCTGCAAGATTACCAGCAATTTTTGACAGATCATGTGGCTTAGGACAATCCCAGATATGGATCCATGAGCTCAGGGCAGCCTGGGAAAGTATCTTAGACATTTAGGAAGAGTTCGGTGGCCTCATGTCAATTGATATTAATAAAGTCCTGAAGAGATACTGAGTCTGCGTTATTTGTAGAAAGAGTATTCCCAAGTCTTGGGTCATTCAAGTCAGCAAGTCTTTTCTCATGGGCCTTAAGGCAAGTAGAGCAAGATCTGCAACACACATGAGATCAAAATAGGGTGCTTTCCATGCTTTCAAGACAATCGGGGAAGAAAATTTAAGGGGAGGCAAGAAAAAAATTTCCACTCAGATTTTCATACAACACTATTTGTAAACTTTTGCAAGTTCTCAAACATACTTTGCTATTCTTTTATTTTTATTAATATGCTTAGGAAAAGTGTTTGGAATACAGTACCTTATTGTACGTGTAATTTAACTCACACCTATTTCTGATGCTTTTAACAAGACAAAAGCAATTATTTCTTCAGCTAATTCAGAACCACAACTGATCTAAAGCCAATTCTGCCAACTACGACCACTGCTTCTAGGACAGTTCCCATGCAGCCACTTGGCTGCGTTCCCTTAGTCCATCCTACTGAGAAACACTCTCAGGTTTTCCATATTAGGCAGCTGGAACAGACACAAACACTAAGATGCTTTGCATTTAATGATTTAATCAACTTTGCTCCCCGCTCAAAGACCAAAACCACGCACCTTGTATATGCGAAGATTTTCTTCTTTTATCTATGGCAAAATAACCTAATATTGTCAGTACATTTCTGAAAGGAGATTCTGTTATTAGCAATCTCTTTCTACAGAGAAGAAAGCAAACTGTGTGTAGAGAATTACAGGCAACAAACATTGGTGGGGTAGAAGTTGGGACAGTGATGGGGGGTAAAGCAGGACTCAAACGAAAAGATTCAGCTAGTGAGAGATTATGATGTATTACAGCAGACTTATCTTCAGGAGTGAGAAATTTAGTCATAATGTGAAGAATACTAAATGTTCAAGTGAGATATATGAAAGCAGGGAAGGAAGGAAGGAAGGAAGGAAGGAAGGAAGGAAGGAAGGGAGGGAGGGGGAAGGAAGGAAGGAAGGAAGGAAGGAAGGAAGGAAGGAAGGAAGGAAGGAAGGAAGGAAGGAAGGAAGGAAGGAAGGAAGGAAGGAAGGAAGGAAAGAAGGAAGGAAGGAAGGAAGGAAGGGAGGAAAGGAGGGAGGGAGGGAGGGAGGGAGGGAGGGAGGGAGGGAGGGAGGGAGGGAGGAAGGGAGGAAGGGAGGAAAGGAGGAAGGAAGGAAGAAGGAAGGAAGGAAGGAAGGAAGGAAGGAAGGAAGGAAGGAAGGAAGGAAGAAAGGAAGGAAGGAAGGAAGGAAGGGAGGAAGGAAGGGAGGGAGGAAGGGAGGGAGGGAGGAAGGAAGGAAGGAAGGAAGGAAGGAAGGAAGGAAGGAAGGAAGGAAGGAAGGAAGGAAGGAAGGAAGGGAGGAAGGAAGGAAGGAAGATCAACTTTTGTTTGTATGTGTTAAATGTCATCTTGGTGCAAGACTGTGTGTGCTTGGGGCTTTGTGCAGTTTGGTAGCAGCGGAGGAAAGAAAGAGAGGTGTGGGAGCAAGTGCTGCCCCCTGGCCCCTCTCTGGCTGCAACTGGACTGCTAGTGTACAATGATCTGTCCTGGGCTGCTGTGGCTGATGGACTGGCACACGCTGAAAGGGCAAGAGCAGCCCTGACGGCACATGTGCACTCAAAGGGTTCAAGCAGTAATTATTCCGTTGAACTGCCAGTGACCTCTGGAGCTCCCAAGTTCAAGTTCAAGAACTTTCCAAAGGAGCTTCTGCGCATGCCCCAATTCTAGAACTTTCCATGCAGAAAAACAATGCAGGCACAGTGAGACCACTCCTCATATGTTAATAGGGGATGGAGATTCTCTGTGAATAATCCATGCCAAGAAGCATAAATGCACATCCTCTGACCTGTAGACCACATTTCCTGAGGAAATCTGTGATGGACTCCATTGAGGAGGAGATTATTTTTATGTTATATTTATCTTTTTACTACAACTTCTCCTCTTTTTCTCTCTCTGCCCTATTCTCTCCTTATTCTCTCTTCTTATTCTACCACATCTTTTCTTCCTTGGCACTTTTGGGTAAATGTAGTTGTATCCAAGTTAATTTTGTAATTTGTTTGTAATTTTGACTATGTTCAAAATACGATTGGAATGTGGAGTATACCCCTGGAGTGAGTTGTCACGCTGGGCTGCTGTGCAAACATACAAAAGAAGCCTACCTCTCCCCACCATTTTGCCAAGCCGGTTGGTTGGGGCCAGATCGCAACACCTGGATAAAAGCAGATGGTTCTGTTGGGAATGGGGTTGCTCAACTTCAGAGCAGGACAGAAGAATAGACTGTTCTCATGCGAAAATTTAGGAAGGAGAAAAAGGAGAATCTACAAAGAAAGGAGAGGAAAATGGCCTGATATTCATATTTTGGGGAAAAAAAATAAGAGATAAGAATAAGAAAGTAGTAGCTATGCATTTGTAGGTACAAGGGCACTTTCCTGCCACCAACCCTTGACCCCAAATAGGCATAGTCTTGATTTTGCAATAACTTCATTAGCTACTTTTGTGCTCAGTTTTTAGCTTTCCAAAAAACTCAAATCAAACAAAAAATCCAAACACTTTAAAACGGCATAACTACCTACCAGTTACCACTTGGCTAAAGTTACGCCAGGGAGATATGGCAATCAAATATGTCTCTAAGACTCTGGAAATTCTAGCAAAAGGATGGATACATGCACCAAATGAAATGATAACTTTTTTTCAGTTTTATGTCTGAAGCAGCCTATATAGGACACTGAAATTAAAAGGGTTTTGCATAGTTTTGAGACAGATATAGACTATATACTAAAACATTAGTATATATTAGCATATTATTATAAACAGATATATGTTTCGATATTATGTATTCTCTAATTCTTGACACAGTTTAGGTCTTCCTGTAACTAACTTCTTTAAAAATATAAATTCAATCTTTTTCTCCTATCGAAGCAACTGTAATTAACAACTCCAGAAGAATAGAATTATTGTCCATAATGTGTCCATAATAGAAGTATTGACCAAAATGTTTAAAGATGAATTAATAGATATTCTTTTGCTGCTTTTAGGTTTACTTCCAAGTCTCATGAGCAGTTCTACTCTGATGCTTGCGATTGCTAATTTGCATGAAGCTAATAAACACCAAAGACTGATCCTAATGTACCTTTTATACTTTTTTGTTCTATCACAATACTATTTATTTATTTACTTAATAAATAATAAAGATAATAATTTATTTAATAAATTTATTTATTATTTAATTATTTATTATTACTTAATTCAATTTCATTGAGCTATGAAAAGTAACTAGCTTTTATTGTTGTTTAAGTAGTCTTTTTGACTCACCAAGTACTTGTTTGGGAACAAATAGAATCCAAACACATTCAGAGACTAATTTAAGTGGACATTTGGGAAGATGATCTGAAAAGTTTAAGAGTAAACCTTAATTATCCTGCCTATAGACTGGCCATATGGTGGAAACTTTGCCAGTAACACTAACTCTACAGTTTCATTACGTACATTTCCTAATAGATCTGTTGTTCTACAGTCTGTTTACATAACTAAACCGAAGAGTTTACACCACATACAGAAGGGTCAAGTGACTTCAAAGGGAGCAGTAAATATTCAAATCGGTGTTCTACAGTGAGTTTCTTCCAAGAAGACATGAAACATTTTCAATCCCATCCTGTCGTAGATACAGCCTGTCATTTGAAACTCAACTCTAGTGAGCTGAAGGCATTGCAAGCTTAAAAATTCTTGAAGCCAGGGGTCAGCTTGGGCAATATAGGATTTGACCAGAATCATTTTAATGAGCAAATATACTTAAGGTATTCCACATATTTAAAATCAGACTATGTATTGCATAAGTTTATTACATAGAGCTTTTATTGTAGCAAGTGTAACCAGCATTTTTAGACTGTATTTGGTTTTACTTAGGTTTAACTAAAACAAAATTCCCCAGATTTTTTTTTTTGAAGTAGCATTCTAAGTAGTATATTGTCTTGCAATAAAAATAACCTTTGCCAAATATTCTGTAGGAACAGAATCGTCCCCTCTTTCCTTCTATAAAACCATAATTTTTTTCCCCAGACTTTTACAAATCGACCTTTTCATACAGAAATTCTTGTTTCTTAACTTTCCAGATTTGTTTTAGTGCTGAAAATGTCAGCAGTTCCCTTTCATTCCTCCATGAACAAAACCTTCTGCCCTTGAAACAACAGAAGCTTTAATCCAACGATGTAGTCTCATAATATTATTTAGCCTTTTCTGTAATAGTGAAGTAAAATCTACTGTTTACGCTTTCTAGAAAGGATGATTTTGTATTTCATGCATGTTATCTCTTAAACTAGCTCCTGCAGGGTGCATTGTGTGTGGATGGACTTCCTCTCTCCCCAAGTGATTCACTTCAGGAAGTTGCAGCGAGGAGATGAAAGAAAGGAGGAAACCAGAAGAATTTAGGGGCAGTAACATGTTTAAACGGTATCAGTTGCCAAAGCTCTATTTTGGCCAGAAGCAGGAGAGCCAAGCCTTCAGAGTTCCTGGAATCCCTAACATTGATTAGACCTCATTGGGTATGCATGAACAGTAGTCATAACTGGCATTCCTGCTTCTGCAAGGCAGGGAAGATCACAAATAGCTTAACTCATGAAAAAAGATACCAGTAATGTATCAAGAAGAAAATTAATTCTGTTTCTTGCTGAATCAGCCACCTTATCTCTGCAGAGCTGAATTAGCCACAATTGACATCTGCAAGTGAATTAATCCTAGCTCTCCAGGAATTAGAATCGTGAAACAGCAAAGACTCACTTGCACCCTGTGACCACCATCTGCATTACTGAAAGCTGTGACAACATGGTAGTTCTCTTTATGGAAGAGAGATCTACGATGAAGCTATCCGCTATTAAAGAAGCAATCCCCCAAGCTGTAGGTACCCTTAACAGACCTTGCATACGGAAAACACCACCACTTGTTCAAGAAAACAAATACATGGAGATCACTGGTTTAGTGCTACAAGTTAGGTTAGAATGCCAATATGACATTTGGTTTAGTTCCTTCTGGAGCTTCAGCATCATGTCTCATTTGATTCCAGCCAGAGAACTAGATCCTGTTACTGAGCCAATACTGTCCAGTCCTTCAAACAAAATGCTAAAAGGCCTGTAAACAAGGCAGGAAACAACACGGGTATAGCAATAGGATATGAATGAAAAACATATATCTTACTATGCAAATACTATTTTCCTTAATTGGAATACTAAAAGCTAGGTGTGCTTTTAGTATCATCTCTATGCTTTTGCAGATTTTGCCTTATTTGCAACTACCAGCTGAACTCCAAGTTTTTCTCCACTCCAACTTGTTTCTCTTTCTCAAGCTGTATTTATACAAACAACTCAATCTTCATCGCAGAAACCTTTTATTTTTAAACAGTATCCATACACAAAAAGCACAAATGTACACAAGCCTGGAACACTGGCTGCTCAGGTAAAGGCTGAGATTCAACTGCCCTGGGATCAAATTGTCAGCAGCTGAACCAGAAAAACAGTAGGCCAGAAATCTGGAATTTTGCAGGAACATCTCTACTCACCACCCTTTCTGCTTCCCACCAAAGGCAGCTATTGGGAGCCTCTGATTTGTGGGATTCCTGGTTGGAAGAAAGCCAGAGCTGTGAAGGACTGTTTGGTGCAGGAAATGTGTTTGTGTGTGAGAATGAAGGAGAAGACAAAGGTAGTAAGGACAGCAGCACCTAATTGTTAATCCTTAGTATTGAAGGCTGAGAAATGGGATGATTTCTTCTCCATGAAAGGAATTAAAGATTTAAGCCACAGAATGTGAAGTCCTTAGTCATCCTTCAGTTTCCTGTGGCTTTAGCCTGCTGTTAGACTACAGTCTGCAAGGTCTGAGAACTTATCCTCTCTCCTTATATCTGTGTCACAGAAGTCATGCTCTAGAGTATCATCCAAGTTGTCCTCTCCCAGGCCTAAATAGAGCTCTTTTTTAGTGGAAACTTGGATTTAAGTGACGGAAATTGATCAGATTTGGTGCTTGCACATGATGATGTCATGAACTGAGAGTCAATATAAAAATTTCAAGGTGTCAGCCTTTGCAAGGCCAACAAGGAAATGCAGGTCAGAGATTCAAGGATTCCTTACTTCAGTTTCTGTCCCAAAAGAAGGACCT
This sequence comes from Cuculus canorus, assembly GCF_017976375.1. Taxonomy (NCBI): domain Eukaryota; kingdom Metazoa; phylum Chordata; class Aves; order Cuculiformes; family Cuculidae; genus Cuculus; species Cuculus canorus. The sequence continues at coordinate 102,771,759 of NC_071401.1, read as the reverse complement.
TGCCAGACAGAAGTTCAAGTACTGACTACATAGCGCTAGCATAAGCTAACCTTCTTGTGTCAGGCCTCTTCTTCTAAGAAATTTTGTAGTGGCCCTTAGAGAAGGATAACAATTTTCTCCCAGGAATCATATTTTTATTTTGAGATTTTTCAAGTAATATTGTTAATGCTGGCAAGAATGGAACAGAAGGGCAGTGAAAAAAACTTGAAACACCGACTGCTGCGATGGGCGAGGGAAGCAAGCGGATGACTCAATATGAGTGATAAAGCAAGCTTCAACTTTATTGATTACAGTTGCGGTTTATATATCTTTCACTACATTCTACTTAGTCATTCCCTAAACTTGATTGGTTAGTACAAACACTTGTCTAATACTGATTCGTTGTGGCCATGCTAGAGCTTCAGACTTTGTTTATTTCTTCATAGTTGCCTTGCGGTTACAGCTGTGCGCAATATTTCATCTTGCTTCCTTGTGAAGGATCCGCTTGGCCCTCAAAAGTTCCTTATCCTGATGTTTTACTGTCTTTACAGAATGTATTTAAAACTCAAGGACTTGGGGCTCATTAATACTCAAGGACTCAAAGCTCATTACCGTTCCCATATGATGTACTCGAAACTCAAGGTTCAGTCCACTGACCCATGCCTTTGCTCATCCAGCCATTCCTCAATCCCTTTCTCAACATCCTCATGTCCTTCTTCATTTAACCATTTCCCAACATTTCCCCCTTTTTCTTTTTGAACAAGCAAAGCAGTATGATTCTTAGCCAAGCTTTGCATAATACAATGATAGCTTATTTTAAAAGCGATTATTACTAATAATACCAGGCCTGCCCCACGCAAGATTTCCTTGATCACTGAGAGGAGCCAAGGAGATAATGGTCCAAACATCGATTGTAGCCAAGTATCAATTCCCCGCCCATCTTCTTGCTTTAACTGATGCAGGCCTTGTTGCAACTTTCTTAATTTTGCATGTATAGACGTTGAATGATCGGTCAAGTTCATGCAACACATTCCCTCAAATTCTTCACATCCATGTCCCTGGGCCAAAAGTAAGAAATCAATGGCAGCTCTATTTTGCAGTACTGCGTGATTTACACTCTGCACATCACTTGTGAGCATATCTAGGATTTGTGAAGTTGTATTTAGCTCATCTTTTGCCCAACAGCCTAGTTGTTCGATTAATCGTAATGCCTTTCTAGCAGCCGCTCCAGGTAGTATCACTGCAGTTGCAACTTGTCTAAATTCACTCCAAAACCGCATAGGCCCTAAAGAGCTACAATCAAGTTCATGTACGCTCCGTTCTTTCCTGCTCGTGTTTTGGCTCCACTGCATGATCAAGGATATATTAGGGTGAAACAGTGATAGTTTGCCAAGATAGCAAGGCCCTCCTTGTGGTTGCGCCGGTATGCCATTCCATGCTCTATCTCCACAAATCAAGAAGATGCCCCTCGGCAGCCTTTTTGGGGTGTCGATTTTGCTGGCATTGCATTTATCAAACGTTTGGTCCATAACACTAAACCAATCTAAATTAGAGTCCAAAGTAGCCCAAGTGCCCCTGTGTTTTAACCACGGTCGGGGCGCCTTGTCACTTATAGGCTCAAAGTCGACCCATCCCCCTGAGGAATTGCTTAAACTGGCATTCGCACTTCCAAAGAGGTTTAACTCTTCAGGGGGTGAATGCAAGGTGGTATTAAGTGACAGTATTAACTGACACTGCTGATAGGCATCTTCAAGTGGTGGAGTCCCCTTGATCTTTATGGGTCCTTCTGCTATCTTTACTGAGGATAGATTTCTACAGAGTGTGTCATTATCTACAAGACCACAAAATTCCTCTGATTTCCACACAGGTAGGCCGATCAAACACGTTCGAAAAGGATTGGTAACACCACCTAAACTAAGACAGAGAGAAGACTGATTGAGCTGCTTGGCAAATGTTACCCAAAGATTTTCTCTTGGTTGATTGAACTACGTTATTCCTGTTACTGTGACTATTACAATGCTAAATAACCAAGCATATCTATGTAAAGACATAATTACACGTCGTTCCTGCTCTTCTTCTCTATTGCTTTATATAGTTCTTTCTTTAAATCTCCCTTAGTAGGGCCAAATAACGAGTGCCTTGAAAAAGGCACTTTGTTAATACAAAGAAATGCTAATAACTTTGATTTTGCCTGTCCTCGTATTCTTTTAACGCAAGCTTTTGCTTCAAATCGATTATAAGCCAAAACTTTTTGTTCAAATGATTCATACAATGCTAAAGAGGCAAGTGTAGATACCCTAGTTTGCCGTTGTAATTCCCGCTGCCAATTACAAGAACCACTTTTGAATTCACAGCTGGGACACCACAATGTTCTCAAAAATACTTGTTTAACCCAAAATATTTTTTCACACATTCCGCAAAACAAAGCTACCCATGCTGTACAATTTGATATCCCACAATCAAGACAATTATGCCTTGCAGGTCCGTGTATCTTAAATGCCGATAATTCATCAATTCCTGCTATGATTGTTTCAAAAGAAACACAACGATCCAAGATCTTATCAATTCCCTTTTCTAACCCTCTTAATTCCTCAAGAATAGGTTTAATAATCAACAAGCCCTTTTCTCTAATCCTCTGCTTGTCTTTCTCAGTCGGAATGTTCCAAGGATGGTTCATGGGATCCTGGTGTTATTGCAGCCTTTGTCCATTTGCTGGGGATCCATTTTGGTCCTGTGGGAGTAAGTACACACATATAACCCCTTCCCATATACCTAACTTCTGCTGGCCCCATCCAGGTTCCCGTTGTTAGATCTCTGTACATAACAAACATTGGTGGATTCTTTTGCTCATCACTATCATGACTATGGATCCATGCTGATGGTTCTTTCTGATCTCCAAATATACATAGATGGTTTAAAACAAAGAGAGTTTTTGCTAATTGTTCTTGAACATCAGATAGATCCATAAATTTTTGAAGATATTGCTTTAGGGTTTGATGAGCCCTTTCAATAATAGCTTGACCTGTGGGGGAGTGGAATACCAGTAGTATGCCGTACTCCCCACATTTGTAAAAATCTTTGAACCCTCATGCTAGTATATGCTGGACCATTATCTGTTTTTATCGCCTGAGGCACTCCCATAATGGCAAAACATTGTGTTAAGTGTCTTATAACATGGAGTGCCTTTTCACCCGTTTGCGCAGAGGCCCATATATATTTGCTATAAGTGTCTATGGTGACGTATATATTTCCATCTGCCGAATGCAGCAAAATGGGTCACGTCCATTTGCTATAATTCTTGAGATCTGAGACCTCTTGGATTTACACCTAACCCTAAACCAGGTCCATGATGACTGCGTGTAGGGCAGGCGTGGACAATTCCTTTTGCTTCCTCCATTGTAATGTTGAATTGTCGATGTAGTCCTCGTGCATTTTGGAGAAAGGCATTATGTGCTTCTCGTGCCTTCACAAAATCACTCAGTGGTGCAGCCAAATATACAAGTTGATCTGCTCTATAATTTCCTTCTCCAAGTCCTTCTGTCCACATATGACTTCTAATATGTACTATGCAAAAAGGGCACATTCGTTGTCGGATAGCTGATTGTAGTTGTGGAATTAAATCAAACAAGCGTTGATTGTGTATTTCTTTTATTCGAGCGTCTTCTACACGATTCACTATATTGGCAACATACATGGAGTCCGTTACTACATTCAGATCATGATGCATCCATTGTAAAGATCCATTCGAGTACTCTAATCTCCCCCTTTTTCTTTATTTGCGTAAGGGCTCTGATAAATTGGGATCGCTCTTGGAGAATTGTGAGGTCCACAGGCAAGTTGGGATCTATACGGTCCACTGTGCGGTCGACAAGAGTTTCACTAAGGCGTTGTATCATTTGTCGTTGTTCGATTGTTAAAGTAATTTTCCGTGCTGGATCAGTTCCTTTTAAAAGAGGACGCAAAGCATCTAGTTCATTACTGGTGATTCCTGCTATAGGTCGCAACCATTGCAGGTCTCCTAAAAGTCATTGAGCATCATTAACTGTTGTAAGCGAAGTGCAAAAGGTTAATTTTTGTGGTTGTACTTGAGAATTCGTTATGTTCCATCCTAGATATTTCCAAACAGGGGAACGTTGAATTTTTTCCATTGCTATAATCAAATAATGTGTAGTTAATTGTGTCTCCAAATATTTCTCTTGTTGAGTGGTAAATGGCTGGTTCTGTGCAAAAAGAATATCGTCCATATAGTGATAGATCATGGTTTGTGGCCATGCACGCCTTATTTCTCTTAAAGCATTATCCACAAACAACCGACACAAAGTGGGGCTATATTTCATGCCCTGCGGCAATACTGTCCATTCAAAGCGCAAATTAGGTCCTTCCCTATTGATTGTGGGTAAAGTGAATGCAAAGCCTTGAGTGTCATTAGGATGTAACTGAATAGTGAAGAAACAGTCCTTTAAGTCTATGATCAGCAAATGCCTGACACAGAATAACAAAAACATACATATTGGATGACCATCAAGTCATCTATGGGCTTTTTTCTGAGCAATGGCTTTTTCAATTCGCCCAAAGTTTGTTGTGCATCACTCGAGGTGCTGTTAAAGCCATGCCCTCCCTTAAGAAGATCAAATAATGGACTTAGTTCTGCATTAGTTATACACAAATAAGGTTTAGCTTTTGTAAATTGTTTTAACTACTATTTGCAATTTGGCTTGCTGGGGTTCAATTGTAGCATTCAAAATTTTCCACTTAAAATATTTCCAGGTTTGAATTTTTTCCATGTGCGACTTGAAGGCCTATTTTCTCTAATACAATCTTTGAAATGGTATTAATTGAGTAACACAACTGCTTTGGGTGATATACACAGGTGGGAAAGGAATATAAACCATAGCTTGTATTTGTCCAGTAAAATCAGAATTAATAACACCAGGTTACACAAAAAGACTTTGCAAAGTGACACTCAAATGACCTACTAACCAAAACACTTAAACCGCTACCAATAGGACCAAAAGCTTGGAGCGAAACCTTGTGTGCTTTTCAATCTCTTATTACTGAGGAGGCTGTGAAGAAGATCCAAGTAGGAGCATTTGTTGTTGTCACACGTCTCCGCTGCATGCTGGGTTGCTGGTTTCCTTGGTTCTTTAATGTTAACGGTTTACCCCTGGCTTCTTTTGTCTGTTTTTACCTATATGGGAATTCTGAAGGCTGCAAATGCATTAACTTTTCTATTCCTTTGCAGTTTTTTTACTCTCAGAGGATACTCCTTTTGGACTCTTAAATCATGTCTTCATTAGTATTTGGCAAAAATTCCCTTTACAGTTGTCTGCACTAGGACCCAGTAGTTGCTGATCTGATAAGGGACACTGGAATGCAGAGTGTTCTTCATAAACTGTTACTCCCCTAGAGAGAGATAGAAACTCCCAGGCTGAAACAAAACAAAAAACCTTACAGGAGTAAGAGGGGGGGGCGATGGGGGGGGGGGGGGGGGGGGGGAACTCACACACACAGCCACAGGGCTGGGTTTTTTTCCATTTTTTTTTTGTTTGGTTTTTTTTTTTTTTTTCTATTTTTCTATTTTTTCTTTTTCCGTTTCCTTTTCTGTTTTTCTTTCTGTATTTCATATTTTCTTTCTTTTTTCTATTTTTTTTTTCTATGTATTTTAAAAATCTTGTCCTCTGCAGCCTTTCACTTCAAAGGTCCCAGGTAAAACTACCTGTTTGCCGGCTTAGTGGACGTTTGAGATTGAAAGGTTTCAGAGTTGCATTTTAAAGATTAATCAAAACAGAGGCTCAATATAACCAAAACCCAATTTGCAAGTCTTACAAACGTTTAAAGCGCTTTAAACACACACACGCATACACACACACAGAACCACTCTTTTGAGAGCTGGATTAATATACCTATACAACATTGTTTACGACCGGTCAATAAGAACAGCATGATGGTATGAATATTTAAACCACACACGGCACCGAACACACACAGCACTCAAAACATGCACATATATCACAAAATAAGGTTTGTATCAATTGTTTAACAGGTAACAGTCCTTGGTTGTTACAGCATTTTCGTGGCATCTTCTTCCTCCTCTGATTCCTCGCTATTATTTTCTGGTGTTGGATTTCAACATCTAACTGTTTTTCTACCTTGTAACGTTTTATACAATTTGTAATCTCTCTCCAAGCTTTCGTTAGTCTCTTTGCAGTTTTATCATCATCTATAAGTGCCTCCCACGGGACGTTCCCAAATTTGCGCCGTTCACTTTCCTCAAATATCTCATTCGGATCCTTAAAACATCCCTTAGTTTTTCCTAAGGCAATGAGGCCCGCAAGTTGTTTGAGATATTGTGAGTCAAGTCCTCGCTTCTCTAAGAAGCTTTGTAATATTTCATAAGCCACTTCTTTATCCATTTCTGGTCAGAGAAAAAACCACTTATAAATTTATAAAGTCTTTACGTGTAGCCCTGTTCTGTCTTATCTCTCCAAAGCCTTATGATGTCGGGCGGCGGATCCCTTTTTGACGATTCAGGCGTTCGGACTAGAGTGCAACGATCCCTAACGAAATCATAAGCTCTTAATCTTCGCCTTCTGGTCACTGTATCCTGGCACTTTTCCAGACTTTTACAAACAATCTCCATAATTTTTCCACTCGTCTATTAAGCCCTTAATTGGACCTACTCCCCGCTTTTCTAAAAAGCGTAAAATTTCAAATGCTACCTCTCGTTCCATTGCGCGCTTAACGGACCCTCTTACGTTAGCCAGTCCTCAAGTAGTGCAGCCTTTCCTTTATACGAGTAGGTAGTCTCCTTACTCGGCCGGCGAACCTCCTCCTTTGGTATCCGGGTTCAGGCGCGGATCGTAAGTACTGATTCAGTGTTGCCGATCTTCCGCCCCCTGGTCGCTGCTTACCAGTGCTTCGCCGAGCTCGCCGTCCGGTGGAAACAGGGATTGGGGTGTCCCTGTTCGGGCGCCACTTGCGATGGGCGAGGGAAGCAAGCGGATGACTCAATATGAGTGATAAAGCAAGCTTCAACTTTATTGATTACAGTTGCGGTTTATATATCTTTCACTACATTCTACTTAGTCATTCCCTAAACTTGATTGGTTAGTACAAACACTTGTCTAATACTGATTCGTTGTGGCCATGCTAGAGCTTCAGACTTTGTTTATTTCTTCATAGTTGCCTTGCGGTTACAGCTGTGCGCAATATTTCATCTTGCTTCCTTGTGAAGGATCCGCTTGGCCCTCAAAAGTTCCTTATCCTGATGTTTTACTGTCTTTACAGAATGTATTTAAAACTCAAGGACTTGGGGCTCATTAATACTCAAGGACTCAAAGCTCATTACCGTTCCCATATGATGTACTCGAAACTCAAGGTTCAGTCCACTGACCCATGCCTTTGCTCATCCAGCCATTCCTCAATCCCTTTCTCAACATCCTCATGTCCTTCTTCATTTAACCATTTCCCAACAGACTGCTGATGTACAAGTTCAACAGCCTCTGGAGAAACACAAGTCAATCTTACTCCTCTACTTATGATGTCCCTTTCCTTTTATTTCTGCATTTCTTCTTCAATTGGTAGTGACTCCATTAACTTGTAGTCCACACAATACAGCCAGCAGAGGTACAAGAAATCATCTCTGCACACACACTTACGTCTTGTACTGTGAGTGTATCTAGCCTGATGTTAAGCATCCTTTGGTCTACTTTGACACAACATGCAAGATACTTTATTTCACTCCCTCCATATCACAGGCAAATATCACAGGCTGACTAAGAGATATGAACTGACCTATTCGGGCCAGGAGGAACAGACTCAAAGAGCTACTTACTTGAGGTAGAGTTCAAGTAACCTTGCCAAGATCAACATTGCCTCTTTCTTCTTCCACTGGGGAGAGGCAGAAGCAGGTGCACTACAAACTTCGCAACACAAAGCTGTTAGCTTGGTGAGAATTCTTCCTAAAAAATTGCATGAGTTGATAGAATACTTTAGAAAACAGAACAATGTTATGAAAGAAAGGTGTTTTGTTGGTTTCTTTTTTTCCTTCTACCCGAACACTGATTGCATGGGTTGATAGAATACTTTAGAAAACAGAACAATGTTATGAAAGAAAGGTGTTTTGTTGGTTTCTTTTTTCCTTCTACCAGAACACTGATTTGTTGAGACATTGAAAAAAGGAAACATTGAGTAACAGGCAGCAAACCTTGTTCTACTTAAGAAACAGCAAGTCCTTCCCAGAAGGAAAGAGAGAGAGAAGACATCCCTAGTCCTTACAGCTGCCTGAATAGTCTCAACTCTTCGGCTGACAAGTAGATCCCATGCCTCAACATTAGGAAGCAGCAGAATCTGTGAAAGGAAAATAGGCTTCTTGGTGAATTGAGATGAAAAAGGAAGGCATGGCGGGGAACAAAGAAGGCTCTGCATGTCGCCATATTACTGCTGTCAGGAGGAAATCGGGAGTAAGTAGCACTACAGAGTCATTTTCACTGATTTGCAGGGCTCCTGGGATGTGATTCAGACTTACCAGGAGCAGCAGGAATGAGCTGAAGGCGTCAGTATCAGCAAAGTTAGAGAAACCTAGCGCTGAAAGAAGAAGGTTGACACAGGATAACATTGCAGAGTACTTGCAGTAACACCCACAGAATTATCGAACTAGAATAACAGGGTAAGGGGTAAAAGAACAAAATAAACATTGCTAGAGTCGAGAAAAACTGAGAAACGCATTGCAAGAAAGTGCTTAAAAGGGAACACAACTACATCCCCAAAGATATTACATGAAGCTCACTTTGTCTCTGACAACCTAGTCTGACTCCTTCTGTTGGTAGGTACAAGGATCTCCAGTGGTAAGAAACAGCAAAACACAACCCACAGCTCAGGTTCCACAGGGAAAGGAAGGATACTGAGAACTGCTGTGCAACCTCTACTGCTTAGCTGACCTAACAGCTGTAACACCTTGTTGGTTACCACATCTTCTTTGAATCATGTTTTTGTTTTAAATGCCTGAAAGCAGCTGAGAAGGAAAGAATGCGTGTGTTGGCCTAGTAGTCATACTTTAAGAAACAGACAAAATTTTTCAGAGAAAATAACACTTCAACTAAAGAAGTACAAGGCAAAATCTGTACTCCCTCTCACTTGGTTATTGATTTACAAATGCGCTTGATCGACCCTCCTAGCAAACCTGTCCTGCTCAATTGTCACAATAGGAGTTAAAAGTAAGCAATAAAACCAACATCTGAAAACTTAATGAGTGAATTTTACGACATTCATGAACAAACGTGCTGTCCAGAAAGTCTATAAAAATTCCAGACTGAAAAGATTTTTATAAAATATATAAGCACAAAATAAGATTAGACAATCACAAAGGTAACAGCACAAAGGAAATATGCAGTGCATCTTTCCTGAGGGGTACAGTGGCAAGGCTTACATAACTACTTCTGGTATCCGTAATACATAGAGAACCTAGCATCCAAATGAGGTCCTATCATCATCTTTGGAGCACAGGAAAAATGAGGTAACTCAGTGAAAGAATAATATTGATCTTAATATTTCTACTCTCACAAATTTCATACATGATATTTGACGAATGCAAACAACCAGGATTTAAGTTCTCCTTCAGAAACATCAGGCAAGGATAAACAGATGTTTGTGCTCATCCAAAGATGTAACAATCTCCTCCAGTAGAAGCCCTCTGGATTTTGAAGTTAGGCATACGTCTTAAAGAGAATATTGCTCTGCATTTGCGACTTCCCCTGAGAGGACAGAGAAAAAAGTGTCTAGAATTTGACTCAGCTGTGAATTCTGGTGAACTATGAATTCTATTTTTACTCAGAAAGATTAATTTTCTAACAACAGTTGTTTTTGATTACCTCTTTGCCTTGAATGTGCTTTCATAATAAAGCTTCAAAGATGTCAAAATGCTTATCTCGGCAGTTTGAAGCATAAGTTGCTGTCTTCATTTGTGACAGGACTGCTGCTCACTTAGAGTTAGTATTTTACATCTGGTTTGAGAATCAAGGTTAATTAGTATTCAGAGTTTCATTCTACTGATTAGTCCGATCCAAACTCAAGAAATATTAATAAATTGGGTCTTTAGCCATGAAGATTTTGCTGAAGTACTAGCTTTTATAGTGGGTGGGTGGGTGGGAACATGGTATTTTAGTAGATACAAGATATCATAGTTTAAGAACGCTTCGCGATTCTGTGAACTTAAAATTTTTGTGCTAATAATGTAAAAAATACCATGTGGCCTTTAAGAAACCCTATTTATCTAAAACATTTTTCATTTTTTTAAAGCTGCTTCTGCTATATGTCACATTTAAATGGATTATAATCGAAGAAAATTAAATTACTTTGGTTCTTCTTGGCAGAACTTGGAGTAACTGTCAGTCACACTGCATTGCATGTACAGCCATAATGCACAGTGCAATGCAGTGCTATGCAGAAATGTCTGAGTTAGCACTGAATTAGCTGGCTTCAGAGCTGGACAGATTAAGGTGGGAGCAGTGCCATTGTAACTGGGCTATTGCAATTCAAGCCAGAGTGCTTTGCTGGCTCTGACTATGCACACCACTAACTCATAGGTAGTTTGGGAACTTCCAAGTGGCACCATATAGTGTCATATTCTTAGACACTTGAACAACGAACGATAGTAAACTTACTTTCTTCTCTCCTCTGTCCTGCTCCTCTTTTGCTTTTGACTTGCATTACCTTTATGGGTGGCAGATGCTGCTAACGGGGGGATGAAGAACGCTTAGATTTTCTCTAATCTCTTCCCTCTAGTACATCTTACATCTTGTCAAATGTGTTTAGCATCTGTATCGAATTCTTTTCCATAACTACAGAATAAAAAAATCAGTAAAAATAGAATGCTATTATAGTCCCAAGAAAATTGGCAGAAGAAGCTAAGTAGCTTAAAACTTTTTAGAAGCCAATGAGATGAGAAAAATTGATAGAGCTCTAGCCAAGTTATTTAATAAATTATCCATGTGTAAGCCATTGCACATAGTAAATGTAAAAAACTATTTTCTCCTCCTACTTTCATAGAATCATAGAATCACTAGGTTGGAAAGGATCCGCTGGATCATCCAGTCCAACCATTCCTAACACTCCCTAAACCATGCCCCTCAGCACCTCATCCACCCGTCCCTAAAACACCTCCAGGGAAGGTGACTCAACCACCTCCCTGGACAGTCTGTTCCAGTGCCCAATGACCCCTTCCATGAAAATTTTTTTCCTGATGTCCAGCCTGAACCTCCCCTGGTGGAGCTTGAGGCCATCCCCTCTTGTCCTGTCCCCTGTCACTTGGGAGAAGAGGCCAGCTCCCTCCTCTCCACAACCTCCTTTCAGGTAGTTGTAGAGAGCAATAAGGTCTCCCCTCAGCTTCCTCTTCTCCAGGCTTTCAATTGTATACCAGCACAGCTTCAGAGACTGCATCATCTAAGATCATGGGCAAATGACAAATGAATTTTAGATATGAGTAGGAAAACTAAAAGGAAAATGAAAATAATTATTGCAAAGAAATTAACTGAGAAAACACCTGTAACTCAGATTTTAAAAGGAACTAAAGAAACCAAAGTATAGTGCATCTCCACTTTGGTGAATGGTAGAACAGAGGAACTCTCAAACCAACCCAAAGGGCAACTATTCCAATTTTATTTCACTTTTTTACCTTGTTTGAAAATTGATTAATGATACAAAATAGTAACCATATTTTAAGATTGGCCAAATCTGGTCTTCAAAGCATTTAAAAAGCAATAAGGAGAAACATATCAGCATTTAATGATCACATTTATTCACAAATCCAGAGGTCAAATACCATTAAGTTATCCATTGATTTACCTATGTTATGGAACCAAACCATTCAAGTTTTCCCATTTTCTTCTGTGATTTTGCAAATAATTTGTCTTAGACTAAAAGTTAACCTAGAAAAGTACCTAGCCCTGATTTGAAGACAGCAATCTTTTGAAAGCTTTATGTTCAGCTAAACTATTCTCTTTCTAATTTTGTATTCTTCAGATTTGGAAATAAAACCTTACAATGCAGCAAAATAACAATGCCAGAGAAAAGACATTCAGAGAGTCATTTCACAAACATACAAGCTATTAGGATTTTGCAATAATCATTATACACTCTTAATGCACTTGATGTTACTTGTTTTCTGAATACCAGAACATTGAAGAACATTGTGCATTTCTGTTTTTGAGTTGTAATATGATTATTATAATTTGTTAAAATACTATGTTGTTCAGTCGCTTCAAAATGCCACTCTTGTTCATACATTGCCGATGAAACCACAATATCAACAGAATGAACGCATTATTAAGACCATAAACCTAGTTCCAGCAGTGAGTCCTGTTTTCATCATTAGGAAGGCCCAGATGAACAACTGCAAATTATGCAGTTGCCAGGTCAGGGAAGCAAATATTTTTAACAGAAAGTGTTTCACCATTTCCTGAAAAAAAGAAATATACTTCAGCCATGAAGGAGACAGGGAGAAGTAGACAGATTAAAAGGCAGCTTCTTAGCTGATGTGATTTGGGACCAGGTAAGGAAAGCTCCCTGATGCAGTATCACAAGGCACTGTGTTTTCTTTCTGCAGGAAAGAAAGCAGCAAGTGGCTGCAAGTAAGATGAAGACAAGCCTGGAAAGTTTTTGGAGATCATTACGAAAATACAGTTTGATCTCAACACAACTGCACTTCTTCTTTTGTTTTTTTTTTCCTCAAGAGACTTGTGTTATAAGAGGTGTAGCAAAGATCATCAGAATGCCAGGGACAGTCACTGTGTATACAATTTTGGCTAATTAACCAGCATAAAGCATGTCAGAAAAGCGCTGAAAAATTTACTAAAGACAGAATTTGTTTTGTTTCCCTCTGCATGCTGTTAATTCCACTAGAAAAGAGATGCTTGAGAGTTTCTCTAGTTGTGCAAACATATGACTTATTTCAACATGGCTTTAGGAGCTGGCAAGCTAACAAAGTTTTGCAAGGGCCTAAGAAAAAGAAAGAAGATCTTTTCAGTATCTATGGCTAGTATTGAACATGAGATTCCCACCAATTTGAAGGTTTTAATCCGTTTTAATCCTTTGCTATCCTAAGTCATTTCTGAGACAGCAGGAGACTTTAAACTAGAAAACTTTCAACGTCTTTCTAGTTTTCCCCACCTCCTTTGGCTGAACATTACTTGAGATGCACTATGATTCAGACAAACGTGAACTCCCTCACATTTGTAACACAGGAGTAGGTTATAGACATATGGAGCTGAAAGGCTTTTATTACCAAACAAGTTTTAAAATTCTCATTGTGTTTATTACAGATTTTGGTCATGCTCTTCTCTTTCTGCATACCATCAGTCTTACACAAAGAAAAGATTGAACCTCAGACGTTGTGGAGATTTCAGGTAACTTCTCCACTGCAGAGTGTATGGTTCAGTATGACTAGTTTTACATTGCAGCCCAACTCACCTACAGACGTAGAAAAAAATTTGTTACTGGCTTCGAAGGTAACATGTAAAAAATCTGTATTAGTTAAACAAATAAATAATTATATTAAATAAAAAAAAAGTTGGTGGCAAAACACAGCATTTTCTGTTGCTGCTTATAAACTTCGAGGATTTTTTTAGTAAGAAACTGGTCTCAGGTAACTTTGACACAGGAAATCACCGACTTTTAAAATCCATAGTAATCTGAGATGTATTGGTCCAGGGCTGAGCATGGGGCTGGGAATGGGGCATGAGCAGGGTCTGGGGCTGAGACTGGGTCATGAGCAGGGTCTGGCGCTGAAACTGGGGCTGGGAATGGGGTATGAGCAGTGTCCAGGGCTGAAACTGGGGCTGGGAATGGGGTATGAGCAGTGTCCAGGGCTGAAACTGGGGTTGGGAATGGGGTATGAGCAGTGTCCAGGGCTGAAACTGGGGTTGGGAATGGGGTATATGAGCAGTGTCCAGAGCTGAAACTGGGGTTGGGAATGGGGCATGAGCAAGGTCCAGAGCTGAAACTAGCGTTGGGAATGGGGCATGAGCAGTGTCCAGGGCTGAAACTGGGGTTGGGAATGGGGCATGAGCAGTGTCCAGAGCTGAAACTGGGGTTGGGAATGGGGCATGAGCAGTGTCCAGAGCTGAAACTGGGGTTGGGAATGGGGTATGAGCAGTGTCCAGGGCTGAAACTGGGGTTGGGAATGGGGCATGAGCAGTGTCCAGAGCTGAAACTGGGGTTGGGAATGGGGCATGAGCAAGGTCCGGGGCTGCCCCCTGTTCACCAGCAGGCTCCAGGGCTGCCCCTGCTTGATGAGCAGGGTGCATCCCCCGCCGGGGGAGCCGGGGGGGCGGTGCGGGGCGGTCCCAGCATCCCGCCCGGTCCAGCCCTCGGCGAGGGGAGCAGATATAGGCAGGGATGCGGCTCGGAGGGGCGGCGGCGCGCAGCGGCGCGGAGCACGGGCAGGCGTCCTCTCCCCAGCGGCGGGCAGCAGCCTGTCCCGAGCCCCAGGAAGGCTTCTCGCCGCGGAGGAGGGCATCGGGGCCGCCCCCATGGGGTGCGGAGGCGCGGTGGGGCTGGCGGTGCTGGCGGCCGCCGCGATGTGCGGGGCAGGGGCGCTCGCCGGGCGCGTCCTCAGCGGTGAGTCCCGGGCAGCGGGGGGAGGCAGCGCCTTGCGGGACAGCCCGGGGGAAAGAACTCGGGCGATACCCGCTCCTTAAGCGACCCGCGTGGTGGAGGCGAGCGATGGAAGAGGCTCCCGCCAAGCTGCGGCTGGAGGATGCGCGTCCCGGGGCGGGCGCACACGACGCAGTGGGAGGCAACTTTATTTTGGGTCTTCAGAGGCACAGAGCTCGGCTGTCGGGCTCCCGCTGCCCCCCGGAGCCCGTCCCTGCCCGTGCCGTGTGCTCTGGTACAGACACGTCTGCAGATCCGATCGGGTGCGTGCGGGGTTGAGCTCTTCTATTTGTGTAAAAAGGTGAAGCGTGTACTTGATGCTTTCTTGTTCTTGTACCATCCATACGGGAATGTTTCATCCTTTTTGTAGTATAGTTAAGAGGAGAAAGCAACGTTGTGTATTTCCAGCACACAGATGCATATGATTCTGTCTTGTGGTGATAGGACCGGGGGCAATGGCTATAAACTGGAGAGGAACAGATTAGACTGGACATGAGGAAGAATTTCTTCACCATGAGAGTGGTGAGGCACTGGCACAGGTTACCCAGGGAAGCTGTGGTTGCCCCATCCCTGGAGGTGTTCAAGGCCAGGTTGGATGGGGCCTTGGGCAGCCTGATCTAGTGGGAGGTGTCCCTGCCCATGGCAGAGGGGTTGGAACTGGATGGTCTTTAAGGTCTCTTCCAACCCAAACTATTCTATGATTTTGTATGCTCAGATGCCGCTAAATTTAATGAAAAGGCTATTTTTAATTGCACTTTGGGTCAAATCCTGCAAGGTAAAGCTGAAGAGCTCTTGGAGGTGTGTGCAAGCACATCCATACATTTGTTGTGAGACAAAGATTTACACACTTGACTGCACTCATTAACAAGTTGTGTGTAAGTCTCTATGTGCAAGTAACAATGTGTCTCTTTACAAACTGATTCCAGAACAATGCAAATTATTTGTAGTCGGTTCTTTCAGGGGCTGTAATGGCAGTATATGAAGAAAACTTTTTTGCAGTTTTTTGTTGCAAACATTTGGTTCCTGAATTCTGCTAATTTTCATAGTTACCGATGGAGTGTAGTCACTAAACCATTTGGTGATGTCTTATTTGAAGCAAGTTCACGTGCAGAACTGAGATGTGCTGTTGGGCTTTCTGTGAAGCTGTCTTCCAGGAAACAATAGTGAAGTGGCAGTACTTCCAGTATTTTGAAGAAACTTGCCTTGTACTGTATCCTGAAATATTTCATCAATTTCTGTTATGCATGACTGTACAATTCACATTATGATACAGGAAAGCTCTTAGTTTAACAGTTTATATGAGTACTCTGTAACACTTCTATATTTTAAGGAATAGTGAAGATTAGTCATCTACAAGATGCATTTTGCATTAGTAGTCTCAGTGGAGGAGTCCCTCTGTGGCTGAGGAAAACCCAGTGCCTTAAACTTCTAGATGAGGCTTCTTCATTTAAGTGAAATATGTAGCCAACTGAGTAGACGTCCAGCTTTTTAAACAGTGTGTAATATGTGTATACTGCTTAGCCAGACTATTCCTAGATGCATATGAAGCTTTGATGCTTTGCAAGAGTACAGGCTCTACCCCTTATTTCACTGAAGCATTTCAAAGCATGTGATGAGTCTCATGTCACTGTATTACATGGCTAGCACTTGCCTGGTAGAATACAGGAGAGGATTTGAAACCACTTACAGAAGGAACCATTTGTGTATTATCAGGTATTTTAACTGAAGTTGTATTCATTAGTTAAAGGAGGTCCATACTAGGCAATAACAGCCAAAGATATTTAGTACGCACGTGCCAGAATATTCTGAAATAATGGTAGGAGAACTCTTTATTTGTCACAGGGACCACACCTCTCTCTGCCACATGCATGTAGCTAGGTCTAGTATTAGTAGCAGTTTGCACTTTCTAAACAAGAAATAATACTATGGAATTATTGGTCCACGTGTGCTGTCCTCCAACTTACTTCCATATACCTTAAATGTATGTCAGGACCTACGCTTCTGTAGCCTTGAAGAGGCTTTCATCTAAAATTATAAGTCTACATCTACATCTACAGACCTTTTTTCATTGTTAATGTATTCTTTAATCATGATAACCTGGAATAAATGGGAACCTCACTGGCCTCATTCCAAATAAATTAAATACAAATTAATTCTTATCACTTACATAGCAACTGTTCCTGAAACTGGCTTGAGTGCTAGTTGGACCTTGTGGAAAAATTCCCATTTACTGCAGTAAGTTTGGATCAGACCTAGCAATAATTGCAAAATCGCAACGATTTTGATTTCAGTGTCTAGAGTAAAAAGAAGGAAGGATCTGACTTTTCAAAGTGCCATTTCCTTAGGTAAAGGGCTTCTCTTCCTTTGTCCAAGTATGTTAATTTTCCCAGAATATAATAAAACCAATTATTTGCATCAAACTATTCAAATTTAGTCGTTACTTCTTTGTTATCTTTAATCTGGGAATTGTTAAAGAAAAGAGATACAAATGCTTTGTAATTTTTAATGTAGTTAGAAGGATGTTTTGTCAGCAGTGCTCACAGCCTCCATATCAGAATATCTAGTGTTGCCAGAGAATTGATTCTTAAAGAAAAAAATCAAAGCAGGCTCAGGAGAAACTGCTGAGTATGCCTTGCTGCCCCATGACATCATGAAGTACATGAAGTGATGATAATGCAGTTTGCAAAGATGCAATTACTTTAAGTATCTATTGGGCAGGAAAGATGCAAGCTAGTCTTGTTGCTAATCATTTAACAGCCCGTGTATTAATCATAAACGTTATACTTTAATGACTGCTGTTGCTGTCTTTTTGTATTTTCATGGCTTTCTAAATTTTTCTGTTTGCCAACACTATGTATCAATAGTAGATTAAATACTGATATCCAGTATTTTTAAGCACTATGTATCTTTTTTTGGTGCAAAAGCATTTGGATATATAAAACATTAAATGAAGAAAACATTTGGTATGTCATGAAACAAGAGTTGCTTCCAATCTATAGACTTGTTTGCTTCAGATGCCTTTAAGGATGTGGATACATGCATTTGTGGATGTTATGATCAAATTTGTATTGGTCATAAAATATTGTAAAGTAAGATAATTAAGTAGGTATCTTCATGGGTAATGGAATGAACAGAGAAAACAAACCCTTTCTCTAAAGACACAATGTAATTTAGTTCAGTCTCTTGGCCTGTCTATCTTGTGTGTCAAACTTTTAACTATTTTCTGTAGATGAAACCTTCTACTGCTTGATTTTTTTGGGCATGGATTGTTAATTTTAAGCTAGATTTGATGCTCGGAATTTGAGAATGTATGATTTGCAAAAAGCACTGCCAGTGTCATCTCCGGGATATGTATGCAGCAGTTGCATATTGAACACAACATTTTGTTGTGAATACCCAGCATCCAGTTCCATACTAGAAAAACTTGTACTGGACACGCATGCCTACATGGTACAAGATCTTTTTGTTCAGTTATAGGTCTTGGTAATCATGGAAGCTGAGACTCTGAGAACTTCAAGGGAGGTTGAGCAGTTAACTCTCTTACACTCCTTTTTTAATTCTGGTCCTTATGTCCTTATGCACCTATTCTTTTCAGTGCCTTCTTGGGGACAAATCAATGATCTACGTTCTTAAAGTGAAGTGAAGTGATGACTCTTGGATATAATGCATGTTTCTACTAAACACGCCCTGTTCCTAACCAAGAAATTGCGTAATACCCACTAGAAAGACGTTTTATATTAGGTAAACTGTTGTGACTCGTAGGTGAGAATGCAGTTTCGATAACCTGGTGTGATGGCGGATGAATCCTTCTATAGGATAGAAATACCAAAGTACTTAAATCAGTTTCAGGAATCAGACTTCTAGATTAGAAGTGGTACCCCTTTGTCAACCCTGTAAAGCTTACCTTGCCTAAGAGAGGAAGCTATGCTGGTGGCCAGCCTAGGTCTCTGTTCAGGGGCTAAGGAAAGTGTGATGAAAAACTCTAGCATTTTGTTTCAGGGGAGCATGCTACTTTTCCAGAAATACAACTTCTCCTTCTTGATGTCTTGTTCAAAGATAGAGGAAGGCATTGTAATTTTCCAACTCATGATTGCTAAGCCCCAGTTGCCTAATGGGCCCAAGAGAAAACATCTGCTCAGGAGGGACTTATGATAAACAACACATGGGAAGGTATGGATGGCCAGCTTGTCTTTCACGTGGCTTTTCTTGATCCTGGTGAGACAAGGCTGGTGTGCTGTCCCAGTGCAGCAGCTATGTGCAAAAATTCCTGTATTGTAGAAGTCATGTTCTGTACCTTGACTTGTCTTCTCTGTAGTTCAGGTGTGATCCTATGTAGATCAGACTTCTTGATGTTTGCAGGGAACATGCTCTGGTTCATAAAGTGCTCTATGCAGCACTGTTTTTAAACTAATTCTGAAAGCAAATCTCTTTGCAAATCTCTTATGGATCAGAAAAGACTGCATAGTGCTAACATGAAATAAGTAAGATGAAGTGATGAGCGGGTAGTAGTTTCTTCACTGTAATCTCATACTCATACCTATCACTAACTATCTGAAAATTATTTGAGTCTCTTGCTGAAGTGTTCCCCACTCCCAACACTGACAGACAGTGGGACTGTCGGTTCCAGGTGATCTTAAGAAATATTGAGACCTAACAAAACACTTGGCATGGTTCGAACTAAGTCTAAAAGTAGCTGCAGTATAAAGCTGATCACTCTAAGCAATTTATTTTAACATAGATCTCAAATACTGCAGATACACTTTAAAAATACCCATTTCTTTCAATAAGGTCGGTGAAACAGCTCAGATATGGACAAGTATACTGTAAATTACTAAATTTTGGTGAGACGAATCCTATTATATATCTCAACAGTTTCTTCCCATACAGGCTTGTATACATATGATGTGAATTAACCAAATGTGCTTTACTTCTATTTGGCTTTATTATAAATGATAATTTACCCCAAGGGAAAAATATTTTAACTATTTCTCCTCCCCTGAAATATCTCTTCTATTTTTGCCTTAAGAATGCTAAGATCCCATATGGGCTGTCTCTTCCAATTTTTTTCTTTCAGTAGACTGTGAATGAGCAAGCAC
The DNA here is from genome assembly GCF_017976375.1 of Cuculus canorus. NCBI lineage: Eukaryota > Metazoa > Chordata > Aves > Cuculiformes > Cuculidae > Cuculus > Cuculus canorus. The sequence continues at coordinate 102,752,035 of NC_071401.1, read as the reverse complement.
TTGCCTGTTGCTTTCTCTTTTAATTGTGGAAATACAGCAAAAAGGTGGGCACTCTACTGTGGTCTGGTACTGAGATGCATATAAGGTGTTCCACCCTAGGAAACTTGAAGTCCATGAACCACATTATATAAAATTTCACTTATATCTGTAGCAAATAGAGGTATCTTGGTAAAAAATCCATGAAAATATGCTTGGAAAAAGGCATTCAGATTTCACTGAAGAAGACTAAGAGAATATATGATGCTTTATCTGGATAAAGATTGATGAAGAGTGTAATGACTAAAGATTTATGAACTACTTTCAGAAGACATTAGCAATCAGTAGAAACTCTCAGAATGGCTTAAATTTATGCCTCTTAGAAATCCTGTTGAGGGAATCTAGTGATGTATACATTAGGTATTCTTAAAATGTCTGCTTGTTTGGGACAGGAGAATGAGAATATTTACTGCTCCCCTAGGCTGGCACACATTATGTTTAAGCTATTCAGAGTCTACAGTTTTCATCAAGTCTATTCCACAATGTGCTAACAACCACTTGCTGGCTGTCTTAAACTTACTGTCTATCCTAAAAGTATCTGGGAGGTCTGTTCTGTTCTTCACAGCTACATATGAAACTATTGATGAACTGACTTGATTTGACAGTATTGTCAGTGTTTATATCAGTATTTTATAAAAACTTTTTTTTTTAATTAAACAGCTGAAATGATGGAACACTTGGTGTATCTTTAGGCTGTGGCATGTAAAAATTTCATTTTGTTAGTGTGTGTGAGTATGTGTAAGACTTCAGAAAAATGAAAACAATAAAGCAGCAAACAGCTTCAGTAGTTTTTTGGGGGTTTTGGGGTTTTTTGTTTTTTTTTTTTTTTAAAGTCATAGGTGAATAATCCACATGCTGGTGCAGGCTTGTAGATGTGTAGATCTTTCTAGAACATCGTATCTCCTTTTATTTTGAACAGGTTTGAATAGATGCCATTGACATTTGAGTGGTATCATTGGTCTCCCTGCTTGTGTCTGTGGAAGTGAACAGGGTTATTTATACCCATGAAGAGTGTTATACTCCAGGAAATTTTGCGATTTTGTGTCAAACATAATTAATTGTTAGGGAAACTTGAGGTCCCGAGTATATATTGCAAAAGAAAATGTTCTCCACATCCTCTGCTTATGGTGACATTTTTCTTATTGCCAGTTGAGAAGATGCGTATTGTGCCACATTGAAATGCAAGCATATCATCTCTGTGGACGCCAGGGCTGGGTCTCTAAGTACGTTGTTCTCATCATGCTCAGTGATACCAGGAGCCTGCGTGACTCACAGTAACAAACTTGCTAGATATCTCAAAGACAGGCAAGGGAAAAATATAGGTCTGACATCAGTCTTAGATCCCTCTTAACATAGGAAAAGGAACGTGCAGTTTTTAGGGGGTTGTCTTGGTAACTGTGTTGGCACTTTGCATGAACCCCTAGGTCCTTACAGAAGCAAGTGGCTGTCTGCCACGATCAGCCCTGTGATATACCCGTAAAGCTCATATGATCAGAAGAGAGGAAAACCATTATTACAGGAAAAGCTAAATGGATCTCAGGCTTAAATTTATGATGTGCTAGATATCTGAAACAGAGCTGGTGCCAAAAAGTAGGTATATTTCACTGAGAAGAAAGGAAAACTGTCAGGGCTTTAGTGATTAGATCAAGTAGAGGGGGAGAGGTACTTGGGAAATACTTTATAGATTTTTTTTTTTTTTTTGCAGTGGCATATCACTCAAATGAGTGGCTAAAACTGTTTCATAAAAATGGATATTTATTTTCCAATTGAAGACACTTACCCTGTATTGATTTACATAATTGTAATTGTATGTTTTCCTGCAGGGTAATTATGGATGGTGAAGTGTTGATTAGCTTGAAATGAGATTTAGACATCAAGCTGCTACTTTACAGCTCCATTATTAGTAGCTTGAGATCCTTGCCATGTATGCCTGAGAAGCTAACTATAAGAAATAAATGTATGCTTTATTTTCTTTGTGAAAAGAGTGAATAAGCCTATTGCTGCTTGGTAAAGATGGTAGCCTTTCATGAGGGCAGGTATTCCAGTTTCCAGTGCATCAAAACCAAGCTGGTCTCTGAAACACCACAGCCCTGATTTTGAAAATCCGGACAAAGTTGTAGTCTGCTCTGGCAAATCCTCCCAGCACTTTGTTCAACACAATGAAAAACTTATCTATGTTGACAAGAAGTCCTTGCTTGCATCTTCCCAAGACCTATAACAGTACAGGTTCTCAGAGGCTTTAACAAACCTCCCCAAAATAAGCTGTTTAGATCAATACTTGTCAAAATGTGTTCAAATATGTATTTTTGTAGCCACCTGTTTGTCTAACCTGCTATCCCACTGCAATATTCAAGGAAGCTATCACATTTTGTTCTAATTGCATTTGTATTCAGCCCAATGGCAAAATCTGGGTGTTAATGATAAATAATATTCATTAATATTCAAACCAGCACAACCGAATGCTCCTTTACAATCAGACTGTCTCCTTTCTGATTACACAGTTTCGTAAAATGTAGCTATTATGAGTCTATTGAGAACCATTGCTATTCAGAAATAGCTAAGTCGATACCTTGTCCCCTAAAGTACTTGGAAAAACAATAACATAACTACTAAAGGCTGACATATAGGTGAAAACTCAATTTCAGCAATAAATGAACTGAAAATCACTTCATATGGCAAAAGAGAAAATAAGATAGAGACGGGACTCGGACAAATGCTTCTTGTGTAGCTTTATGTTCTACATAACTACTAAATGTATGTGCATGAATACTAGAATACAGTACTTTCTTTTTACTTACATCTTCCACCATCCCCCACTTTCTCTCCCTGCAAGGGTTGCATTAATCCTAGAGATGGCTGTTTGGCTGCTGTCTGAAGACCTCTGTCATCTCTGATAATTCATAACACATGGGATGGTTAATGGCTAAAAATATATTATCTGGTCAGTGTTTGAGAGAGAATAAAAAGAATTTGCCCTTTACCTAGCATTTTATACATGTTATTTATATTTTGACATGCTAATGCCTAAGGATTTAACAAGGAAGGGACTCCATTGTGATAAATATTGTAGGAGTTCTGGCTAATAGATGTGTTTTGTTTGGGAGAGGTTGGAGCCAGCCTCTCTTATCCTCTGTTAGGATACAGCTGAGGTACTTAATGACTTTTTTGCCTCAGTTTTTAATAGCAAGGTAAGATGTTCTCTGTGTACTCAGCCTCATGAGCCAGAGGACAGGGAGGCAGAGCAGAACGAAGCTCCCATGATCCATGAGGAAATAGAGACCTGCTTGGCCAATTAGACATTCACAAGCCTGTGGGGCCAGATAGGATCCACCTGCGGATATTAAGGGAGCCGGCGGAAGTGCTTGCCAAATCCCTTTCCATCATCTTCCAGCAGTCCTGGATAACTGGGCGAGTTCCACTTGACTGGAGGCTGGCTGATGTTACACTCATCTACAAGAAAGGTCAGAGGAAGGATCTGGGAAACTACAGGCCTGTCAGTCTGACCTCAGTGCCAGGAAAAGTCATGGAACAGGTGATCTTGAGTACTATCACACAGCACACAGAAGACAACCAGGTGATCAGGCCCAGTCAATACAGGTTTATGAAAGGCAGGTCCTGCCAAACTAACCTGATCGCCTTTGATGACAGGGTGACATGCTTAATGGATGAGGGAAAGGCCTCCAGCTGCACCAGGGGAGGTTTGAATTGGACATTAGGAAAAACTTCTTCACAGGAGGGCTTATCAAGCACTGGCACAGGCTGCCCAGGGAGGTGATTGAGCCACTTTCACTGGAGGTATTTAAAAGATGGGTACATGAAGTGCTTAGGGATGTGATTTATTAGTGCACAGGTATGGTTGGACTTGATCTCAAAGGTCTTTTCCAACCTAGGGATTCTATGATTCTGTTAAACCACCTTAGACAGTGTCCATATGCTAATGACTATATGATATGATGTATACAAACTGTCAGCCTATACACATATCTACCTGAAATACAGCTACTTAATAGACATGGCCATCTGTTATTTTATATAAGCCCTTGAAAGGGGCTTGGAGACTTTGAAAGTTCTTACAGAAGAAAAATCACTTTAGAGAAACTGTATTGTAACAATCAGGCATAACCCCTAATCCAGAAAAATTATAAATCAATGATGAATGTCTCTCCTCACTGTAGACCTGTTTATTTGGAGGATGGGAGGAAAAAGTACCTATTAAGGTAGAGAAGACTTAGCTATGGGGACATTAATGCAGATGCAGGCTGACATATCTATAGCAGTTTGTATCTGAATGGCAAATTTGTTAGCACATGGAATTCCTCAGGCTGCCCAGGAGTGTGAGCTGAGCAACATCTGTGATTTGAATACTGACTCTACTAGAGAATGATGTGTCTTCACTATTATAGACTTTGGAGAGAAGATGGCAATTTACTTTTATTTCCACAGTAGTATTTTTTTAAAAAAGTAATTTGAATCATCAAGAAACAAATTAAATTCAGTAGATGGACACAAATATGATGCACTAAAACATCAACAGCAGTAACATCATATATCAAAACATGACCACGAACTGAACCCAATCAAAATCTGGCTGGGTAATACAAAGGTCATTTGACAAGATACATCAGCTTTGAATCAAAATGTAATTAGGAAAATTTAATATATTTTAATCTCTTATTGGCCACATTCTGAAGTGTGTTATTTGGGCTTGGCGTGGAGGACCCTATGACACAGGGAGAGATGAAAACAAATTGTGCCCAGTGTCCTGCATGGTAGTTACGTAGCCCCTGATGTCAGTGTGCTCACACAAGGTCAAGACCAAGACTGGCCTTCGTAACACAAGCAGAGAAATATTATCTAGCCGGTGGAATATTTTGGTTAGTTTACATAGATTTCTGTCTTGCTATTATTTCATGACCACTTTCACTTAAGTCCTTGTGTCTTTATTTTGTTACTTTATTTTTGGAAGCCTCCATCAGCCTCATGCTGACTTTTGGGACTTTGGTTAATGTAAAGTATTTCACATTGCTTCATACCAAATGTTTTCTGCTGAATCCATTATCTTGGGAAGAAAAAATTCACAGTATGAAAATATAATGGACTTTTCCATAGCAGACTTTGTGCATTCCTTTGTTCTCTCTTCACATATGCTATGCACATGGCAGCTGCTTTTCCCCACTGATCTAGATGGATGCTAATGGTAGCAGACCTTGGACTGTAGGTTAGTTTATGAATTTCAAGAGGAAGAGGGATGGGATTTCCCAGCAGGGAGCTTATCTTCTACCTGACATCTTCAAAACCTCCAGCTGAGTCATGTTTGTTACTCAAGGTAACCTTTGTGCTCCTCATGACCCATGGGAATGTATTTAGGACTGAGCCTAGTACTCTTAGGGAGATCAGTCCTTGAGCTGACTGTTTTATCAATAACTTTCCTTCTAAACTACATTTTGCTGTAACTTCTGCCATGATAGACCTAAAGGAAGCTATTATTTCTTCTGTTTAATAAATTTCTTCTGTTTAATAAAGCATTTTTGTTGAAACATAATGTAGACAGAAATGATTAAAATACCAGCTGAGAGTTTTCTAGTTTCTCCATTTCTTGAAGATTTATTTTTCCCTGAAGAATAATCTGCAGAAATGTTTTAAAGAAGTATCAAATGTCTCATTTACAAGGTACCTTTATTTTAAGGTTGATATTGAAACATTCTACAATGGAGCTGCTGTGTGACACCTAAGGGAGAAAACTGATGAATATGGACGGAGATGGTAGATAGCACTTCTTAGAGTAACCACTGTACACTTCCTTCCTTCAGCTAATGGGGTTGTGGGGCAAACTGAGTGCAAGGGAATTTCTGCCACTTCAGGTTATCTGCGGTAGACAACTAGAGCTGCTAAGATTGAGGGAGCAGGGCCAGTGCTGTGTTGTATGGTGTACACAGGAGAGGTATAAACAACAAACTTGGAAACATTTCCTCTAAGGAAAATGTGGAGACTTGATCTTATAGTTTTGCAGCTGAGAAAAAAGAGAAAAACAAGTGTCAGTTACTTGTTGCTTCAACATAGCACTCTTCCCTTGACAGACAAGAAAACATTTATTGAAAAGGTGTATGGGTTCATGACACCAAGCTAAATGCATGTTTCATTTATTTCTATGCCTACTTCTAACCAGAATCTGGGCTATTCTGCTTGGGTGAAGGAAGGTGAGTCAAGGATTAAGGAACTGATACAGTCCATGGGCTGAAGGGTGTACGCTCTCCACCTTCACATCTGCAGATATTTGGATAAGTTTGATTGAAACGTCAACTTGTCTGATTGTAAAGGAAATCAGTAAGAATGAGTTCTTAGATCTTACTAAATGAATTAGTTAGGTCTTTGGTCTCATCTCAAAAGGAGGACTAAAGACAATAATATGCTTGTGTGGAAAGGTTGTAAAGGCCTAACTTGCTTATATTTATTCACGTTGCATAGTATTCACTCTAAAAGACTTGCTTTTCAAATCTAGTTTCTAGACAGAAAAATTGGAATTCAATTTATACAGTTGAAATAGCAAATGTTGCTTTAGAATTAACAATGGAGTCTTGCGTGCTGCAAAGATGTTAGAAGGCAAAATAGCCCGTAGTTAATGTTTCCATACTTATGTTGTCTGCTATACAATGTGGTCCATTCTGTCATTTTTAACTGCTAAATTATTTCTTCTTTGTAGTTCAGAAATTAGTAGTGAAAGCTGTGAAAAAACGAAGCTAAAAAATTTAACATCTCAGCGTGCTCCAGGAAGAGCACTAAAACGTCAACTGATTTGCCAGCTATTAAGGCACAACTGCAATTTTCCATTAACACATTGAACTAGCTCTGCTAGAGCAGATAAATGTCCCCTTCAAAAGAAGAAAGAAAAGATTCAGTGTAGGTCATTGCCTATACACAGGGACTAAATTAACTGGTACAAAAAAAAATTCACAGCTTCTTCCAGAAAGCTTGCTACTCTGTGTCACATACATCATTCACACTGGATGGGTCTTAATGATAAATATGCATTGCTTTCTTCCCGTTTTCTTTGCTTTTTCTGGAGGTATATTCTTGCACAAATTATGAGCCTGTGAGGAAGAAAGTATTTATTTTGCTACTGATGTAGAGAGCAACAAATGAAAGAGACCTAGTTTAGGAGTTGGGTTGTACACAGACTTCCACTTGTTTAAGTCTTTCACTTTATAATACTTGATTTTAGAGTTATTTAACCCTTCAGAAATATCTGCAATAACAGTAGTATCCTCAAAAATGCTTCAGTTCAGTTTAGGGAAAAGATTAAATCCTTCACACAAAATTTCAAGATTTTAACTCACTAACCCTTTTAGGTTATTATTAGGTTTATCTACCTTTGAGTACAGATTAAACCTTCTTGTCTATGTTCTGGATGACTCCAAGAGGCTTCCTGCTTCAAGTGCACAACAGTGGCAAACTGCTACTGAACTCAACAAAATGGGCACGTATTGAGGGCTGCAGTGGCACCTATTGAGCAGCTCTGCTGATGTGCATCACAAGTTCCTATCCTTCCTCTCCCAGCTCCGTACAATTCTGTCTAGTTTGTGCAGGTGATGGAGCTGAGCTTTGACACTGAGGCAACCTCTATATTTGACCATCATACAGCACAACTTACAGATACGAGCCTTAAAGCAGCTTAGAAATAGCACATACCATTTGGCAGTGTGAGTTTCCATGCAAGAGCCAACTGGGAAGATAGATAGACTGAAGAAGCTTGGTCAGTTAACTACCAAGGGCCCACCTGTCCTGTTGGAGAGGTAGTTTGACTGAATGGTCACAGAAGATTGGAGACTGTGCATGAAGGGAAGGGGAGCAGAGGTGTGTTGTGGGTGGGGAGCTAGCTATTTTCTCATGTAGGGCAGGCACAGCGTAGGAATTGAGATTGGTAGTGGCTAGCCCACTCATCTTGGTGGATGGAACATTCATGCGTGACTGAAATCATGACAGGGATATTTTGATACTGGGATTTGCTTCTAACTTACTACTTGGTGTCAAGGAGGAATCTGGGCACAGAGTGAAAGGAATCATAAAAGTTGTATTTCTAAAAATTGTCTGGGAAATAAAAAGAACAAGACAATGAAAAAAGGACCCCTCATAAATCAGTATATATATATAGAATTAATGCTCTAAATCTGACGTTTAATTACAGGGAGAGGTATAGTCCCTTTTCCCTGTAAATAACTACTGTCCCACATAATGCAGTGCTAGCCTTTGGAAGTTTGAACTACTATGTAGACATCTGTATTCAGACATTAAGCCACAGTCACTCACCAAGTGATGATGACTAAAATGTTGAAGAGCTCCTTCTTCACTGTGTGCTCTGTCCCAAAAATGAGGCAGAACTACTGGGGAAAATAAAAAGGTTATGATCATATTTGCAACATCTGAATTGCAGCGTTGCAGATGAAGGGGGTGAGCTGTGATGTCATTTGCAAATTTCCTTCTTGCACTTTCTGCTTTTGAACATTTAGAGTTATTTCTTTTTTTGCTCTAATAGGGGTAGTTTTTGTTCCAAGAAGTCGTATGAAGAAGCGCAATATTTTATATGTATGGCTAACAAAGCATCTGCTCCTTGATTCTTCAGGATCATTGCCCAGTTAGGTCTATGTCTCTTACTGTACTCATTGATAGCAAGGCTCTTAAACTATATAAATTAAGGGAAATTGCAGGAAAGGAATTAGACATAACACAGCGTGGTAAGGACGTTAACAGAGGAAGTCCAAATAAGTGGTTTCTTCCTAATCTCAGAGCCTGGCTTTTTCCATGGATATCTGTGGCTCAAGCTTGTCTTTATGTTAGGTTATTGTTATTCCTGTATTATCTTGACAGATTAATTGCTGATAAACAAGTGGCTTTTCAGAATTATATTTGCCAAGCCTAAATAAGAATGAGCATACAAAAATTCTTCTCTTCTCTGGCTTTCTCCTAGATGACTTTAATAAGGTGTCATAAAGAAAAGGTTTCAGAGATTTTTTTTTTTTGAGAAAGGTTACAAGGATCGTAGAAAACACTTGAAAGCTAAACATAGTTTATCCCTGTTGTCCCTATGATTTATATAACTTCTCACAATAAAAAAGTTCCCTAAAATAAGAGTTACTTTCAGATTTAGCTAAAAACCATGAGGTGATCCTGTTTTTACATTCCTACATTCATGCAACTTTTATCCAGTCAGCTTGTGCTTTGAAAATTCTTGAAACTGCGCTGTGCAAATATAGAGGATTTTTCAGTCAGCTCTTGTTCTGTATGCAGTCTGCTATGGGAAGTATTGTGTTCTGTTGTTAGATATAAACCCAAAGTAATACTAAAGCAAGAAGAATTAATTTTATTGTATCTTTTAGGCATCTTCGTTCACTTCTACCTCTATTCTCTGTGTATAGAAAAACACTGCCTTAACATCTTAAGTACCGCTTAAGTTATAGGGTGATATTTCTGTTTCCCAGTGGCAAATTCTTTTTTAAGGTAAAACAGGACAAAACCTGTTCAAATATAAAGCCAAAGGTTTATTTATTTACATGAGTTGAGTGTCTGAGTTTGCTTAATTGTGGGAGTTAATACAAGATTTTCAAATGCAAAACTAGCATGGTACAAAAAATACTGTCCCTGCAAAATTTTCCAGTAAAATGATAAAATTCTAGATAATGCCTGGTAATTCATATTACTTTGGTATCCTTTGGTGATTCTTAGCAAAATAAACTCTTTTACTTTTCTTCTCCAATGATAAATTTCCATAGTGAAGAATACTTGATCACTTAAGAGATAGTCCCCCCAGAAAACATACTGGAACTCAGTTACAACTGGTGAGTTCATTCATTCCACGTCTTGTGTATGTTGAATACACTCAAGAGAATCTCAGTAGTTGAATATGATGATTATTTTTCCTTTGTAGGAGAAAGACATTTCTCAGCTGAAGAACTGGAAGGGAAAAAAAATAAAATTATTTTGTCATCTGGCTTTTGATTCTTTCCACAGACATATCTCTGAAGGGCAAGGAAAAAGCAGTGTGAATGCAGTAGATATAGTGCTTTCTGAAAGCATCACGGGTGTTCTTCATGGTATCTGGATAGTATTGTGATATCTGCTAATATCTAGAGTTCCTGTTGGCTGTACTAAGGGATGTTAAGCGTGTGTCTTAACACCTGGCTGCTGGTGCCTTCTGCAGTACCCAGGGCCTCTCTCATCTGCGGGATGTGGCTGCCACTTTCCACTTTGCTGGTTTGACACGTAGCGAAGCTAAGCAGGTATCCAAGTGCCACACAGACAGAGCAATGACACAGCCATCACACAGATTACCGCAGGCAAGTTGCTGCCTTTAACAGGACCCACATAACAACATAAACATAGGTGAGACAAGAAGTAGTTACTATTACAAAAAGTGGAATATTTTGCTTTAAGCTAAAGTAAAGTTTCATCTCAGTAATAGCGTTTTTTTTAAAGTTAGACAGAATGTCCCTCTGATAGCATGTTTTCTTTCTCTGGTAGCATGTTTTCTTTTACACAGTGTTTTTCCAGACACTGTTCATTCTTTGAGGATGATAACATCTTGTGTTCCGTATGATCTGTGCTGAGCAGATGTCTGTTCTTCAGTAATGGCCTCAATTTGGAGTTTCTTCCTATCTCAAATGCGAGGTCAAGCAGAGAGCTGGAGCCAGCTCCAAACTGGCAAGAGCTTTGACTGTTGTGAAGTTTCATAATAACATTAAAATTAGACCTTGGAAAGTAATAGAATATTCAAGCAATTTCAGGGAAAAATTATCCATATGGAAGTAAGTGGGAAATATATTCTGTAACCAGCTTTTGTCTTGTTGCACAAGACTGACTAAGATTACTCCCTCATGTTTTTTGATAGCCCACAGATTAATATGTCTGAGGAGAGTTACTTTTCTTTGTTTTGGGGGGTTTGCTTTGTTTGGGGTTTTTTCCCCATGAAGTTTTCCTGTCAGGTTTATTTTTCTCTGTTTTGTTTATGGCTTCATCATTTTTTTCTTATCCATTTTTTCACTGGAAAAGCCATTGGCCAGATACCCTTAGAGGAGCAGACACTCTCCTTCCATGCACCCTTAGAAGTGGTACTTAGATTATAGCAAAGAGTAGCTATGAGGTCCGTGTGAATACAGTCTCAAGGTTCGATAGAATCAAAAAAGTGCTAGCTTCTTTTGCCACTGAAATCGAGAATTTTAAACATTTTTTTGTCTGATCAGATGGCTTTGATTACCAGATATAAGTGGAGTTGGTGCATTACTATGAAATAGTTAAGAAAATACCCTCTAAAGAGATCCTGGCTTTACCAGAGGGTTTTGGTGGTACAATCATTAAAGTAGAGAACATGCTTCCGGAAGTCAGTAGGAGTTTTCAGTGTTTTGAAGAGTTTCACAGGGATTGGGAAGAAAGCCATAGATTCCTATAAATTGAATGATATTTGCAATTTAAGTTACAGCTAGGATTTTCAGCGATGTCACTGTATCACTATGAGCCCTTTCGTAGAGGGACACAAGAAAAAACCTACTGGCCCTTTCTATCACTGTATGTGTACTCTGCTAGACTTTTATATTTTCAGTTGTGAAATTCATTAGCATACTCTAAACACACTCATATTTATATTTTTCAGGTCAAAAAGTGTGCTATGGTGACTTCAAGCGTTCTTGCTACAAGTTAGCTTATTTCCAGGACTTATCTAGACGTGTGGGCTTTCAGGAAGCCCGCCAAGCTTGTGAAATTGATGGTGGGGCTTTACTGAGCCTAGAAAGTGAAGCTGAGCAGCAACTGATAGAAAACATGTTGCAAAACCTCACTAAATCAGGCTCTGGAATTTCTGATGGTGATTTCTGGATTGGATTGTGGAGAAGTGATGATGGACTAGCCACCTCGAGTACTTGCCCTGACCTCTACCAATGGACCGATGGAAGTATTTCACCATTCAGGTAAGTCTGTAAAACTGCTTATTGAGAAGGTTTCATGGAAAGAAATGGGGAGTGAAATGCTCAGGAAGCCTTGCAGAAAGAAGCTTGAAGACTTACTGCCCCGTGAAGTGACTAACATCCCTCCTTAACTTCTCCAGATAAAGGGGAGATGGCAACCATTTTTTTTTAATTTGAAGCTGTTAAAGGATAGCATTGCGTAGCTCCAGCCTGTGATTTTCTTTGCTCCCATCTTGTGAGTTTGCCTCTGTATGCCTTATGGAGATTTTCTGCCCCACTTAGGAGATTTAGGATGTGGTCTGAAAGCAGGCAGATAAATTCTGCAAGACTCCGTCCACCTTGAATCAGGGAGCCGGCTGCCAGGTAAATTGATGCACATTACGTAGTGTAAATCAATCTGTTTCTACTCTATCTTATGAAAAGCCTTTAATTTCCCGATTAAGCAAAAGGCCAGAGTAGCAGCAGCTCATAGGATGGGTAAGAGTGAGACAGGCAGGAAAACAGGCAGCAGAGCAGCAGGGTTTGGTTTCCATAGAGGTGCTTTGGACAGATTTTTTTTTAAGATCCAGAGGTGCAGAGCTCAGACCCTAAACTGCTTTCACAGAGGAATTGTGGGAAATGTGGCATATCTTGGCAGAGGATTGAACTATAGGAGCTGACCTATTTTGATTGATGTAAACTCTGTTCCTTGATGTCCTGATGAACCTTACCTTCCACTTCTGAAAGTTTGTCATTATATGTACCACTAGAAATTGGTATACTGATGAGCCTTCCTGCGGAAGTGAAGCCTGTGTTGTGATGTATCATCAGCCAACTGCAAACCCTGGTCTGGGAGGGCCATACCTCTATCAATGGAATGATGATAGATGTAACATGAAGCACAATTTTATCTGCAAGTATGGTCCAGGTGAGTGAAACTGAAGTTATGTTTCACAAGTGGGATGCTTTGTTAGAAAAACAGTTGCCTTTTGTTTTGTGACAGAATCTGCAAGTGTCTTGTGGCCTGTGGTACGGATTCCTTTGGTGTGAGAATGGCTGAGCTGACATTAACAGGGGATGTAATGTATCAAATCTAGTGGTAATTGAAGTAAAACCTCCCTGTGTCCAATAAGAGTGTTTTCAAGGCTAGATTCACTGTCTTACATTCCCAGGTTTACTTTGATTTAACTCATTTGCTAGTTATTTTTCACAAAGTATTTTAAGTGGCCATTTATTAATTCCCTTGCTTGCTATCAAGTGAGATGACAAAGATATCTCTTGGTCCCACTCTAAAAAAATTACAGTGTCCTTGTGCTTTCAGACCTCTGACATTTTATACCAACTTGTGTGTGACAGCCATATCTAAAACTTTTGACTTAGAAAGTAAAAGTCTAGAATAGCAGGAAGAAAATTCTTCATTCGTAAATGTAGATTTATAGATATGAAAAGCAGATGCATGCTAGTTCAGATGGTGACAGGGAAAGACAGATCTTAAGCGGTTTGGCTGTATTTCCAGATATGACATATATTCTGTGCATGTCAGTAGAGGAAACATGAACTATAAACTAGAACTTCGTGCAAACATAAAAAAGACATAAAAAGTAAACTTTCAAGTTGAGCCTGTAATAATTTCTGCTTTTGGTGGTACTTACAGTAAATGAACGCACTTTTTCAGCATGACCATGAAAATATTTTCAAATAATTTGTAGTTGTCTGTCTTTCAGAAACTAAGCTGAAAGTCAGAATGCATTCGAAATCATACTCTTAGCAACTATTTGACCCACCTACTTCTGCACTTTTATGCAGAATTCTCTATGCTCATGATCTAGCAATAGTCACAGCCTTGGTAGAGATCTATCTGTCTGTAGAGATTCAGGCAATTTTCTTCCTTAAGTTATGGTGGATAGATAGCTTTCTCACTGTCTAATATCTTAATGACGAAGTTAAGAGCAATTAATATTACAGGCAAATATTCAGTACTTGGAAGGCTTAATACACCCAAACATTTTATACCAACACATTTTACCTCCACCCTGCAAATCTGTTCCTGCTGATACAATAATTAGTGACCATCACTGTCTTATAGAAATCAGGGATCATCTTGGTCACAAAGGCTGTTCAAGGAACTGTGTTGTATACAATTTCATTACTTTTACAATGTATCACAATTATTTTGAAAGAACAATACAATAAAAATGTTTTAAATTGTTAAAATAACATTTGTATGGCAGAAATCGCAGGTTTGATTAAGAGGGCTCAGTTTTAAATATATTAAATATATTTAAAACCAAACAAATTTAAGTGAAATAATTATTCTGTAATGGTGAACTACTTACCATTCTAGTTGTGATGTTATAATTGATTTTTTTCTGTTGCTTTTACCATCTGAAGAAATGCTGAGTATTTTGGATTGGCAGAAAATGATAACAATAACAATGGAAATGAATTTATATTTCTTTCGCTATGTAGAAATAGATTACTAGTGTATAATGAGGCATATAATAAGGCAAACAATATATGGGAGGATTATTATTAGGCCTGACATTGTTATGCAGCTAAATACAGTACTGCTGAATAGTAGCTATTTACTTTTCAAGCAGTTGGAATTGTGCTCTTCAGGAAAAGAGGCTATTGTCTAGAAATGTGTTTTTCTATCACATGGAGAAGAGTAGATGCATAAATGTATATAAATAGGTATATGACATTTCTTTGACTGCCTGAGGAAAGTACCACAGTGTTTGTAAGAAAATTACAATTGCTATCTAAAACCTACTGAAACTTACAAATGACCTTTTTCCCTCTCCCCAAATCACTGTAATAGCTTCAACATCAGCCATTTGTAATACAAAATGAATCCATTTTACCAGGAGTATTAAAGTGCTACATGCGTATTGAATTTCTCATTGTTACCTGAGAATACTGGGGCTTTGTTCTATTTTGAGTATATGGCCTATGATTCCAGTCACAGGCCAAAACACAGAGGCTGTAGGTGACCATGATGAATTTGCATGCAATTGTATCAGCAGCACATTTCAGGCCAGTGCACATTAGGCAGTCTTACTCAAGCAGAAACTGCATTTCTGGTAGTCACTTCCATTTTTCTAAGCCCTTTTTATAGTACCTCCCTTGACAGCTTTTACTGTTGTAATGTTCAGTCTGGCTTTAGATCATATTTATCATTCAGTGATCTTAAATTTAATTATAAGTTGGTAATTGCAACCACATTTATTTCCTGTCCAGCTCCTGTAGGTTTGATTATGCAATCAAATTAAAAACTCATCTCCACTTCTGCTGTCTAGAGACAGAAACTCAGTTCTTTATGGTATTTTGATACCTTTCTTTATATATGGCCAAATGTAGCTAGTTTTTACCAGAGTAGGTTAAATAATTGCCTTTGTTCTAACAGGCTTTATTGCTCCTTCGATTTTCCCCAGCATGCTGTGTATATCAGGACGTTTGGAACTGCAGGCTATTATCAGTATAGTATTAATATAACCTTATGATAAAGGCATGGTAATCAAACAGCCATGCAGATTCCACTCCTATGCCTGTCCTTTCAATATGAGGGAATTACTTCTGTAATCTTTGTTAACTCTTACTTGTAACAATAGCCATAATTAAGCTTGCAAGCCTCTGCAGTACAGTTCAAAGCCATGAAGTGGTTCTCCAGTTTCTAATGCATTACAAGAAATATGGTACTATTATTCCTCTTGCGGTAATTTCATTTCCTTATGTGATGTATTAGAACCCACTGCTCATGATTTGTATTTCAGGGCCGCCTGTTGCAAAGCTAAATTGTATGAAGCTGACAGCTGACCTCACAAACTTGCACTGCTTTGTTGTGCTTCATAGCCCACACTCTGTAAGCATTTTTTTTGAAAATGTGAATAAGATTTAGGTATTACTCAAGAACACCTTCTTTCCTATTATTTTAGGAACATCTGCACAAATGAAACTTTGAATACGTTAGGATTTTTAATCAGTGCAAGAAAATAAGGGGTTCAGTGATTTAGACAGTAACCTGGCAAAGGCCACCAAGTACTGGCACTAGAATAAACTGTAACCCTTTTCTAAGGAGCAAAAAAGTATGAACTAAAAGTGATTTAACGTTAGTTTGCAAATAGTGTTTGGTAAGAAGATGAAGTGGTGAAGAATTAAACAATTGTTGCTTTGGAGGATGTATCCATTTCTGTATTTATGCAAAATAAATAAAACATCTGTTCTATTACACACACTTCATTTTTCAACAATTGATTTCAAATATTGATTTAACAGATAATGTCTTAGAAAAAGAACTAGGAGACAGAACGAAGCCAGATTACGGTAAGAAATTTCAAAACGTTAAATTGAGTTGCAATGGTAAATACGTAATTATGATGATAGCTTAAAAGAACTTTAAAATTACTCAAGTTTAACAGCCATAGTTTAGAACTGGAACATTGAAAGAAATGAATCATTTAGAGAGCAATAGCTACAAATATATGGCTATTGTTCAGAATAGCATGGCTAATAATTCTTGTTCCAGATGTAATCCTAATTTTGCAATAAAATCCTGTTTACATCGTTATATCCAGCAGCTTAATCAATCCTGAAACTGTTGATTTTTTCCAGTATAAATTACTATGTAATTACTATTAATTTATTTAAAAACACAACAGCCACAGTTTGTAATCACTCTTTTTTTAAAATGTCTGATACCCTTTTCAGATATTTCTCCAACAGTGTCAGCAGGAAATCCTTATGACACAAGCAAACCAGAAGATCAGTATCATATAATTGCTACAGAAACAGGTAATGTGTTCATAGGCATTGAATGTTCTGGTAAAAATACTAACAGTAGACTCAGTTAAATTAATCTTTTGCAATTCCCATTGTTGTCAATGGGAGGGACTAGTCTATTTCCCCAGGAAGTGGTCTGAAAAAAGTATACTTTTGAATAACATTTCAAAAGTTGTAGTCAGTCCTCTTTGCAACTGTGGAAATGAATTATTTCCACGTCTCCCCAGACTTTGATCCAGATCTACAGTTTATCAGTCATTGAAAACTGCACCCCTGTCTCTGACCCTGGTGAGTCTCTGTCAAGACGCAAGATTTCACTGGTATTCACCCAGCTCTGGAGCAGCTCCTTCTAAGCTGTGCTAACCCATGCCCTGCCTCTCTGTTTCCTCCTTACCTCCTCCGCAACCCGTGTAATAAACATATGGTGCACATATCTTTTATATCTGATACCTGGGACTCACACAAAAGGGGCAAATGAATCTTCCCTAACAGACAGGGTATGATATTTTCAGTTATATGCACGATGAGTACAGTGCCATAGCTCCTCCAGTTACCCTGTGTTTTAAGGAATACGATGTGCTGAGAGGAGTTAAATACTTTGCTGGGTTTGCCAGCAGAGATCATGCTTGGTATTTTGAAAATGGCTACCTACTTCCTAGGAGCTTGCTGTAATCTTCTCAGCTCCTTCATTTAGCAATTTATGTCCTGAATGGAGTGTTGTGGTCTATGAAGTTGTAGCATGCCTTAATTCAAGGATTCAGACAATTGGACGTCTCTGAGGATTTTACAGAATTATAGCATGGGTTTATGGAAGATTGGTGCTCCCTTTCCACACTTACTGTCTGGATTTGAGCTATTTTCCTAACTGATGTTCTCATTGCTTGTAAGTCCAGAGGAATGGATTATACTGATGAACTGTATTTTGAAATAATTTATACTGTTTTACAAACCATGCAAAGGCTCTCTATCTGAAACTCATAAACAAACCCGACCTGAACACTCACATTTATTGTTGCTAGTGAAAATACATACAAAAGGGGACAATGGATAAGAAAGCCTCCACAATTTGTACATGAAATGTATACTATTATAAATCAGGGACACATAGTTCCTGAAGAACAGTTAGACCCCTTCTGGAAGTTGTAGACCTCATCCTCTATTCTAGGCAGATAATAGAGTGCCACCTTGTACCGTTTCTCACTCCTTTTGCACAGGTACCTGCACAGGAGCACTTTTAGCTCTCTCCACATTAGTCAAGGATGGTGTACATTTGTCTTTTAAGGAGAAGGAGAGACAAAGGCAGGGCTTGTTCCTCTTGTGGTCCTGCATTGGTAGGAATCCAGTATGTAAGGGCCACTGAGTAGCCAAGTTATACAAACTGTAAAAACAATAGGCTATGAAATACACTCTCTTTAAGTATTTGAATTTTCAATTATAAAATTGGAAATCTCACATTGATGCACATAATAATTATATCAGAATTTAAGTCCTTATGATATATTTTGCACATTGCTGGAGATGTGCTCTTTGCTGATTCACCTTTTTCAAACTCTTCCTACAGAAGGAATGTATAAATGTTCTTTTGTGTAGTTCTATGTATTTCTGATATTTTAGCCCAGAATTTTGCTCACGTGGTTAACAGTATTTCTATATGGGAGACATTAATGAGAACTTTTTGTCTTGTAGGTATAATTCCAAATCTAATTTATGTTGTCATACCCACTATACCACTACTGCTGTTGATACTGGTGGCTTTTGGGACTTGCTGTTTCCAGATGCTTCATAAAAGGTAAAATACAGTAGTCCAAAGTGGTCTTATAATGCAGAATTCATGTTTCCATTGGCAAGCTATTCATACCAAAAGACTGCTTACATCTGTCTCAAAATATGCAAATAAGCATCTTTTCATCTGTTAAAGTCCAAGTAGTTTACAACTGAACATTCACCACCAGGCTTTTTCCACGATGCGCTGAAATAGTTCCAGAACTCTCAAAGTATATTGCCATTAGTACTTCACCTGTTTCTGAAGAAGATATCTTTGCTGACCATTTGAAATGCAAAGCTAGTGTCAGCACTTCTACTTCACCTCTTCTGTCACAATTACCACTTATATGGCATCTGGGCTTTCAGAAATAATAATAACATCCTTACTGATACAGGGCAAACTCAAGAAGCAAACAAAAAAAGCCTCAAAAATGTGTTTTGAGCCACACGCCAGTGCAACTCCTTTGTACATCATGTACCTGTCAGAGAAGGTGCAAGAAGTAAATAGATATTTGTACATCAGTGTAGTATCAAACAGATGTATACTGTACAAATAGGAAACATTTCAGCCTGTGAAATAGGATGTGTTTTAATCCAAGCTTTAAAATTCTTTGGATATTTAATCCTTTTCAAAATGTGATATACTAAGATATGACAATGTATAATTAATATTTTTTTTTATTTCTGAACTAATCTGTCTGAAATTTTCAAAGATACTTTTCATTTTTGCAGTTTTTCTCAGGAAGCATTCTGAAGTTGAAGTAATCCGGAAAAATTTAAACTGAAATATTTGTTTTGTATAAACACTATTTTGGTATAATACCATGAGTAATAAACAGATTCACAGGCTGTTATCCCTCTTGAAGAGCAGGAAAAATTGTAAGGAATATGACATCACTGTTTTAGGAAATTTGAAAAAATATTCCTCCTTGTTTTTAGTCTTTATTATTTCTGTGTCTTTTTTACTTAGCGTTTTCTGCAAATAGCTGAAATACCTTCTTTTTTTCAAGCAAGAAACACTCCAAATGTCAAGTCTGCTTGTGTCTGTATGAGTTATTGTATACCGATGTTCACAGCAGTCCATAGGGATGAGTCTGATTGAAAGAAGCAAACAAAAAGAAAAGATATTATGAGGTCTGCATCATAAACTGGATTGTCTTTGTTATGCATTTTCTTATAAAGAAGAAGAAAATATGCACTTCCCCTCCTGTCTTATGGCAGAGAAATTAATTGTTGTGAAAGGTTGCATCCAGTCCTTAACACTGGGGCTGTAGGAGGTTGGAAACTCAAAGGAAAGAGAGTAATAAAGGAATCATATGTATAACAATAGCAATTATATAGGTAATCTAACTGTGGAACCCATATTATAATGGACCTGGATTTCTTGGTAAGTATGAAATACAGCTTTTTCTTTCACCAGAAAAGGTTCAGCTCTCAAATACTCCTGGGAAAACAATGAGAGATTCATGGCCCACTGAAATCAATAGAAATAGTAGTGTTGACTTCAGTGGGCTTTAATCAGGCCTTTGATGCAATAGCAGTTAATCCAGAACTAATCCACCTGAACTTCCAAGCATTAAAAGATATTGGAAATTCAGCTTGGAAGATTATATTTTTTCTGTTAGCTGAATAGTTTAGTAGAATAAATGATACAAATACCAGGGAGAAAATGGGTTTGAATAAAAGCAGATTTTTTTTTTATTCAGAAAACAAGAAAAGAAAAAAACTCAAATTTTCTTTGAAATTAATTTAAGTCAAAATTGGATATTCTGGTATCACCAAAAATGATGCATTTTCTTCATCTGTTGAAACAGAACTTTGTTTTTAAAAAATACTTCCCCTTCTATAATCAGTTATATTTCTACATAAGGCCTATTTTGCGAACCATCTTATTTCATCACAAATATGCAGTTCTTAGATAAAAAGGAAATGAGAAAAAAAGAGGCAACCACTTGAACTGATCATCTGGACACTGTAGCACTTTAGGGAAGGGATTCTGTCCTGCCTGGGAAGGAGAAATCCCCAACTTTCCAAATGAACCTTTCTCGTTCTTTTTTAGGCTTCCACAACATGGTGACCTTTCCTCTGAAAGCCACAATCCATGGCCAGCCAGGACGTGCCTAGCTTGAAAGGTCATGACAAATTTTGCCTGGCGTTGGGCTCTTAAAGGGTAGCAATAAGGCAAAGCAAAACATCTTCCCTGTAGCTAGTAGGAATGATCAGCTCATTCATGCTTAGATGCTCTCCCTTTCATTTCTTCCAGGGAAGCAAGGAGAAACTGCTTCAAAGACCCATCTCCATTATCATCTGAATGCCTTGCAGAAAGTTTAAATTCCAACTTGGTATATTTCTCAGTTTCTATGATTGTATTTGACGGTCAAAACAGTGATGTGTAAAAGCTATTTATTGCATCTTCTTTGCCTTTCTTACTAAAGCCTATTTTGTGAACCAAATGTATAGCTCTTGCAAATCAGCAGAGTTTCACTGAAGATAAGCTCATTTTGTACCACTAATTTTCTGATCCAAGGTATTTAGAAATTGTTCCTGCTGAGTGGCAAGGACTCTCCATTCAAAACATTTCATCATTAATTTGCAAAATATACCTCATTTCACTATATTAATCTGGAACGAAGTAGTGAATCAGTTTCTTAAAGAAAAATCTGCTGAAACTACTTGTTTCATTGCAATTGCTTTATTTAGAGCATTGTGGCCTGATCTAAAGTCCACTGAAACCAATGGGAGTCTTGCCAATTACTCCAATGGGTTCAGGTGCATAATGCATTACTTTGTAGGACTTCAGAGGTAAGTCTGGAGGGGCTAAAATGTACTGTTACCATCCAGCTCCCTCAAAGTACATTTTAAATCACCTCAGATTTGCTTACATTTACACACCAGGAAAGGAGTAAAACTGACTGTATAGGACTGTTGGGATCTTGACTCTCACGTTTCCATCTGACAGAATTATGCAGGGCTACTTCTCCTCCTCCAATTTTTACTCAGTTGGAAAAAAATAGCACTGTGACATATTCAGTCCAGAGACTAAAACATTTTGATTGAAATGCATCTGCAGTGTCTCATGAAGTGCCTTTGCAGTAGACCGCAGTGCACTTTAATCTGACATCGAAGTGAGGGAAGGTGGTGTGTTGTGGCAGTTGTAGCAGAATTGCTAGCCATGTGGAAAGACTGGCATCAACTTACAGGGTACCTCAGGGGTCCCTGTAAAGATTAGAGTGAACAGTTTCACAGTGCTGCAAAGCAAGTACTTTTGGAACCAGTTTTATCTTTTTTATTAAAAACCTCCCAACACAAAAACTATCCGCAGTTTTCAATGAAAACTAGGCTCAAGAAAGCTTTCTACTAGTCATTCATTGCTAGGACTCTGATTCATATGCCATTACTTCATTAGAAGTTAGGTCAAGCCCTAAAGGGAAGAGGCTTTCTGGCATACCAGTACACACTGGCACCCATTAGCATACCATGGTCACAGGGATGCAGCTCCAGGATGCATGTGGGCAGGGTTGTGGTAGCCTCCCTGGGATGGGTGGGCTGCACCCTGAGCACTTTGTACATGGGCTTGGGGCATTTGTACTCCCATCCTTCGTATACCCCCCTAGACAACGGAAGTGCCCAACCTACCACCACCCTGGTCGATCACTGTCCACACCCATCTCTGAAAAGAACACCCTGTATGAGTAGGTGTGCTTGAGTGGTAACTGGAAAAACAGTCAGTTCATTTCTTGGGAGGAGTGCTGCTAAGCAGGGTGGTCTGCTAACTTTGGTAACAGAGGTTTACCTTGACCCACTGCTGAGGGTGCCATGCTTGGTGCAGCATGAGCACAACCCTTTCGTTTATGGGCAACCTATGCTATGAAAGCAACAAAGATGACCTTCAAATAGGGGATGAAATACCCAAGTGTGATTGTAAACTTGAATTAAGACTACACATGCACTGAAAATAGTTTATATGTTTATTTTTCAGTAAAGGAAGAACAAAAACCAGTCCAAACCAGTCCACACTATGGATTTCAAAGACGCCTAGGAAGGACAGTAGCATGGAGGTATAATGATTTACTGACTGAAAACGAAGCAAAAATAACTTTTTGCAGTCAGGCTGTATTATGTCGTCAAAGACTGTTAGCTTGGAATGGCTTGAAATGCAAAGGATCCACAAGAATGAACTGTAAGCTCCCCCTTGAGGCAAATGTTCAGTAATTTTTATATAATACTTGATTACTAATTCAGCAACAAAATATGCCATGCAAAATAAAGGGTATGTGTTTATTTTGCTAAGAGATGCAAGTTAGCTAGTTGTGAGCAATGAAATGAACAAAGCATTTGGAATTTTTATGGGGAAATAGCCACAGTGTATATCAGTTTTAAGGTTGTTTGTAGTGAAACAAGCTCTCTTTGTTTCCTTTACTCTCTCATGCATTGTAATGTAGTTGATGTACTGTAAATGGAACTGACAATTTTACAGTGTAACGATTATTTATCTTTGCATAAATGTTTGATACAAAATATTTGTTTAGTATTTATTTGCACGCAACACAGTTTTTGATCCTCAGACACAAAAAATTATTTTATTATGTATTAACATGGTTACTAGCAGAGATAGGCACCATATTGTGACAGAGATCTGATGTGGCAAAATTCCAGGATTCATAAAAGATATTTGATGTCATATAATTAATCCACGTTGCCAGGAAAAGACCGTAACTTTTTAACATATTAGTCAACACTTGGCAAGTGATATCTCATTAATGAGATGTCCTTTTAAGGCAGCTATTAGTTGTTACTTAAGTAAAATATTTTTACTTTTTCTGACCAAAAAAGTAATATCACAATGGGCAACATAAGATTAAAATTACTTGTTTCAGTAAATCTCTGTAAAAAGACATTAAATATTATTTAAATATAGCTAATAGATCGTTAGGAAAAATGTAAAGTTGAATCAAAGAAAAGACAAATGGCTTTTCTTGGAGGTGGAAGTAATAGATTGATCCCAGCATCACTCAGGCTGTTAGCTAGAAAAGCATTAATAATATTAATTGATAGACAGATTTAGAGGTAAGCTTGAGGCATTTAAATTCTTCTTTTAGAGTTATTATTAACATCATTAAAATCCATTCCCTTTGGTTCCTTAAGAGCTTTCTGTGCCATAAGAATGTTTTTACCAGTCATTAGGAATGGATCTTGGGGTGGTAGCAATAGCAGTCTGACTAATTAGTTGGTGACAGTCTGATGCTGTGGTAGATATGAGATTGTGCTGCAGCTGCAGAAAGAGTTCAAGAGCATGAATTCAAGCTAGATGGCTTTCCATTAACACAGATGCAAAACTACTGCTGGGTGAAAGTTGGGGAGAGCTGGACAGAAGCAGCAGCATATTATTTTTTGGTTTGCCCACACTGTGCTAGTTGATGCTGACCACAACTTTGTACTTCAAAAACAAATGTGTATGAATTTTTCTGAGTAAAGAGGGGAAAAAAAGCATTTATTAAAATTCATTACCACTGATACAACTTGTGCAATGCTATTGACAAAGCACTTTTGGAAAAATCTTAAAGTTGCTACTCTGCCCCGTTTTTGCTTCCTCTTTGAAGAAGACAACTTCTTTAGTTCAGGTTAAGTATTGCTATTCCTACTTACAATATTCTGTTGTTTTTCCAGTCGGTCACAAGTTCTTTCTTTGCTCAGTCCCTTACTTCAGTTTACTTTGCCGCGATTGCAAATAGAGAGGTAACGCTATGATCCTGCATGATCACCAAGACCAAAACTATTTTTCTCCTTATTTAAATACTACTTAACTCAACTGAGAGCAAGATTCCTCTTTCTGGGAAAGAGCTGCAGTAAAAAAAATTGGGTTTTTTATAGTCTTGAAAGATTAACTCCCTAAATAAAATAGGGAAGGAGAGTGAACATTTACAATAAAACTATTTCTTGATACTTAGTGCTTCCAGAAAACATGTAAAGGTGTAGCAATCAATTTTCTGATTAATGCAGCAGAAGTGACAGAAGTAATTTCCAAGTCACAATTAGTAGGACGCAAATACCTTCAGATGTCTTACTTGCAGGGTAAAGGCAATTGCTGGGCAGTCTTAAACACTGTGTGAAGGAAGAATGGAAAGTGGCACACAATGCTTTTAGCATGATGAACTTGCATTCTGTATGTGAATAAGATCTACTGATTATTGGGGTAAAATATTTCCATGTCATATCACTTGCAAAGCGGAATCAAATAGTTCCCTTCCATGTATTTTCTTTGCTTAGGATGTTGTTTCTAGATACCAGGTAAAATCTAAACTATCCTAAGAATTCTCTGGAGAGGACTACAAATAGAGCATAGATCAAACTTATAGGCTTATGACTTCCACCGTTAAGTAGGTGATTCTGTTACATGCTAAAACATACCAACCTCTTACATACAGAAATTCTTTCATCTTTATTTCCCTTATTTCCACACACAAAAGGAAAATAAAGGGGAAAAAGGGTAAAAGAGGAACGGAGGAAAGAGGGAAAAGATAAGCATTTCACACTTGCAGAGACAATACCTAAAAATTAGACTTCATGCTGGTATTTCCTCTGGGGCTTCCCAAATTTTATTGAGGCTTCCAGAAAAACAAGAGGTATTTCCAGGGCATGGTCCATTAGTGGCAACAGAACTGCTAAAAAGAAAAACAACAAAAAATTCCCAACAAAAAAACCCAAACCTCTCTGTTGTCATATTCCCATTAAACTCTACCGAACAGAGAAAGGAAAACAATATTCAATTTCAGATGACAGATTCCATCCACTAGAGTCACTTTGAATAAACTAGTTGGCTTTTATGTACAGCTATGGGATCTCCTCGTAGTGACCACATTCTCTTCTACTCACTGCCTCTCTAAATCTCTTCCAAATGGCAGCAGTAGGTTAGGCAAGGAACTGAAGGATGAACAGTGAAACTTACCTAGTCTTCAGATGGATGTCATGACTTCAGTCTGGCATTTTATTAAACATTATATTCCCACCATCCTTATTTTCACCAAGGAAAAATCTTTTTTCTCCATGATGATATTGGCCTTTTGGAAGGAAGAAGCACCTGAGAGAGAACGCTCATTTCCTTCTTTAATCTAATAAACTTTTTTCGATGCAAGCAAGTGTAAGTCAGCATCAAGCTTCCACTGTCTATTTCAAAGCTTAAGCTGGTCTTAGTTGGAGGTGTCCCTGCTCATGGTGGGGCAGTTGGAAAGATGATCTTTAAGATCTCTTCCAACCCAAACCATTCTATGATTTTATGATCTGTGATTCTATGATCTTGGACCTGTGATTCAATTGAAAATAATTTGTTCTGCCCACATGTTTTAACATAGTAATGACTGCTTCTCCACAGGTTAATGTGCAGTCAAATGAAGTAATAGGTGCTGAATGAAGGCTAGAATGTAGTCAACTAAGGTTATGTTAGTTTTCTCTAGATATAAAATATTGAAAAAGAATATTTATTTTTAATTATACTCTCATATATTACATATATGTAACATATTAGAGTATACATGTATATATCAGACTTTATAACAGGTAAATTTTTAGTCTGAGTGGATGATTTATTAATGTATACCTCAAAATAGATCTGTGCTTTCCATTTTGGAAAGCAAAAAATGCACATAAATAGAAGTACATCACCGTGTTTCTGGGAAGCACGTTTTCTAGTCACTGAATCTGCTTTGAGTTGTCTCTTGTATTTCATTAAGAGACCAAAACACAATTTACAATAGTGATGTATGGTAAATAATGCAAAAATCATGTCACATTTTAATTAAACATTTTAATGTAATTACTTCATCCAAATCAATTTACACTGATAGCGGAATGCACTTTCTTTTCAGTGGCTGTTTAGTAGTAAAAGAGCCTAGCAGCAGAAACAGTGGTCCACTATCAGACAGGAACATTTCAACATTAAAAACTGTGGTTTATACTAAAAAAAATATCTAAAGCTCCTTTCCTTTTCTCTCTGGCTTAATTACATCTGTCTATGTTCCTTGTGGTCACATATCTATTAATAAAGCTAAATGTTTGGTCTGGACCTAATCCTCTAACGCTTATGAAGGCCTGAAAGCAGTTTGGGACTTGATAGTTTTTATCAGTGACTGCCATCCTGTGTTTGTAAGCTAGCCTTGTATTTTGGGCACTTCATATCTACATTTAGCCTTGTAAGTGGCAAGTGTGGGAGCTCCTTACCAAAATCATACATCTATGTGTATATGTGTAGATTCACTGTAAGTTAGAATTCATTTTTAGAATTCATATTTTCATGCAGTAATTTTCATTAAAAATATATTAAATTCCTACACTATGCTGAAAACAGAAATAAAGAAATACATCATATCATACTGAGGCCACTGAATTTAAACCATTTCAAGTAGATAACTCTATTTTATTTGAAACCTATTCAGAAAAGAACTCAAGAAGATAAAACCTTTTTATTAATTCATATTCTTTCCTCTTTAGAATGCTGTAATGGGCTGTCATGATAATTTTTATACAAAGCAAAAAAATCAGTATTGAAAGTCACCAGTACAGGCAAAGCATGTGATGTATCAAAGGAACCCTATTAGTTTCTATTCACTGGGAACAGCTGATGCTCATAATTGTCAGATGTTTTTAACAAACATGAATTTGAGAGGAAGTTGTAGTATTGTGGTATTGTGAGACTGCTTGGGAGTACACAATTGCCAAAACACTTGCCTAGAAAGAAATCTAAAAAGTTGTACTCAGTCCTTATTTAATTCTATTAATTCCAAATGAATTACACCAGATAGAAATTTTGGCTTACATTCCGTTTATTAATTTGAAAGCAGCATGGTATATGATTAGCCTTTATGCACAGTACATAAATCTCATTCCAGAGCTTTACGTCACAGACAAGATAGAAAAACTCCCACAAGTCCTGGTTAAACAGAGAACATATTCTTCCAATTTGATATGTGGTAAGATTACTGAGAAGAGTTGACTATACATTGAAATTAAAATACATATTGAAAAACACACTGTAAAAACATAAAACCAGGTAAAATTTGGCCTGAGATTAACAACTTAGGACATTTTTCAATAAAGCATATGCAGGTTGCAAACTTTTTTTCTTTTTTTTTACTGCCCATGCTTTGTAAAGCCCTCTACTACACATTTAGTGCACTGGCGTTCAAAGAAACTGTTTCACCATAGTCTCATATAAAAGAAAAAGTAAAATCATAGCTCTATTTATTAACAAAATCACAGCATCTGTTTTGAAATATTGCTCTCAACTTATAATGAAGTTCTCAGTTTTTAATACTTTTAACATTTATTCAGTTTCTCTAATGGTGAGATTGGAATGCTAGTCTGGTTTACACCATTATACAATAGCTTACTTTCAATCTTAAAATTCTGTTTTTACCATTGAAAAGTATCAAGCTAATAGATGATATTTTTGATCCAGTCCACAAACATGGAGACTCGAACATACACTCCTGGACGTTTGGGAAGTGCACACGGAGAGCCAAATGATGTTACACCAACCAAAACCCACTTGTTACCATCTTCATATGTCAGAGGACCACCTGAATCTCCCTGCAATATTAAATTCAAAGTTAAAAGTGAACAATATCAACTCTGAAGCAGAGCCTGTTTATGATCTTTTGTTCATGTTGATCCATAATTGTAGATGTGATATCCCTATATATCTTGGGCATTAGAAGTGAGATCAATATGATTTCTTCTGTGTGTAAAAATCCTTAAAATAATCCACTTCGGGTTTTTTTGGTTTGGTTTTTTTTTATTATCGTATTAATCTTTTAATACAGGACTGGGTTTCAAATATTTTTTTTCCTATTACTTTTACATTTAGTCCTTAATCTTTCACAAAGCCTGGGAAAATGTGTAGGATTATTTTTTAGTTGAATCTATTCAGCCAAAATGTTTTTCAGTCACCTCAGAGTGCCTGCAATTTCAGATTTAGAGAAAAAGATGGCAAGATTGCCAGAAGAGGAAATGTCCCTTTACCACACCTCCTTCTCAACAGTTTAGCAGGATTACAATAGAGTGTGACAGACCAAATTTGATTCATCCCACAGCCTGAGTGGGAGATGAGTCAACCGTAAGTGTCTTGGTTTGGTAAGAAAGGAAATAGTGACTGTTTTTCATTGTCTATTGAGTTAGTTGAATCAGTATTATTTTTGTCTTCTCACAGTCCTGTGGATGGAGCTTTACAGGAAAATTCTACAAGGACATTAAAATACTTCTGCTCATAACTCTAGGGCATCTGCAAAAGTTCAGACTGTGACAGCAGCCTAAAGGCTGAAGCACTATGAGGACTCGCTTATTTGTCTTTGCTCATGGTTGAATGGTCATTGATCACAACTCTGGTCACTTGTACTCTATATCGGCCTATGGTGTTACACTGCTTTTTTTCCAATATGAGGTTCAGAAGGCAAAAAGGAAAGAGGAAAATGACAGAGGCGGAAGGGATAGCAAGTGAAATTAGGCTTGCATACACTTCTTCTAGACTCAACTAGCCAAAGTCATTGCACACCATGAAGGCTTAGGTTATGAGGGCAAGGGAACAGCAATTATGTGAGTGCTCCTCATCAGATTTCAGGAGAATCAGCCAGTCTTTATGCCATAGACTTCATATGTCCAGAAGGAAAAATCTGTCACAGTCAATTATGTCCTCCAAGAGACACAGTGTTTTACAAGCAGAGCTGGACTGGATAAAAGTCCCCAGGAAGCAGCATATGAGACCAATGCAGAAAAGCAGCCTCTCCAACATACTGTGGCACCCACTCTCCAGAGTCTACGTATCCTGGGGAAGAGCATCATTGCTCTCTTTTTCCTCCATGAAGCATTTCTGAGATGTCAGTCTATCTGGCATTTACTTCTCTGTACTCTTCCCTAAGCATGTTCCTCCTCTCTTCATGAAATTACTCAGTAGTATTGATTCAAAGGTTAGTTCCATGGCTGTTTATGTCAAGATGGTACAAAGCAGATTTTTATGTTTTCAACTTGTATCCTGATACAGTATTAAATGGTCAAAATACTACGAGTAGAAATTACATTAATGGATAGTGATTGTCCTTGTTTTAATAATTGGAACATCAGGGAGAATTTTATTCAGTAATTATATGTGGTGTATGCTGTTAGTGGAAATGAGTCACTTGTATTTACCTTACAGGAATCTACTCCTCCCATCTCGTATCCTGCACAGATCATATTCTCAGTAATACTGTATTCTGGCATCCATTGTTGGCATTTTTCATTTGAAATGAGAGGTACCTCTGCTTCTTGCAATATATTTGAACTGCAATCTGATGAAAACATGAAGTATGTTTACCCACTGTAATAAATATGTACATTCCACTTGGAACACTGATGGTTTTGTTCCTATTCCAGCATGCCCTTTATGCTGCTGAGCAGCAGGAAGCTCTGCCTATATTAAGCCTTATACCCCTGTAACACAGTCACTGGTTAAATGAGGCTCACTAACTGAATCTTATCTTTCATTTGTGTAATGGAACTAAATTTGGTTACAATTAAATCAAGATTACTAAAATCAATGACTATGAACTCACCATGGTGATATCTAAGGGAGAATTATGATCCTAGGAGCTTGGATTGTCCAGTGTTTCCTCAGTATTCATTGTGTAACTTTGATTGAGTCTTTCAAGTTTTTATAAAGATTTGTGTTCCTACCCAAAATTTGAAACTCAATTTTATTCTGAAAATGTGTTAGCAAATATGTGCAAGGAACTATGGAAGTGAAATAGCATGTGTACTATCTCACAGAGACTCCAAATCTGAAGCATGTCATATACGAACAGAATATATGTTTCACACTGCAGTCAGTATTCTTGACTGCTGGGGAAAATTTTCAAAAAGACTAATCTTCCTCCTCCACTCAATATCTGGAAATAAGAAGTACATATTTCATACTGAGAAAAGTAGTCATTATAACTTGTAAGGCGATGCAATAAGTTTTTTCTTAATTTAATGATCTTAGATTTTTTTGATAATTATAACTCCACTGCTCTGCTTTAGGGAAGGAAGAGTAGTGTGGATTAGTTCCCATATTTTCACAGGGAGGAGCAACTATCTGAACTATTTGACCTTAGTAACCTCTTTGGAATCAAGAGCAAGATCTCCCTCATGGCTTCATGCCTGCCACAGTTTTCCAAGCCGATGACCCACCTCCATTCGTAATTCCACCCCAGCCAGCAATAGAGCAGTGAATTCCTGGTAAAAACTGCTGATTTTTTTCTGGTAAGCAGATAGGCTGTATGTAATCTGTGAAAGAGAAACAAGCAATGTCAACCTTTTCTCTGTATTCAGGTTTTTATGAAGTCACATAACAAAATGTTTATTAATTCAAACCCACTTTTGGGGGAAGATATCCAGGAAGTACTGGACTGATCCTCACATACTTAGCACAGTTAGCGTTTTTCATGATAAAGTAAATTTGCTTCATGGGAAAATAAAAATGTACCTGTATATTGAACTTTGTTCTGAAGGTGCATGAGAGCAATTTCACTATCTTTTGTAGTCTTCATGTAATGAGGATTTATAATTATTTGATCGATGATTTGAACCACTATTGAAGGCTCTGTTGTATCTGATTGGTCATACAAGCCAAGAACTGCTTTCCATTGGGATGGTTTTAATTGCCTCCTAGAAGTTGCAAGGAATATTCACAATTATGAATAATTAATGACACATTTGAAAAATAGGTTAGGTAAAATGCTAATCTTTAACCTCATGATAATTCATAGCACTTACGCCTTTTGTCAAAATAATTAGAATGCAGCTTACAGATAATAGATGTTCTTACGATTTTGTGATAGTAATACTGTCTTAAACATCCACAGTGTAGAAATATGTGTTTCTTTTTTTACTGTTAGGTTATAATGTATTATTTAAAAAGAATTAATCAGACAGTAGTGCAGAGAACAAAAATACATTAACTACATTACTGTGGCTTTTTAAACACTGTAAAGCATACTGCTGACTGCCCACAAGGCAATTAGTCTAGGTCCAAGTTAGAAAATTACTATGGAAAATCTAAAGAACAGAATTAATATATTGGCATAGTCTCCACTGCCTTACTACTTAGCTATTTATAATGAAAGGTCTGCTGTAATTTCTTTTTTTGCCATTCTAATTTCTAGGTGTCTTCTACAGCACTTGTTTTTATGTTATGGAAACAAACCCTAGAAAATATTTAAATATGCATCACTTCTTTGATTGGTACCCATAACACCATGTAGAGGATATCCAATATTGCCTAATCCATGCTCATAAATCAAGATTCATTCCAATGATGCACAGTAAATTTTGATCAGTCTATGTAATATACAAGAGGAACAGGTAACACTAGGTTTACCTTTATGAGGTATGACGTCATCCTTTACACCACTGGCAGAGATTCAACTAATTAATGGAGGCCCACATTAATTATGGTTTGAGTGCAGATGCTCAGTATTAATATATATTTAAATGGAATTCTCCATTTTTCTCAAAATGCTGCTTAGTTTCCATGATTCTCTGCTTTAAAGTAAAATTGAGGATTTACTAGAAAGTAAGGGGGTCTTTGGCTGAGCCAGCAATTGTTTCAAAACACAGTAATTAAACAGTGAGCTAGTGGTTAATTTTTTATATCAGTGTCACAAATTATTCATAATCTGTTAATGGATCTGCACATAAAACCAACGTTACATCATTATTAAAATCAAAAAGAAAAGAGATGGTATGGATGTCATATGGCTACCTCAGCTAGTTGGAAAGATGCCTTGGAGTTGGTAGAAAGAGGCACTAGTGAATTTGTACTAATTTCATTCCAAATCAAACATTTAGACACCCTCTAAAAAGTGCCACTCATCGGTGATTTCAGTGTGATCTTTTGAAGGTGTTTTTTGCTCTATACAGGATTGATCAATGGCTCAGGTCATACTATAACTCCACTTTACTGATGACTATCCACCATTTGGACACTTGCATGTTCTGGGAGTATCAGAATGTGATAGCTTCTGAGTGCAATGACTATTACCCATATACACAGTGTGCTGCTGTCACCAGCCATTCATGACTGATGAGGGAAGCTCCGCAAAGAGGTTTGGAATTAAAATGGAGTGAAATTATCCAAGGCCAAGCCATTCTTCTGGCATCATTTCCACCTGCAATCCTTGCTCCATTGGTCTGAGTTACCAGCTGTTTTCCACAAGCTAAAACAATAATAAAAAAAAATTGAAAACTTAAGATTTGTAGATTTTAGGGTGATATAGTATGTTTTATTAGACTACCTAATATTTTTGAAAAGTAGGCTCTGTAGTATCTGAACTGCTATTCAAAAACCCTGTAACTGTGGAAAAATTTCAGTGTTGTATAGCTGAAATAATAATGACACTTTACAACTTGAATTTAGATGTGTTCTTTCTTCACACTTTCTGGATTTTTCATATATGAATTTTCAGTATAGACCTATCTCTAGCATATACTTAACTCTGAAAACAAGTAAGGACTGTAAATTTTCCTGTGTTTATATCTTTATTAGTATAGTTTTTATAGTCCATTCCCTAACCTTTCAATTCAGATTATAAATATTAGGCTTTATGGACTGAACAATTCAATTTCTGTGTGAAATATTCCCAGAGTATGTTCACTTACGTTCAATGTTACATTGCAGATGAACCACCAGGTTCTTTGAACAGTGTTCTCTAGAAAGAAAGTGCAATTAAACCACAGGTATCTGCATATCAGGTAACACTAAATGACTGTCAAATACATGTACACGCACACATATATTTAAAAATGTATATAAATATAGGTGTATATATATATGTACATTAGTTTATCAGTATCAAAATGTCAAATATAATATTTTGTCTTACATGTTCTAATTATAAATAGACAACATTATATTATATATGTTAAGCATATGTATTCTTCAATGGACACTTAATTGGAGTAAGTTATAAAAGAAAAGTAGACTTCCTTTATGATTTAGGGAAATGAGCAATCTGTCTGTGACAGATTCTTAGTAAAATTGTATCTGCATGTAGTATTTTTTCTACCTTTTGAGATGTTTTCAATACCTGACCACTAGAGATCAGTGTGACCAAAGAATTTAAAAGGTTAGTTTAATATCATTCTTATCTTTTTTACTAAGATTATAATGCACTGTAAAATATATAGCTATATATACAGGGTTAGAAATTATTTAGCAGATATATTTAGCCAGAGTATGAAGAGCACAAGACCTCATGTGAAAAATACTCAAACATTTCTGATGCTGAGAGGTTTTAAGATTATCTTCGTAGCTTCTAATGAATCTGAACACCTGAGACAGTGTGTGCTAGCAATTTAAATCTGATACACACAGAAACAGATTAAAAAAAAATGTTTGCCAATGACTAGTTTACAGTATTCATTTCTGTGTAATTCTTAAATAGAAAAAGGGAAGGATACTTTAAACATGATGAGTATTATGTAACCCTCACTGTATTTGCTCCAAAATTTCATAACTCTTGGGAAGGAAGTAGTGTATGACATGACGCAGCATTTTCACAATGGCATAATGGGACAAGAAGGGCAAGTGGGAGTTATAACCAACCCCCACCTCCCCAGCTAAATCTGCACCACAGAGCAGGTAAGAATGAGCTACGCCTCCAGCCCTGAAAAGTCTCACATAGCCATTTTCTACTTAGAAAAAGATGCATAATGTTAAAGCTGTAATTTAAAAAGTGGAAACCAAATTCTGTAATTTGTATTCAAATCTGTATTGACTTCATAAAGGCATCCCTTGGCAGTGTGGCAGACATCAAGGAGAACAATCAGAAGTGCATAAATCCACAGGAAAACAATACTAACTTCTGCATAAACTTCATAGCAACTAAAACTCTTGACCAAGCTTACTCCATAGGCTTTAAAATGGTGGTCGCTGGTACTGTACATTAGCTCCTTTATCTGGTTCTATGTTTTCTTTTAGATAGATGCATAAACAACCCAAACTAATATGTCAGATTTGTCCCTCTTCTTTTAAAATTCAGCAGGGAGTTGCATCTAACAAGGTTCTTTGTCTCAGCACTAGTGCCTACTGATTGCTTTAGTGGGGCTATTCATAGGCATCTACTTTTTCTTCTTTCTGAAGCTATCTCCCAATATGAAAACCACTTCTTTGCCTGTACTTCCACTCACCAGCCCTCAGCTGACTCTTGGTCACCATAGGAGAATCTAAAAGACATATGTTGAATACCCACCTTATGTGCCTCTGAGTGTCATCTTTGAAGCAGCATGCTGGGCAGAAATCTGGAGTAGGTGGGACATATGTATGATCTTTACTGAGGACTAGCAAAAGCAATTGTGCCTCTGGAATCTTCAGGGCAGGATTTTGCCCATTACAAAGCTATCCTGCCAAGAAATACATTACCTACGTGCATCAGAGAACAGTTTTGCTGTCTCTGCCACCACAGCTTTCAAGTCCTATTTTATGTGCCGTCTTTTGCTTCAGTGGTAGTTATGATTGAATAAAGACAAAGACAATGTAAGAAATTTTATAATTTGATTAGTAGTTAATGGGTTTTTTTAATTATCAAATCTGTGTAATCTTTCTACCATTCATTATATGTAAAAAAAAAAGTATGCGACTCTGTAATGGTGTCACCCTATACATTGATTCCTGTCAGCTGTCCAGATGAAAAATTGTAGAAGATACCTATTTCTGCAACAGATTTACAACTAGGATGAATGATCTTATTCCATTTCTTCCCACATTAATCACTTTTTAGTGTTTAACAGATATTAACAGAAAACATCTTTAAGTCATTACTGCTCTTTAAGATCGCTTGTGGCAATGCTGATTTAGACATACACTCAAGAAAAAAAGAAAAATAGCTTGCAATGATATTCCATTAATTTAAGATACTTTCATCACCAGTGAGAGTGATAAATGTTTGCATATAATTAGAACATATAATGTATTTTTTTTTCCTTCTATGGTCGGCAAATGAAGAAGTCTTTCCTGCTTTGTTACTATGTGATATGTTTAAAAAGGAAACCTGAAAGACCATGGACTTTTCCCATCCTCAACATGGTTATAGCATTTTAGAAAGTAGGCAGTAATTTTCTGCCTCAGTGCTTTTGGTAGGATTCCAGAAAAATGTGTATAATAAGCCCTCCTATAAGCAGACAGACAGTAATTGAAGTCTTTATATAGATACATATATTTTATTTGACGATGACAAGCCTTTCTCCTTTTAGACATGTACTGTAAATCCCAGAATTTCTTGAGAGTATAATCGTGTGCTAACATTACATTTTCATTTAATCTACAAGAAATTCTACCAGTGTGTAGGACCCTTCAGAATCACTTTAGCTGTTATTTGCACTGAGAAAGATTAGAGTATACTTGAATGAATTCTGAGAATCATCTCATCTAATTATTCACTTCTAGATGTGGACAAAAAAAACAGAAGTCATTGTTGAGAAGGGATAATTTGTCTAAATATAGATACTTGTCTGTGGATTGCCTACTTTAGCAATCCACTCTTAATCCTAAATCTATCAGTAAAGTTGATGGATTATAGAGTGCAACTCATTATGTTTCAAGAGATGCCTTGATGGATCACAATTTGTGGTGTTTATATTTCTCTGTTACCAAGAGAACCTAGTGTGATAACTTCTATATTGCCATGGGTGAAATATATTCAATTTTAATTCTCCTACTGTATTATATATTCATAATTTAAAGATTTCTAGATATTTTTTTTTCCATAAAAATAGCAGTATTTATTGTTTCCACAGTAAATGTATAGACGTCACTTAAGACTGTATTGAATGCTATCTAAGAATACAGCAAACTT
The DNA here is from genome assembly GCF_017976375.1 of Cuculus canorus. Lineage (NCBI taxonomy): Eukaryota > Metazoa > Chordata > Aves > Cuculiformes > Cuculidae > Cuculus > Cuculus canorus. The sequence goes on along the minus strand of NC_071401.1, from coordinate 102,715,671 downwards.
TTCTCTCTTCTTAAATTTATAGTAGATGGACAGGAATGGAGGGAGTAAGAGTGAGTTGCCCAATGTTACACAAAATTCAGCAGTAGACAAAGAATAAAATATGTTTGTGTTTATCATCCAGATCTCATACAGAACCATGTTATCTCCCAGATAAACTTCAGCTGGAAATTAGAGTAGAAATGATCACCACCATGCCTTAAGTTAGCCTTTGTATGTGAAAGAAAGCTCACTCTACCCACCTTTTTGTAAATATTAGGCTGTGGTTAGCTGCTTTGGTGATATTGACAAATGGGCCATCTCCAGTGAATAAAATAGTTGATGACATATTTGCATCCCTGGAAAAAAGACACACATGGATATTTTTAGATATTTATCTACTTCTGCCAGTGGGGGAATATTTGGGACAGGACTCTGATGATGGAAAACAGCATCATTTTTTTTCCTAAATAATGACCATTTATCAGGAGATTTTTAAAGACATGTATTAAAATGTCACTTGCCTACTTTCACACTTATACCAAGATTTCTAATGCCACAGTAACATTGAAAGAGATATTAATTATTTTAATAGCAGCAAAGTATCAACTTCTGCTTTTCTGTGACACATTGAAGGGTTTGCAGTACCAGTTCTTAAATGTATGGAGCTAAAACTTAGTATGCAAAATGGAACAGTAATAGATGAACCTTGGAATATCAGAGTTTTGCTTTTTGGGGGGGGTGGGGGTCATAATTAGATTGATGATATATTTCTGTGCCTAGAGAAGAAATGAAACTGTTTTTTATCATGAAGAATATAATGGAATTAATGCTACCTTCTCAGAAGTTAAGTTTCACCTTGTAGATCTGTTGAAATTAAAATAGCTGTTTGTGGAATAACTCAAAGGTGCCATGTTTGCTATAAACAAGATAGCTCATCTGAAGTGGGGTGTACTCCTCAACTCACTTTTTTTTTGTAACAACAGCCTTTTGAACAACAAGAATTCTGTGTACTAGTAGTGAGATAAATAGTCTTGATCTTACAGCCCATATCCAGATTTACTTTATAGCCTTTCCTCATCATATACTTTGTGTTACTGCATATGACCAACTTGGAACATAGACCTAAGGAATACGTTTGCTTTCTCTTGAGGAACCATAGGGAAAAAGATAGCTGTGTTCAGATTACATAATTTTCTGGGGGGTGACAGCGTACTTCTGTCTAACCCTTTAGCCAGAGCAAGAAGAGAAGATTTAATACACAGAAAACATCTGTATAGCAAGGAAGTACCATCTCTTCTCTTCAAGTGCAGTAAAAATCATTCTCCTGGGAAGTATGAAGTCCAGAATCTGCTTTCAAATCTTCTATTTGGAGAGTAAGGCTAGGCATATGACAAAGGAAGTGTTCAATAACCCTGCTTCACCACTAAGGGATTTGTATGGCCCACTCTACTGAAAAAGTCATTGCTGCAGCCTTTCATAGCCTCAAAATGACAATTCTCTCTAGGAACATGCACAGCCCAGTGTACAGACTTTTTCCAATATAAATCACTAGTATACTAATATATACCTCAGAGATTCCTCCAGAACTCCGAGCTGACCTTTTACATAGTCTGGGAAAGTAGCAAAGTGCCAACCCAGGTAGGTAGAGTCAAATTCTATGATGAGGAACTTCACTGATACCAGTCTGTAGTAAGTGCTAAAATATATGTGAAAGGCACTAAGTTGTTTCTTGAGGAAGTTACTGAGCAGGAGCTTTTAACAATGTAAAAATTGGATATGCTACCAGAAAGAGCTTAGACTAAGTACATTTATGAATATTACTGGCTTACATTTTCAGTTACATTATACCAGGACACATCAGACCACTACAATCATGAAAAGCTTGGAGTATGATATTGTTGGTTCAAGCAAAAGTGATGCTACCTATGGTCAGGTTTTAACAGTGTCAGATGCACACAGTTACAAATGCAAGCTGAACAAAGGATCTTGATCAGGTTTCTCAAGAGCATCAATCTGTGCGCCTTGGACTCCAGACTCATAAAGAATATTTGGAAATTACTTGCCTAAGCTATATTTTGTAGATGAACGTGTAGGTGTTCCATATTTGAAAAATGGAGACAAAAGGATTTACATATGTGATTTACTAGAATCTGTGTGGAACATTGCAATTGCTAGCCCAGCTACAGAAATAATCGGGACCCCGCCTCTACTCTGCTCTCATGAAACCTCACCCGGAGTATTGTGTCCAGTTCTGGAATCCCCAACATAAGAAGGATATGGAACTGTTGAAACAGGTCCAAAGGAAGACTATGAAGATGATCAGAGAACTGGAGTACTTCCATTCTATGATTCTATGACTTGTATAATTGCAGTCCTTTTCATAAGTTAAACAGTAAATGAAACTAGCAAATGTATAAGCAATTAAGGGCAAATGTAAATTGTCCTAGACGAACCTTAGCCTCTTTCCCTGATGAAGTGTGATTCTAGGCAATTATTCAGTATAGGATCATAAGCAATAGCCTTGTTACAAACGTCAATTTAATTACATATATGTTGCTGCTTATTAATAAATATGCTGCTACACGCGGATTAATGAAAGGCAGAAATAGCATGATGCTTACAGGATTTATGTACATGTGTATATATGATGATTTCATCCTATTCTGTAGGATCAGTAACAGCAGTAGCACCCAGGATATGAAAAATTAATGAAATTTAGGTTTAAAATGTATTTATTGACAATAGGAAAATGCAATAAACTAAAAAATTAAATTCAAAAGAACTAACTAGGAAACTTAATATGTTTCAAACAAGTATGTCTGCCTAGTTTATAAAGACAAACTGAAACGTTGCCACATGTTATGGAGACAAAAGCATAAGCAAGTTTTAAAAAGTAATAGAAAATACTGTGGAAGATAATGTGTACTATAAAGTTCAGATATAGAAATGCAAATGAAACCGATAGACCACAAAATTATTAGTGTCCAGAAGATATAGAGGGAAAGGAGGCAAGGGAGAAGGAGAAGAAATTAGAGGAACAAGGCTACTAGCCACAGAAAAGGACAATTTCACTAGAAGAAAATTTGGTCATAGTTTGTATGTTCTTATATGCATGAGCAAATGAGATCAATAACAAACAGGATTTGGGCATGCAGGTATCTGACATTTATGTAAATGCAGTACCTACACAAAGGGAAAAAGTGAAAAATCAGACCAGCACACATTCATCCAATCATTAAAAATATTTGCAAGTAACACTTGGATACTTTGGTAAGCCTTGCTACAAATAATTTTCTAAGTGTTTTCTACAATTAATTTATCAGAAGTGCATTTGCAGGCATCCTACTTTGGTAGGAAACCAACATAATGAATTGAAAGCTTAGAATTTAATTTGATTATTACTTGGATGAGTGACATTCCCTAAAAACCTTAGCACTGTAGGGAAGACTATTTATCATTCAGTGGATGGCAGTGGAGTTGCATATAGTGCAAGAAGGCCAGGACTTAGGACATAGGTTTTACAATAGACCAAAAACTGCAACATTTTTATACTCAACCCTCCCCACTTCTTGCCTGGAAATTCTGCTGAATAGTGACTAAAGCCAAATCTATTTTCTCAGTCACATACATCCCTCCTCCCTCCCTCGTCTAGGTATACCTCAAGAGAAATACAATTTCCTCTCTCACAGCTCAGGTCTAATGAAGGGTGTGAAACTTATGGGGACCCCAAGTGATTATCTTGAATTTACTTGAAATGAACATTAGTATAATAGCAGAGCAGCCAAGGCTGCTCTTTTCTCCAGCTTTACTCTTGAGCCATCTTCATAAAAGTGAAGATATAAATGATGACATAAATTGATAAAAGACTAATACATCCAAGTCAGTCTCCCATTGTTCTCCAATATGTACTCTCATGCCTAACACGCTATATTCAGAGTCATCAATCCTGTAATAAATGCCATCAAAACAGATTTTTGTAACACTTACAAACTTGTTGGCACACTAAGGATTTCACTGGCTACAGAAAAATATATTTTTCCCTGTTTTGGCTGGGAAAGACATCAGTAAAATAATGAGAAAACCACCAATATACAGACTCAACAAACCTGCAAACAAGTTACAAGGACAATGGATATGTTTCACTCACGTTAAGCCCAGCAGCTGGCAAACACTGTCTGAAATCTCTTCATCCCAATCATCTGCACATGCCAGGTGCCATGTCTTTCCAATCCTGGCCTCTACTAGGCCTTCAGTGCTTGGAGAACCATTAAGCAATCTCACTGTAGACCAAAATGGGCAGAATAATATCAGATAGGTGTTAAACCGAAATCCCCCCTACCCCAAGCAAACAGAAATGTAATACAAATATTCTTGCCAGCAACAAACAAAAAAAGTTAAAATACATTACAGTGGTAATAAACGCAGCATCTCCAGGATGTTGTGCTCCCACAGGAAGGAGATGTTATTGCTATCTCCTTCTATATTTCTGCCACAGGAGACTTCTATACCCTCTGTTTTGTAAATGTGTCAGAAATAGACAATAAACAGCACATTTTCCATCAACTCTGACTAATCTTAGCCAGCATTATGCATTTTCCAGATATGGTGTTAAGTTTTAGCTATAGAGAGCTCAGTAACACTGATTGAAAATAAGTTAAAAACAGATGTGACAGAAAAATTGGATTTTCCAGGTCAAATTGCTATAAGAATTTTCACTGCTTTCATTGCAGCTTAAGATAGATCAAATGTACAAAAATAAAAACTCCCTGAAAACCAGACTTTTTACTAAAACTTTTCCCAAGAGTAGAGTCCTGCCCCTAGGCAGGAATAACCCCATGCACATGTTAGGGGTTGACCTGTTGGAAAACAGCTCTGCAGAGAAGGACCTGGAAGTCCTAGGAACAAGAAGTTAAGCATGAGTCAGCAATGTGCCCTCGTGGCCAAGAATGCCAATGGTGTCCTAGGGTACATGAATAAGAGCGTGGCCAGCAGTCAAGGGATCTTGTCCATGTTGTCCTCCTTCTCTAGACCCTTAGTGAGGCCACATCTGGAGTACAGTGTCCAATTCTGAGGTCCCCAGCTCAAGAAAAACAACTGCCGGAGACCGTCAAGTAGAGAGCTGCAAAAATAGCTAGTGGACTGGAGCACCTCTCTCGCAAGGAAAGGCTGAGAGACCTGAGTGCATTTAGCCTGGAGAAGAGAAGACTGTAGGGGGATATTATCAATGCTTACAAATATCTAATAGGTAGGTGTCAGGTGGATGAGGACAGACTATTTCTAACAGTGACCAGCAACAGAACAAAGGACAACAGGCAAAAACTAGAACACAGGAAGTTCCATCTGAACATAAGGAAAAACTTCTTTACTTTGAGGATGACAGAGCACTGGAACAGGCTACCCAGAGAGCTTGTGGAGTCTCCTTTGGAGATATTCAAGACCTGCCTGGACACATTCATATGCAATACACTCTAGATGAACCTGTTTTAGCAAAGTGGTTGTTCTAGATTTCCAGAGGTCCCTTCCAACCACTACCATTCTGTGGTTCTGCAATTCTCCTATCAGCAGAGTGACTAAGGAAGCTGGATGTAAGTTTTAAGAAGGTTAACATAATCCCATACACGTCTCAGGAGCTACAAAGGTGTTTCAAGGAGACAACAGTTATTGCCATCATGAAGTAGGGAAAAACATAAAGTGCATTTAAAATTTATTGGTTGACAAAATAGTTGTTTTGTAAACTCTTAGCTATCCAGAAGTCTTTTTTCAAAAAAAAAAAGAGAAAATAGGAATGCCTCTTTGACAGAGTGTGTGAATGAAATAAATTAGATACAGTAATGATTTAATAGTAAGCCTCAGTTATGAAAAATTATCAAGCAATCTTGAAAAAAACTCAGAATTTTTTGCATTGTGAGATTTCTCCAAGTTACTTTTGACACCTCTCTACTCTTTTATTTGAACTGTAATTCCTTTTCCTTACTTTTCGTAAGATCCATGTTCTTCTACAAATACATTGTTTGTAAGGAATAAGAGAGTCATTGAGCACTCAATAACTACTTAATTCAAATATCATATATTTTAGAACTCTGCAAAGGAAGAGATATCCCACACTTTTCCTTAGCGCTACCTGGGAAATTTCAGAAGTTGAAGCATTTAAAAATTACAGTTTGTCTAGTTCAAATTGCCACTTCTGATAAGAAATTGAAATTGGTTTCAAGAAAATGAGAAAGACTTTTGGACACAGAAAAGACTCGATGTGAATATGTCTAATTGAAGTTCATTTTATTTTAAGGCTTAGATTGATTCAGTGTTTGGAGTAAATGTATTTTGGAAACAATTCTCCCAGTTGTTAATGTGAGGCAATTTGTTATGAAGTAATAGACAATATATGGCAAAATAAATCTTTGGGAAAATGTATGCCATATTAATGTAGGTGATGGTTACCTTATTCAGATCTTCTTTAGCAATGACTAGAAAAAAAGCATTCAAGTCCTCTTTGCTTCATAAGAAGCTGAAGTTAGTTTTTTCTATGCATCTTAAAGGAAGAACATTTTTGCAACAAAATAGCTGCTTGCACTATTGCAAAGAGTGAATTGTGCCTTCAGACATGTATATATGTATACATATATTTATATATACCATCCATATGACTATATATATATGCACGTAAAAGATATTGAACTGTGCCTTCAGACATGTATATATGTATACATATATTTATATATACCATCCATATGACTATATATATATGCATGTAAAAGGTATTGAACCCAATTAGAACCGTTAGCACACATACAAGTACATTCTGATCCCAAGCAGCAAGTAAAGGAAGATAATGATGTACTAAGCTTAAAGGCCACTTTTAACTCTTCCATTAGTGTTCCACAATAGGTTGTCAGAACAGCACTTTGTCAGAAACAGCAATTTAATTTCTGTTCTAGGCCCAACATGATTTTAACATCAGTTGTACATTTAAAATATTGTTTAAAGAATGCTATTTCCTTGTTATGTGAAATGAAGCCATATACTGTACACCTACATTTTGGAAAGAACAATTTTACTAGAGGAATAAGCAGTAGCAACTGTTGGTCTCCTTGTTGTATGAAGTGCACATCCACTGTCATTAAAGGATGCTGCTTTTGCAGCTGTGCCATCCCTCCAGCCTATGGCAATGCATCCACAAGATGAAGCCCAGGCAGGCTGGAGGGTACCACATTTTGCTGTTTGGCTTCACACCTGAGAAATTAGCTGGGAATTTCTATCAACCACACTTACTCTCTACCTTATGCTGCAGAATTTATACTGCTGTGCAACAAAAATTAATTACAGTAAAAAGTGATGGAATTTAAGAGAATATGAAATGGATACAGAAGGAAAGCATATAATGAATTTTTATTCAATTTTGAGGTCATAATAAGAAGCCATAGTTTTAAGCACAGAGGAACTCCCTGCTTTTACCAGACATGTTTGCCAGTAAACGTATACTATGTCAGAAAAATAACTTAGTTTTTTTGACCCTGACAAACTCAATGAGATACTGCTGTGTAAGTTGGCATGATCTGCGTGGAGATGCAGTAGTGTCTACTAACTGTGCTGTTGTGCCTTTTTTCCTAGGAAATTCCTACCAAATATGCATACATTCCTTCTCTTTGTATGAAGGAAAACTTACCGCACTTTGCTTCATCAGAGCCATCTTCACACTGAGGTAGACTGTCACAAAAGTTGTGCAATGGTATGCACTCCCCGCTGCCACACTGATGCTCATCAATTGCACAAGCTCCTGAAGGAAAACAAGAAGAATCCGTAACGACAATGAGATCATATAGTTCACCTGAAATAAAAATTGAGTGGATCATATGCAGAACCTTTCCCCTTTCCTTTCCTTTCCTTTCCTTTCCTTTCCTTTCCTTTCCTTTCCTTTCCTTTCCTTTCCTTTCCTTTCCTTTCCTTTCCTTTCCTTTCCTTTCCTTTCCTTTCCTTTCCTTTCCTTCAGGAAATAATAGTCATGAACTTAAATTCTGTTGAATAATTGTTTATTCTCTTTATTTTACCTTCCTGGATTTATTGATTGAAACATTTAATTACCTAGAAGTCTTATTTAAGACAAGGTAATTTTCTTTTCTTCTGAATTTTTAATATTAATTTTAAATGATTCACTCATCTGTCAGTATTGCCTATTGTGCAATACAGAAACAAAGGAACATGGTTTACAAAAGCCATGTATCAGATTTTCACACATTCAGTGGCCATAACTGATGCCAGATTTTCCATAGAATTCAGTTTTCATTTAGGTAAGGTTGGTTTTTTTTTATTATATTGAATACCACCAAAAAGTATTTATTTTTAAAAATTTGATATTTCATGGAATAATAAAATGCAAAGAGAAACCTGCTTTTCTTGTAAAATATTTATTTACTGACAATCCTTTTATCCTTGGGCTTGCATGCCCAGATTTAGTCTCAGTCGTTTGGCTGCAAAGATCATGAATAAGCATAATTCTTTTGCAAATGGAACCTTTTTAATGTATTTAACCAGAATTGGCAATGGCCACTTTGAGAACTCTGCCTTGTTAAGATCAATTTTTATTTTAGAGCAAAATATGAGCAAAGTAGGCTCAGCAAAGATGCTGAACCAGCTAAATAAAAGGCGTAGTGTTGAACTGAATAAATGTGATAGGGGAGGCAGAATAAGAAGCAACAAAATGGACATATGTCCATATAAACTTACGTCTCAGTCTTGCACAAGGGAACTAAACAAAGTTGATTTTACGAAGGTAATCTATAGTTAAGATTTTTTTAAAGATGAAGAAAGTTAATGCTATTACATTTACTATTAATCTATTAAAAAGCTGCAGCTAGCTAAACATACTGGGAGACACTTGCCTTTTATTACATTTGAAGAAAAAGACTGTAAATTCTTGTTGGCTTTCTGTTCAAATGAATGCAAATGAATGGAACTTCACATGTCTGAATACATACTGCTTTTTCTTTCTCTTTTTCTTCTGTCAGACTTCCACTGAAGTAACACAAAGCTTCTAATTAATTTAATCAAGATTTGGCCTAGAGTTAGTGTAAGCATTTGTCCTGGTAAGCATATTGATGTTCCATATACTTTTGCATTTGGCTCCATTTCACATGTTTTTGGAGAGCTGATTGCTGAATTACTTACATGAGTGACAAGTCTAATTGCAGTCCCCAACAAAACCAGGAAACTTTCAGAAAGAAACTGACTGCAATCAGAAGTACTTCTGTATAAATGTTTAAAAGACCAACTCTTCCCATATTCTTCACATGGTAAGGACAGAATTTTTAAAGATACAAGAAGGACCGTATTGCAAACATTAATCAGAGTTACTGTATATGTTTTCCTTTTCTAGTTGATATGATCGAGAATGAATATTTTACAAACACATTTAAAGATAGAATCATAGGATGACAGAATAGTTTGGGTTGGAAGGGACCTTAAAGATCATCTAGTTCCAACCCCGCTGCCATGGACAGGGACATCCCACTAGATCAGGCTGCCCAAGGCCTCATCCAACCTGGCCTTGAACACCTCCAGGGATGGGGCATCCACAACCTCCCTGCGCAACCTGTTCCAGTGTCTCACTGTTCTCATGGTGAAGAAATTCTTCCTAATGTCTAGTCTAAATCTGCCCCTCTCCAGTTTATACCCATGCATAAATGAAACCCCCAAATGAGTCACCCAATGATGTTCTTTTCTGGTGCTTGTATAGGGAATACTTTGTGTTTCCCCTCTTAATATTCAAACAAGTTTTGGTCAAAAGACTGAGTCAATTTTTCACATAACATCATACAGAGTTCCAGGTGTTACAGAAATTGGTCCAGTTACACTAAAGCAACAACATCACTTTTCTTTGTAGAAAACATAAAGTACAGGTAGGTAACCACTAGGCTTTTTCTCTTTAACTTTTTTGTATTTCTGTTCATCCAGGGCTGACAGTCACCCTCCACTCTGCACTTTTTCTCAAAAGTATTTGGCCAGTGATAAAACCTCTTAAATACAAGGGTTCGTATACTTACCTAGATGATAGCCAGTAGTAAAGTTTGCAAGAAAACCTTTCTTTGTTATGGACTTGTTCGTTATGAGTATTACTGTCATCTCATTTGTTGTAGAGAAGACATCTGGCAATGGGTCTTGTCCTGTATAGACAGCTATTCTCCAGAAGAACATAAGTACATTTATTTTGTTCTTATGTATTTCAAGGTATTTTCTGTTCAAAAGAAAATACTGCTATCCCGTGAATACATTTATTCCTCCATACAGTCATTCTGCTATCAGACTGCAATGATCAAGCCTGAACCCCAAATCTGACACATCAGTGTAGAAACATGAGATTCTACTAATAGATTATGCTTCTGTTTGTCCACATACAAGTGTAGACTTATTTATCGAGAAATCAGTTTCATTTGGATTGCATGGAAAGTTGAGTGTATGCAAACATTTGGGAAATGTTGTCAGATATAATACATGTTCTCAAGCTTTCCTCCTAATTTCTGAGACCCCAATATGTGAAGAAATATAGAATGAAATTAAAGACAATTAATTTCCTTTATGTTAAATCCATCTGTTTGCTCCGGCTGTCTGATCATATTCATTTCAGTACCCAGTGCTGTTACTTGCCCAGTAGTAAGGAGTTTGATCCTCTGCCATCTCTGATTTCAACAACATCATTAATATTTTCCAGATCAAAAACCTGAAAATGAAGTTGAATGTTTTTTCCCTTTTCAGCGTTTAAGTACCACACACCTAGAAGGTAATAATATACAGAGAAAAATCACATAAGCCTGTCTTTCAAGTTGGATGCCCTTTTAGAGAAGAATTTGCTTCTGCTTAGCCTGTGCTTTATCATAGTTAATCTACGTAAATGTGGATAACTATGGAAATCTTGTAAAGAAGGTAAAAAAAACCTAACCATTTTTTCAATCTGCTCGTAGAATGAAAGACATTTTTTCACTGATAGGGATCTCATTTAGGAACTTGTGAAATTAAACCTGGAAATGAGAGCCATATCTCATGTGGCATGAAAACACAAAATGATGACTCTTGTGATTAAAAACCCAACACATTCTTCGCCCCTAGAAAAGGTTAACTATCTGATGCAAGAGACGATAATATTCATCTGGCAAATACACTGAACTGTAATGGTAAAATGGGGACTTTCGGCATCTTGTCTGTTGTTGCAGTGGCATGAAAATATTTGACATAATAGGCATGGTGGAATCAGCCTGTCTGAACCCATCCCAAGGCATTATGCTTATTTTCATCACTCTTTAATCAACCGGCACATGATTTTTTAACTTCTGCTAAGTGCCATATAGACTTCAGTTAAAAGATCTCACTGTACACTGCTGAGATTTTTTTTTTTACTTCACAGCATCTGACTTGGGAAAGCAGATTTAGTATCCCTTCTTTCCTGAAGACTTGGAGAAGAATGACTTACAAAAAGCTCGATTAGGGTAGAAGTCGGGAAAGTTTTCAGAGCTGAATGTACTGTTTGGCTCCCATAGTTCAACTGGCCCTCCACAGTCGGCTGAAAAAGAAAATATTTTAAAACATGATTATTCTTTTTTCTTCCTTTTGCAAACTGTTGTAACAAAGATAATTTGGAAAAAAAGTTATGAAGAGGATATTCAAACTAACTTAATCTCTGTAAGGGTTCAGTAATGGTGCCATTAGTATAAAGCTTGAAGAATGAGTTGTGATAAGCCAACTCTCCAGTAAGGACACAACATTGAGGAAGCAAGGTGTGTAAAAAATTCACTGTCCTTATTAGTCACAGTATCTAAGTCAGACCTGCTGACATATACAATCAATGCCATAGTGTTAACTACAGCTATAGTTCGTGTATTGCTATTTGTGAACTTCTAGTGCCCAGGTGCACAACTGTATTCATGATGATGCTATGAGAAGTCTTCCCCACGCAGTTCAGGGAAAAACACAGTCTATACTTCATTTGGTGATTATTATTCTGCAAGCTGTGCACATGACACAAAATATGAAGAAAAGTATGTGGTACAGTCAACTGTATAATCTACTAGTACATTAATATGAAAACTAGAAACTGTCAATGAAAGAGAGGAAAGCCTCCCCGTCCCAATATAACCTGTTTATGCACTTAGCATATATACCCTGCTTATTATCTGGTCTTCTTGCAGCATTAGCAGAGACACTCAAGTATAAAGCCTGTTCTGTCATGTACTAAATAAACTTCATAGCAAAAAAACCTCTTATACTATTTTTTTGATTTCACCAGGACTCTAAAAAAAATTTGCAGTTAAACCTCGTGAATGATAAAAGTAGCCATTTGCTTTTTCCTTGGAACAGGTGCTCCAGCAAGGAAGGTCTTTATCATAAATGTGTATGCATTTACATGACTGAATAAAACTGAATAAAATCTATTTAAAAGGAAATATTGTAGATATGTATATACACACGTACATGCACTCATACACCTTGACATAGCTGACTGTATTTGTAGATTCAATATATGCTTTCAATATATGATTCAGATGGTGTTCTACATCCAAAAACTGGAATCACTGAAACATAGAATCATTAAGTTTGGAAAAGACCTATAAGATCATCAAGTCCAACTGTCAGCCCATCACAACCATGCCTACTAAACTATGTCCTAAAGTGCCATATTTTTTAACACCTCCAGGGATGATGACTCCACCACTTCCCTGGACAGCCTCTTCCAATGCCTCACCACTCTCTCAGTAAAGAATTTTTTTCTAATATCCAGTCTAAACCTCTCCTGATGCAACTTGAGCCCATTTCCTCTTTTCCTATCACTTGTCCTGTCCTCTTGGGAGAAAAGACCAACACCCACCTTGCTATAACCTCCTTTCAACTAGTTGTAGAGGGTGATAAGGTCTCCCCTCAGCCTCCTTTTCTCCAGACTAAACAGCCCCAGTTCCTTCAACTGCTCCTCATAAGACTTGTGCTCCAGATCCTTCACCAACTTGTTCCAGAATTTTATTTCATATTGGGAAATATTTTTTAATAATTTCAGCTGTACCATCAGAACAAACTTCAGTGTTTTCCCACATCTGTTGTTCATAATTACTTTAGTCAAAAATAAACAGTGCTCCTACAATTGCTTCAGGAAACAGAATTTAAGGCACAAGAAATCTACCATTTTGGGTTTTTTTTGTGGTTGTCGCATCCCTTGAATGAAAATTGAGGTTTTGGCTAAACTTTAACAATTCCCCCCTTCCCCTTTATGGCTTGAATTTCACCTTTAATTATGTCTGTCTGTATTGCATACCCTGAGCCACTTCATTGGGGATGATGTAATCTATTTGTATCCCTCTGAGTATAGCCATTGAATCCCATTGGAAGGAAAATCCATTAATGCAAGAAAGATTTGGACTTTCTCACAGCAGCCTTATAGGACTTTCTATTTCACAAAATCAATTCTGGCGAGAAACAGTGAACCCTTTGATAGAAAAAGGAACTTTTAACATTAGCACATAGACTAACAAGCATATTACGTTTCAGCTGTATGGCTCACAATGAGTACTACTTTCTGTAAATACCATTAACAATAAATAAGGATTACATTGGCTTGTTTTTATGGAGCACTACTACACATCCAAACAAACACACAACTATTGTAAAGCTACAAGAAGAATCTATGATTCTTAGCCAGTATCATCTGATGATGATCGTGCTTAATAGCAGAAAAAGGGCAACTTATAAAGAAATCTGATCTGGTGTTGACTACATGTAAGGTGCATTAGTAATGATCTTTCCCTTGCATGGAAAAATGATGAAGTAATTGATTTTACTCATGAGTGGGAAAAATGTTTTGAAAACTTCCAGTGAGCTTTAAACACAAATTTATGTGGAATTAATTGTACAGCTGTCATTTGTATGGTTCCTCTCTAACCTCTTTCACAAGGAGCTATACACCACATGACCACTTCATTTTTTTCAATATTAAAATCTTATTTTAGGTAGAGATCTATCACTTGAATGTCCTGTGTTTGTGTTTTCACAGCAGTACTTAGCTACTATTTACCACAGGGTTTAGTTTCCCTATCTGTCCTGGTGCAGTAGATCTGATGTGATAGATTTGATTGAATGACAACATTAGTACTAAATGCTTCAACATTAATGCAATGCAAACAGACTCTTTCTATTATTTTAATTTTTGACCCTTTTCGTTTACTGTATGCTGGTAAGAGAGCGACTAGCTGTGCTTTGTATTTGACGGTAAATCTAATAGAGGCAGTTTTGGAGCTTACTCACTGTTTAATGTTTTGAGGCTTTGTGTGAATAGATCTTCTGTAGAAAGCTCTTATTTCCAAGAAGTTCATACTTCTTTCACAATAAATTACAAAGACCTACTAGATATTTTAATGATTTTTTTCCACATGCTCTATTAACATTTGTACTAGTTTTTGCTTTGAATATTCACGGACCTAGATAACATCATATGCAATCTTTCTTCATTCTTTTATATGGATTTTCTAGATTTGTAATGATGGCTACAAGTATTTATCCATATTTTTCTCAATGAGATTCTTCCAACTATCTCCACGAAACTGGAATGTTTTGAGGAAGCTTAAATCTCTGTGCTTTCATCTAAAAGACTCTGCAATGTGATGTGTCTGGATCAAGCTGTATAACCTGTCTGGAGAAGTACATATGCACTATAGGTAGGGACATTTCATGTTTCATTAACTTCTACTCTACTTGGAGAGGATGGCAAAAGTGTGCAAATGAAACTAACCCTCCGCTAGTTTCCCACTGAACCTAGGACTCAGAAGATGCTCCAAGAAGATAGTGAGACGATATGACATGAAGACACATCAAGCAGGAAAAAAGACCCATCCATTACTACTAAAGCAAGCACCTATTCATCACTCCTTACAACAAGGAGTAAAGTTAGCTTGACACATTCCTTAATTTATGCAAGTACTGAAACCTCTTATTAGATCTGGGAGTGGAAAGAACCTCTTGATTGCTTTTTTGGTCCATTCATTTCTTCCAAATCCAGAAGGACTGTCCTTCTTTTCTTGCTGTTTCCTTATCTAATTTTTTTTTTCCGAGCAAATATTTCTCTTTTTTTTTTTTTAATTTAATCAGATTATAGTAGGACTAGCAGTAAAGCCAAATGCATATTGGAAAGAGCTCATTCATTGTAAGTCTTGTTTCTGCTAATACCTCCATTTTGAATATTAGATGCTTATATAGATTGTACTCTATTATTAAACCATTCTGCTACTGTTACAAATTCATTCCCCTAAACATGGGTCTCTACACTGTGTATGTGTTCTCAGAGCCTGGTGAATTGTTGCTATTGAGACCTCTAGTGTTATTACTATGTGACTACATTCATTCTTGTGTGCCCTTGCCACATTGCCTGTAATTTCAAATATAGAGGTTATAACCTACCTACTCTTTCTTCTTCCTTCCCTTTCAGTGGCTTCTTAGAAACTTTACTAATTAAAGCTTTTGGAGACAAATTCTGAATTCTTACATTATTTTCCACTCTTCAAGTTTTGGAAGATGGTGTACTGACAGTTTAAACTGTGAATCTACGGTACTATTGCTGTCAATGAAACCATGTGGAGGGAATCGGATCCCTAGTATGTTATCCTGAAGGCAATTTTATAATGCAGATAACAGATTTTTTTAAAAGTGAAGGTTAACAATTCTGAATCACACATACACAAATACAATAAGAGGAAATGACAATCAGCTGTAATTTAGTATTTACTTACTGGGAACTGGAGGGGTAGTAGTAACAGGCGGAATTGCAGTTGGGTCTATGTAAATACTCTCATTACACTCTCCTTTTGTCAGACCTATATCATCCAAGGCAATATCACTAGAACCACGCCTTTTAAAGGCATCAAATATTACCTGAAATTCATTAAAAAAAATAGAATTTATAATGTAATGCAACATTTTTCGTCTTTCTGTGCAAACCATTCTGTCTTCTTTTTTCAATGCTCTTATTTCCACTGTAACCTACTCTGATGCTACACTCAAGACCAGGGCACTGAAGTTGAAACAGGATTCCACACAAAACAAAGCAGTTTCTAAAGGATCATTCCAAGGAATGCAGGAACTTCTTTATACAAATGATGAATACAATTTAAAACTATCTTTACTTTTTATATATAAATACATGTAATTTTTGATACACAAATTCAGTATCACTCATCTCATCAGGTTAAACTTCTCCTGATCTAATGATATATCTCCATGGAAAAACTAAATTAGTCACATTTGTTTGTTACTGCGCTTTAATAGCCACATATTTAAAGTAGTCCTGCAACCAGGGAGTTTATGTTGGAGAAATATAGCTAGGTGTAATACTCTTCCTGAGATCATAGAACATACATTTGCTGCAAATTTGATGCAGCCAAGTCACAGATGGCAAATGTGTCTTTCTGGCAGCTCTTTTGCATCATTCAATACTACCATAAAGGAGGAGCTATTCCAAATACCTATTAAAAAACATTGTTTTCAATAAAGAGTTGCTGAAGGAATTTTCTACAATAAATCTTCTCTCTCTGATAATAGATAAGTCAGGTCAGTCTTTAACCATGAGGCACCAAATACATTCCTGAGTGTGGACCACACTTCTACAGAATTATTGTGTAATTCATTATTGAAAATACTGCTTCAGAATCAAAATTATTTAATTTAAATTTTCTAAGCAATTCATATCACACTCACTGTTGAGATTTTAAACTTCACGTCAGGTTTTGATAGACTTTGAACACTCTTGGGTTGTGGAAAGCTCTTGTTTGTGATAACCTTGGTTGTCCCATCACAATGTTAAGATTTTGGTTTTTATGGTAATACTACTTTAAATTCCAGAGCACAGAAGACTGAAGATAACAATTCAAATGGGGACTCCAGCCTTTTGCATGCTAATATTTATTTGATGGCATGCCTGAGTAAATAGTAGTAGATATTATTTTTGGAGCTGTCAGTCATTAGGTTCATTTGGCAGAAAACTGCTATCAGTTTACCTAAAATAATTTTTAAAAAGAACTAGCAGCTTAACAAACCTTAAAATTAGATGTTTCATTTAAAGTTACTTGTCCATAATTCCAGTTGTTTCCATAGTTTCCTTCTTTCTCAAAAACTATCTTTTCCAAACCATACACATTACTTATGCTAACTCTTAAACGATAAGCATTAGTACTGTACGTGAAATACCTAGAAGGTGAAGAAAAATTTTGTCATTATTAGAACAAAGTGAAAATTCATGACAAAATGTCAAGTTTTTTTATTTTACAAATGGGTTTTGGAATTAGGACTAATTTGCAGTGAACACAAAAATAAAATGAATCCTATATTTAGATTACACCTTGAAGTTTTAGTTGGTACTTTACCATATTTTCTGCAGAATTCTGGGTAAGCTTAATGACATAAAACTATTTCAGGGATTCTTATTATAAATTCTGCATAGAAATGAATATTGGACACAGTATGACAAAGAAAATACGTTAAAGCTAACTGTAAGTCTTAAACCTGTACAGAAGTCCAAATTTCAAGCCTGGAGTTGGGAGTGATCATGGAAATCCAAATAGAAGCAGGCTTGTATTCTGGCACATTGACTTGGATTAATATTATATATGATATATATAATATGCTCCATAATAATAATATGCTCCATTTTGTTCTTGAGCAAAGTATATGTTTAGGAATTATGTAAGAATACCAAAAGCTTAAGCAAGATGGATCTGAAGACACCAAAGGTAAACTCAGAATCCGGACTTTCTCTTGGCCAAACCGAAGTCCAGTGAATGTTGAAATATAAAATCCTGCAAGATAATTACCACATTTTAGTCGGTACAGAATTACTGATTTTTATTTTTTTTTAAATGAGAGGTTTTACATTAAAAATAGTATAAATAAGATCAAATACAGATAGAGTTGCATGACTTAGAAGTTTCCTGACACAATAAATGCAAATTATTTTACCATGTTATATTCATCAGTCAAAATTATATTAAAATGACCTCTTAATCTTATTGGACACTCCCCAGAAGTAGACAAGAAATGGGAAACAAACCCTATTGAAGTCATTGGAAGATCTGTTCTTTACTATAAACAAGAAAAACACATTATTTGGAGAAATTGAGGTTGTGCCTTTCTTGGAGTCAATTCCTTGCAGCTGGGAATTTGGACTCCTTGCTGCCATATGAAAATATAATGTTAGGCCAGGCTACAGAAGCATTGTGATTTGTTTCAAGGAAAGCAAAATTAGGCAGAATTAAATGTCCTATATAAACTCTTACTTTATTGAAGTCATGGCTGTAATCTTAGTTTTTATTCTTTCTTTCTGCTATCTAGCAGACATGTATGCAAATATATTCACAAACTACAAATAAATATAAATAAAATAATATAATCTAAATTATATATACTGTATTCTGCTATTTATACTTCCAGATGAAGTATAAAATCTAGATGAGATAGCATTGAAATTTTCAATTCCTCGCACTTTAATAATTTTATATGTAGGAAATAATACCTCACTGGAAGGGTTGTCGAACACTGGAACGGGCTGTCTATGGAAGTGGTTAAGTCACGGTTGCTGGAGGTATGTAAAAGATGTGTCTTTTACATACATCCAAGAAGTGGCACTTAGGGACACGGTTTAGTGGTGGACCTGGCAATGTTAGATTTATGGTTGGACTGAATGATCTTAAAGGTCTTTTCCAACCAAAACGATTCTGTGATTATTTCACAGAATCACAGAATCACAAGGTTGGAAAGGACCCATTGGATCATCGAGTCCAACCATTCCTAACACTCCCTAAACCATGTCCCTAAGCACTTCATCCACCCGTTCCTTAAACACCTCCAGGGAAGGCGACTCGACCACCTCCCTGGGCAGTCTGTTCCAGTACCCAATGACTCTTACTGTGAAGAATTTTTTTCTGATATCCAACCTGAACCTCCCCTGACGGAGCTTCAGGCCATTCCCTCTTGTCCTGTCCCCTGTCACTAGGGAGAAGAAGCCAGCTCCCTCCTCTCCACAACCTCCTTTCAGGTAGTTGTAGAGAGTAATAAGGTCTCCCCTCAGCCTCCTCTTCTCCAGGCTAAACAACCCCAGCTCTCTCAGCCGCTCCTCGTAAGACTTGTTCTCCAGCCCCCTCACCAGCTTTGTTGCTCTTCTCTGGACACGCTCCAGAGCCTCAACATCCTTCTTGTGGTGAGGGGCCCAGAACTGAACACAGTATTCAAGGTGCGGTCTCACCAGTGCTGAGTACAGAGGGAGAATAACCTCCCTGGACCTGCTGGTGACCCCATTTCTGATACAAGCCAAGATGCTGTTGGCCTTCTTGGCCACCTGGGCACACTGCTGGCTCATGTTCAGTTGGCTGTCAACCAGAACCCCCAGGTCCTTCTCTTCCGTGCAGCTCTCCAGCCATTCTTCCCCCAGTCTGTAGCGCTGCATAGGGTTGTTGTGCCCCAAGTGCAGGACCCGGCATTTGGCCTTGTTAAACCTCATCCCATTGGCCTTGGCCCAGCAGTCCAGCCTGTTCAGATCCCTTTACAGAGCCTCCCTACCCTCCAGCAGATCGACACTTCCTCCCAGCTTAGTGTCATCTGCAATCTTGCTGAGGGTGCACTCAATGCCTTCATCCAGGTCATTGATAAAGACATTGAACAGAGCTGGACCCAGCACTGAGCCCTGAGGAACTCCACTTGTGACTGGCCTCCAGCTGGAGTTAACTCCATTGACCACCACTCTCTGGGCCCGGCCATCCAACCAGTTTTCAACCCAGGAGAGTGTGCGCCTGTCCAGGCCAGAGGCTGGCTTCTTCTTTTAATTTTGCTATATATTTCCACAAGATGACTATCAGTGTCATAAACCATTTTGTCTGGTAGTCATGGTTTATTTTCATGGCAAAATAAAATTACACACCAGCAATACCACCATGAAGAGTCTATTGTACAGTGGTATAACATAAGCTAAACCAAGTTTTACCTTTAATTCGCAAGCAACTTGCATTTGATCTTACCTGACTCATTGCCAAATGTATGATCAAAATCAGGACCACTCAAAAAGGGAAAGGCAGGGCCTTGGACTCTCTTCCATTCTGAATCATCATCTAAATCTTGTATCCAGCAACAAAAGCCGTCTTCAAAAGTGCAATTGACTTTCTCATAATCTGTGAATAGGAATGTCTAGTAAATAAAAATGACAAATACATTAAGTATTTTATCAGAATTACAGAAGAATGAAAGAAGAACAATGTAAACTTTTAAATATGTTTGAAAATTGAAGCCTATGGTGGCACAATTTCCTCTTCTATGCAATGAAACATAATTACTCAAATAAATGTGTCATTTGCACTTGTTAACAAAGCACTGTCACTGAAGGTGACCCTACATGTATTTTTTTTGCACTCATTCATCAACCTTATGTTTTGATTCTTTACCAGCAATGTGGTGGGGGAATGAGAGCCCCCCTTGCACAGCTAACACTTATGGATAAGCCTGCTCCTTCAATTTGCCAAGGAATGCTCCAGCCGAAAGGGCTTACCACCACAGCTGAATGGTCAGAAGATAAGTGCAGTCCTTCATGCATCAGGGATACCTCTTTCCTTGTCCTTGTCCTTTGCTCTTTCTTTCCTCACATATATTTGCTGCAACATCTTCATGACTTTTCATTGCATAGTATTTTGTTTTGTCTTTTCATGGTCACCTAAAGTGCAGGTCAGTCCCAGCAACGGCTTTCACATGACAAGAGTTTGCTGGCACTCTGGATTCTTCTTGAAGCATATCCCTTCCCAGTCACAATCCCTTTTCATATCCTGCTCAAAATTCAGCAGCTGAAGAAGCCTTCAGTTGCCCAGTCTGCATCTTACTTATTCCCGGCTACTAAAGAACAATGCAGTTGTACTGCTGATTTCACTGTAACTGCAGATTTACTCTATTGGGATTTTTTCTAATGTCTATTTACAGAAGCAGGTATTTTCCTGGATATTAGTTTTACTGTTTGGTACTACTACTGTGGCAGCGTTAGAGTTAGGACATCAGAAACTCCAGAGAGCAGATTGATCACTAATGATTAGTGTCAGTGATTCAACAGTGGTCATTAGTGAAGAAACTGGCTGAGAGGAGTCTGATGGAGACATGGCCAGAGTTTTACTCTTTTAACAGATTAACTTTGTAAGGCATCACCTTACCTTTAGATACTGGCCTGTAAGCCTGTAGACAGTTCTGTTGAAATCTATGATTTTATCTTTAAATTAGCATGAAAGTTTTCAAAATGGTTGTGGTTACTGAGCTGAGGCAGGAAAATACTGCTTCCCTTTTCATCTCCGTTTTGTCAGACTGAAAATATAGTTTAACCAAACTTTTGGGATAACAAGCAAATAAACACACAAAAAAGAACACTTACTGTTCAGTTCACTTGCATTCAATGTAGTGTAGGTTGCATTAAAGCCATTGTGATTTTCAGAATAATCAGATATAAACTGCACTGTAGCCTCGTGAGAAAAAATGTAAATTGTCTCAGGATTAGACCCTGACAGAGAATCTGAGAACAAATACAGAATAACATAGTCAGAGAGGAAACAATCTGATTCACATTAAAATCCCCAATGCTGTCACAAAAATACAGTGGGTAAGTGTTTTGAGTCTTAAAGGATGCTTTCCCTCCTGTAGTGTGATCCTGCTTAAAATAGCTTCCAAACTCTAAAGGTATTTAGCTGTTTGGCTACCATGTAAGTGCTCTCCTCATCCCATCTCTCATATCCATCAATATGGACAAGAGCTAGTGGAGAAACGTATCCTATTGTACACATATTCAACACTATAACTTTCATGTCCATGCTTATGATGTTTGAATGTTCTCAGAATTTACAGATATGTACTCCGAAATTTTAGAATCACTAGAATTAACTACATATTTTTGTTATATAAACTTACTCTCACAGTTTAATAATTTGCACGTATACTTACAGACATTCAGAGAGTAAAAAAGCTATGATGTATCCATGAAGGCATACAGCATAGGAACATTGCAATATTCTGAGAAGCAACTGGATAGGGTGCTAGATAATCTCATCTAGACTCCCTTTTCCATGAAATACGGGATCAGAGAATCTTTTAAGGTACCTTCCAATCTGGGCAGCTCTATGATGCTGTAACACAAAATCTAAACTTTGACTTTATGCTATCAATTAATTTAAATTCACTCATATGTATTCCATATGCATGAAATGAAAGGGTCGATGTGATCATCATACAGTAAAATAGTTGCTCCTCCATCTGAAGCTGATGTGATGCCAGGCAACAATAGATAGATTAGTGATTGCATTGAGGCTAAAGAAAATCCTGAATTCCTCACTGTTCTGTGAAAGTTTTTGCCTCCACTCTTTCTCTTCTGAAGTCCTTGCCCAATTTTGCACAGAGAGGCTTTGCTTTTCTGAGGAGCAGCTATTTACCTACTTGTAATACTGTGTGTTTGAAATAGTATCGAATCATTAAGGAAAGACAATACTCATCATCTTTAACACTTTTAATCATACTTGCATTATTTTCCCTCCTCCCTAAGGCTTTCCCCCTCCTTGCTTTTCTTACTTAACATGAAAGTCTTAATCTAGAAATGTCTTGTGGTCCTACTTTCCTCTACATTTAGTATTTCCAATACCTAGATATCTATCTCTCAAATTGCAAAGTTATGGACAATCCACTGAAGTACAGACTTTAACACTGTCTTTATGTCTTTGTGGTGTCACTGGTCATCCCCACGGCAGTCCTTAAAACCATGCAACTTAATGTTTGATGCAGAGAATATTATCAAGCAATCTCTCACACATAAATTGAAATTTCAAAGGGGGTGTAAATTCAAAGCTGTACTGAAAGAGCAGAATTTCTCCATTCTTTATTATTCTTTGTTACCTGACCTATCACTGTATGTTTATCTTCAAGCATACATATTCCACCTTTGATGGAATTCAGCTGGATAGAGTAAGACTTGTGAAAAATGGTCAGAATCAAGTTTTCCAGACAGAATATAGATACAAAGATAAGATATCATCAATATTCCAAGGTATGACAAAAGCAATGCCATGCTTGTAATGACTTTCAAGGAGTACCATCGTACTTCTACCAACAGCTTTAGTTTAGATGTTTTCATTTTAAGTCACTGTATGTGATGTTACAAGATCTTCTGAGAACATATTTCTGGTGAAACATGGAGTCACAAGACCATGGCTTTGGTCAAATTATCAAGATTGTTCAAATAAGAGCTTAAAATAAAGTAGAGATTTCTCAATATATTAAGGAAGCATTTATCTAGTCACTTCATAAGACTGGATAAGTATGTTGAGATCAATTTTCTAACAGGGAAAACTTTAGACAGATGCATTCTTCCTCTCAAAAATACGCTTGCAATTTTTTTCACTCCAAAATGCTTATTTCATCACTTAATTTTTATTAAGGAAAAAGTAATATTAGCTGAAAAATAACCTTACCTCTTAAAGTCTTTTTTTGTCCTATACCTTCAAAAATATTTAAGTAGTCTGCATACTTTTGTGTATCGAAAGAAGTGAAGTTCAGTTTAATGGATAACCCTTGAGGCACTCTAAGATAACAAGAGAAGAATAAATCTCAAAACTGAAGGTCATGTTTTAGTAATATTTTTTAACTGTAGTAAATTAATTGTGTTTGAATAATGTGGAGTTCAGAAACAAAGTAAAATTATATTAGTCAAGATTATTGATCAAGATTACATATTTGCTTCAATTCTGATTTATAAAATTACCAAAGGAATAGGGCATAAATCTCTTGTAACAATACGAGTAACCCTTTAGTCACTGGAGTTAAGTATATTTTAGGACCTGAATCTTCTAAAATGTAGAATGTGGTATTCAGCTGAACAGTTTTCTGTGTCATGTTTTTCTTCCTCTTTCATCTCATTAATTTACAATTACTTTTTAAAACCACGTTACTAACAGATATCATCTTGCTGTTCAGTTAGACTTCCCAAAGTCAGAGGAATGGTATCATGGTATCAATATGAATAGGAAGATATCATAATCTGTCTCCTAAAGGTCCAAAATAATGTCTTAAGACCTGAGGATCTCAAACCCACTGTTTTGGAACCTGTTATCAAACCTAGCCACCATCCAGCAGGTTTAATAACAAAAGTCATTTTAACTAAAGTGTAACAAATTCTAAGTTTTGTTTTGCTGCAGTTATATTCTTTCAGTAATCTCTATTTAAGTAGTTCTCACATTGCCTTTCCACTAAACATAGTAGAGTTTTAGAATTTGGACTACCTTTTATCACAATCAGCTTTGTTTCCTATACCACTTCTAGCTGTATGATTTAGAGACCTAATTATTGCTTTTAAACACCAGCCTACCCATGCTTATCCATACAGATTAATACAGAAGTGTGAAGTAAATATTTGAATATTTCCATTCACTTTTTTAAAAAAAATATATATTTTTTTTCCATAGGAGAAAAATATTCTTAGTTTGAACAGGGTAAACATATAGCTAGCTGAAAAGTAATCTTTCAGGAAAAAGATGTCTTTTATGGAAAGACCTTATAGCAGCCTTCCAGTGTATAAAGAAGACCTACCAGAAAGCTGTGGAGGGGCTCTTTATCACAGAGTGCAGTGATAGGATGAGGGGTAACGGTTTTAAGCTGAAAGAGGGGATATTTGGACAGTAGGAAGATATTTTTTGCAGTGAGAGTGGTGAGTACTGGCACAGGTTGCCCAGAGAGGTCGTGGATGCCCCACGTCTGGAATTGTTCAAGACCAGATTGGATGAGGCTTTGAGCAACCTGACCTGGTGAAAGGTGTCCCTGTTGATGGTTTGGGATGTCGATGGGTTGGAACTAGATGATCTTTAAGGTCCCTTCCAACTCAAATCATTCTACGAGTCCATGTTTCTCTAATAAGAGTTACTGCCTTTCAAAGAATTAACTTCTGAATTGGCAGTCACTGTGGGGATTTTTAGAAGCTTCTAACTTAGAATCATCTAATTTATTTTAGATGCGTACTTTAGGATTATATTTATCACGTACTATGGCTAAATTTTTTTCTCCCTGGCCTATTAATTATTAAAGTGTCGAAGTCAAATAGTTGTCAATCACTGTTGGATTATATCCTTAATTAAATAAATTTCACTTCTTGCGCCTAAGGGCTTAGAAGGTGTTTGGTGCTAATATGTCAAATGATTTTTTTGCCCTTTAAAGTATATTCCTTAATGACTTAGAAGCATAAGTCTCGTTAACTCCCACATGAAATGTGTACCTGTAAATGGGATTTCTTGAAAATTCCACCTATTAATGACAGTTATATAATTTAAAACTATTACTTAAAGACCAGTATTTATTGTAATATATTGAAACAAATATCTTGCATTTATTTTATTTTGAGCTTACAAATATGTTTCTGTGCATGCCTATAATATACAAGATTTCTCAAAATCATACCTAAGAATTTTTAAAAGTGGGAAAATTATTCATTTAGTTATGGGTTTTAGTCATACAAGTTTTAAATGGAAAACAACATAAATACAAAGGAGAAAATGCTATTACACTCTTTCCATGCTAGGGTATTTTGCTGTACAAACAAATAGTTTCAGATTGATGTGTAGGAAACAGTATCACCTCATAGTAAAAAAAAATGTTAAGTAGAAAATTATTGGAAAATTACTTACAGTATAATCCATTGGCAAACTATGTTCGCATTATATGGTTTTGGATAATTCATAGAATGAAAGAACCCAAAGGAATCTGTCAACATAAATTTTCCATCGCAAACTGAAGCTGTAAAGACATGATGTCAAAACATATGTCAAAGTATCATTTGAAAAACAGAATCAGAGCCAAAATGAGGGCAACCTTAGCTATTGGTATACATAGATTACCTTGGAAATGCTTTGTAAGAAACAGTGGAAAGACAAAGTAAAACACATTGCCAACTTAATCCCATTTCTAATTCCTATGACTACTTTATATTAAAGTACTATACGGGAAGAAAACCAGAAGAAATAATTCACTTTTAAACTAGAGACAATCCAACTAATCAAAACTAGTCCAAGCCAATCCAAATAATTCAAATCCAACAGTTGAATTCAACTAATCCAACTCTCTTTCTTTAATTTTATTTTATACATTTGTAAGGAAACAGGATCTTGCCTTAACAGTTCTCATCTACAGCTACTTTAAATCAGGAAAGTGCCTGCACTACCAGCAATAATTTGATATCATGTGAATAAAAGCAAGAAGGTTTATGGTTGACTGTTACTATCTCTACTTTTATGAGCTTCCTGGTCTCTCATCTTAGATATATTATTAAGCATTGAAAGAGATAAGCGGACATCCCAAGTTTCCTGCCACATATCAAATTCATTCATCTGAGATACATGTCATACATCATCATATATTTTTTCAAAAAGCTTTTATTAGTTTTGTTTCCTTGGTGCTGCTATTTCATTCTACACAAGATCTTCAGTTTAAAAAATATTTTTTTTTAGATGTGTTTTTATGACTCAAAGATTGGAAATATTAATCCACGTATAGTTATTTTATTTCAGCATACACTGAAGCACTGCTGAAGCTTCAGCTGCATCTCTTGAACTTTATGTTAGGAATTTGTCTGATGATGGTTTTTCATCAGTTTTTCAGAAAGCATCATAGAGTTTTCAAATAAGGAAAAAGTCTGTACCATACATGATTATCTAGAGAGGTAAGGACAAGTTCATCAATTTGAGGTAGATAATTGGTAATTAGATAGAGCTTTTCATTAACATAAAAAATGAAATCCTACCTACAATGACTATCCAAATTATGAATAATCAATGACATTGAAAATTAGATGGAAATTTTATTGACCATAGTCCTCCTCTGGGAAATGATGTACAAAATGATAAATCAGGTCTCCTTGTCTGTTCATTTTATAAGTGTAAAATTGTTTCTGTCTACCACTGTAGCAAACAGTATAAAAATTTGTTTCATTCAGGTGTAGACATGCACTTTTAATAAAGAGTCTATAGAATGAACACTAACGATAATGAGCTGGAATAGAAACATATACTCTTTCAGAATCTTCATGGTCTTTGAGAAAAACAGAACACATAAGATTTTAAATAAATAGAGCAAAAAAAGTCCATGAAGGTGAGAGTTACTATAAATAATCAATAATCTTTTTATCAGAATAGGCTACAGCTTAGAGTTGAGTATTGGTATAGCTGTACTTTTTCAATCCATTTGTCATGTCCTGTCATCCACAGACTAGCAATAGTCAATGCTTATTATCTCAGGAATGAGCAGGAAGATTGCTGTGACTGGTGTTATTTCCCTTAAGAACCATCCAGTGTTTCCTTTTTGCAGGGAGGAGGCAGCTGTGGTCAAAGGCGGTGAAGATTCCGGTGAAGATTCACAGAAGTCATTACATTTCTACCTCCTCCCAGAGCCCTCAAAAAAGCCTCAGTTGTTCTCCTAATCATATAGGAGATATATTTCGTAAAAATCACTTTCACTTCTTTTCCAGCAGGCATCATGCTGCCTCTTTTTATTTACTCGTGTTGAACACAGGGCACATTAGGGAGGGGCTTAATCCTGTTATTGTTGAACTGCAGGGAGAAGCTCCCCAAACTGGTCGGATCAAGCCCACATATTTCACTTGACAGGACCTTTCCCTTCCAAGGACGGTACATTATGTCCTGGATTACATAAAATAAATCTCTCTTAGTACTGTAGTGATGCTGTGAGGTAAGTACTCACAAAACATTAGCCTAGACATGTAATAACTGTAAAGAGAGTCTTCAGAGAGAAATACCTCCTAGAATCAGCCTCTAGTCTCCATTTCCTTACACTTATGTGCTACAAGGCTGCTATTCAACAATCCTGACCATTATTAATAGATGCTATTCAGACTTTCGCATTTCTCTAGAGACTCTTTCACTGAAATTGCTAACTGCACTTTTGCAATGCCTTTTGTTACTGTACTGCAGAGCTAGAAAGAAACCTTTTAAGATAATTTTAATCAATAAAACCAAAAAACCTGAAGGTGTTCAGTTGCCCGAATCTCATCTGAGAATCTGAGATTTTACTGAATTCTGTCTAACGCAGGAAGAGAATATTAAAATTCATGCTTGTATCTTATATTTTAAAACCACTATTATGTTCTAAAATCAGAAGCACTAGAGGGAATAATAATCAAGATGAAAAAAGCAAACCAAGTTGTTTAAAGGACAACAAAACCATTGTGTGCAAGAGTACTTGTATCATGAATTATGAATTGGCTGTAAATCTCATGTAACTCTGAAGCACTTCTGAAAACCTAGACAATTTTATCTTTATATGACTGTATTAAGTTACTCTAGAGATGGGACATATGTGTAAAATCAAAGAGGTGGAAAACTTGCCAGGTACCTGAAGTGTGGATACAGCTTATTGCCATTCATTCCATTGCTTCTGCAAAGTCTGATAAGAAACCTAAATATATAAATTTAGAAAAGCTCTGAGTTTTTGGGTGGAAAATGGATCATAATAGTCACAGAGAAGCAATTTGTCCTCCAGCCAGAATTGTATTTCTGTAAGGTTATGAGTGGAAACTGCTAAACTGAGAGTAACTGAGTGAAATCCTTGGAACAATCAGGCACCAGTGAAGATGAACAGGGACAAATCATCCAGCTCCTTGAAGTAGACTGTAACTATAGCTAGTTTCTTCATGACATTCTGTCTATTTTCACTTCTATGGACATTTCTGAAATTTTCAGCTCATATGCATATGCTAGTGACTGTTAAAACACTGAAACAATAACCTTATTTATAAAGGAGCAGGGCATTCACAACTCTTGTTTGGTAGAGATTCAGGGAGAGACGCAAATCAAATACAAAAGCCATTTGCGTAAGAGGCTATGCGTCAGGGATAGTGACTCAACCACCTCCTTGGGCAGCCTGTTCCAGTGCTTGATAACCGTTTCTGTGAAGAAATTTTTCCTAATGTCCAATCTAAAATTCTCCTGATGCAGCTTGAGGCCATTCTTTCTTGTCTGATCACCTATAACTTGGGAAAAGAGACAAACACCCAATGCGCTACAACCTCCTTTTAGGTAGTTATAGAGAGTGATAAGGTCTACCCTCAGCCTCCTCTTCTCTAGAAGAAAGTGGGCTTATTTTTGTCAGTATCTACTGATATATGAACACATTCTGTCCTATATAACAGGTCTGACTATATCTTTAATAAAATGTGAGCAAAACTTGTAAACTCAGATCTAATCACTTATAGTAATTCAAAATCATTAATTTTGATAAGATGCATAATGCTACTTTTTTAACTATTTTAGCTATGTCTGAGATAAAATAAAATAAAATAAAATAAAATAATAAGTAAATACTCCAAAGAATATCCATGGCTCAAACCAGCATAATGATGGTAGAAATAAATGACTGAACGACTCTTTGAGGTTGTGCTACCTTGGTGCTTGCAGTGGAACAAAGGTCTGTCTGAGGCTACTTTATGACCTGATTTCTAACAGCAAAGGGATCTCCTCAGAGTCTGTCATTGTTATGATCTAGATGGATGTATCTGTTATGCTAAACAGAAATTTGGATGTGCTTCAGTGGATATTCTGCTGAAGTATTTTGACGGATATTTTCCCAAGAAGTTCAGCTAAGTGTCCCTTCTGAATTGGCTGCACTTAGAAAATTACATGTAAGAGGCATGTCTGCAATTCACTTTTTTTCCCCAAAGAAAATTCCGCTCCTGGCAGCAGGGGGTCATCATGTCATCAGCCTTCAGAATCAGGCTTGCAGATTCTTTTTTTTAGAAAAATAATGTTTTACTTTCTTTTTTGTTTTTAAGCCAAAGGCCACCATTTTACATGTTTCTATAAGCTCAGACAAGACTGCCCCAACAGTTCTTCTCAGAAAAGCTCAGAAGGCTGCTCTTACAGCTGGAGGGAAATAAGCTTTCCATACTTCCAGAACAAAATTCGACATTTAAAACAAACAAAACGCTCAGAGAGTTGATTTCTCAAACTTCTCCTAAAACTTTTGCGAAGTTCTCCTTGCAAGAAAACCTTTAACCAAGAGCTGAGACTGTGAAGAGCAATGCAGACAACACGCATGCCTCACCACCGAAAAACTTTGGCAAGCAGTGAACATAGTCAGACTCCTTGGTACAATTTCACAGCGTTCACTGCTACACAGAGCAGTGGCTGCTCTGAACAAAAAGATGCTCAGGGAGACTAAGCAATCAGATAAATGCAAACAAACTCACTGGTGCTGAAGGTTATAAATGGTTTCTGTTAAAAAATTATCAGTTTTCAGGTTTGTAGGATTTTCACAGGATTACAGAAGGGCTGAGGTTAGAAGGGACCTCTAGAGGTCATCTGGTCCAACTTGGGAAAAGCTTTTTGTGCTGTTTTGTATGATGATATTCTTACTGCTGGAATCAAAAGAGAAACCTCTCTTCTGACTCCAAATACACCATTAAGTGGTTTCTGTTATTTGGTAATGTCACTTGATGTCAGTGCAGAGTCACAATTTTAATTTATTTGTAAAAAATATTACTTGATATTACTGGTACACAACTTCTACGTCTATTTTATTTTATAGTTTACAATACATTTATATTATTAGTATTTATATAGTGATAAATGATTCCTATATTATTTTCTATTAATATAGATTGCAATATTTCATTATTTATTCTTTATTGAATGAGAGTTTTATAGAAAATTTCTATTTACAGCATAAAGATATGTTTAATAGGATTGATTTGGACTTCACTGTGCAGTTTATGCCTATAAACTATTTACAAACTATCAACAAGTTCAAATGTGTTTTAAAAGACTAATTTACAGGGGTTTACATTCTTACCACATATTTTTTCAGATTCATCTGAACCATCCGGACAGTCCAAGAATCCATCACAAAATAAATCTTTTCTAATGCAGGTTATACCATCATCACAAAGTTCAGCAGGTGGCAAACACTCGCCTGAAATAATAAGGACAGTAGCAATAACAGCACAGCTGTAATACAGATTCACTACAAAGGAAAATTGACTTCACTTCATCCTGCTAAAGGATCTCATTTTTTAACAAGAAAACTTGAAAATTAAAGCCATCCTGGATTTCTGGATTTCAAAATACCAGGAACATCACAAACCTTATTCTTTTCAGATTTTCAAATAAAATTTATAAACGAAGAGCAAACTTCTGCAAAAAGTATAAATGGAAACATCCTTAAAAGAGTGGAATCTCAGTATTTTCCTAGAGCACAATTTTTCATCCACTGCAAACATGCTTTAGTATTTAGAGGGTTTTAGTCTTAGACATCCATAGAGTTGAAGTAGGCCTTATTAAAGTGTACAAAAGCATACAGCTAAAATAAGCTTTGGATAACTACTAATTTCAAAATTATTGAAAATTTCATTAAATTCTATGGAAACTATTCAACCAGCACCGTTCACATAGTTCTTTTCTTTACTTCAGTAAATGCTTACTGGAAAAGGTCAATATTTCTTATGCAAGAGGGGAAAATATTAATTTGTAAAGCTCATCTCTCATCCTCTAACCATTATTGCCTGATTTATTTTTTCATAAAACTTAGTTCTGTAATCAGCTGAAGTTTAAATGTTTGTATGATATTGTATTCTACGATATCAGCATAAGTGACAAAGACTGAAATTGGTCTGGATGTACTGTAGCATCTCAAAGTGCTTTGCAGAACATTTTAATGTTAGCAAAGCAGACAGCATAAAGCAAAAGAGCTGCTGTTTTGCACGAATGATACCTCAGTCAAGTGTTGGAATCGATACAGTGCCAATGAATGAATTGCCACAGATAAGCAGAGATGAGATTGCATTCTAGACCCAGAACATAACCCCAGCCAATAGCCTAGGAACACGCACAAGCCCAAGGTGCAAGAAAACGTTGTTTACGTATGACATGATCAAGTCTAGTTTTAGTCTCGAATTTAGAAAACTAACCAGCATTGCCACCTACTGGATAGAAAGAAATTAACATTTTCTACTAAAATATTTTGTCTTTTTATTTTTTTTTTTTTTAACAGCAAATTACCCTAAATTGCAATGTACTAAATACATTATACCAATTTGAAAATGCTTATAAATGTCAAATATATTTTACCATTTAATAAGTCTAGGGGAGGATTTCAAGGATTGAGACAGTTTTGGGTTTCTGTCCTTTGGAGGACTTTGTGAGACTTTGCTAACAAGTTTGTTGTTGCTGTTTCTTGTTTGGTTTGGTTAGGGTTTTGTTGTTTGATTTTTTTTGATTTTTTTTTGTTATATTTTTTCTTTCAAAAATCCCCAAGAAATAGTAGGAAGCAAAAAGGAGCTGTCAGTATGAGTGTTAATATATTAATATACATAACACATATCACTTCTGTAGAATGTACAGTCTAAGATGTCCCTTCTCTTTGAAGAGGTGTCCTTAGACAAACCAAAGGTAAACCCTTTTATGGTGTATTTGTTAGGAATGTAACGTGAGGACTAAATGATGCGAGAAGAGACTGCATACAAACAATGTAATTTGAAGATCTCAGACTGTTTCATATAACCTCCCTGCTTTTCCCCATATGTAATTACCCACCTGCAGTTATTGAGGACTTGCTTGTGGTGAGCTGTCCTGGACCTGGGCAAACACAACACAAGGTTAGAATACTAATTCTTGCTCTCTAGGTACACCTCTGCAGTTGCTTGACAAGAGCTCAGCAGCACCTGGTCTGTTTTTGTATCAGCTTTATTTATGGACTCCCCAAACCCCAACTTAGGTAATGATATGGTAACACCAGCTTGAGTGATTTGATCCTGAAGCTAAAATGTCATAACAAACATGAGAAAAATAACATGGAACCCAAGTGTATTTTAAATCTTATTCTTTTAGGTCTAGTCACATGCTTTTCAATAACTTCAAAACACTTCTGTTTGTGGTTTTTATTTTTCTCGTTTGGGTTTTTTTTTTTCTCATTGAAATAAAAGCAATGTTTTCGTGCCCTCCCCTAGTATGCAAAAGTTCTGACCTGAAGTTGGTGTCAGAGAGTTTGTAGTCAGACTTATCGTATCTGTAGAAACAAGACAGGTTACAAACAACTTTAATATTAGCACTAAAATGTTTAAGTGCATTTTGTTATAAATGACATTGCTCAACGAAACAGTTACCTCAGTGTGAGGAGAAGATCCTCAAAGTTATCTAATATTTGTAGATTTACATACAGGTGTACATATATGCACCTACAAGTACACAAATTTTCATGAATACTTCCTAACTATTTTGATTTAGCACACACTGTTAAACTAAGCTGAGACATTTTGTACTAAATGGATTACAGAGCATTCTATGCCAGCAGACTTAAGGACACAGTTCTTCTGGCAAAGAGGAGAGCCCAGCAGAAGGTGCAGGGAGGGTGCAGCTAGATGGACCGTTCTACATACAGCTACATTCAGAGAAGGAAGTTTCACTCATAGCTTCACAGTAGCTTCCGAAGTGTTATATACATATGTATCTACCTACATATCTGTCTATATATTTTCTAAAGGATGACTATTTTGTGAGGAATGTAACATTCAAAGACTGAAAACAAGGATATATGCATGAACAAGTATATATAATAAAGCAAATATCAGGAAGCTTCATCTGGAAAACTGTTGAAAAAGTTAAGATTGTTTCAGGTACTCCCAAAAGTGTATGCACAAGTTGATAATAAAAGCCATGAAAGGAAAAGCAGAGGACAATGACAGAGGCATCAGAAGTGTAAGCACAAATCACAGTGGTCTGTTATTGTGTGATCTCACTAAGTAATATGTGGATGCATAAGGATGGTTTTAGGGTCAACAAAGCCGAAACCCAAGCATCGGGTGGATGCAAACATACTACACGTGGTAAAACTTGGATATATCATGGGATTTGGACTGAAGCAGAAAGAACAAGGAAGCAGATACTGTTAGCAAACATATGAAAATGACCCCAAGCAGACATAAGACCAAGGGGGAAGGAATCCACACCAGAAACTTTATTCCTATTCCATCCTGAGGTGCTCACAACTCCAGCTCTGTTCCTCTGGCACCTCTCCCACACCTTCTGATTTCTTCTTGAGGATGGCTAGCAAAATTGAACTTAGAACTCAGGGAGGGATTGAGACAGCATACTGGAGGAAAGGACAGATAGGAGAAATTTCTATGTTAGCAGTTTTAACTGTATCATTGGGAATAAGCTGTAGTAGTTGTACACTTTGGACTATAAACATTAGTAGGCCTGTAACTAGACTAATAGTAACTCTTTCGTTGTAATGGCGGTAATTAGGCTATCAGTAAATTCTTGTCTCCTATGGTCATAAGTGCATTTCTTTAGTTTACATAAATTGCTCGAAGTTGCTTGCTCTGGAGAATTTGTGCGTAATAATTTGTACACAGTTTGTACACAACAAGTCTACCCACATCTAAAGCTACAAAGCAGCACCTATCATATTATTCAGCTGCCTGACTGATTTTTGTCAGGTTTGTACTCACTAAATTTGTGAGACCAAGGAGTTGTGTTTGCTTTATAGTCTATTTTCATAAGACTTATAGTGACAGTGGAAGGAGAGTCTATCAATATACATTGCTCAGTATATTGATAATCACAGAATGAGAGCAGGAATCCCCAGCCTCATCTACCTGCCTAGATCTGTGAAATTTCAGCGCTTGGCTTAGCTGATTGATGGAGATTCAACCTTTGTTTTGGTCCACTAATAATGCTCTTAAAGCTTTTGTACAGACTTCAGATCACTGGTTTCTCAAATGGTCAAAAACGATGAAGGGAGGCTAACTACCACTGAATGGACCCTAGCTCTCAGTCTCTAGCTACAGGTGAAGCAGCTTTACTAAGTTACACCAGCTGAACAGCAAGTCTTGTGTTTCTGCATATTGTATTGGTAACAACAACAACAAAAAAGTTTCTGTTTTATGAAAGATACTGACCTGATGAAGTTAAAGGCATCATTGTAGTCAGATTTTCAGCAGCTACTGAAAGAAAGCAAGTTCATTACAGCTCCTTTTATAGCACAGTATCTAGTTTTACATAGCTCAAAGAAAGAAACATTAAAAAAAATCACCAATTACTATTTTGCTTTGAGTCACTAGCAGTGTCCTGCTTTCCTCCTTTTGACCATCTTCACCCTGTTTCCAGTCATTTTACAATCTCTATGACCTTCCTAAGGATAAAAAGTCTATATTAATCCCTTTCAGTCCTCGGTCCTTACACTTTGTCTTTCATATAAAATGTCTTCATCTGGGAGATCTCTGTCTTAACATTTTTTGTACTGTGGAGATTTTCAGAGCACCTATGCCTTACAGAACAGTATTTAGATTAGATAAATGAGTTTAAATTAACCTGTGATAATTTTCAAGAAAGGAAAGTTACTTTTCATCACTGTGAAAACTGTGATTCCAAGGAAGCCACACCTATGTTGTAGTTCCCTCCCTCTGAAATAGGAATAAAACTTCTTTTACAGAATACATTGAGAAGAAAAACTACTAGAAAAACTCATATGAGTTATTATGATTGCCAATTACTTGCAGTTGTTATTTTATTGAAGCCCTCCTGAAGAAATGAACAGATGATATCTCATGTGAAAAGAGGAATTTTAATGATATACAGCAAGAAAATTTTGACTATGTCATAGTTCATTAATAGATGTACAATATCTCTTCATTACTCTCTTTGGTGGCGTTTTTGAAGTATAATAAGCAATCACTTTCACAGTGATGTGCAGTTATTTAGAACAGCTTCTTATATGCAGTGCAACTAGTAAAGAGAGATAAAGATATCAAGACTGAATTTAGCATTGAATAATTGAAGTACTTAGCAAAACATACACCTTCTAGAACAGAGTTCAAGACATTGCACACCAGATGTCCCACTCCTCTTAAAGCAATCAGTTGTTACTCAGTAATATCTCCAGCAGGTCTTTAAATGTCAGCTTATCAACTCCACTTCAAAGGATTCAAACTACTTTCTATCCTCATCCTCAGTTAAGGTCTTTTTTAAACATTATTGAGGTAAACCCAAGATTTCCTACTGATCTTGTTTAGCTTCCAATTTGGCTAAGATAAAATTTCTAGTACCTACATAAAATCACTCTATTTGTATATTTGCAGAATTTTAAACTATCTAGTCTTTAAAACAATATTCTTCCCCCCCCCCATTTACACTTCACCTAAGCTTTGGAGGAATATGAAATCAGTTACTCTGGTGTACTTTTCCAGAAGCCACTCTGTGTTTTCAGTTTGTTGTTCTTACTGACACCTTTTCAATAAATGAGTCTTCACTCACTGTGAGGCTGAGCCCTTTTGTTTGTTCTTTAGCAAAATAAAACAATAATTGCATTTACTTATGAAATAACACAGTGGGGCTTAATTGCTTTAATTTGAGGTATAAAGAAATTACAAATGTTTTACTACAGAAAAGATATTAAATTGAATGGTTTTCACTTGGAAATCACTACTTTGTCCTTTACTCCCTCCGTAGTGAACATACACAATGCTGACTCATACTTTCTAATTGACAAGGTTGTAAATGGTTCTTTCAGCTGCTACTGAAAGCTTTGTAATGAGGAAAGAGGGCACCCAGGAGCATAAGTAACAATCCATTTGCTGTTAAGGAGCCAAAGATTTCATTCATGTTACCTGTAATTGTTAAGGATTCTATATATATATATAAAAAATTTACTAGCATTACCTGTGACTTGTATGCTGTCCACATCGATTTTCAAAGTCTGGGTAAGACTATTTTTATTTGCTTTGATACCCCAAACCAGCTCATCTTTTACTTTCTCAGCTGTTATCATATGGGTGAAATAAAGACTGAAGATCACAATAACACTAGCAACACAAAACAGAGAAGATGATTAGTAATGCAAGCTAATGAAATAAATTTGCTATATGACTTATCATCTAGACAATATTTCATTCCAACACAGGCTTCATTTGCAAAATCAGAGTATCTTTAAATGCTAGCTGGCAAAGATGACACTTAATTGTCACTTAATTGGCTGGCAAAGATGACACTTAATTAAGGTACCTCTTAATTATCAGGTAGGTTTGGACCTTGGAGAAACAATTTTTTTTTTTTTTAATCTACTGTTATTTTCACTGTGGAAAAACCCAAACATTCATATCAATTGCTGCAATGGAGCTGAATTTGAATAAACTAAAGGAAGTAGTTTATTATTATTCAACAGGTCCTCTAGTTTAAGCCCTAAAATATTGATGGTGAACTCCGAAGTGTTAAGAAAATTACATAGCATATTTGTGTGACAAAAATATAATACAAAGTGATCATTTCTATAAAGCAAACATAATTTGTGGATTCTGCATGTGTGAGGATCTTCTTTGTGATGGACTGGATTCTCACAAGGAAACAGTAGTTGTTGGAAGCACAAATAATTTGAAATTTGTGGTTAAACTAAGCTTAACTTCTAGGGGTCTGAATTTTACTTAGTGTGTTGTATGTATTCTCTCTCACACTTTTAGATGATAATATTAAGTTTCACTTTTGTAGCTAGATTTAGGTAGTGCCAAGGTACAATGCTTGCTAAAGATAAAGGGTTTTTTTTTCCGTTTACTTAAATTTAGATGCAAACTTTTTTTTATTCTTTAAGCATTTTGCTTCCCAGTTGCAACTGACTCAGCAGTGCTTTTTGATAAGTGTGATTAATCCTGTCATTTTGCTGAGCATAGTTTATGGTTTGCAATATATGGAAAAACTCTCCTCTTTATTTCTTACATGTTTCTGATAACCTCTAGGCCATGCTGAGCAAACAAAAGCTTTTATTGCCATCCTTGTGACTCAACAGAGTTTCAAGGGTGAAATAACAAGGAGATTGCCCAAAGGGGTAAACACTTTTTAAATTAAAAGAGCCCACTAGAAAGTAATTTCTGAGAAAGGTAACATTTCAAGTATTATTTAGAATGGTTCAAAGCAGAAATGAAGACAGATCCTTACTAATGTTGTAAAAGCCAATATTCATTGACATCATATTTTCTCCCATTTCTGCGGTGTTTGTGTCAAGATACAAGGGTGGAATTTGTTTTATCAAATATATATGTTTACATTGCAGATGTCTAGATTTCTGTTGTAGTCGATGGGAACAAATAAGCTGTTCTTTGGCATAATTGATCTCCTCTTAAAAAGGCATCTATATAGACCAGTTGAAAAAAACTCTAAAACCCCATCAATTACAATTAGAATTCTGAGCAAGTAGCTTCAAGGTACCTCTATCTTTGATGTCCTAATTTGGTGAGAATAGTCCCATTCTATGTGCAGAAACCAAATTGTGCTGATTGGATTTGCCTTCACAAAGACAAAAACTGCAATGACCTTCTCCTATTCCTATGTACTCCATTCCCTTGATGTTACAAAATCCTTCATAAAATGATCATACTCCACCTTTCAAGCTAATGAGGCTTAAGCCCTTACTATCACGAACAAGATTGTTCTAATTCAAATCTGATTCCCATTTTCAACATACATGTATTTACAGCTGTCTAATATCCATTTTTCTTTTGCAAGTATGATCATTCAACTTATATCTTTCCTCTGACATTTATCCACTATATGTATTTACAGAAAATATTCATAGCACAAGAACTGCTGGTATCACAGAATTACATCATCTGTTGTCATATAATGTGCCGTTTTTAATTTAGTCGTCTCACCTAGGAGACAATCAGTTAAATAATTAATTTCTCATGATCTTCTAGTTTTTCCAGCCTTAATGATTTTTTCCTCTGCTTTATTCCTGCCTATCGTAGCCTGTCGTCAGACCTTTCTTTAAATCATTGTTACTAATGATAATGTGAGATCTGTCCCCAAGTCTAAGCAGCTTTCCATAAGCAAGCTCAACACAAACTGATGTCTTTTCCTTTCTAGCTAGTTTCCTACTTATTTCACTGTGCTTATCTTTCTCATTCGTCTTTCTAAATTGACAGTGCCAAGCATTATTGCTTTTTATTTTTCTTCCAGTCTTAAAGGATATTTTTGGAGGAAAGGTAAGTCTTCAAGTTTCACATGGTCTTCAGAGGACCTTATCCAATTTCTGAAGTTGTATTTTTTCATCTATTCACTGTCTGCAGGAGAATTTTCTAAATTAATAGTATCATTGTCCCTCCCCTGTATTTCAGTAAACTTTGTGATATGCAATTACCCGGTCTCTGACTTCTTGAATCTTTCATAGCTGTTTTCAGATTTCCTGCAGGAAAAAAACCAAACAATAAAACAAAGTACAACTCAAAAGCATATGATTGACCTTTAGTAATAATGTCATGGAAAGCATAGAACTGTGTTCTGAAGCTGGGAGAGAGTTTTGTATGTGATTTGCTGAATCAGAACCTTATTAAGAAAAGTGCAAATGGAATTAACACTACAGATCTCACTGCAGATACTGGAATTTTTTTATCAGGTTGCCTTCAGTCATACAACCAACATAATAGGATATTGAAAAGTCAGGTCAACGAGCTAGAATAAATGAAAGACGTCTTACTGTGCTTATTTTCTGTACTCTTTAGGACATATATAGTGCAGCTTTACCAAGTATCAAATGACAGCCTCACTTGCTAACACTCTAAGGAATATGAGTTAAGTAGATCCATGTCCATAGGTACATATGAGTGTTCTATTCTTCTCAGTTTATATCAGCGGTATTTAACCTCAACTTTCTTCTACATGTAAAGGCTAGCAACCTTGCAAACACAGAACAACCAATAAACCTTGGGGAAAAAAGTGTAAGAAGAAAAATGTTAGAACTTCTTTAACATACGTAAGCTTTGTGAGTTGGTCTTACATCTCAGCCTTACTGGTTTGGTCACAGCATGGACATATAGGAGTTTGAGGAGGAAGTTTGCTCAAGGAAACACATTGATGCCAAACTTTCAACAGCAGCACTTGGAAGACATGAGATGTGAAAAAAATAATATAAGGTGTTCCCAAGGATCTTTTGAAAGTAACGTATTAGTAAGCACTCCTGAGAGAAACAGCTAAGTGAGGACCTTTGATGTTTATTTACAAAGTTTAACTGAACTGTACCTACTTGAACCGGGAAATTTCACATCTTTCAAAATCAGTTTTTAGATCACTTGCATGAAAGACTTCTTGTATCTGTATGGGAAAGAGATATCTTGAAGAAATACAGTAATTAAAAGTACACCCAGTAGCACACTGCATTCATGATTTTAACAATAACAAATTTTCCCTTCATGAATCTAGACTACAGAAACACACTTCTTCTTCGCTATTTCACTTATTTTCACAAATAAGGAATATCTTGAGTTCTCACAAGGCTTAGGACCTGAATTATCTCATTTTGGAGAGAGAAGATAACCATTAACAGCAGATCACGTTAGGGAATTAATGCCTCTAGCACATACTCTTAAATTAATCAGAAACCAATAGGTTCTTACCAGTTGTTCAACATCAAAGGCAAGGACTTTGAAATCAGCTGATGATCTGTTTAGTAAAGACGGAGTGAATGATACCCCAGAGAGTATTATAAATGTTCCCATGTAGCCATGAGTCTTCACATCTACTTCAACTAGATAATTAAAAATAAAAATCAATGTTTTGAATTATATAGAAATAAATTAAAAACGTTACATTAGGTTTTATTCCACACAGATTGTCAATACAATAACTTTTAGATTTCAATATTGCTTTGTAATCAGAGAAGTTTTGCCTAGAGCTTGTTTTAAAAAAGTGATAGACATTTTTCAATGTTTACAATAGTTACAACTGTAAACCTACTTTTATGAATACTATTTGTCTTTGATTCTCATTACCTTCAATTCTGTTATAAATGCTGTTTTCCATTAGCACTGTGAATAGATACAGGGGACAATGGTATATCCAGTTAAGATTAACACAAGGGACAAAGACACATGGGAAGAATGATAGTGAACTATGATGGTTTTGTGTGTTCTGGATTAAAAATATTAAGTATTACTACGTCACATTTTCTATATCAAATGCTGTGCATTTTTTATATGAATTTATGCTGGTTTTGAAGACAACACTGGAAACACTAGTGTCAGACTAGATAGACTATTTTTTTGACCTGACCATTCTTATCAATTAATGCATTAATCGCTGGGAGGATTTATGAGGAAACTAGATAACTGGTCCTTACTGTAAATTTAATCTTGATTCTCAATATATTACAGCATATGAGGTATGTATAAAGCAGTTGATTATACATTAGAAACATTTCCTCACCGAGTAACACACTGGAAATTTTCAGATAAGACCTGAATGTATGTAGCTGATTGATAGAAGATGCCTTTTACTTACCAGTTGCAGTACCAGTGGTTTCTTTAAGTCGTGTTTGAAAGCGCTAACATTCAAAATGTGTTTTAACACAAAATCAGATAACAATCCTATCCTATCCTATCCTATCGTATCCTATCCTATCCTATCCTATCCTATCCTATCCTATCCTATCCTATCCTATACTATACTATACTATACTATACTATTTATCCTTAAAATAATGGCAAATCCTTGTAAACTAATATTTCTAAAGTTGCCCTTTTTTATTCATGTCAAATATAATTTAAGAAAATATTTCATAATTATTTGTACATGATTAAATGCTCACCTATTCATCTTCTTAAACCAAAGTATTTAATTTAAAGCCTGTCTCTAACTACATACAATAATACACCATCATTACCTTTAAGCCTATTTTATTTTACTGTGATGTCACAAGAGGGGAATTAAGTCAGTAGGGAGAGCAAGTTTTAAAATCTGGAATGAAAAACAATAGCAACTAAAGGGATAAACATCAATATTCTGACAAAACATTTATTTTTTTAAATATGGTTTACAGCTAGTTTAGTCTTCATGTGCTTCATATGAAATAGTATGGACCCTTGTTTAATGAAGGCACCAAAAACTTCAAGGTATCAGAATTATTTTTTTTCAGCTACAAAACCCACTAGTATGAAAAAATATACTTCTTTACTCTTTTGCTTAACCTGTTTCCTCCACTCCATTTCAAAACATCTTTTTTCCATTAGCTGTGAGGTCTCCACAGGCTTAAATACACTTCCTTCCAATCAAAAATCTAGATCGTAGAAGGGCTGAGTTTGGAAGAGAGGTCTGGAGGTCAGTTGTTCCAATCCCACTGCTCAGGCAGGGTCACCTGCAGCCGTTTGGCCTGGCCCACATCCAGACAGCTTTTGAATATCTCCAAGGAAGGAGACTCCATAATCTCATTAATCCTTCACTGAAATTTTCCCAGTTGCTCCATGTATGTCATGCACTGAGGAGCCAAGAACTGGACACAGTACTCCAGGTGCATCAACACCAGAGCACAATTAGCATATATCTACAAGACCATTAGGCTAAAATTTCAGTACCATTTGAAAATCATCCTATGTGGATTTTTTTGATTTAGTTTGAGTACCAGCATCTTGATTCTCTCACACTCTGAGCATTGTGTAAATATTAAGAATGAATTTACCTTAACTTTACATAAGGCTAGGAGCTGACTGTCTAATGCAGAATCTTTCTCACACCCATAAATAACTTTAAAATATTTTTTTAACAAAAATGAAAAGAATAAAAATCCAAGAGATGCAGAAAATCTAACTCTCCCACAAACTTCAGTAGATTATTAGTGTCTTTCTAAGTCAATCATCATACATGGAGAAAAACCAAAATTTCACAATTTACCACGTTACCTTCTCTAGCTGATAAACACAATTGAATAACCAAAACTTTATAGCTTAGATTGCATCCCAAGGACCTCTTCCAAAGTCTAAGCCATGAATATTCTTTTCTGTGGCTTAAGCACATGCTTCAAGTACTTGTGTTTTTGCCTGTTCTGTTCACATCAACTTCCAGGGTTAAAGAGCAGGAAAACATACCCATCCCCCAGCATTAAAAGTATAGAATGAAATATGAAATATAACTACAATTACAAGACCATTGGCTTCAAAGTCCGAACATCTACTGAAGAACTCCTGAAAAGAAGCTGGCTACTTACCTTGTTTTAACTCCTGGATTGATAACCATGAAAGCACAATCAAACCAACACAAACACACACAAAAACTGCAAGCAGAGAAGCAAATGAAATTTCATAGTAACTAAGAGGGACATAGTTCTTATCAGATGATTTTTTCTGCTTCATTTCTGTCTTGAATTCTTGTATGAATTAAGGACTGGCAAATGACATGACCTGAAAAGGCAAGTAATAATCTCCTTGAACAGATATTTATAGGAGATGCTTGTAAATTAATTACACCATAAAACTTGATTGACATAGGTTTTTACAACTTTTTTGAACAGTAATATTCACACACAAGATATGTAGATACGAGGA
This sequence comes from Cuculus canorus, assembly GCF_017976375.1. Taxonomy (NCBI): domain Eukaryota; kingdom Metazoa; phylum Chordata; class Aves; order Cuculiformes; family Cuculidae; genus Cuculus; species Cuculus canorus. The sequence goes on along the minus strand of NC_071401.1, from coordinate 102,672,326 downwards.
AAAGAAATCTTTTCAGGAAGGAAGCTTTTTAATATCATGTCTCAGATGAAGACTAAGCAAAACCAAAAACTTGTCATTTGATATTTTAAAGTGAAAAATAATATAAAATACTGCTGTCAGATCTACTGCTTATACAGGATTTTTTGGTAATATTTCATGAGTGCAGTTATGAGGACAACAGTGAAAGCCATGTTTTTCCTCATCCTGCTTTAAAAGTTTCTTTAAAAGTGATTATTTTATATATAGGAAATGCTGGAAAAGGAATTTTTAGTACTGTGCTGTAGTTCAGCAGCTAATGGTAATTGAATAGTACAAGTTTAACCTGCATCAGATGTGGTTCTTTGACCACATATGTGGAGAACTAACCAAAGAAGACATTATGAAATGTATGTTTGTTTTATACTTTCTTGCCAGGCATAAACGTACCATGGGATGCAAGTCTTTGATAAAGTTAAAGCACTATATATGGCCTGCAATGCAACCTTAATAAAGCAAGAGTAAATTAAACCACTACTGTATCTTCCAGTCCAAAATTTTTGTTACAAATTTGACCTATCAAAACTTTTGAGTACATCAGCTCCAGAAGACTAAAGTCATGTTGATTTTATTTTTCATGTCCTGTGAGTTACCGGTTTTGACTCTTGGTCTGAGATCCTAAATTCTGGTTTATGGTATGACATTCCTTAGCTCTCCTAACAGAACTGGAGAATCTGAGCAAACCAGCTATATTCTTGCCCGTAAAATGAAAAGGAAACCTGTTTTAGTCAATCTCTGGAAGAGAGAGGATCTTGCTACCTGTTAACGGACAAAAATGCAGGTGACAAAAATGGGGAAAAATTTAGATAGGCTTGAAATAAGACTCTTGGATGACTTAACAGTTTTCTGCACAGTCTTTGAGAACTGGGATATTTGAAATCACCTGCTACACAACTGATCAGATTTCAAGTACTTTACCTCACAATAAAAATATTGGCCTTACAGTAGTATCCTTTATTTAGTGTGTTATCGTAACACAATGAAAGAAATACAGTAATATTTCCCATAACTAACAATAGCCGGGGCTTCCCATGCCTGACACAGTCAGTCCCAGCTGGCTCCAATGACTCCACCACAGGACACGTCTGAGCCCTGTAGCCACGACAGCAGCATCTCGGGCAGAATCTGTGTAAGGAAGGACAAAACGCTGACTGACGATGAGGGATGAGGGGAAAAGTGTGAGAAACAGCCCTGTGAGCACTGAGGGGAAAGGAGAACGGGATGAGATGCTCCAGGAACACCAGCAGGAATCCCCTGCAGGCCCTGGAGTGACTGTGGTGGCAGAAGTATCCATGCAGCCATGGACAATCTCAAATTGGAGCAGGTAGATGCTTTGTAAAGGAACTGCAGCCTGTGGAGAGCCCAGGGGGAGCAAGTTTATACTGAAGAACTACCACCTATGGGAAGGATCAAGGATGGAGCAGGGGAAGAACGTGTGGAAGAACGAGAGGCAGAGAGGAGCTATTATGGACTCTGACCCTGACATGAACCCTAAACTGAATCCTAAACGTAAACCCTAAAATTAACCCTATACTTAAAATTAAAACCTAACCCTAAACCTAACCATAACCCTAAGCCTATCCTAAACCCTAAGCCCTAAACCTGATCTTTACCCTAACACTAACCCTAACCATAAACGTAAACCTAAACTCATTATGGACCCTAACCCTACCCCTAACCCTAATCCTATTATGGACCCTAACCCTTAAACTAACCCTATTATGGACCTTAACCCTGCCATGGACCCTAAGTCTAAGCCTAACCCTAACCATAAAACCTAACCCTAACACTAACCATAAAACCTAACCCTAACACTAACCATAAAACCTAACCCTAACCCTATTATTGAACATAACCCTAACTTATCTTAAACTTATTATGGAACTTAACCCTAACCCTAAACACTAATACTAAACCTAACCCTGACCCTAAACCCTAACTCTAACCCTAAACCGTAACCCTAACCCTAAACCGTAACCCTAACCCTAAACCGTAACCCTAGCCCTATCGCGGACCCTAGCCCTAAAAGCTAATCCTATTATGGAACCTAACCCTAATCTTCACCCTAACCCTATTATGAACCCTAAACCTAAACACTAAACCCTAAATGTAACCCTAATCCTAATGCATAACACTGACCCTAACCCTAAACCTTAACCCTTACCCTAAATCCTAACCCTAACAACCCCCCAGTTCCCATCCATCTGAGTGAATTGGTGATGGCAATACATTAAATTCTTTTTTCCCAAGCTAAATCTGCTTTTCCTGTAAAGGCAATTGTTGAGTGATCTCCCTGTCTTATCACGACTCATGAGCTTTCCTTTCATATTTTCTCCTCCCATCCTGCTGAAGACGGGGAGTAAGGAAGCAGGTGGGTGAGCATCTGCCAGCCAGCCAAGGCTAACTCACTGCTATTGTCCGTCCTGCATGAAAGAGTACTAGTTTATTCCTGTCTTACTCCTAGTAAGAGATTTTCTATCACAAATCTGAGGAGTTCTCTGCAGATAGACTTTGGATTCCTCTGTCGTATTTTGCATAATTGAACCATTTTTTCAACGACATTTTATATCACTAAAAAAAGTTAAATACCGTTACGCAAAGATGTCAGTGCTTTTTAAATTCTGAATTCATGCCCTGATGGTGAGGTGATTAACCAGAGGAGAAGTAAAAGCTGTGGGCATTTACAGTTAAATTCTTTTGCTATCGCCTCGCATGTGATATTCAAGTTGTATGTCTGCTCTTATACATCAATTACAATCTGGCCAAGGAAATAACTTGGCACAAGTAGTCTCCAATTGTAGTTGTGTCTCCTACAAATAAACTAATTTGGTAAATAATTCTAACTGGTAAGAAGTTCAAGGTAGCAGTAATTACTAGGCAAGCTGTGGACACTGAGCTGACAGTAAGTCTTTAATTAATTTGTTGGTAACGTATTATAATTTGTACTACTATGAGCTTATTAAAAAAAAAATATAAGTGCCCATGATTTCATATATTCATTGTAAAAATACGACATGAATGGGGCAGACTTCAACTTTGAGCCAATGTTAGCTTACGCAGCTAAGGGTAACTGAAATTAGATCAGCCTGTTCAGGGCCAAGTCTGGGCAAGATCTGAATACCTCCAAGGTGGAAGAAACCCAAATCTCGCTTGAAAAACCACCTGTGCTGGCATGGACTACTTGTATAGTAATTTTTTTTTTCCTTATGTCCCACTGGAATTTCATTTTCTGCAATTTCTGTTTATTGCCTCCTGGGTTTTCTTCATGCAATTCTGAGAAGTGCCTGCGTCCAGCTTCTGTGCAATCATCCCTTACATAGCTAAAAACAGTAATTAGACAGCCCTACCAGTTCGTCAGCCCCCAACCAGTACCATGGATTATTCTGTCAAAGATTCAGGACTTTGCCGTTGTGGAACTTGCTGGAACTTTATGAGGTTTCTGTCAGGCCATGTCTATGTCTGTTAATGACAAGTACATCCTGTAACTGCAAGCATCCCTCTAGCAACTGCTTTCACTTGATTCTACTCTTTCATACCTCATTTAGTTACTTGTCTTTCTGCTGTTCATTCTCCTTCTGCAGCCTTAACTCCGTATTTTGTCTTTTGATTATAGTTCTAGAGTTTATTTTTCACTTCCATTCTCTCTATGTTATCCTATAGAATGATAGGACTCTTGAAAGTTGTATTCGGTTGATGTGCTACATGATTAAACTATTGAAATTGTGATTCATTCAGGACAAAAAGTGAGCATTAATTGATCTTACTACCAAAGTAGTGAGAATCTGCATCTACTGCAAGTTGTGAGGATTCACAGGTTACTATCAGCTTGCAGCTGGAGAAATCTTTCACTGGAGAAAATAACATAAAACTGAAAATAATAAACTAGAATATTCGATTCTATTGCCAAATAATTTACAGACAGGAAACTAATGAAATCAGTTGCATGTTATTTTCTAATATTATGATGCCACTCATGAACTGTATGATAAAACAATTATACCATGATTTAAAAATAGGGTAAATAGTACAAAGGCAAATACTCTATCAATGTGTTCAAAACTAGAGAAGCATGGCAACATATTTAATTATTGATAATTGATAGGGGTTTTAAATTATTACTGTAGTCATACTAGTGAAATACGAATTTAGGTAATTTTTAAAGAAACAGGTCATTGCTGTAATAGAAGCCTAACAGATTCACAATGTAGTTCATTTATATTGCATCCATATCTGCAGCTCCACTGGTTTTATAGACTTATAGGGTTGCTTTTATTTTCTTGTTCAATTAGTCCCAGGCACAGGGTGAAAAGACTGCTGACATAGGAAGGAGGGGATGCTGTTTTTCAGAAAATTGCTCTAATACCTAGTCTATCACAAATATACCTAAGGCCTGACATTCCATTAATAGCTAGCTATCTGGGGGAAAATGCTTTGGCTATGCACAGAAACTTGCCCTCCCTTATCAAAACGAAATGAAAATCAGCTTTCTTATGGTAGCTGTTTTCAGATGTTCAAGTGATTTATTCCCTTTGCTATGCAGACTTCCATAATGGAAGGCAGAAAACCAAATCAGTGGATCTGCAGTGAAAGTGCAGAAACAGACTATAAGCTTGGTTTTGCTATTTGATAATAAAGAAGAGTTTACAAGGGAGCTCATATGGAAGAACAACTTCTCAGTAATGCCATATTTAAAAACTCAAAAACTTGCATATTTTTTACATTTAACTCTTCCAACTGCATGTGTTAAGGGTGAGAAAGACAAGTGCTCATGGTCAGGCAGAAGTCAAACTACATGAATTGTAAAACTTGGACCTCATTTACTAAATAAGTTCTCAGATTTTTTAGCAGTTAAAAATATATGATTCTTGTGTAATACATTATTTAATTACTTGACTGAGTTGCATAATAATACATCACTAATGTGCTATTCTCTCTTCAAACATCTTTTCATGTATATTTGTTATGCATACTTGACCCAGAGAGACATGACTTGGCAGAGGAGTCATGACTTAGCAGAGGACTACATAGTCTTTGCACATACCCTATTTTCACCTCTTTCCAGGATAATCCAACTTGGACAACTTGTGGAATCTTCAGTTTTCTGGGAAGTTATTTCTTATCCTGAGGTTCTTAGACAACATCATAAAGTGCATACAGTAGTAAATATGTATGTAATAATAATTTTCTTTTCATTAAATTGGACTGGAGATGATGAAAAAACTATGCTATAGAGCACAAAAATGTTGAGCCTATTTGGAGAGATCTGTAGTTTAATCAAGTGAAAGGTATGAAGGAACAATGTCTCCATTTCCCCCCTGAAATTAGCTAATACCAATTCAGCTGATTAAAAATAACAACAACTAACCTACCGACTAACTAACCTAACAACTAACCAAATAACCAGTCTAGTTTCAAGGTCTGGCAACAAGTATAACTGCTCAGAGGCCTAAGTAATATTGGTCTCCATTAGGCTAAAGTATGTTGAAGGTGGGAAGATAGAGAATGTAACGGGACAGTGGTATTTGCCTTCAGTCCCTAAACGTTCCCCAAATTGCAGGTCTAAATATATATTGAAGAAGTAATTGTTGAAATCTCCGAATTGATGTCTGGTAGGTCTCATCGCATTGGAAGATTTACTAATAGTGGGAAGATCTGCTCGTGGAGTCATCTGAGAAGAGTGTTTGCTCTAAGACACTATCCAAGAATTTTCATATACACACCTGACAAGAAATAAGTTTCCTAGGGGTATTCACTAAATAGGTGGTGTGTAAAATGTACCAGATAATACAGCAATGGGTTACTGAATGCAATGAAATAACTAATAGTTTTATTTTACATGGAAGACCATACTGAAACTAATTCTGAAACTGATTCTAGGAAGTTTTAGATTCCTATCACATGAGCTAATATCTGTGCTGTTTTGTGCATTCACAGTTTAATTACATTTTGACTTCCAATAAGACTGTAAGAAAAACAGGGAGGGAAAAACACATAAAATCCTCAGGGATTTTATACAACTCTTGAAAAGGGTTGAGAAATATGGATTAAATTAACTCTTCAATGAATGACCCAAATGGATTGCTGGGAACTCATTTATCTCCATTTTAATTGATCCATATCAGGAAAGAAATTAAAAATGTACTGCAGTCATTAGCAGTGTTAATATTTAAGACTGGCTTGGTGGAAAAAAAACCCAAACTGCACTGAAAACAAAAGTACAATATATTAACTTTCCCACTATTTGGAGAAGAACGTTTTTATTTAAAAAACAACAACAACATAACCCAACAAAAAGACAGACTCATAACTTCTCTTGTTTAAGAACATCAAGAAAGATTGCAGAGGACTACATTGAGGTTCCTTTCCAGATCAATCCATACGTTGTCTGACTTTGGGTAAATGCAACTTTACATTCACTCACTTTTACACCAGTTCCTGACATAAGATTAGAGAACATTATTTTATGTCAAAATCAGAGAAATGTGTTGCTCTTTGATTATAATAAAAAGTGAGGCAGACTAAGATTATCTAGAAAGGAAATCTGTGAGGAATAGAATTTACTTCAGCAGAAGTGATCACAAAGCTGGTGGCTAGCACTGAGAGTAAAGGAAGATTTTCACCTGACGTTAGAAATCTAAGAGTGAGGAGAATTTTCTTCAGGACGCAGTCAGTCCTTTATTGACTAAAGAAATATAATAAATAAGTATTTTAACATGAATGTCTAATTTTTCAGGTAGTTTAAATTAGGTAAGCTAACGTGATGTCTTCCATTTCTGAAAATAAGTTGATTAGTCATGTTGAAATAGTTAGATAATTTGTACCTCTAGATGCACGCAGTTCCTTATAGTCTCCCATATTGTTAGAAGAAAAAGGTGTGGATCATCAGAACAAAGTGAATATAAGAGCAATCAATCAATAGAATACTAGGTAGTGGAAATTGATGACAGAAGAAAATGGAAAATATCGTGAACCATCTCAGTAATGAATATACCAATGCAAAGTTCTATGTGGCAAGTAAACAGGATAAGGCAGGAACAGATATGGCACAAATGAGAAAGAATCAGAGTCTTAACTCAACTGATAACACTGAATGGCAAAATAAGCAGGTAAAAGACAAAGGTCAAGAGGATGTAGCAACATTATTGCTGCTCTGATTGAATTAATGTAGTAGCCAATGTGGAGCAGTAGCTGAAAACAGACATAACTTTACCACTATGCAATGGTTTCTGTAATTGAAAGCAATTACAGTAACTTATCTGAGCATATAGATTCATGCCTTATAGGACGATATGGAAGCATTGAAAAGAAAATTAAAATGCAGGGGAATATTTCTCCTCTGTTTTCCTTAGCTTTTATTCAGAATGATAGAATAAATGCAAACTATTTTGTCTATACTAGATACAGTTTCTTTTGTCAGTATATATTTGTTTCTAAAGATGATTTGGAGTAAAACCTTCATATCTGTTTGTATGTTAAAGGGGCCACAAAATACAGAAAAGAAAAAAGTCTGAAACCAAGACACAGATATAAGCTCATTTAAACTCTTTCCATCCTATGTAAACCATTTCATTAGAATGCATTTGTGTCTTTTTGCATAGTCTCCAGCAACATTTCTCAAGGTTGTCCACGCTAGTTAGCAAACTATTATTCTTAACACATATTCAAAAATTTGTGTTTCCAAAAAATAAGAAAAATGGGAAATCTCATGTTCAAATACGAATTATGGCATTAAGAACTGTATTTCATGAGTGTTATTTCAACCCCTGAGTACTGTTGACTTGTAGATCTTGGAAGCTGATAAGCATTACCACTCCCTGTTCTGCAGAGCAGTTAGCTGAAGGTATTTACAAAGTCATTAAGTTTTGACTATAAAAAATGGGAATAGCACCTGTTTCTCTGAAATTTAAGAGCATTAAAAATCCCAATCTCCAAGTCATCAAACTCCTATTTAGAACTGATTTCTATAATTACAGTCCTGGAAAACTCTAGCCATAATTATTATTATAGTTGTGATGACATCTTGTTAGCACCTCATAGGGGTTATTTCTGGTTGACCACGTCAGCCAGAGCAAAGGAAAATCAGATACACATTTCAGACACAGAATAGTCAATTTAAAGGAGAAGATAAGAAGAGGTAAATCTGAAATCTTTGGTGTAAATAGCACACAAAATGAGGAGAAAACTGAGGCCAAATAAACTCAAAAAAAAGTACTGATAAGATATTTACCTCAATGTGCCAAATGTAAAAATAAGCTTGCTCTATCTACATAGACATATTACAAAACATTTTGACAGCATGACATTTTTTGATATTAAAAATAATCTGCATATCTTTCCAAAACCATTTGGTCTCAGTCTTGCTTCTTTCCCTTTGAAATCTGTGGTAAAACATTCAACAGAATCTGAACCTGACTTGTAGAAGAAGAATTATATCAGTGCAGTATCCTTTGAAAAATCCCACTTTACACCTAATGTAACAGTAGGACAACAATTATTTATTTGTTTTGGAGGAAAGGGATGATAAGTAAACTATTGTACTCCGTCTTTTAAGATCCCCCCAAAAAGATAACACAGATAAAAAAGTAGATTACTAAATGATTTGATCACTTTTATTTTCTTGTCCTCTGTACTTGACCCACAAAATGACTATTGAACTAAAGACAACTTATATTCTTTTAAATACATATGGAAAAGCATGTAGGTTAGACCTCTGTGATAATCTATTTAGCTTCTTACACCAAATTAACTTTTCATATTGGACATTTGACAAGTTGATAGAGAAATAAAATAAAGAATGTATAATGGGTTTCTTATTTTTATTTTTTTCACGGTAATTATTTTGGCAGGAGCTGGCAGATAATACGGAACGATGAGGAAAATGTTATTGGATTTTGACAACGAGGTCAACTAAGCATGTAATTACTTTCTCAAAGGTTCATATAATTGGACTCATCTATTTCAACAGGAGTTCAAATTATGGTCATTGTGTTCATATTGTTCCTCCTTAGCCATTGTAAGTGCTGCAAAAATAAGTCTGTCTCTCTGCAAGCAACTTGAGTCCACCCAAGATGCTGAATGGTAAAAAGTTTTATGACTTTCTGTTATTAAACTCATTGACAACTTCTTTATTTTAATATCTATCCAAAATAGGAAAGTCATACCTGATATGAAATATAACAGAACAGATGAAACTAAGAATGAAATTTGAAATTATATAGCTTTTTTCTATTACAAGCTTTCAGGCTCAGTTTGTCTTCATTTAAAAATCAGAATTACCACTAAAAAAAACAATGAAAACTGGACAACTGAGACATGGGACTACTCTGCATGAAAGGATTTACATACAAATGTAAATCAGCTCTGGCAGATTTATTTTCTTAGATAAAAATGGTTACTCTTTTAAGTCAGTGTAAAACATGGTAAAAGTACAAAAAAAAATAAATTAAAAATTGACTAAATGGCAATGATGCCAAGAATCAGACCTTAAAAAAATCCCTATAGATAGAAAGATTACTTCAGTTTTTATACAACATTCCTTCCTTCATGAGAGGAAAGGGACAGAGAATGGGAAAGGAATGCTTCAATATAATTCTACGAGGAGGAATTTTAAATTTTGCAAATATATCAGCATTTTAGCTTGTATTCATCTATTGTAGTTTTGCTATAGAAACGTGTGAGAGTTTCAGCATTTCCAGCTAACAGATCTGTCAATTATCTCAATAGAAATGTCAAAACTCTAAAACCACTCTACTGCCTATAAAAACTCTAGGTTTTCCCCAACTTTGCATAAGCAATCCATTTTGAATCAATTTATCTCTAAAATTTTGTCTTATTATGTACTAAACCTGCAAATGGATTTGAGATCTCTTTTCTTTTTTTTTTTTTCCTTTGCATATAGAAGTGAGATGATTAAACAATTAGAATATAACTGGTAATTCTGTTTATAAAAATGAGTGTAATTCCCTCTGTCATACGTCTGTCAATTCTTTTAAACTATAAATGGAAAACTAAACTATTTTCGGTCACAAAATAATAACCTTAAACTTTGGCAATTAGATTGAGTTGTAAGTATATTCTAAGGCAGCACAGTTAAGGTATTACTGAAAAAAAAAGTAATCTGCAATATTTGGAACTGTTAGAGTTACTGTGTTGGGGACAAAAAGATTTTAGCATAGGGTACTAGAAACTGGCCTCCAAGACACTATTCTGGAGGAAGAAGGACCCATAGATCTAACAATTTTTCAGAGATTTAGAGTGGCAGAGGAATACAGATGTAGCATTAAGAATCTGGAAGTGCTGAATTAGCAGAGTTCCACATCTTTTATAACTGATATTAAGCCCCGGTTTCTACTTTTTTTGTCCAGAAGTAACAGAGAATAATAACGATAGATGATTACTCCTAAAAGAATAGGCATGAAAAACAAATCAGGTTTATTAAATTAGTTGATTTTTTTCTCTTATTTCGTAAACAAAATATTTTCCTGCATCTGACTTTCTTCAATAAACTTACAGTTTCATTTGAGGCACTAATGTCCTGTTTGTACCACTATGCATTTTTCTTCCCCACCTTTGTAATATTTGTTCATGTTTGTTTATCTTTGAGACCAAGTTTATTATGGAGAAAAAGGAGGTCATGAATCATAAAGTCAAATTGTGTAATTACATGTGTTTTTGCAGAAAAAATGAGCATATGGAGGCTGAAAAAAGCATAGTCTCCTAGAACAACAATTTTCACTGCAATTACAAGTCTTCACATGAATAGTCAAATTTAAAGGGTAATTTTTCAGGGCAAAGTAGTCCAATAAAATGCCTGTTAAATAGTGTAATAATACAACTATAGAATCAATAATATTTACACAAACTACAAAAATTTGAGAGATAAAGGGATGATGGAATTAGAAATAGTGCTTATTGATATTATATAATATCAGTTCTATTTAGCTAGCAATTATGTGAAAAAAATAAAATAATCAGAATCTTTTGAATTTTTTGTCTAAAAGGTTTTATAAATAAGCACAAAAAATGTGACACTGTTGAAACAGTGAAGATGAGATAGTGAATAACATTTACAATGCCCTTAGCAAAGTCAATAAAATTTATCTCCTCATTCAAAAGTTACGGTGTTGGAGAAAACACATTTGTTATACAAAGTACAAAACCTGAATTTTCACCTCAATTCTAAAAATTAACTTCCTCTGATAAGGTCATTCGTCAGTTAGAACTAAAAGTACAGAAAATTCAGACATATTCCGTCAAAAAATTAGATTAATTAAGATGAAAATTTAAGAAGAAACATGTTGGAAATTCATTCTGGAAATCTAGAAGAAAAATAAAATCCAGGTAAAAGACCTACAAACTAAGGTAAAAAAATGCCAGAAATACTAGAAAAGGTTGGGCTTTTTTAAAAAAAAAATGGTAAAATGAAGCCTCATGAATCTTGAAAAACACCAACACCTAAGGAGTGACACAATGTGCAAAATTATTTTCTATAAACCATAAGTATTTTAGGCATTCTTTATTATATTTTTTCTTTCTTAAAGGACTTTATTGATTCTTCTTCTCTACGGTAATGTGAAGTTTTGCATATAGGAATGAAAAAAATATTTGGTAAAAACAATTTTTAAAATAAGCTGTGTTGAAAGGAACTGTATTGAAAGAATCTGTGTTGAAAGAATCTGTGAGCATAAGGTCATATTGTGGTAGATAAGCTCAAGGATAAAAATACATGAATTTTGATTTAGATCTTGCTATGTAAGAGGGAGAGTATTTAAACGGTTACCCTCAATGCTTTAGAATGTCTATATTCTTGGATGAACAAGATGTGTGCGTAACTTTGAAACAGTTGTGTAAAATATTTAAGGTAGTATTTTGGAAATATGTGCTCCGAGGGTGTTAATAGGAATTTACATATGGGAATGTGGTGGAATATCTCAGTTTTCAAAATATTTTAAGAAGATTGCATATAAAGTATTATTAAATAAATTGTTTCCACAGAACTGGTGGATATGTCCCTTAATAGGGATCTATAAAGATGGTTTATACACAGAAAGCAAAAAAGAGAGTTTAATTCTCACTTCTCAGGGTAGAGAAGAGTCTATAATGGAGTCCTGCAAGTACTGTTGGTTTTCAGCCAGCTGCTTCATCATTGTGCTAAAGAAAGGAGGAATCAGTGATATCTCCAAGTTTGCTGCCGATGTTAAGTCAGGTATACTAAGGACAAGGAACTCTAGAGGATCTCTCATACCTGAGTTAATGAGTAAAAAAGGTGGAACGTGACCTTCAATGTAGGTAAATGCAAGGCAGACCATTGGACTGACAAAGTTATTCATGCCTTGTGTTTTATAAAAGCCTACTTTACGTACATATATCGTGTTTCTTTATTCTTTAAATACAAGACCAGTGATGATCACAAGTTTACATGCTTACTGAGCCTTCAACAGAATTTGGATTAATCTGATTTAGTGAAGAATGAGAAAAATGTTCACCTCTCAACTTTTGAACAGAAAGTTTAATACTACTACTAAGCATAAGAGAGCACTACAGTTACCCACAATGCTTGAACCTGATTCCACTGATCTGGTTCCTTCTTTGCTCAGGAGGGATCTGCTTAGGAAAAGGTGCTCCAAATTTCCTTCCCTGAGTGTGACTTCCTTGAAATGAATGCTGTCTCAGCAGTGCAATTGGGTGCGAACAAACACATTCACATCCAATGATGGTGATGGCCCTGCCATCACTCTTTGTTGACAACTTAATTTCCAAACAGTAGCAAAGAATTACAAATATTCAAGTATATCTTCCTAGTAAGATAAATTACAAATATTTATAGTATTTTTTATTGCTAAGCATGGTATTATATGGTATGGAATATCTCTTTGGTCAATTTCTATGAGATGACCTGCTCTGTTCATGATTAATTTTTTGCCCATCCTACTCACTGCAAGGTCAGAATGGGAAACTGCAAGCACTGTTCAGCAATAGCTAAAGTATTAGTAAGTTAGAAACACTTTTTTTAACCACAAGTGTAAAACACAGATCCACACAGGCTGTTATGAAGAAAATTAGCTCTACCTAGCTGGACCTAGTACAATAGATAAAAAGAATATTACTTAATCTAATGTTGTAATGTACTGAGTAAATAAATAACAATGTAGTAGATATGATAACCATGACATCTAATACAATGATATGAATTAGACATATTGGTGACAGGCGGTGACAGTGTGGGTACTAAATGACAAGGGAAAAAGAAGATAAAAGGGATTATTTTAACAATTAACTCTGCTTAGGTAGCAGGGAATTTTAACCTCCTAGGGAGGAAACTCTTGACTAATATCTCAGTTCTGAAAGTTTCCAGAAGATATGAACCTATACATTAATGAATCAGACCATCAGACCAAACACTGGTCATGATCTTCTTTTACCATCTTAAGCACTAATATAAAACTACCTATGACTATATAGAGAGCTACATAAGTTTATATGCTGTAAATTATGATTGACTTTGCTGTTAGGCTATTTATTCTGATCTTTTTGCCCATGGAGAGTTCCAATCCACCTCTTTCTGGTATCTGTATTATTTCCTGGTCATCTTGCTTCCAATTAGCATAACCTAATCATAAAATCATAGAATTGCTAGGTTGGAGGGGACCCACTGGGTCATGGAGTCCAACCATTCCTAACAATCCCTAAACCATACCCCTCAGCACCTCGTCCACCTGTCCCCTAAACACCTCCAGGGAAGGTGACTCAACCACCTCCCTGGGCAGCCTGTTCCAGCGCCCAATGACCCTTTCCGTGAAAAATTTTTTCCTGATGTCAAGCCTAAACCTCCCTGGTGGAGCTTGAGGCCATTCCCCCACGTCCTATCCCCCCACACTTGGGAGAAGAGGACAGCTCCCTCCTCTCCACAACCTCCTTTCAGGTAGTTGTAGAGAGCAATAAGGTCTCCCCTCAGCCTCCTCTTCTCCAGGCTAAACAATCCCAGCTCTCTCAGCCGCTCCTCATAAGTCTTGTTCTCCAGCCCCCTCACCAGCTTCGTTGCTCTTCTCTGGACACGCTCCAGAGCCTCAACATCCTTCTTGTGGTGAGGGACCCAGAACTGAACACAGTACTCAAGATGCGGTCTCACCAGTGCCGAGTACAGCGTGAGAATAACCTCTCTGGAACTGCTGGTCATGCCATTTCTGATACAAGCCAAGATGCCATTAGCCTTCTTGGCCACCTGGGCACACTGCTGGCTCATGTTCAGTCGGTTGTCAACCAACACCCCCAGGTCCTTCTCCTCTAGGCAGCTTTCTAGCCAGACTTCTCCTAGTCTGTAGCACTGCATAGAGTTGTTATGTCCCAAGTGCAGGACCCGGCATTTGGCCTTGTTAAACCTCATGCCATTGGCCTTGGCCCAGCAGTCCAGACTGTTCAGATCCCTTTGCAGAGCCTCCCTACTCTCCAGCAGATCGACACTTCCATACAGCTTAGTGTCATCTGCAAACTTGCTGAGGGTGCACTCAATGCCTTCATCCAGGTCATTGATAAAGACATTGAACAGGGCTGGACCCAATACTGAGCCCTGAGGGACTCCACTTGTAACTGGCCTCCAGCTGGAGTTAACTCCACTGACCATCACTCTCTGGGCCCGGCCATCCAACCAGTTTTCAACCCAGGAGAGTGTGCGCCTGTCCAGGCCAGAGGCTGACAGTTTCTGCAGAAGAATGCTGTGAGAAACTGTGTCAAAGGCTCTACTGAAGTCCAAGAAGACTACATCCACAGCCTTTCCCCCATCCAGTAGTAGTGTCACTTTGTCATAGAAGGCGATCAGCTTAGTTTGGCAAGACCTGCCTTTTGTGAACCTGTGTTGACTGGGCCTGATCACCCGGTTCTCTTGCATGTGCTTCATGATAGCACTTAAGATCACCTGTTCCATGACTTTCCCCAGCACTGAGGTTCCCTGGATCCTCCCTGCTACCCTTCTTGTAGATGGGCACAACATCAGCCAGCCTCCAGCCCAGTGGAACTTCCGCAGTCAGCCAGGACCGCTGGAAGATGATGGAAAGGGCTTTGGAAAGCACATCCGCCAGCCCCTTCAATACTCTTGGGTGGATCCCATCCGGCCCCATAGACTTGTGGGTGTCAGCTGGGTAAGCAAGTCTCTAACCACCTCCTCTTGGATCATGGGAGCCACATTCTGCTCCTCTAACTCCTGGGGTTGTACATAGGGGGAACAACTTCCCTTACTGAAGGGGAAAGACTGAGGCAAAGAAGTTGTGCTAAAGTTGCGCTGGCACAAAATAGCTGTTGTGTACTTAATGTTGTGGTGCTTATATGTGCTAAGCTACTATTAATCTATTTATTTCTTCTGTTTTACAGTATTTTGCGTATGATAACAAAGAGCGTAGAATAACAATGATAAGGTTTGAAGAATATAGTCATCCACTGCATAAAAATGATTGCATCATAGAGTTTTCTACATTTTTTTTTGTCTATTAGGCCTGCAGGTAGAAGTGATGGGCCAGACCCATATCAGGGTCAATATAAACCCATGTATTTTCTTATTTTCAGAGTATTGGGTATGACTTTGTCTGAAAAATGAAATAAGATTTCAGTGCAATTAATGTTTCCATATGTCTTATTGTGTGTAAGTTCTAAATCAGTTCTATGATGTGCAACAAAAGGTAACATAGACAAAATAACCAAACATTACTAAATATTAGTAACTTCTGAAAAACAGATGGTTGAAGTGCTTCAGATATTCTACATCTGAAAAAGGTTTTCAATTTAATGAGTACATCTGCTTCTTGATTTGTAGACACCGCGAGATTTGAAGTTTTGTGAAAATATATGTTCATGATACTTGAATTTATTTCACCTTCAAAAAGCTCTGATTTTTTAAAAAGTATTTTTAACACCCTCTATTGAAAAATACTTGTTTCTGAAGCATGTTACCAGCGCCACTGTCATGGTTTAGCCTCATCTGGCAACTAAGTACCAAGTGGGTGCTCACTCACTTCTTCCCCTGGATGGGATTAGGAGAATTGGAAACAAAAAAGGAGAAGTCATGGGTTGGAATAAAGACAGTTTAATAGGACAGCAAAGAAAGAGAAAGATAATGAAAATAATAATAATAATAAAAGAGTGTACAAAGCGAGTAATGTACAATGCAATTTCTTACCACACATAAATGATGCCCAGCCCGTTCCTGAGCAATGCAACCACCACCTCCCAGCCAACTCCTCCAATTTATATAGAGATCATGATGTCATATGCAACGGAATATTCCTTCAGCTTATTTGGATCAGCTGCCCTGGCTGTGTTCCTTCCCAGCTTCTTGTGCACTCCCTTCCTTCTTGTTGGCAGGCCAGTATGAGGAGCTGAAGAAAACTAACCGTATCCCACCCAAAACCAGGACAGACGCTTTCCTTTTTTCTTTGTCTCTAAGCTTTCTTCTTGTGTCCTTCTTTTCCTATTTGCCTTCTGCCACAGCTGACAGTAGGCAGGATGTTGGAAAGAGAAATATCGAATTACCAAAATAATACTTTCCTAAATTTAAATTTATTAATTTTTTTCACTGTTTAGAAAGAATAACAGCATATTCTTGTATTCATAGTCTAACTTTAACTGTTTTGCTTAGTATTTGAAGCACTGCTTTTGTTAATAAATAATCTAAGAATAAATACTCTTAATAAAGACAGTAGAGGGTTGTATGATTTTAAAACTTGAATATGCCAAAGACTACAGAAGTTAAATATTTCATTAAAATATAAAAAGAAAGCAAGAAAAAAATTAAAAAGGTGTACAACTCTATAGATCAAATTTATTCTCCAAGAGATCTCTCATTTCTGTAGTCTTAAGTCTGTATCTCCCGAGTGAAACAGAAGAGTATAGTCCCTTCAAATATTTACTTAGACAAATTAATTTTGACTTAGATATTAGGGCTTAAATTAATACAATATAAATCACAGTGTTCAGAAAAAAAACAGTTATTAATCACGCTTGCTCTGATCCTAGATTTCTTTAACAGCAGAATATTCATTTATTTTCAAGGGATTTCTTCTTAAGTCCAATTGCTTTCCTTCTGTGAGAGGAAAAGGTCTGAAATCTGTGAATATTAATATTGTGCATGAAAGATATATCTATTTACTTCCTGTCCTATACAAGAATTCAGAAATTTGATATAAATGAAAATTTCTGTGGCTGTGTGTGGACATGTATTTTTAAAAATTCTGAAAGGAATTTTATTAGTACAGGTCACAACATGTGTACCGTTTCAGCTGGATAAAGAAACTGCATCAATCGACACACTGCTACAATGGAGATTAACATACTATATGTTCAACATACGATGTTATGTAATGATCAGACACTGCATTTTCCCTGAGAGTAAAAGACATTCTGCTGAACTACTGTTCAGCAGAGTAAAGCAGGTTTTTCAGGTCTTGCTCACAGTTTTGGGTAGTAATTGGTTTATAACAGGTTGCATTTAACTTCACTTTCTATGCTATGACAGACTGTTAGGAGGTTTACAGGCCGTAAGCAAGGGCTTACAGGCTGTCTCTTCACATGATATAACGCAAAAACCAGTTTCAGTCTCTGAAGAAAAATAAACTCAAATAGAAGGTCACATAATCCAGGAGGTACTCAGCAAAGCAGAGTGTAGAAAACTGATTAAAAAATATATTAACTCTAGTCTTGTAAACATGTCATAATAGAGTGCAGCCAAATATTTCCTCTTCTTCTTGTTTGCATGTGTCAGTAGGACTTCGTGTTCACTTTTATTAATATAAAATCTACATGCCTGAAGTTATTGTAGTCACCAAGCTAAAAATCTATTATCTGGGAAGTCAGAGGCTAAAATATTGATTTCACTGTCAAGTCCAAATTAAAGCCAACCAACCAAGCTCTCACAACCTTACAGCAAAATGCTCAAACAAAAACCAGAGGGGCGTTAGTTAGAAATCTTTCACACAGGCCGGTATGAACTACTGAGAGAGTGACACAGGTGAAGATAGCTTTAGGTAGACAAGAGAAGTATTTGCAACTAGAAGTATTTTTACATTAGCACAGCTTGTGAAGACTAAAAAGCAATTTCATAGCTCTCTGTTAACATGGTGGTAGCAGCAGCGAGCATCTGAATACAATGGAGGTAGAGCCTAATAGTTAATAGCATTTTTACAGCTGCAGTTCTTAAGACTAGGAACTTCTGTTTGTTGTGCTATTTAGATGGTCTTTTGGAAACAACCTTTATTCGGGATCAGGCCTGAAGAAAGTAGACTATGGAAAATAACTATGATGAGCTACTCAGCCTGGCTTCTCTGGGAGGGCTGAGAGGATACCACGTTGCTGCTTCCTTAAATGGGTGCTTCTCGTTAAGAATTCCTTCCCAAATCTGTGGCTTTCAGTACTCTTTCTTTCATCAAGGGACCTTGGGAGTTCTTGTTCCATCTGAAAATAAAAAACACGACTATTACAAACTCTGAATTTAGGCTTGTATTCCCATTACTGCACTCAAGGAATAATCATATCCCATATCTTATTAAACCAAAATTAAAAGTTGCAAGAATTGCTGTACTATTTGAAAGCTCCTGCTCATGTGGCATATTCTTTCACTAGATTCCTTTTTTTGGCATAGAAAGGAATTTTTTTATTCTACTGCAATCTTCCAGGAGAAAATGAGATCATCATAGTTAATAGAGCAGCGAGCATAGGTTTTTTTCTTGCAATTTTATTCATTGTGGACTTTTTTTACAAAGTTTAAATTAGTTGAATTTTTTTCCACATCCCTTTATGCATTTAACTTCAGGCAGTAATGTGATTAAGTCACTGTCTATCATTATGGGCAGAATAAACACATAATGCTAAGACCACAGTTTCAGCAATCTTTTTCTTAGGTTTTGCTTTGCTTAACCCATTGACTCTCTTTTTAGTTACCTGGATTTGTTTGCTTCCTTCCCTAGGCAATAATCATCTTTAATCAGCTGTGAGAAGAACATCTATTTATTAAAGTGGATTTAAATTAATCTCGGATAAATTAATTTTCAATTTCTCTTCAGTACCTGAGATTGTCTTGATATAAGCACTTAATGTCATAATGTAAACTTAGAGTATGTAAAGTTGCAGCTACCTTTGGGTGACTAACCACAACCAAGAAAAAATTACTCAATGAACACAGAATGAAAAACCACTAGAGCTTTCTGACTCTAAGTGTATACAGGAATGAGAGAGCAGAGAAGGCTACTGCTCCCTTAGTTTTCCTGAAAAATTCCTGTGCCATCCATTGTAGGAAAGGGCTCACTTTGGTTAATGAGAAACTTCTTAACAGTTCAACAATTGAGTAGTAAAACACTTCACTAAGATGGTGTGGGAATATTTATATACATACACATAACATATACAAATAAATAAATAAATAAAATTGTATATACAAAAAAGAATGAAAAAAGTGTATGTTAAAAGTATCCTTTAAAAGTCCCTCGAAATATATTTTTTTTTTACTGAGCAAGCCAGTATGTACCAAAAGGTTACTCACTATTAATTATGGCTGCAGAGATATATCTCTCTTTTTTGAGCATATACATTCAATTTCTAGTGAATTAAGAACAACAGTAACCTGTCTAAAGATGTGCAAATTCTACCTTCAGTATAATTTTTCAGCAAAAACTTCAGCATTTAATCCCATTTGCCATGAGCAGAGAGCTGCATGACCACGGCAGTTACACAGTACACCCACATAGATCTGATTGCTGAAGGAAAGTCCAAGACCTTAATTTAGAACACCATATAAGCTCACACATATCTGTAAATATGTCCTTAAGCCTCACCGACACTGAAACAAAAAGCTGAATAGAAGTAATTTTGCGAACTTGGACATCACAACAGACAAAGCTCATTGCAAGATAGCACCTCACTCATAAGGTCTCTAGACATTACCATAATAAAAGAAGACAACACTGATTTCAGACAATGGGTAGCAATTGCTTAGCTACAATCTAACTTTCATCTTCCAGAATGTAATTTTCTAAGCAAAAAAACAAATGTGGAAGTCTTCTGCACCTTCAAAATAGTGACTGATCTCAGTACCAAATGTTTATTCTTTCGAGTATTTTTTTCAGGTTATGCAACACATGGGGAGTATGAACACTTCTGAATATGAATGATAATAACTTTAGTGAGAAATAAGAGGAAGGAAAAATAGATCCCTCAGAAAAATAGAATTACAAAATTTACCACTAAACCCAGATAAAATAGGAGAAAAAAAATCAAGGTGGTTCAGATCTTCATACATGTTACAGCACAGTTCAGAGCTTGTGCTGAAAATGATATTATTGTCTATAGGAAGAAGAAAAATGCGAGGCAAAGGTGAAGAATAAACACGAACTATTGCATGAGTGAAATGTCCCCACTTACTTAAGACTGATTTTGCTATCATCAGTCAAAGGAGAGAAGTCAATCAATAGTAAGAAACAGAGACAGATATAACAAAAAGGTCATATAGGCTTCATGTTGTACATTGTCTCTTTTAAAATGTTTCAAGCAAAGGATATGAGTAATGCACAAGAACAAAGCCTATCACCAAATTTTAGTAAGTAAAGCACTTGCAAAGTTAGTTTTAACTTGGCTAATGAATACAAGAGCACTGAGGCATTTTACTGTACTACTATGGAGCAAACCTAATAAAAAATGCAAGTTATATGCCATCTTTCTTGTATAATGGGCTATTGTAGTTCTGCACAATATATTGGAAAGCCAATTTTATGAGTCAGCAGCAGCATACAGAGATGAGTGAGTTTTGCACCCTGTTAAAATTGTACTGTTTATTTTTTCTTAAACTTATGTGGGAAAATAGGTATTTCTCTTAAGCATTTTGAAAGCCTGTAAATAATAATGCGTTAGTTTATTATAGATTTCTAATATAAGTAAATATCCTATAGCTCAAACTGTTAGTACAAACCACAAAACTCCTATTTTTTCTACAATTGCAATTGCCCTGACCCAGGTGCGGGATCTTGTACTTGGCCTTGTTGAATTTCATGAATTTTGCACAGGCCCACCTCTCAAGCCTGTACAGGTCCCTCTAGATGACATCTTTTCCCTCTGGCGTGTTAACTGTGCCACACAACTTGGTCTCATCAGCAAACTGGCTGAGGGTGTAGTCAATCCTATTTGATGTGTTAGAGGTTATTGGTTCATCTCTGAATGCATGTTGGGAGAGGCAGCTAGGCTCCCCCTCTGATAAACATCACAGGTGGTATTCTTACAAATGTTCTCAGAAAAGAGTGGATGGTCCCACAGCCAATATGATGATGCAAGCACCATTTTCTTTAATAATGAAGACATTTCTTCAGCCTTTGAAAACCAGGAGGAAAATGTACTTTTCCCGTAGGCAGATAACATTTGTATATGGAAATTTAGAATTTAGATTAAAATAAAAGCCTGATCTACATTTATTTTATTTCAGTTTAAAATTAGTACCCCTTGTCTTATCACTGCAGTCCCTGATATAGAGCCTCTCCACTTCTTTCCTGAAGGCCCTCTTTAAATACTGGAAAGTTCCGACCTGCCGCTGAGTCCAGGCTGGGGCCTTCAACATGCCTGCCCTGCAGCATCAGCAGTGGCGTATGGTTGACAGGGGAGTCTGAATTGGGTTTTTGTATGCTTGTACATATTTTATTATTTTCGTATTACTATTGGTATCTTCCTTTTATTATTATTATTGCATTAAAGCTGTTTTACTGTTAGTTTCCAACCCGGAAGTTTCTGTCCTTCTTGTTTACCTTTTCACTTTCCTGTGTGTAGGGAATAGAGATAGAGGGCTGCCCAGTTTTAGCTATTGACCTGGCCAGGGAGTGGCATAAACTGAGACAAATTCTTATGATGAAAAGTAATATATAAATGGAAATTATGTGTTACTTATTCAGCAGAAACAGTAAAGTACCAGTGTGTATTAATTTCAAATGTACGAGACTATATTACAGGAACATTCATTAAGATAAAGTATTTTTTTCTCAATCATATTTCTTAGTAACTAATTAGGAAAAGGCAATTTTTGCAATGACTGGCAAAGGATGTAAGAGCAGAGAATACAGGACTTGTACATATTGAATACGGCAATACATGGAATATTTAGGATTGTAACCAAAACTTTTTCATCTGTGTTCACCCCATGCTTCCTTTCTCTGCCCCATAGGCTGAGTTAGATATATATACAATACCTATATGCTGCACTGCACTCACTGTGATACAACTTCCAGCTTTATGCATAGCCCTTCACACGACTTCATAGAAAAAAATGTAATTTAACTGGTATGTGCTAAGGCACTAAAATCCAAGGTGTTAAGGCTAACATATGTCAGATATTACTCATAATTTGTTAAAAGACTGAGTTAAATTTTATTTCTCAGGAAATTGCACCAAACCCTTTATTTTTCGCCCTTGTTCTGGAAAAGAGAACTATTTGCTCATTCCGTCTTGTATATTTCCTTCTGCTCATTACCACAGGTCCAAAAGAGGATTCAATACTTCTAGCTAACTAAAAACACTTTTATTTTGCAATCGCAGCAAATATGATAAATCATGTTCTTTTCACATTATTTCTATTTAACTCAGAAAAATAAAACATAGTCTTGTTCTTCCATGATTAGAAATCAAGATTTTTGATTGTCACTGATGAGGTTTAATAACACTGTGTGAATCACTAGGATTTCTGCATTGTAGTAAAGTAGTTACACTAACCATATCTTCCATTTAACTTTCATAGTGATGTTTCACTGTGAAGTGAAGCTGATACTAAAATTGTAATCAGACACTTGACTGTAGCAGCTTAGTAAGCACCATTTCAGTTGTGACAATTTTGAGACTTCCCTGTCAGCACTCTACTTTCAGACAACTTAAGATATATTTTTCTAAAAGCTCATTTTTATAAGCACTGGTTAATCTATACAGATTTTAGATTCCTGGTAAGTCAAAGGAGCTTGTCCAAGAACTTTTCAAAATTTCTTTTCATTATTATGTATATTAAAAATGAAGAGAATTTTCCTAGAAAAATACACAACAGAAAGCTTCAAATGATTTCTCAAATTTTCTGTATGCAAATTTTATTTTATAATTTTCTATTATTTCTTCAGTTACTTCAATCTAATGAATAATCACACACAGTTACTGCACTAACATTATGCTTTTGTTTTTAACACCAACTCAGAATTAGAAATTTAAAAAAAATATCAATTTTCAATCAATGCATATATTTTTCATAGTACAGTCTCTATATAATGGCAATTATAGTTTAAATACACATGCCCTTTTAAAAAATCTTTAATAAATACAGAACTATGAACATAAAATTAAATGTTAAGGAAAAATTGTCCCTTATTTCATTTTATTCTCCAAGAAATTATTAATTGATTCAATCCAACGTTTCTTGTCACTTTTACCACGTTCTTAGCATAATTTTTCATCCTATAACATAAGCAGTGCTCATAGATGATATGTGATAGAATAGTAGGCTGTCTTCCAATGTAAGTGGGAAACAGCCATACTAAGTCCATACAGGACATCTTTCTAGTACTCATAAAAGTTAAGGGCAGATTTAAGTAAAGCTCATGTGTACCAGTCTGGACAGGCTGGATTGATGGACTAGTGTAAACTGTATGACATTTACAAGGCCAAGTGGCAGTTCCTGCACTTCAGTCACAACAATCCCATGCAATGCTTCAGGCTCGGGGAAGAGTGTCTGGAAAGCTGCCTGCTGGAAAAGGAACTGTGTGTGCTGGTTGATGGCTGGCTGAACATGAGCCACCAGCGTGCTTAGGTGACCCTAAGATGACCAATAGCATCCTGGCTTGTATCAGAAATGATGTGGCCAGCAGGAGTAGGAAGTGGTTGTGCTCAGCACAGTTGAGACTAGACCTCAAATACTATGTTCAGTTTTTGGGCCCTCAGCACAAGGACATTGAGCTTCTGGAATGTGTCCAGAGAAGGTCAATGAAGGGTCTGGAGCACAAGCCTTACGAGAAGCAGCTGAGGGAATTGGGATTGTTTAGTCCGGAGAAGAGAAGGATAGGGGAGACCTTATTGCTCATTAAAAGTACGTCAAAGGAGGTTGTAGTGAGGTAAGCACTGGTTTCTTCTCCCAAGTTAAAAGTAATAGGATGAGAGGAAATGGCCTCAAATTGTGCCAGGGGATGTTTAGGTTAGATATTAGGAAAAATCTTTACTGAAAGAGAGGTGAAGCAGTGAAATAGGCTGCCCATGGAAGTGGTGGAGTCATCATCCCTGGAGGTGTTAAAAATTGTGTAGTGATGGCATTTTGGGACATGGTTTAGTAGGCATGGTGGTGTTAGGCTGACGATTGAACCTGATGATACTAGAGCTCTTTTCCAGCTTTAATGATTCTATGATTCTAATTGCACCCCAGACATGTTTCTCTGAGTCACACAATGCTTTATGGTTTCTCAGTGCTTTGTGGGTTCTCTAAAGAAGGTATTTATTTTTTTTTTTTACCATTGGGCTGTATCAGATTAAATCTGTGCTCCTTGCACTGGCTCAGTTAAGCCAGATACGACTGAAGAGGGGTCAGAGAGCATTAATCCTTCACTCCATACCTCTGAATTGCTCACAGAACATAACTCATGGGCTCCTTATGCTGCCTACCAACATTGAAGTGTGTCCAGGCAGATGAACCAGGGGATTCTGGTCCTGACAAACAGACATACAGGTTAAGTAGCACGGATAAAGGAGACAAATTCAGGACCTATATTCAAGATCAATTCAGTGGGCTGTATAAGGAACTAGAGTCTGACAGCCCTACAAGCACCCCAGATCATTCATTGCTCCCTTGAACTTAGATATCACAGTATGCAAAGTGACTAAACTATTTATAAAGTGTGTCTTTCATCCATAGTAAAAGAAGACTTCAGCTTTCAGCTGTTGAATGAAGTGGTTTTGTGGAGAGTCAATCTCTTCTGCTTTTTAGAGTCAGTATAAAATTCTATCTAAATGAAAATTTGAGGAAAGGACAACATTGATGATTTTTTTTCTTTATGTCTGTGTTGATACACATACATACAGAGATGCCTTTTTGCCTGGTCATTTCCTGATGCCCAGTGGGAAACATCAAGGAGGCTGATGCATCACCTTTCACCGCGTGCAAAGTTGGAAGTCAAAAAAAGGACCAATTTCATGACACACAAAAGTCTGAAGTGATAGTGAAAGCAAAAGGTTCCAAATGCTGTTACCTGCTATCAGAAATGGATCTTTAAAAGCAGATAAAAGCTGATCGTGTCCCTAAGGTAAAATAAACCAGGGGATGACAGGAAAAGATATTTATAAGGAATGAAAGGAAAGTGCTCTGCTTTGGAATCAAGCCATAAGGGAAAGTGCAGCTCAGGATAATTCATTTTACAATCTCCCCCAGGCTGTATCAATCCTCTTGCAATTTAGCAGAATAGTAGAACTAAAATGTTCTGTCCTGGAGATGTGGGTTCATCTTCATTAGATTTTTTTTTTTTTTTTTTTTTTTTTTTTGTATACTGGCATTTAGATAGCAAGGAGATACGTCCCTTTTATCACCTAAAATCAACACATATATATAATTTGGTTAACTGTTCTATAGTTAGAACTATAAAGTAAAGATCAATCTATGCTTAAGGATGCATGGCATTTGTTTCTTTAGGAGAGGCCCACTGATTTTTTAAGAATTATGTCAACTAACTCTCATAAATCCAGTTGTTCGTAGTGGGAAACCGTTGTTAATAGGCCTAATCCAAAGCCCACTCGGATGGGGAGACTCACTGACATCACCATTGCTGCTATCAATGATGTCAGCTGGTTGTGAAGGAAACCTTATGAGATCACAGAATAGTAGTAGTATTTTTTTTTAAAAAAAAATAAATATCATACTTGCATTTGAATCTTGCGGCATTACTTATTAATAGAGGTTAATTAAAATCTAAATTCACTGTGACTATCCCACATTTCACTGGTACTTTAAATCTATATCTAAATACAACTTCTTATATGTATGTATTTAATTAAGAAAATATAGCTAAAATTAATTTGCTAATTACGAACTGTAATGCATATTTTTCAGTTACTGTATTTATAAAAGTATCAGCTTACTTTGAATTCCCACTAATATTCAAAAAGCTATACCTTATTAAAAATCTCTATATTATTCTGACTGATCAGTCCACTTAAAAAAACAGTGAATTTTAGTCCCATGTTCTAAAAAGTATTTAGGTGGGATGAGCTGGTGACCAGCTTGAGAATAGTTTTAAAATATTTCGCATGCTCATGAAAAATAAAATTAATAGTTGAGGGAAACATTGCAACATCATTCGAAAAATCATCAAGAGAAAATTAAGCTTGATTCATAATTCTAGCTTTGATTCAGTAAAGCATGGAAGCATATACTTAAAACTAAGCACATTCAATCATACATTGCTTAGTCCTGTCTGTAATGTGCAGCCAACATGAATGAGTAAATTAAAATAGAGAACATGCTAAGAAAAGGAATGCCGCAGCATAATATTTCAAGTATGAGTTTATGTATTTTTAAAAGTTAGGCAGGGGGAAATGGAAATTGTAGAAAAAACTAAGGTGTTAGGAGACAGTGATATGATAATGGCAGACAATCATCTGAAAATGAGTATCGTATGTTATGTGTTTGTTTTTTCTTAGTGTAAAACAGATGGCGTTTAGATGAGGAAGAAACACAAGTTCATGTTGCAAGTGGGCATGACATCCATCTTCCTACTGGCATAGCCCTGGTAAAGTCAAATCAGTATTTGAGTGAAGAATAAGGGGAGTAAAAAATCCTGCCCCTGAGGAATTTCTGTTGGGCCAGGGAGATTATACAAGGTTAAAAATTACTTTAGATCTTGGAAAATACACTTGTAAGGCAAGAAGTGCTAAGAAAAAGAGCAAAGGAGTAAATATCACTCCTTTATTAGAAATTTCAGCCTTGCTTATGTTGATAAAGGAGTGAATACTAACAAGAGTGGGTCAAGACTTCAGCCTGAAGCGTAAGGGGAATAAAAATCTTAGAGAATAGTTTGGTTTGACTAGATGTTCTCAGCTAACTGGAACTGAGGAAATTTTTCTTAAAGTACTTAAAAAAAACCCCCAAAATGCTTCTCTAAAGGAATCTTAAAATACAAGTGCTACATAACTGCAAAAGGGCACTGTTAGACTGTTTATAGCTTACCAAAGACAAATTTTACTCCTCTTTCATTTTGCAGTGCTTTCTAATCTTGCATAGAAGTACTTTGCAGCTCTCTGTAAAAATAACCCCAACAATTACAACAAGAAAGGTTTTCATTATTCATCTTCAAGTCCTAACTTGAAAATGTCTACCCCATGCACGTATGTTTTGCTGCCAGTACAATTCTGGGCACTGCTTTTCAAATAAACTTTTTCCAAGTGTAGAAGGAAAAACTAAGCCTCACCTCTGTGAAGGATTAATGTGGCCACCGGAGGGCAGTGCTGCTCTTTACCAATCTCTCGTGTTTGGAAGGGAAGAAAGGACAAGCATAATAAACCTTGATTTCAGGGTGCAACTCTGAAAAGAGCACCTTTACTATTGTTCCCTAGTATTGTTCCCACAGCTCGGAATAGGGAAATGTCACAGAAACATTCCCACAGTAGGTTATGTTCTGGATGTAGTTAATCAACCAATGGGTAGGCAGCAATCCTTTACCCATGTATGCTTTTTGGGAATTCCCCTACAATTTACAGTTTTGCCCTAATTTTAACTATATTCAGTCTATGTAACTTTGATAGAAATAATAGATCTCAGTTTGAGCTACACAAAAATAGACAATAAACTATATTTTAACAATAAAGTATATTTCTATATCATCTACATCCCCATTCTCAATTCTAATAAGACCACTGCCTTTTCTAAATTCACTGATTTTTTAGCTTTACAACAAATTCCACTCTTATTTTTCCAAAATTTTTTTTCAGTTCATGTGTTTTCATAATGTTGGACCACAATCAGAAGCCATGAAGAGAGATTAACTAGTACATAAGAAAAGGAAACTCCTCTGCTGAAAGGAACAGAGGGTCCAAGATGTCAAGCAGACCCTACTCGTACCGAACTCTGCTGCCTCCCAGGAGCCCAGGTTAGGAATACCAATAGGAAACTCCCCAGTCTGGTATGGCCCTCAGACTACTACCTGTTATCACTCTTCCACACGGGAGGTGGCAAAGCTGCAGTATGTAGCCCAAGAGTGCTTAAAAGAGATTTCAGGGACTTGGGACAGCTAGTGAGGGAATCTGGTGCCCAGGTGATGGTTTTTCCTCCCTCCTTCCAGTTGTGGGTAGTGACATTGGAAGGAACAGACAGAACCAGTCTAATAATACACGGCTCCGTGTCTGTTGTTACTGGAACAACAGATTTTTTTGACAATGGGATGGTCCACACGGCACCAGGCTTACAGGCATCAAATGAGAGACACCTTCCTCAAAGGGGAAGGAGGACCTTTGCTCAGGACCTTGCAGGGCTCATTAACAGAGCTTCAAACTAGACATGAAGGAGAAGGGGGACAACATCAAGCTTGCCTATGATCAGCAGAGGAAGGACATACTATGATTTGGGTGCTAATATAGGCCCTCTACCCATTGCCCCAGTGCATTCTGGGGATGCTGAAGCACTGTTGAATCTTGCAGAGATGAACTGGAGGCTCCTGACAGAGCAGGAGCCAACAAGGAAACTTCCATGGATCAACTTAAGGGAAATAAAGGGGTGTTCCACTAAGAAGGTGATAAGGCCAACAGCCCAGATGACGTACCTCTACACAAATGCAAGCAGCTTGGACAACAAAGAGGAGTTGGAAGTTACTTTGCTGCTAGAAAGCTATGATCTGGTTGCCATCACTGAAAGTTGGTGGGATGAATCCTATGACTAGAATGAGGCTATTGAAGGCTACAGGCTGTTCTGAAGGGATAGACCAGGTAAGAAGGGTGGAGGTGTGACCTCTGTATCAGGAAATGGATAGAGCGTAAAAAGCTGTCGCTGAAGAATAGCCACAAACAGGCCAAGAGCTTATGAATCAGAATAAAGATGAAGGCAACAAAAGGAATCTTGTTGGTCATGTCAACAACAGGCCACCTGATCAAGGAGATCTACTGATGAAGCCTTCTTCCTTGAGCTACAAGAGGTTTCACGCTTGCAAGCTCTCATCCTACTGGGGGACGTCAACCACCCTGACATCTACTGGAAAAGTAGTATGGCAAGATGTAGGCAATCCAGGAGACTTCTAGAGTGCATCAAAGATGACTTCTTCACCCAGGTAATGGGCACCCCTACCCGAGGAGATGTAATACTTGACCTGAGAGTCACCAATACAAGTGAGCTTATCAGCGACATCGAGATCAGAGACAGTGTGGACTGCAGTGATAGCGCACCGGAGGATTTCAAGGTCACGAGGAATATGGGACAGGAAAGGAGTATAGTCAGGACCCCAAATTTCAGGAAAGCAAGCTTCCAGCTCTTCAAGGAGTTAGTCAGTAGGACCATCGTGGATATGGTCCTCAGGAACAAGGGAGCAGAAGAGAGCTGGCAAATATTTAAGAACGCCTGCCATAAAACGCAAGAGCGCTCTATCCCTGGATGTAGAAAATTGGGCATGGAAGGCAAGAGACCAGCGTGGCTGAGTCGAGACCTGCTGGTCAAACTGAAGAGCAAGAGGGAAATGCACAGGCAGTGCAAGCAGGGACAGAAAACCTGCAAAGAATATAGGGAAACCACCCAGTTGTGTAGGAATGGGGTCAGGGAAGGCCAAGGTGCAGCTGGAACTCAACTTGCCGAGAGAAGCAAAGTAACAAAAAGGGCTTCTGCAGGTATGTTAATCAGAAAAGAAATGTTAAAGAAAACGTACCTTCACTGATCAATGAAAATGGTGACCTTGCATCAATAGAGAAGGAGAGGCTGACGTACAACAACATTTTTGCCTCAGTCCTCAGTGAGAACTGCTCTCATCACCCATCCTGGATCAATGGTCAACAAGATGGGGTGTGAGAGAGTAAAGCCCCTCCCACTGTAGGGGAAGATCAGGTTCATGACCCCCTGAGGAATCTAAACACATATAACTCCATGAGAACTGATGAGATGCATCCCAGAGTCCTGAGGGAATTGGACGATGGGGTTGCCAATGCACTCTCCATGAAATTTGAAAAGTCATGGCAGTCAGGAGAAGTCCCTGGTGACTTGAAGAAGGGCAACATTTTTGGTCATTTTTAAAATGGGCAGAAAGGATGACCCTCAGAACGACTGACCCCTCAGCCTCGCCTCTGTGCCTGAGAAGATCATGGAACAGATCCCCCCAGAAGCTATGCTAAAGCACATGGAGGACAGGGAAGTGATTCAAGACAGTGAGTATGGCTCCATTAAGAGCAAGTCCTGCCTGACCAATCTAGTGGCTTTCTATGATGGGGTGACTATTTCAGTAGAAAAGCAATGGATGTAATCTGCCTGGACTTCTGTAAAGACGATATCCTCCTCTCTAAATTGCAGAGGTATGGATTTAATGGGTGGACTGTTCAATGGATAAGAAATTGGTTGGTTGATTGCATTCAGCGTGTAATGGCTGATGTCTTGATATCTAGATGGAGATCCATAACAAATGGTGTCCTTCAGGGGTCCATACTGGGATCAGTGCTGTTTAATATTTCATTGATGATATAGACAGTGAGTTAGAGTGTAACCTCAGCAAGTTTGCAGACAACATCAAGTTGAGTGGTACAGTTATCATGCCAGAAGGACGGGATGTCCCCCAAAGGGACCTGGACAGGCTGGAGAAGTGGGCCTGTGTGAACAAGTTTCACAAAGTTCAGCAAGGCCAAGTGCAAGTTTCTACACCTGGGCTGTGGCAATCCATGGTTTCAATACAGGATGGGGGGTGACGTGATTGAGAGCAGCCCTGCAGAGAAGGACTTGGGTGTACTGGTTGATGAAAAGCCCAACATGAGCCAGCAATGTGTGATGGCAGCCTAGAAGACCTATTGTATCCTGGGCTGCATCAAAAGAAGCGTGGCCAGCAGATCGAGTGAGATGATTCTCTCACTCTGTCTCATGAGGACACACCTGGAGTATTGTGTCCAGTTCTGGAATTCTCAACATAAGAAGAATACGGAACTGTTGGAACAGGTGCAGAGGAGGGCCACATATCTTATGCTGCACCTTGATTTTGCCTCAGAGTTTGGTGTGACTTGAAAGTTGATTTGTTAATATTTGTTTGCTTATTGCTCTGTGAACAGCTTCAGTATGAATGACAGTGTACACTGTTAAAAATCTTGTTATAGGTGGAATGGATGACACCTTGTACATAGAATTTATTGTTTGCCTAATAAAATTTTAAAAGTCTAATGAAAATGAAGCAGTAGTTAATCCAGTTACAAAATGGCCATAGCTCAAACTAGTAAAGAAAAAAATCATTGACAATAATATCCTTCCAGCAGTTGCACAGGAAGACTTATCTCTAATTTTTTATGCTCACCTTTACTCTGGCTGCTAGGGTCAATGCTGACAGTTTTGCAAAAGCAGAACAATGCAGGGTGACATCAGAACCCCAAATTCTTCTCAGGAGATTAATGTTGGTGATGGATGTTCCTTTGCCGTCCTGCTCCCTCCCTCCTGCTTCTAGGGAAGGGGTAAAATCTGCCCCACAGACTCCAGTATCCCCGGGCAGTTTGTCCAGCAGGGGCTGCCTGGGGCTGTCAGCCCTTTAGGTGGCACTCACAGAGCTGGGACTCAGACAGGCCGGGCGACAGACACTTGGCCACAGGGCACCTGGTATACCTTGGTGCCCTGTATATACTTTTTCAGGCCAAGGGCAGCCCAGCCCAGCCCTGCATAAGCAGAGCAGTGCAAATTACATCCATAAGACAAAGATATTACCAACAGTTCTTAGTGGGTTTTATGAGGTTGTCCTTAGACTTGCCCAGTAACGACAGTTGCCATTTTTTATTTATGCTATTTTTAAATATAATGCATGCTTTATGATAACACATACAGGAGTCATTAAAAAAGAATTTTTTGTTGGCTGTAGAAGGAAAATATTCAGTTCACATACAAGTGATATCTATTTTAATTACTAGAGTAATCATTAGAACATCTATTCACTTTGATACTTTCTAGAAACCAGAAGAAAACCTGAAGAAACACCAGAGGTATCAAATTTCACATAGATTTTTGCTAAGGTTAATAGCTAACAGTAGAATTAAAAAAAAGAGTCCTTTTATATCTCTTAAACCCACTGTAAACAGCCACCTTTTGTAAAGCAGCAGGACCAGTTTTTCTTCCAGACCCATGCTACTCCCATGAACAGACCCAGAAGAGACACATATGAAAAATGTTAGATTGTATTTTTCAAGAAGGTCTTTGGAAGAGAAGATTTAGCACGTACATTCAGTAATGAATCTAGAATAAATTACCTTAGCCTGTACTTTGGACAGTACTTTGTGTTCCTCTTACTTAAGTGTCACTATTTGACTTGGGAAAACTTTCTGTCCCTTTCCCCTTCCTTTCTCCCACCTCCCAAAGTCATTCCACGAAGAATTTCAAGTCTTCACTCTCTCTAATAGGAAGATCACTCACTGAGCTACCACTAACAGCATAAAAATAATTATTTTGATCAGCTGCTGACCATGGCAGGAAAAATAACAACTTTTTATCCATATAAATGCAAACAGGTACAAATTGTCGTTGCATATGTATGTACTAAAATTAAGAGAAAGATTCTAAAGAGCATAGACATTGCTTTCTGAGGCAGTCTTCCAAATATAGAGAGATGGCAAAAATGGATTTGTCTTGAAAAGGTAAACAATCGGTCTATGAAGAAAATTTATGTTGGAATTGCCCACTGTAGCAGATGCCTGCAGCTTCTGTCACAGTGGTTCTGAGCAGTCATTGACCAGCTGTTGTTTCATCTTTCCTGGGTCAGAATTTCCTGGGTCAGTTATGATATCTCAGTTACAGAATACTGTATTTGAATACTACTTCTAAGTTTCTGAAGAGGTTAAAGTGGTTATCTGGCATCCTTTTAGACTCTTCCAAAGCATTTTCGGCTAACATACTACATATAGTCCCTCCTATATGGCCTACAGAAGAAAAAAATTCCTTCTACGTTCTCATTTGAATGGAGAAAGCATTGTAATAATCAACAGTCTCTTTGGCTATTTTTGGAAGTTCCCCCTTAATTTTGTTTCATTTCAGTGCATAGGCACAGAAAATGGAATGATTTGAGATAGAATACTTTTTCTACTAGACATAGCGAAGTATAGTACTGTAACTGAGTGACCACTAGAAGATAAATACTTTGTTTGTCTATTCCTGCAGTAAAAACAGGAATATTACCTCAGGCACTCAGCAAGAAATGTGGTGATAATTGAGCTATCTGAACAACCTGGTCTAGTTGAAGGTGTTGCTGCTCACTGCTATGTGAATTGGACTAGATGAGCTATAAAGGTCTTTTCAAACTCAAAGCATTCTATGAGTATTATAATCTCCACTCAAAAGACAATTAACAAAAATAAAGTTCACATGAGGTGACAAAATTCACAACCAGCTACCTATATTTTTCATGCAAAATAATGGAGGATATGTTATACCTTCTGGGATACACACTTGCTAACTACCAGAAAAGTCAAAGGTTGCCAGATAGGCATTTTTACATTAATTATGAATTTAGCATAGTGTAACCATTACAGAATTTCAGACATTTTTCGCCAACTGCCCCACAAACACTTTCTGGGAGCATAATGACAGCATAAATAGAAGTTCACTAATGATGTAGAGTCTGCTGGGTCTCTTTGGCTAGTTACTTTTTAGGAGAACCTTGGAAAGCAGAGCATTCAAGCTAACACACAGATACTTGAACAGCCTGATGATCTTCAAAGCTAATTTCATATAAATTAAGTCTCATCGGAATAACTTGCTATCTTTATTAAAATGTACATCTGGATGGATAAAATCAGTAACATTGGTGACTCATGGAAGACAGGCTTTAGTGTTACTGAACAGAATGAGCAAAATTTAAGTTTATACAGAATTAGTAAGGTTTATGTTAGATATACACACATCAAAATGATGGATCTCAAGGACATTTTAAGCTAGTATTCTTGGCAATGTTCTGGTCTTTCAGGACTTTCCCATCCTTCCCTACTACTCTACTATTGCCAGGAACAGAATTATAAAATCATTAAGGTTGGAAAAGATCATCAAGTCCAACTGCCAGTTCAACACCACCGTGCCTACTAAAACACATCCTGAAGTGCCAACTCTACATGGTTTTTTTAACATTTCTAGGGTTGGTGACTCCACCACTTCCCTGGGCAGCTTGTTCTAACGCTTCACCACTCTTTCGGAAAAGAAATTTTTCATAATATCCAATCTAAACCTCCCCTGATGCAGTTTAAGTCCATTTCAGGTCTTAATATAGCAAGTTACTTGGAAGAAGAGACTAACACTCACCTCGCTACAACCTCATTTGAGGTAGTTGTAGCGAGTGATAAGATCTACCCTCAGCCTCCTCATCTCCAGGCTAAACCATCCCAGTTCCCTCAGCTGCTCCTCATAAGGCTTGTGCTCCAGATCCCTCACCAACTTCACTGTCCATCACTGGACATGTTCCAGAAGCTCAATGTCCTTCTTGTAGGGAAAAATCAAAAACAATATTTGGTGTCATCACACTTCAGCTAACTTTAAATTTTATCTCCATGATAATACAGATAAACATAAAGATATTTTATCAGGCATAAGAAATACTAAATATTACCAAAATACAAAAGAGTGAACAGAAAATAAGGAAGAATTTTCCTTCCCTCTGGTACTGAAATGAAATAAGTGCAATGGGAACGAACTGCACGATTTAATATGACTTCTAAAAAGGATAAATCATATCTTCACATTTCAGTCAGGTTTTCAGTGTGACATGACCCTGGATTTTGTACACAAGTTTTCCACTTAAATATTTTCAGTTTTCATCACAGATTTTCACCATTTTTGTTTTCACTAAAACTGAAGATGATTTCCCCATAGAAATATAGTCCTCTTCTTTTGACTAACTCTTTTTATTGGTTAGTCTCTTTTTCCTGACTGAATGTTCTTGCTCTCTGCATTACTTAGACATTACATTGCACTGGCTTGTATTCAAAACACCCAAGAACTCTACGAGTTCTCTCTTTCCAGGATCTGGGCTATTGAAACAACTCATAAGTGCATAACTCTGACTGTTCACTCAACTTCTGCTTCAGTTTTGTCCTAACATACAATTCATGCTGAAGCCTGATGTATGCTGGGTGCAGGACCATTAGGTCAAAGTGAGGGCAACACATTAACCAGGTGCCATGGACAGGAAGGGAGAGAGGTCACTATACAGCCATTATCATCAGTAGCTTGCCATCTTTTGCAGATATCAGTACCTACATTCTTGCGTAGAAATTATCTGGAAGTTTCTTTAGAATCCACTAACTAATGGATACGCTATAGACCGAACTTCCAAGTTAGAATGTGTTAGCCTACCCAAAAAAGCTCTCAAAGCAGATCCAATAACAGCTAGACTGCTGAGGCTTTCATGCTTCCTGGCGCAATGCAACTGAGTAGGAGTGAGACCGAGCACTCTCATCGTCAACTGGGGAACCATTTGGTTCATGTGACTTACGAATTAGAGAACTTGTAAAAGAATTCATGAATTAAAGAATTCATGAATTAGTGAATCCATGTGTTAGACTAGTCTATACAAAGGGAATTGAGACACTGTCTCTTCTCATTTTGTTTTTTTTGCTAATGAGTTCATAAAATAAAGCTTAATTTACAGAGGACATTGTCCTGTAAAGTTGAGATATTCAAATGGACCATGACAGCAATGCTCTGTAAAATAGGGACTTGCATTCCTCTGGTGCATGGTGGCATTGTATTTAGAACAAATAACAATATCATGAATGTTCATATTGCCTTTATTATTAGTTGTCATTAGTAGCGAGAACCATGGGGTTGGTAAAGTTGTTAATGATTGCTGCATTCATAGACCAGGTGGAAAGGCAAGATAAGGAGCCCTTGGAAAAGCTGCATCCAGGCTGGTATCGCATAACTTTGAGCAAAGGTTGGCATATCATGTTATAAAAGTCTGAGATGGTTCCCAAGCAACCTGTTAAACATGCTTATAATGCACTGTGCTCTGTACTGACTGTAGAGTAAATAAATCTGTCCTTGGCCTAGCAGGCAATTTCTTTTTTACTTTTCCTGTTCATTTACTCAGCCTTAAAGCCTGCAAACAAAGCTGACAATCCCTGGCAGTCTTTTCAGAAACTGATTAATATTCAATGGGCTACTATCCCCTGTCAAGTTTAGGAAGGTCAGTTTTGAAGATAATTCTCAAATGAGACTTTCCAAAAGTCATCAACATTTCTGTTCTACAGTGCTGTGGGCCGTCCTGAAAAAAAAGTCTGAGCAAATCACAACTCCTCCAGCATTCACAATCTGTTTTCAGAGTGAATTTAATGTTTTTAGGCTGGACCTGAAATATGCATTATTTATAGATTCCTTAGCCAAGAATTTCAATGTGGTCAAGTTTAAAAATAATACTGGAGTGTCTTTCCCCCAGTACACTAATGGGATTTCAGGAAGGAGCATGACCTCTCATCATATCAATATTTGATCAGGCAATAAATGCAGCTTGCTCAGAAACTCAAGGCTGGCAGAATTCTTAGTGTTTATGTCCTATACATTAAAATGATAGCAAACCATTTTAGTGCGTACTGGTGACGCAACAGAAGCTATGCTGTTCTTTTAGCCCCTGCACATTCTACATATAGAACATAATATCTTAGTTTCTCAGAGCACCTTTGATTTGTCTTGTACCCATGAACAATCATATTTCTCTCTTTCTAGCCTCTCTTTATGATTCTGGAAGAGGCACATATTTCTGAGTATGTTTTTTTTTATTAGTGTTAGTAACTGTCACCTACATTACTGTAGTTTTTACACCTTTACTTATGAGTCAAAATCTCATTGTAGTAAATACTGTGTCAATTCAGAAAAAGCTACAAAAAATTTCCAAGCTAAGTATGAGACTGTCAATAATGAAAAACATTGGAAAATGAAAAGAAAAATGAGATTTTTTGGTCTGTGTAATATATGTTGATGGCAATATACTAAGATCTTAATACTTCTAAACAAACTGAGCTACTTGCAGAGCTGAGTATCAAAGAGTAAGGCTGCAGAGGGTGTAGAAAGAAATAATCAGATAAGACGAGTTGCTCATCTAGCAAGTAGACAGAGATCTTTCAAGAAAAAAAACAAGCTGAAAAATATATGAATTCCAGAAAAATACTTAAAACTATTGAGATAGTTTTTTCTCTACAGTCCAGGATTATTCTGTTTTCAGCAGTGAACTTAATAGAGATTAATAGCATAAACAAAGAAATCCCATGATACC
This sequence comes from Cuculus canorus, assembly GCF_017976375.1. Classification (NCBI taxonomy): domain Eukaryota; kingdom Metazoa; phylum Chordata; class Aves; order Cuculiformes; family Cuculidae; genus Cuculus; species Cuculus canorus. The sequence continues at coordinate 102,634,863 of NC_071401.1, read as the reverse complement.
AGAACTTACTTTCTCTGAGAAATGATGCAGGGAGAATAACCCTTGAAGTGATGCATTGTTTAAGCACTGACCCTGTACAACGGTAACCAGCAGTCTGACAAATAAAAAAATATCATAGATTTCTGGGTCACACTTTGCAGGGAGGATATTCTGAAATATTACTCTATACCACAAGACCAATGGGGCCAATAGTGATTTTATTCTGCATTCTTTCTTGAGATATCTTTGCCTAATAATCAAATCTGAAATTGCCATTCCTGCAGTTTCAATTAGGAATCAGGGCATTTGAATAGCATATTCTTGGATCAGTCCTAATAACTATATTTCTACGTGTATGTACAATTGCACTTAAGCAATCCTATCCCATTCAAATTTACTTTCAGATGAGAGTGCAGAAGGTTAATTATAATAATCATGGAAGGTTAATTCTACAAGGTGTACTGGGCAGTTGAAATGCTTATTAGTTTTAGCTTCCCTTGCTTAGCTTTTGCAAAAATATTCTAACAAAATCGATCTCATTCCCTTCTCAAAACAAAATGCTATCTGGACCAAAATCGCTTCTGCTCTGAAAACTTTTGGAATATATTTTGTAGACTGGAAACAAAATTTGCTGTGCTTGACCAAATAACACAAAATGCACACAACATGGGAAAAATTCAGACAGTAGGGAGATAATTGCACTTAGTTTGCTAGCAATTGTACAAAGATAAAATACATTAAAGGTCAAACAAATGAACAAATAGATTCAGAAAATACTGACTTGAGATAAGCTGTCATTTTTTCATAGCTACTTTTTTAAGGCAATTCATAACCTTGTGGTAAGCAGAAACAGAAAAGGCAGCAAAACAGACAAATATATAAAGAAGGAAGGAATAAAAGCATGTTTAGAGTGACTTGGCAAAACATAATAGGCATAGAAAACACTAATGAGGGAAAGAGAGTAGGGAAGGGAAAAGACAAGGAAAAGTTTTTCTGATAACAAGGAGACCCTGAGCAGCTGTCCATCTCTTGTCTCATTGCAACTAATAGCTAAAGGCTCACAATAATCTCAGATCAGCAATTCTAGAACTATGGTACAAATATAATTTAGTGGTATGAGACCTTTCAAAAAAATGTATCACTCCACACCAAAGGCTGATTTAGCCACTGTGGCTACTAACATTGGCCAAAAATATAATGAAACTGCACTTCAATCGTTTCTAATTTTGAAGAAAAAAAAAAAAGTAGTTTTAAGTATTTTCTGTATGGGGACTCACACTGAAAATATTTAAGGAAATATTAACTCACAGGTATTTTGAAAGATGTGACAGAAGATTTACAATAGTTTCTGCAGAGTTACACTTTCATAAGCATATTCCATTCTACTTGCAGATTTCCCTCTACTTGAGAGGTAATTTTTTTCCTCCTATATTTATCAAAATCCCCATCCTTTCTTTTATTCTCATTGTAGTTTATTAGGACAATATTACACCCAATAATACAATATACCCAAATAAATTGCTATTCCATTATGTAGGCAGTTGCTTCAGAGAATATAACTTTAATTTGGGAAACTGGATTTTATACGCTATCATCTTAGTGAGATAACTCATATCTGCAGAAGTTCATATTTTTAGAATCCAAGGAACTCTCCATGGGCAAAGGCATAATTTCTCTAGTGATTTTGACAAATCATAGAATCATGGAATCATACAATGATTTGAGTTGGAAGGAACCTCAGAAATTTTCTAGTTCCAACTCCTCTGCCAGTGGCAGGGTCACCTTCCACTGGATCAGGTTTCTTAAAGTCCCATCCAGTCTGGCCTTGAACACCTCTGGGGATGGAGCATTTACAGCTTCTCTGAGCAACCTGGGCCAGTGTGTCACCACCCTCATAGTAAAAAATTTCTTCCTGATATCTAAATCTAAATCACTCTATCATTACACTTCCTGTTAAAGAGCCCTTCTCATCTTTCCTGTAGGACTCCTTTAAGTACTGTAAGGCTGCTATAAGGTTTCTGCAGAGCCTTCTATTCTCTGTCCTTGTGAAGGAGGTGCTCCAGCTCTCTGATAATCTTAGTGGCCCTCCTGTGGACTCACTCTGACAGATTCATATCTTTCCTGTGCTGAGGACTCCAAATACAGAAGCACTACGTTCTGTATCAATATCATAGAACAGTGTCTGAAATAAAATATACCATCCTAAGTTATTTTGTTGGGAGAACAAACTCTAGTGTATTGGTATCATTAACTTTCTATAAACTGTTAAAAATCAGTTATCAACTGCTTGAAGATCTATATCACATATTTGCTTGTCAGCCAGTTCCAGCAGAAAGGGGTAGATTAGCTAAGAGAAAGGCTTTTCTGTTTGGTTGCAATGTAAATGATTAAATTATGTCAAAAATAAATTGCTGAATTTAATTTTCTTTTTTTTTTCTTTTTCTTTTTTTTAACTATTTGTTTCTAACAACGGTATTAAAGAAATTAAGCAGCACAAAAATGTGAATTTCATCCTGTGGATGGCACTCCTGGACTGCCAGAGAGGTAGTGACTTTTGAGTTTTGTTTGTTCCATACCCACAATATATTCAGAAGGCAAGGCTTCAATAAGTAAGATATGCTTAAAATGACTGCAAATGCTCTTTATTAAGTGCAGGTAAGCAGTTTTTATAACCTCAGCACCCAGTCAAGCAGTGACAGGTAAGTTCAACAAATACAGTATTTCATCTGATGAATGAGAAACTAAATCTGCTAGGGAAGCAGCAGAGAGATATTATTACACTTACAGAAAGGTTTATGTTGCATATGATTAAAATAGGAGTCCTGGACCAAGTTCCTGTTCCAGAAGAGAACTGGGTGCATTGTCCTCTTGGAGGATAATGGTTTGGCCATGTCTTGTGAATACCCTCCTCCTTGGGAGTGACCAGGGTCCCTAGGCTGTCCTTGGATGCTGAAGCAAAACTTGAGGCTGAGCAAAACTAAAAAAAGAGACATTTCCACGAAATAAAATAAGCAATAAATTTTTGAATGAGTAAATAGAGAGGTTACAAACTTGGTTATTCTCACTGATACTTGTCTAAAGCAAAGAAACAGTCACTGGTAGGTACATTTGGTTAAAACTTACCATGAACCTGAACACAGATTTCCCTGGAGTAATATCTCTGATGCATTCCATTTTGAGCTTGAACTCTTAACAAGAGCTCCATTTGACTCATGAAGCAAGGAATTTTAACATACTCATTCGCAGTGCTCTCACAAAAATATTACTCTTGATCATTACTGCCAGCATGACCTTAAAGTCTTAATTATTAAATTGTTTTATACTATTCCTTGCTGAGATGACGCTTACTCATTAATTTTCCTACATTCCGTATTCTCAAGATATTTTTCATCAAAAGAGTAGCAATTTTAATTGGTTACTTATTATCCTGATTTACAAGATGCTTATGTAGATTATAGACTGTCTCTATTTAGGGCATTAGAATTTATCACTTAGATGCAGAAAATAGCTGCAAGTGTGCGGTAGTTTACTGTCCTGTAAATGATCATATTTGTCACAGTAGTTAGGCTGAGCTGTGGGTTGTAATCTCTTAATGTTGTGGGCTTTTCTTAGCAAAACTTGTTAACAGACTACAACTACCTATTTTTGCCTGCTCTGAATAGATGTGGCAACAGCAGTAATATCCAGTAGCTGCTTAATATGTTGTGACTTGTGTTAGAAAAATGGGAAAGGAAAAAGAAATTGTGAGCATATGTGAAGAAAGACATGAAGTCCAGTCTTCAACTATGATTTCCTTTAACTCTAGCTGTGTTTTGTCAGGCTTGAAAATGATGTAAATGAAAATAAATATTTTCTTCAAGGAGATACTTTTTCTTCACAGCCAGTCTAGCAACCAATTTAAATATATATAGCTCAGCAGGAATTACTTTACTTAAACACCAAACTCCAATTTACAGTATATTAATGACTTTGCATAAGACAATTTCTCTCAATTCCTCTGACAGAAATTTTCCACGTGCTTACATATTACTACCTGCTTCTAATAGATCTTTACTAAAGTGTTTAAGATGCTATCACATATGTACCAGAAGTATGATTTCCTTGCAAGAAACTTTTACTAAAGCCTTATTCACTTCAATGCCTTAGCCTACTGTCAGTTATTTCAGACCAGAAGATTCATCACTTGTCCTTTGAATGTGTGATACCAAATATTTGCTTGAATGTCAGACTCCCGTTCTGAACACAGCACTAACTAGTAGAAGGGCCAGAAACAAATTGGCTTAAATAACTTGTTCCAAGATAGATCTTCAGAGAATTACAGTAAGTATTTGGTTTTCACGCTGCAGAAGCTACAAGGCATACTTGGCACAAATAGTAGCCACGTCCATTTGGCAGTATCTGTTCAACAAATCCCATCTATTCAATTGTATTTCAAGTACACTGCTTGCAGGATATCAGATTCTGAGTGAGAGACTCAGTTGCTTCAAGGTAATAAAGCAGCTAGAAAGATGATATAAAACACTTTAAAACTTTTTCTTGATCAGGCAGGGGTTTGTCCCTCAGCACCCTCAGGGGTAACACAAACCTTGTCACTATTTATGACATAGCATGAAAACAGTACATAGCAGTCCACACAATATACTATTTTTTCTCTGAAAGGGCTTCCTCCATAATACACTCATACTATGAAGTGCTCTCTCTGTCAGTGCTGGAAGGAGGGCAGTCCAGTGCTTCCATGCTTTCTGAGGACTGAAAGAAACAGCTGTTTGTGTCAGGGTTATTGTCCATAGACCACAGATATCATAGCCAAATCCCACCAAGAAAAAAGTGGATCCAGTCAATGACTTGGGAAAGCATATGCATCATAAGGAGATCTCTGAGGAAAAGAAGACCATTTGAGGTAGAGAACATCACTGTCCTTACAGTGACCACAGAGCTCATATTTGCCAGCCTTTGCCTAAGAAAAACCTTGCTCTTACTTCAAAGGTGACTTAACAGATATATTCTCCACAGCACAAGCAGTCCAGTGACAGTACAAAGAAAACAGAACCATGGAAAATGGATATTATCACTTACTGAGAAAGAAAATTAAAAATAGTACATCCAGCTAACCGTGCAGGGGACATGGCATGTGAAAGTAGACAAGTGTACGATACCCGGCAGCAAGTTCTGAGTTTCAACAGCAATAGGGAATTTATTTCTGTGTGATGAACTGTAAATATTTTAATTCATTAAAAGTTTGAGGCTGTTTGAGAGGCAGCATCAAATAAGTCTATGATACATCACAGCAGTAATGAGAGTAACTGAGACTTTCTAGGGAAATGTAAAAAAGCAAGTACTTATTCTTTTTTTTCCCAGGAAAGCAAAACATTTTTCCCAGAACAGCCCAGGCAACACAAATTTGAAGGAGAAAGCTAATGACCTTCAAAAATGGATGTGTTTCCTTAGCAAACAATGTTGCTACTTTTATTCAGAGGAAGCTGTGCTGATTATCAGTGGGATAATAAGATGGTAATTTGTGATAGCCAGATGGCTGGAGTTTTTATACAGATGCTGCCTAAGAACACCAAGTTGATAAAGGGGAATGGTGGTGCTATGCTGTTGGACTCCATCTCTTTTAAGGTGGCTAATGCTACTGGCAATCCACAGTATGCTCTATTATGACCAACCAAATACAACGACAAATTGCCGTGCTCAATCCTTCTAAATTCAAGACTTTTCCTCCTTCATTGTTTTATGCATTTGAAGTGGATTCCTTTCCTTTCTCAGTTTTCTATATTTTGACCATTATTTTTACTTCTATTATTTGTGCAGTTCTTCCCTCTATTGATTACATTGACATCAGTGAGGAATTGAGAGATTGCAGATTTACCAGAAATTATTAGTACAACTGCAGTAGTCAGACTGCCGAGCAAGCAGCAGTTAGGGAAGGGGTAGCAAGGAACAAATGGCAGAACAGGGATTGTTTAACAGGCAGTGACAGAAGTGTGAGAAGTAAGGAATAGGTGACAGAAGATAAACAGGATAGCATCAGCTGCAGCTTAGATAAAGGCCTGCTACCAGGCAAAACCTTGAGAAGAGCAAACTATGAAGTAAAGGAATAGTCCATGATAGAATGGAAGCAACCAGCCAATTTAGCAGTTGCCTCATAATCTTATTAGGGAAGTAGACTGTGAAATAGTTATAGCTACAGTGTATAAGGTAGTTATGTTATCTTATTAGTCTACTGCGGGGTGTTTTTTCCTTTTCTCTGTTTGATAAACTAGAGAAATTTATGTTGACTGATTGATACTAGTAAGCAGAGAAAACTAGCTCAGTGAACCCAAAAACTGTAATTAAATTTTCCTGGAGTTTCAAGATGAGGTCTGAGCAGTCATTTTATTAACTGTGACTAAAAATAGCATCCTTGTCCTTTTTCCTGCATATCGGTCTTGACAGGCTGGACATGTTTACAGTTGACAAGTGAGTGAGTGATTAGGATGAGAGTTAGAAATGCGGTATTTTCTCAGGAGAGTTTAAGTGGCAGTAAATATTCTCTAGCATTGTAGGAGTAGTAGTGGCATAAGACCTAGAACAAAACAGAGCAATTGCATGCAGTCTTTCTATCTATACAAAGCACATAGCCTTTAGGATCAGAAGTATACATGTTATGAATCTAGTAAATCTGTACAAATTAGACTATAATGTACAATAACGGCAAGACCACATCCTCCCAGAAACCAACCAGCTTGGTGCTTCTATGCTACAAACTCCCTGTGGAAGGAAGGCAGCTAGGAGTAGGCTATGGCTAACAGAACAATTACTCCAGCCTACTCTTGTTCATCTTTTTCTCTTTAGGCATTTCAGGAAATGATGAGAAGAAGAGTGAAAGATGGATAAACTGTTTTAATGATTACAGCTGGTGCTTAGTTTTGTCTTTCCAAAGGGTCCAGTTATATGACTATGTGTTTGTTCTCAGGATGAAAGAAGAGAGACTGTAAAGCATCTAGAAAGGATAGCAGTTGTGAGCAAGTATCATCTTTGGAAAAAAAAAAAGCTCTTAGCAGAGTATAAGGAATCTTTGAATAGGCAGAAATCAAGATTAACTGTCCTCACAACCTGTCATTCACCCTATAGAGATCACAGTATAGGCACCCAAAAATGAAGTAGGTAGACTGAAACTAAGCTTTTTACATTGTACTGTTCAGTTATTTTACAGGCATTCACAACTCTGATTTGAAATATGTAGCTGGAAAAAGCAGGGTCCGTCCAACTGTTTCTCAAATTTTTTTTTTTGTTTTTCGCACAGAAATTGTCAGAAGCATATCTTGAAGATCTTTTCCCTACTTGGTTTAAGGGCCATTTGTGCTTTCTTAAGTACCCTAGTCCAGATTTCAGGAGTCAGTATGAACATTGCTGGTGTTTTGTTACATAAATCCACAGCTACAAAACTCTTCCCCACCCACAATGTAGTATTCCACTTTTCAATCTTCCACATGGAGAAAGAGCTGACATTGCATCCCTTACTATATTTTTGTTTTGCTTGAATTAGGATGGGTTTAAAGTACTTGCTTTGGAACTGAAATGTTGTTTATCTCTGCTCTTATCAGAAGATAACATTGTTGAGCTTTGTATTGGAAACTTGTATAAAGAAATGCTGTAATCTAAGGACATACCTATGCCTGAAATATGTGAAATGTGAAGTTTATCTATGAATGTATCCACAATTCCACCTATGCTTGATCATACAATTCCAATGATTTAGTATTTCAATTTACATTATATCAAACACAACAAAGCTATGTTCTTTGGCTTTATTAAGGGGTTTACAGGATCAAATACCTCATTTTATAGATAAATCTGTGGATCGCTAAAATGAAGTAGAACCATTACAGCTGGTCAGTGATCTGCTTCCACAGTGGATCCATGATGCACTCTGAAATGGCCTATCTAGAGCAGCTGCAAACAGTGAATTGTCTTTTCTTGGCTCTCTTAATCCCTTGTAGTCTGTATGTTAACTTTCTCCAAAGTTAAAGATCAGCCATGCAGAATCAGCATAAGACAACAGTTGTTTCAGACTCTAGAAGGATGTCGTGTGAAATCAAAAAAGGATAACTCAGAGAAAAACGTGATATCTGTCTTCTGTGTGCATCTCTGTTATCATCATGGATATAATTTCATGGGTCTTAGTCCCATACACACAGACATGAGGGAGGAATTCCCGCAACTGCATTGCTGGTTGATGGTTGAAGGAAATGTAAATGAAAGCTCCCACTTTAAAATGTGGAAGATCTACCTATCTGACTGTTCTTACAATTGTGAGAGCCTTGGAAGTCAAATACGTAGTTGCACAAAGACAAACACCAAAAGCAAAAAACAAACCTAGAGAATTCCTAATAATTTCATTGCTATTAATTCTAAATGTATGATTGCTCTGATTGATTCTGAATTTACTGTAATTTAATCAAGATTGTATAGAAATATTTTTAGACATTTGTTTTTTAAAACAAGAAAAATAATTTTAGAATTATGTAGTATTCAGTGTCACCCGAAAAGCTTGTCTTTTTCTAATAGTATAAAAAAGTTCCTAACTCAGAAGTGTCATTCATTTCTACCAAGGAACTTCACTGCTGCAATGCCTAGGAACCACAATGAGAAGCTGCTCTTCATGCTTCGGTCTCCTGAATCTCTAGGGAACTCCTAGTAATACCCATTAGGGAGACTGCATATAAGCAGCACTATGTCTGTTCAACTGCTTGGCCAAATAGGATAACACTCTCATGATGAAGCCAGTGAGCCATCAAAACTATTTTTACATTTAGTTTAATTGCTTGACTAGCCTCAGCGCTTCAATAACAAATGAAAACAACCGAGTTTCAGCCATGGCCTTGCACGCCTAACAAGAGCCACCACACCATAATGCAATGTAAAACAGAAAAAGAGTCCAGAGTTTCATCTGAAGTATTTTAACCTAGGATATAACTACTAACAAGGGTTATTAGTAGATAAAAGTCAGTTATGGGCATAGGAAAAGTGTTAAGTGGCAGGCCATCAAAACAGGCCATTCTGGTTTCTGTATTATCCGTGTAAAGTTACACAATGTTTGGCACTGGTTTCCAATCAAGCTACTGTTAGTCAGGCCCTCATGTACCTGACTCTTGCACTTAGTTTACTCCTTTTATCCTCTTATAGAAGGAACACAAGATGAAAAGGAATTTCCTTTGGGGAAATAAATAAAAAAAAAAAAAGAAAAAATGCATTCTCTTTACAAGCAAAACTTCAAAACTCATCCACAGTCACAAGTGAGGGCAATGTAGCCATTCTTAATTTTGTTTTGGCATCATGTTTTCTATTTTTATTCTTTGTTACTTAACTGAAACCTAGACAGTGCTGTAAGGAGAAATATCTTTTGCAATTGGTTTGAAAGGTACTGTAAATATAGACTTAACATGAGAACAAGATAAAATCAGCTACCAAACCAGAAGATTATCTAGAAATCTAGAAGTCTAGAAGTGTTGCTTGATGCATATTCAATAGGAGAACTTAAAAGAGGATAGGAATACAATGATATCAAAATGGTCTCAACAAGCCCTGGAAACTTTACATTCAGATGGGTGTCAGAAAAATAAACCAACTGCTTATTTTTTTTGTTCCTTTGCTAATTTGAGTAATAGAATGGATTTTCTCTCAGGAGCACTCCATACACAACTGCAGACACTAACAGTGGCACAAAGGAGGGAAAATTTGAGTCTGAAGATAAGCTATCACTTCTCCCAATGTTTTGGGGTTTTGTTATTTTGTTTGTTTGTTTGGATCATTTTAGGAGAAAATGGAAATTTATCCTGTTTTCTGATCAAACCCAACCTTATTTAATTGAAATAGAAACAGAATTTTCATGAAAAATTAGGTTAAGTGGCAAGAATTCAGTCAAATGAAAATTCCTGTTTTCTAACATTGTACTGAGCATGCAACTACCCCAGGACTATACCTATTACTATAATGTTCAAAATTACTATAATGTTACTATAATTACTATACCTATTACTATAATGTTCAAAGGGGAAGAGAACTAGAGGGCAGAAAACAATTGAAAAATTGAGGGAAAATTTGTTATTCTTCAATTACAAGAGAGTTATCCTGACAGAATAATGTACTGAAAAACTCATGGACATCAGTCAGGGATAATTTTATGAAGCTTAGCTCATAAATTGCAAGTACCTTGATGATTGCAGCCTAAAACTGTCTCTGGACTGAAGACTGCTTAAAGTATCCCACAATGACACTGTGCAATGCAAAAAAGCCACTAAAGTTTTCTGGATTTTCTTTTAAACACCCAAAAGTCAGATTTATTCCTACTACAAAACGAAATATGAAACCATCGGACTTAGAAATAAACAGATATTTTAAATTGACATATATTCTCACAGCATTACAAGTTAAATTAATAAATAAATAAATTTTCACTCCATAAGTACCCTCATTTTATCTAGCGTCTATAAAGACAGGCTCTATTTATTTGCATGGATACTCAGCACTAGTTGGAAGTCATCATTTAATTACCACTACAAATCTTCAGCAAAATAAACAGTGAGGTGGTAGTCACAAACAACTCATAACTCACCCTGTTTTCACCTACATTGGAAACTACATTCTTCTGAATTTAAACCTTGCCTCTCTTGGGTTTCACTTTTTGAGCTGTAACGATATTTGCTTTTCTAATAGCTACATGATTGCATTAGAAAGACATGCCTTATTTCTTCTAATCTGTATTTAATCATGCTAAAGTAATGGCAGGGACCTGACAGGGAAAGGAGATTAAGATTTAAGGCTAATAATTAGATATAGCTTTTATTTCAAGTTTTATGCTGATAAAGGGAAGTGTCTGAAGAAATACACATTACTTTTTGCTTGGCATATGAATCTGGCAGCAGTGGCAGTGGGACAGCATAGCTTTTATTGCATTTAAGAGAGGTAATTGCCACCTTGCTTCTTTTGATATTTTAAAATTTTTATTAGAACATAGTCTCATTTCTGCATGAAAGAATAAAAGATAAAACAACAAAAGTTGTTCAAAATTTCTCAGTATAAACTGTTTCCTCCAGAACCATTGCAGCCTGTTATGTAAATACATGCCAAGTCTCTATAAACATAGAGATGTAAAGACATAGCATTTATTTACTTATAAGAACTTTGGGTCATAGGTTTGAAAAAGTCCCTGTGATGATCTACACATTGTACAATACATATGTGCTATCAAAAGCTAAGGGGAAGTTTAAAGACACTCTCTCAGCCTCTTATACATCTCCAAAATATATCATAAAGCTCATAGGACAGGAAAAATCCTCCCCATCTTCTAGCAGTTCCTCCAACATGTAGGAGCCTCTTTATTGATCGGCTTTTGGTTCCTACTTCTGTTAACTTCACTCTCCTTTTTCTGGAGCAGCCCTCCCCTACCTGTCATAGGGTAACATTTTTGTGGTTTGCAACATCAGCTAGGGAGGTATGATCACTTTCAATAAAAATCTGACAATCAAAGATTTTTTCCTAAAATAAAAATAATTTATGCAATAAGAAATTGCCTATAAAAATACATGGTTATAGAAATCTTTAAAAAAGTAAATATTTCACATATGGACAGTATTATTGGACATCAAGGTCTGCTTACAGTTTCAGCCTGTGAGTAGTTGACCTAGTAAACCGTCATGATCTAAAGCCTGAATTTTTTCAGTCACCCTCAGCTGTTGCAGGATCAGGCACCATAAGCATAATGTGCAGTGTGTGTTGAGAGTCCTCGCTGAGTTGTTCTGTCATACAGATCTCTATGACTATGCTCAGTTCTGGAATGTCAAACATATACTTTGTGGCTCAGAAAAAAAAAAAAAAATAGAACAAAGAATAAGGTGAGTCTTTTTGGTTCTGCCTAGGGATAATCTATTTTTTTCCCTTTTTTCCCCTTGACCATGCAGAGGCTTTCCTTTATATTCTGCATTTCAGCCAGCCAGGCAGGCTGCTTACAATCTTCCACAAAACTGAGTCTCAATTTAAAAGTTTCATTTTGATGGATGAAAGGATTTAATCTGCCTGACGTTCAAGATTGCTGTCTATTCAAAATGAGTGGTAAGTCACTGTGGTAATCATTATAGCTTTCCTCATGCAGGCAGATACCCATGAGAATGAAATCAGAGGCATTTGAGACATAAACATCTTGAACTGTCTTTTTAAAAAGTTGCTCATTTTTGAGGTGGGAGGGAGGAAGGGGCATTAGTCATAGTGTTGCTGTCTTTAATGCTATACAAGGTATTGTTAAAAAATTATTTGGAAGTTTTTTTATTCTCTCTTTGAGGCTTACGCCATATGCCTGGGGAAGAAAGAAATATATTTCCCCTTTTGTCAGCAGATTTCTTGATGGGCTGTGAGGAAACAAAACAAAACAGAAATAGTAAAGCATAAACTCGTTATTTAGCTAACAAAGAAAGGCATCTAATGGGGCAGTATAGCTCATTCATTATTTTTATTTGCCTTGGAGATGCAGAGACTTTTTTCTATATGTATTTTCATAGAAATAACTCCACTTGCCTTTCAGAACACTAGCTGCTAATGTGTTTCCACCCCCTTCAGCCTTGAGATAAAATACCCTATAGAACAGCTAACATTTGTGTCAGCAAGACAAAGGGTGCACAATTTCCCGATCGGCAGCATTTGACTCAGTGTGAAGCTGAAAGTGAAAGAATTCACTAGCCCTAGTGGACAAACAGAGATATTTCTTAGGACACATAATTTACTTGTCTGTGACATTTCACTAGACTTTGTTCTTGAATAAGGGCTTTCCTGCTGAAAGCATACTCCATTTTTATTTCTTTTGCCCGAGAGAACCTATGACTGTTTAACTACTTTCATTTACAATGGTAGTGCTGTCATTGCATTGCCCTGTGAACCTCTATGTTTCATCATAAGAGCCATTTATACTTAAGCTCTCATATTACATCGCTCCAGGCTCTTTACTTTCAAGTTTGTTTGCTCAGTTCTGAGAGGTTTTTTGAAATCTCGACACCATTTAAATAAAATAATTGTACATATATGAGAATCTTCAGTAAACTGAACTATATTAGCTAACACAGTATGTCATAGAATCCCTATATCATATGATCCTCACCTACGCTTACAAGTGAGTTGTCATGTGAACACTGTAATTTATATTAAAAAAAACATACCTCAACAAGCAAGCAAAATATCAATTCAACCAACAGATGCTGTAGTGGTTTTCTCAGATTTCAAACAGAAAGATGCACATACCCTTTGTAGAGCTCATCTACAATAAATCCAGTGTTTCTAGATGTGTTGCACATGTGCAGTACTGAAGGTCTGGAGGCATGCTATGGAAACAACCAAAAATCTCATGGGGATATTAAGATGAACTGCACAGGAACTATCATAAATCTGGAGATCCCTAATCACCACACAAAGTCCTCACATATGCATTTTTCTGTCAGAAAGGAATTTGAGGAATATAGACAAATTGGAGAAACAAAATACCTATTAATTAAATAGGCTTGTAATTAGCATTGCCTTACATTGAATTCAAATATAGATATACTCAAGTTGTGTAAGAGGTAATAACATGTGAGTTTGGGTATAACGATTTTACCTAAGAATGTGAGCAATGTGATAGCTAAAGACGCGAAAAAGAAGTAGTTGCATGTCAGAAACATCAAAGTTAAAAAAAAAAAAAAAGTCAGAAAGAGGACAAATTAAGCATAAGAGGCTATAAATATGTAGAACTTACTCCCAAACACACCTGAAGAATCATAGAATCACTAGGTTGGAAAAGACTTCTTGGACCATTGAGTCCAACCATTCCTATCTACCAATAAACCATATCCCTGAGCACCTCGTCTACCTGTCTTTTGAATACCTCCAGAGGTGGTGACTCAACCACCTCCTTGGGCAGCTTGTTCCAGTGCCCAATGACCCTTGTTGTGTAAAATGTGAAGAATGACTAGTAAAGCCAAAACTAAGACAAGCAGTACAGGGAGGAAAGGAAACACCGCCTTTTTGGAAGGAAAATAATAAAATAAAAACCACGAGGCAAAAGTAAGGAAAATCAGAGAAAAAGTGAGAGAAAATCCCTTTGGTTTCAACTTAATTTAGCCAACTTTTACAAAAATAAATAAAAAAAGAAAGAAAATTTGAAAGGCTTTTCATGTTATCATGAAAAGTGCTCAATGTAAAAATTTTAACATGCACCAAAATATATTTGCAGATTCAGCTTGAGCTAACTGTTCTGCTCAGTGATGGTGAAACATTTTGAAATATCTTTTAAATTTGATTAATCCCTTTTTTTTTTGAAGAATTCCTCATCACATTAATTTGGCTTCACATGAATTCTCTGGCATATGAAAGGTTTCTGAAAAGCAAGTCCTGCTTGATTGACCTGATCTCCTTCTATGACAAGGTGACTCTCTTAGTGCATGAGGGAAGGCTTGTGATGTTGTCTAACTGCCTTTGACACCATTTCCCACAGCATTTTTCTTGAGGAACTGGCTGCTCATGGCTTGGAGGGGTGTACTCTTTGGTGGGTAAAAAAACTGACAGGATAGCTGAGCCCAAAGAATGGTGGTGAATGGAGTTAAATCCAACTAGAAGACGGTCACAAGTGGTGTCCCCCAGTGATCAGTGTTGGGGACATTTCTGTTTAATATCTTTATGAATAATCTGGATGAGGGGATCGACAACTTCCTCAGCACATTTGCAGATGGTGCCAAGTTGGGCAGGAGTGTCAATCTGCTTGAGGGTAGGAAGGTTCTACAGAGGGATATGGACAGGCAGAATCAATAAGCCCAGGTAAACTGTATGGAGTTCAACAGGGATAAGTGTTGGGTCCTGCAAATGGGCCTCCGCAACAGCATGCAGTGCTATAGGCCTGGGAAAGTGTGTGGAAAGCTGGCCAGCAGAAAAGGACCTGATGGAGCTGGTTGATAGCTGGCTGAATATGAACCAGCAGCATGCCCAAGAAGGCCAATAGCATCCAAGCTTGTATTATGTAGTCAGCAGGAATAGGGAAGTGATTGTCCCCCTGTGCTCAGCACTGGTGAGGCTGCACCTCAAATACTGTATTTAGTTTTGTGCCTTTCCCTAAAAGAAAGACATTCAGATGCTGGAACGTGTCCAGAGAAGGGCAACGAAGCTGTGAAGAGTCCAGAGAACAAGTCTTATGAGGAGGGGCTGAGGGAACTGGGATTGTTTAGTCTGCAGAAAAGGAGGCTGAGGGGAGACATTATCGCTTTCTACAGATACCTGAAAAGATGTTGTAGTGAGTTTGGTGTCTGTCTCTGCTCCCAAGTAACAAGCAATGGAACAAGAAGAAATTACCTCAAGTTTCATCAGGGGATATTTATATTGGATATTATGAAAAATTGCTTTACCAAAAGAGTGGTGAAGCATTGGAGCAGGCTACCCAGGGAAGTGGTGGAGTCTCCATCCCTGGAAATATGTAGATGTTGTGCTTAGGGGCATGGTTTAGTGGTGGACTTGGCAGTGTTAGGTTATTGGTTGGGCTTGATGATCTCATAGGTCTTTTCCAAACTAAATGATTCTGTGATTCTATAACAGATAGAATCAGCCTGTACTATTCAAAATTTACTTTACTTTATAAATTAGAAACACCTCTATGCTGAAATAGCAAATGCAGGGATTTCCTGAGAGTCTTATAATATCCAAAAGGTAATGTAAGATGACCCATTTAGAGATGTTCCTGTCATTACTGTTTGTTATATTCTCTGCATGGGTAGACAGACTGCTCCAGTCACTGCCGAATCCCATGGGTGCAATTCTATTTCATGACAGACTATATTTAAACACTTTGCTTAGTGATGTGGCCTTACTTTAACATAAATTTGATGTTTGCTATACCAAACTAGACACAGGGTCTGCCTCTGGGGAAAACATAAAATTGTCATCTAAATCCATTGAACAGAAAACCAAGGAAATATAAACTCAGAGTGTGCCAAAATATTTTGTCCCCTGAAGGCAGTGAATGATTTATGCAAACCAATTTACTCTTTGTATTGTAGGCACTAAGCAAAGCCTGGGCTCACTAATGACTTATCAGGAGATTGTGAGAGGAAGCTAAATGGGGAATCCTTTTAGCGCTGTTAGTGGTAAATTAGGTCTATCAGGATCACAGTAAGAATACATAGAGCAGTAAGTATTAGGTTAATCACCTTTGTAGACTTGAAAGGTTGCAATTTATCTGGAAACAAAATAAGGAAAGCTTTTGAGTCTCAAACATTATTGTATTTCCAGGCAGCTATCACATATTTAAAGTATAGAATGCCTTTTCCTTCTTCTGGAAAAAAGAAGAGTCAAAAAGAAGACTAATATCATAGCTTGTATTATCAGGTCATTTGATAATTATTTTGTTGAATGTAAGGAACAACATTGAAGGGGAAGCCCCATCTGCGATCTTTCTTCAGTTTAATTTTGATTACATTATTGAAAGTAAATTCTTCCTAACACTTGGAAATGTTTCCAACATCCTATTCTTCAAACTGAAGACTTACATGTAGAGTGATTAAAAAGTCACTTTTCATTGTGCTTTCTGATTGTAATATTTTTTGAAAATAAAATCATAAGTAATCTCCTGGACTTAAAAATCCAAAATGTTAAGGACCAATTTTCCCACATTAACCTTCCCATTAAGTCCACAATTTGCATATGACAAAGACCCACAAACCCGAGAACAGATTTAGAAATATTCACTGGATGGTAATTTTTTTTTTTCTGGCTTATAAATTCAGTCAGTGGTCTTGCCTTTATTTTATTTGAGCTTATTATGCATCTCTTACAGCACTAGCATAACTAAATAATCCTATAGGAGGAGTTCTAGTAACTGCCAATGTAAATAAATAGTAACCAATCCTTAGCTTTGAAACTTTGTAATATATTTTTCTTGCTCCTGAGACCTTTAGTTATATTGCACAGCTGAGTCAGACCTGGCAGCCATCTTTTTGTTGAGCAGGGAATATCTCAATCTGTCATGCCAAAGCCAGATGGCTATTTTTTCAAACTGCTTTCCAGCTTGAGAAGAGAAAAGTCAGGACTCTATGCCAATGATTCAGCACTTCAAGTCCATGGATTGTGGTCAAAGTTGTGCAAATGTGCTAACATGGGCCTGGGGAACAGGATATATTTCCTATAGCTTATTTGTTGCCTATAATTTAGGATACTCAGAGAACATAATGGCTAGAGGATCATTAGGATAAAAAAAATCATAATAATCTAACAAGCAACAGATGACTGCCTGAAAATATATGAACGCGTGTTTGTGTACCGTGCGGGAAATAATCTTGTTTACAATCACACCATCATAAATTTAATATGTGTCAATGTAATGATGTATAAAATGATACTTTAAAATTTTATCTTGCTTTCAGTGGTTGCCACCACATCAATTGCTAAAAATTATGTGCATGCTTCAAGGTATTTTTCAAAAAACATCTGTGCATGTGTGATATCACCAGTGACTTTGCTGCTATTTCCAGTCACCTTTGCATAAAGTCTATATTTTCTCCATCCCTCCAGAATCAAGAGTGAATTT
The DNA here is from genome assembly GCF_017976375.1 of Cuculus canorus. Lineage (NCBI taxonomy): Eukaryota > Metazoa > Chordata > Aves > Cuculiformes > Cuculidae > Cuculus > Cuculus canorus. The sequence goes on along the minus strand of NC_071401.1, from coordinate 102,617,309 downwards.
TGCTGAGGCACTTAATTGTCAGAAGTGAACACAAAATATATATGGCAAGCTGCAGAAAAGGCTCAGATCTGTGGAGTTTTCTGGGAATTTATTTTAAGCAGAGACCCAAATGGAATTTTAAAAAGCTGTTTAGCATGTCCAGTCCTTCATTTAACCTACATATATTAGCACAATTATTGCTATCATTAAAAATAAAAAAGAGACAATGAAATATTGTTGGTGGTCACTCTGACCCCTGGAGATCAGAGATTAAAAAGCTTTTAGAAGTTCTATTAAGAGGTAAAAAAAAGAATGTATAAACACTTGCAAGAAACAAGTTATCACTGAGCTGCCACACCATGCTAACATCTTTGCAATGCAATTTCAGTTTATGTCGCTTCCTATTCTACATACTTTTTTTATTGTTTACTTTTCTAAAATGTGATAATTTATCAGATGTGATTTCAAGTGCAACTTTTCAGACATTGTGAAGAAAATATCATACTGAACTACATTACATGCAGCACCACATCCTACACACTGTGACAGAATCATAGTTGCAGCTACTGTGTATCTGACATGCAGGAGCATTATCAGCCTTCATACTTTTGGCATAACCCAGGAGACTGGAGTAATGTGAGCTTTCAATTAAAAAAGGCACTTCGTAATGTGAACTCAGCTGAGAAGGATTAAAAATTTACAAACCACAAGTGATGGAAAAAAACATTGCCCCTGTCATTCCAAATAACTGATATAAAGTGTAAAGATATTGTAATAAATTTTTTTTTTCTTCTTTCATGATGAACTCATTATTTTCTGACCTGTTATACCACATCACAAGCTATACCACACCAGGCTCAGTTCTGTACTCTGTGCTAGTGGAGAAATCTTGTTAGTCACCTCAAGAGATGTTCTTTGGGTGGGAAGACATCTTTTGGCAGCTCAAAACTGATCAAAGAGCAGACAGTGCAGTTGTCCAGGTTAATCAATAAAACCTTTTCCTTAGCAGCAAGAAAGATGCTGTAAAGACACTAAGTCTTCAATTATTCCCCATTTGCACTTATTTACTGTTATAACACTGATCACAACCCAAACCAAAGAGAAATTTTAATGAGGCTGGAGCTTTATCCCCATTAATTAACTCCCGTAAGAGAACTGAATCTGCAGAGATTGAATTGCACTCTCCCAAGTGGAAGCCTTACCCCAAACAGTTTTTCTTTTAAGAATGACAGACATTTGTGCTCTCAGAGAAATACAGTAGTCCTTCTCATAAATGAACTCAAACTTGTTTTGATTTTTGTCGTTATTGCAATACAAGGCTGTGTGGTACAGAAAGGAGAAAAGCTGAAGACACTAGATTTGGGTAAAAGACTCATGTTCAGAGAAGGAAATAGTTTTGACCATCAGATTTCTGGTATTGTGGAGAGATATTATGATTTCTTAATCAGGATAGCTTTATCCTTCACAGGATACTCAGTTAATATACAGTCCTCTGAGAGCAACACTTTTACAACCACGGCTATGTCTATTAGTGCAATGTAATGTAAGAAGGCATTGTTCTGAGCATGGCAGTAGATAACCTTTAGGTTTTTATTCATCTATGCAAGAAGTGAAGTGTGCTACAGAGCCCATCCTATTACTAAAATCAAGACAGCTATTCATGTAAAAAGTCCTACAAAACTGAAGCACATGATAATTCTATAACAAGATATTTAAGAAAATAAAGTTGAAGCACATTGTAGATTATTTTCTATTTGGTGATATACTTTAGCACACTTTATTCTCCTTGATCCCACTAAAAGTGAACTGTATTGCAAATATCTCTTAGTATCTTGACAAATAAGTTTTTCCACATATTATTCGTTAAAACAAGGTAAATAATATCGACCAACAAACAAAAGCTAATCAAATCTCCAAAAATTTTATCTCCCAACCTACATAAACCAGTATAGGTAAAAAAAATGTATATAATAAGTTTATCGGATTCAGTCTGCTCAGATTTCATATTTTTCTTGGCTCTGTGACTTTATATACATAATATCCATGGATCCTTTGAAACTAAAAATCTTCTATATTGTTGCTTGTAGTTGTGACACTTTCCTAAAACATTTGCATAGATCCATTAAAATTTGTATCTATTTCCATTCAAGCACCAATTTAGAAAATGAAATTAAAGGAACAATCTGAAGTATGAAAGACAGTAAAAGTATGAAGGGAAATAAATGGAAAATTTTTCAGGATTTGGATTTTTTAGAAATTAGGAAAATTCTTATTCTTCTATTGCAGATTACAAAGGTCTACCTCTGATTAGCTACAGTGTGATAACAGGAAGCACAGAATTTGTTTCGACTAATTCATTCATCTAGTATGATGAACATTATAAATTCTGAAAATATCCAACTAAACTTAGCCAATTGTTCACATTTTTTTAAGAAGACAAGTCTAATTTATAGGATAATTGAAGTTTAGAACAACGAGATGCAACTTTGGTATTACTCATTTTGTACCTTTGTAAAACATGGTAGACCTTATTGGCCACAGAGTCCAATCGCAACAATGATTATTCTAGTCTACCAAAACTTACTCAAGATTTTCCTTTCTTGCATCACTGATGTGTAAATTTATTCCCACAGAATGATTTTGCACTTGTCAGTGCAGCGCCAAGTTTGTCCTGCACATCATTATTATCAAGTTATCTCGCTCAAAGCTCACAACAAAACAAAAGCAATTTCCTTTACCAAGATAAAAATATTGGCATGTACCTTACCATCTTCTATGTACTTCTATTATCTACTAGAATAGTTTAAGAAGGAGGCTTCTATTATCGTGTTCCTCTGATACGCTGAAGAAGGCAGCTGAATTGGTAAATATTCAGCTTAAAATATTAAACTTAGCCAAAGCAGTCTACTGTGCACAGTGCCAGAGTGACACCTTGGTGGCCTGAATTATACTCAGAGTTTTGTCAGTGATATACCTAATTTTGCTACTTTTTTCAGTTGCCAACTCACCCGCAATGCCACTATGAATCTGATTTGCAGATATAAAGCTCACGATTCAAATTCCAGCTTTGCTGTTTTAGAGATTCTTATTAAAGTTGCAAAAAGAGTTTGAAAGAGATTTATAAAATAATCAAAAGCAGATAATAAAATATCTCCAAATATATCCAAAATATTTCATAATTTGTCAATGAAAATTTTATTTTGATGCTATATTTTAAATATTTAAATTTACAAATGCTGACATTTTAATCTCTTCAAATCATGCCACTATCTTGTTCTATTTGAAGAGTGTTTTTTTCATTGTGGTGTTCTAACTTTAGTCTAGGCTAAAAGACATCTTGTTCAGTAATCAAAAAAGTGCTGCCTGAAATCAGGGTTCCTCTTCCTTATAAAAACAATGTGTAAACAGCCTTTTCAGTCTAGCACGACCTAAAAATGTGTTTATCTGTAGCTGACTGGAAGTTAGATGAATTAAAATAGATAAAAAGCTAATTTGATTCTACTTTAAACAGATGATTTTTCAGTGTCCTGGCAATGTTTATATAATCATTGAAATGTTTGTAAGCAATCACTCAGTTCATGTTCACTAAGTTTTTTTTTAACTAACGGTCTCTAAAATTAGTCCTTAATAATATTAAAAATAAAAAATAACCACAATTATGCCATAGATGTGACTGAATTCTACTCAAAGCTATTTAGCAATAATTAGGGCACTAAGACAGCTGTTAATATTGGAAAAGGATAGCTGCATTTATTATTAATCCAATAAAACTTGACTGATAGAAATGAGGTCTTGGTCTCAAATGTGTTTGGGAAAAAGAACCTCAGTCTAACATAGAAGCTAACACTATAGTAACTAACTTACTATAAGCTATAACTTACTATAAGGGGAGGTTTAGAGTAGTACTTCACCAAAAGAGTTATCACATATTGGAACAGGCTGCTCGGGGAAGTCGTTGAGTCTGTTGAGGAAGTCCCTGGAGGTATTTGAAAGAGGTGTAGATGTGGTGCTTAGGGATGTGGTTTAGTTGTGAACTTGGCAGTATTAGGTTAAGGGCTGGACTTGGATGATCTTAAAAGGTCTTTTCCAACCTAAAGAATTCTGTCAATCTGTGAAAATACATGTGCTTTTGAGACCTGCACTTTCCACGTTCATACAGAGTTACATAGTGCATGGATATTCATGCAAACAAAATAAAATGGTCTTGAACATGCCGAAAGTTATCTTGTGGCTACAATTTCAGCAATTATTCAGAAGACGTGTTTTGTCATGACTATAGTCAAAGTATAGGAACTGCTAAGGAATACAGTTGGTCAAAACAACAGTGAAAAAGACAAAGACCGGTATTGGTGAAGGTTATTGTTACATTGATTGTTGCATTTTGAGCAGATTTTTAACACCTAAAGAGCTTTGCCACTTCAAAATTCTGATGAAATACAGGATATAAACACTGAGTCTTGTTTGTATCGAAGCATCTGGTAATAGAAAGAGATTTTATATATTTACTGATGAAATATCTCACTTTATTCCATCAGTCTTGAACTGCTGGCAGATTGATAGATTTAAATGACTTTATTCTGGAGATGTAGGGGTCTTTTCCTATCTCTTTTTATTCTAAGCAAAAGAGTTCTAACCTGATTTAAACAGCTTCATCCTTCTTATTTCTTTTGAAGAGAATCAAATATACTGCTTTCCACTGACATTGAAAAGCAGGTAAGGAGAAGGACAGTCTATTCTACCTTCATAAAAAAAGGAGCACTTCAGTTACAATACTATTTAAAGTAAAGTCCCTTTACCGTGTTAGGGTAGACTCAAATCGAAATAAAGTCACAAAGGGAGCAAAGATTGAACATAGCAGTAGTTTAATATCTGCTATGTCCTCTGCTGGGTGAATGTATGCTGCCCTGGCAAGAGAATGGAATTTTATGACCTAGTAATGGGCCTTTTCCATTTCTAATTACTACTTCACAGGGGCACAGTGAAGATTATTTATTTAATGTTTGCACAGCTCTCTGACCATGTTAAGTACTGTTAAAGTGCTAAGCATTACTATTATCATCCAATTTTATAATCCAAATCTGAGTAGCACTAAAGTAAGTTCCAGTTCCAATTATGTTAATGAAACTGCAAAGGGACTGTACATCCAGAAGTTCCTACAATATCCACTGCTATTGCATTACCTTTGAGAATCCTAATTATAGTGACTTTCCCTGATATCCATTAAAGGTGTATTTACTTGGGCCTAACTGTGAACTTCAGCTATGAACCTGTAAGGAGGCAGTGCTGATCTGTAAAACCATGAAAGACAGATGGTGAATACTGGGTCACTAGGCATGTATTTATACTGGGGTCCACAGTACCAAGGCATATCTTCAAAAAGAACACAAAGTCCAGCTTAATTTGTCTCCTCCAAGACTCAGGAGAGCCTTGGGACAGAGTTCAGGTGGTGGGAATGACTTGCCTCTATTTTTGGATTTAAACAGTATTTAGGGGTTAGGAAGTTTTTCCACCTGCCTTTCACTGTTAGCTACGGAAGTTCAGCAGAAAAAAAATGGAGGGGGAAGTTAAATCTCTTCTCTGCAGTACAGGGCTCCAATATTGCCTTGATGGCAAAAATCTGCAAGCAGAGAGAAGTACTGTTTCTAACCATTTCTGGGTTCCAGCTGTACTCTAGGATCACCTGTAGCACTAAAAACTCCTGCACACCTGACAGCTTCTGTGCCAATTAGTAGGAAGGACTAAGGCGCTCCCGCAGATACTAATTGTGAAACTAGACACACACACAGAGACACCAGTCTGAGTGTGAGTTTAACAGCAGCAGTGCTTAAGATCAGAGCTTGGGCTCACGTGAGCTATCTGGAATAGGACTAAAGAAATGCACAGTCACTCCCCAAAACAGCAAATCTCACTAAACTAAGAATGGAGATATGAATATATCATACTTATATGATATATCATATGTATATGAGATAGATAAGCCCAAAGTGAAAACCAAACCAAACCAAAATTAAAAAAAACACAAAACCCCACCCTACAATATCAGTAGATGTTTTTCTTTTAAACATGTGAGCAAAAGCTCTAGGAGAAAGGAGCTTCCCCCTCTCTAATGTATTCACACAGCATGGAAACTTCAGCTCTTCCAAAGTGCCATTTTACTAGCTTAGCTTGTATTAATAAAACAATCAACTGCCTGATTGAAGATCAGGATAGGGCATCTCTCCGCATTAGTTTGGAAGAGACCATTGGGGTTTTATTGTTTATTCCCCTCCACTGAAACATTAAAAAGAACTGGCAGTTTTATAGATTTCAACATCAGCATCATTGGTGGCCTAGTTCCTAGGATTACAGTCTCTATCCAATAGCTTCCTGGTTCAGCAAGCATATGGCATATTGGGCACTAGTCTTGATTTCTCCTGATGTTTTCCTTTGGTGTATGTAGTTATAGATTATATCCTTGACTAAGGAGTTTACACATATTAAGAGAGTCCTGGGAAGATAAATGCAATATGTATTCTAGGAATGTTTCAGAGAGAAGAGTATGCAACATAATTGTGGACAGCGTAGTAATTTAGGCAAGGGTTTTCAGTCCTGTGTATGCAGTATCACTGTTAATAAACACACAAATGAGCTACTGAGCTGTGTATTCCCTCTAGCTGCTCCTTTCTGCATATCTTGAACAGTCTCTTTCCATTTGCAGGCATTGCTTTTCACAACTCTTTAAACCCTCTCTCATAATACTTTTAAAAAGAAAAGGGGATGGGGCGAATGGTGTGTTCAAACCATTACTTTATTGCTCAACTTGTATGTTGCACAGTTTTCTTCACACACAAGGAGTGTCCTGGTCTATGGAGATTTTGAGCATGGATTCAAAGTCAATAACAAACTCAAATGCAACAATACCACCTACAGTCTTTTGCACTTTTTTTCTTCCCAGACACCAGAGAAGGAAGCTGTGACTGGAGTTATGATCAGTTATAACAGCCTCAAAGCAAAGAAACAGTCAGTGATTATGATACACATCCCTCAGTTAACCATGCAAAATTGTATGCAACATTTTAAGGCTTTTGGTATATCTCTACCATAAAAGCAGATGTTGTTTCTTTTATTCTTAGCAATGTTTTTATCTGACTTTAAAGCTTTGTCCATATCTGAAGCATCTAAGATTGCTTAGTTCTGAATTTATCTGCATTTTTAATACATTAAATCTCACCTTATTAAAGTCATACAAGTCAAAACTGCTTCCCATATGCATTGTCCTACTATGAGAGGAAATGACCTCACGTTGTTCCAGGAGAGGTTTACGCTTGATATTAGGAAATGTTATTTCACTGAAAGGGTTGTCAAGCATTGGAACAGGCTGCCCAAGGAAGTGATTGAGTAACCATCCCTGGAGGTACTTAATAGATGCTTAGATGTGGCACTTAGGGACATGGTTCAGTGGTGGACTTGGCAGTGCTAGGTTTATGGTTGGGCTCAATGATCTTGAAGGCCATTTTCAGCCTAAATGATTCTGTGATGTACAAAAATAAATAAAGGGAATATTTTTTAATCATAAAAACATGGTTCTCCAAAACAAAATGTTCAAAAGTACAAAATACTACAACCTACTACATAACAACTTCAAAACCCAATGCCATACAATCGTTTGTCTAATAGACAAAACTGAATCAGAACAGAATCTTCAGGCATCTGCATACAGATGTGAAGATACATACATACTGAAAATATAATAATGTATAATGAGACAATTATCTTTACAAATTGTGTACCAATCATGAGGTTTATCAACAATGAGATAGCTTGTCAGTGAAATGAAATAGAGAGAAAGTCTTGGAACTGATCTAACTATTATATCTTTATAGATATGAGTGTGATTTTCTTTTATTTCTAGATACCTACAGGTAAGGCTGCTAATGACTTTGTTTATAAACAAATGGCAGTAAATTCCCCCAAAAAATCCACAAATCCAGCTGTTCTGTTTCTAGGATATGAAAATTCTTACACCCTGAAACCTGCGGCAGTGCCATCCAATACAAGAGAAATACATGTATTAGAAATAATACGGCTACTATTTCATTAAACTATGTGTGCCTGTTGAGAATGTAGAGCATTATTATAGAAAAGAAATCTTCCAGCACTATCATTCAATACCTTCCATAAATTCCTAGCAAGTATCCCATAACATGGATTGTCAGAGGTTTTCTTGTACAGTATGGATGTTTTTGAGCACATTGTAAAATATTGTGCAATCACAGTAAAAAATACTGGTCACATGTATTGGTCCTTGCTAAGATTTTGTTTGTATTTATTTTACAACAAAACTAGCTTCAGTTTTATTACCTAATCATCTTTTTCAAAATTCCTTTATTCTTAACTTGACAACAACTTCATCCTCATAATTCAATGCATGGAGGATGTGGGTTTGAAATTACTGGATGGTATCACTGTTTGTAGCCATCTCAAAAAAGAGTAAGCAGGTGCAGCTTCACCCCAAGCACCTCTCCTTCCCACTTTGTTATCACCACAGGTTATACTCAGTCCCTCTATTGCAAGAAGAGGATTCTGGTCAGCAGACTGCGGTTTCTCTCTGTTGCTCCTTTCTTCTCACTCTGTTTCTTCTGATACACTATGGTCTCCTCCAGAGACAGCAAAGGATCTCTACTTGGGTGACTGGACCACCTCCCCCGCCTCCTCCTCTTCTTGCCTCAAGGCTTGCAGGGCTGTTTCACATGCTTTTCCCTCACCCCTCACAGCCTGGGCAGTGTTCTGTCCTTTCTTATGCAGGCTTTCCCCAAGGCACTGCCATTATGGCTGCAGGGCTTAGTCATGGCTTGCAGTGGATATATCTTGGTTTCCATCACAATAAAGCCTGCAACACGGGTTTGCTTCTTATTACAAATGAGAAACTTGTCCCTCTCAGGACATGTTGCAAATATTTCTGCTGTGGGAAAAGCTTGATCACAGCCCCTAACTTATTAGGCACTGGAAAATTCTAAGTTCATTTTTTTTATTTTCTGCTCTGACACTTGATCTGTTCACCTCCAAATAACTCAGTCGCTTCCTGAGGCTCTCGAGGAACTGTAAGAGAATTCCTAGGGCAGGGAATCTCAGGAGGCTTCTCCTCCACCACAGACCTCTTAGATACTCCTGGTGTCTCCTTGACCTCTGACAGGACAAACCGGACAGTTCAATAAAATCGCTGTTACAAAGGATTATTGAACTCATGCTCTCTCTTGCCACTGAAGATCAATTTGTACAGGCGAAGCCTTCCTGCTGAGCCAGCTCAATAGTGGTTAGCCAAATGAGAGGCACCACAGGGAAGATTATGCAAGTTGGGGTTATATTTGTTTCACTAGAGAGGAATCTTATTTTCCTTCAAATATAACAAATCCAACCTCCAGCTGAGATGGCTGCAATTTCAATTCATTCTTGGTCTTGTGCAGCCAAAACCTCAAGATAAATATTCAGAAAATTGGAGAATTATACCAAACAGGCTTCTAAATCTTCTGGGCTGCCATGAAACTTATGCATAAAGGAACCTCTCCATACAGAGATTATGCATGTCTGTAAAGAGGAAACCAAGTTCAGGCCAAAGTTTCTGATCAATCTGCCCTTTCTTTGTCTAACTTCTCAATTTTCTTTTCCTGTCTCCTGACATAGCCTGATGTTAGAACTACATCTGATGGCAGGAAGCCAACAGTATTGGCAAGAAGAGTGCTCTGAGGCAATGCAAATCAACAGAAACACAGTATTGTCAAAAGGTAGATATTAGGAATAAACTGGAAGGTCCAGAGATGAAACAAAAAAAAGAGAATAGAACATTGTTAGTGCTGGAAAAAAATTATCATCTCCATGTTAGGTCCATCGAGGTTCATTAAACTCACAGAAATATTAATAGATCATCGTCTTTAGATGAAAGAGCTTCGGTTAAGTACTAACAATGTATGAAACGAAATATATTTATGTTTTAAAAAGATTTTAAAAGGAATCAGAAAATACTACAGAATTATCACTACCTTCTGAAACTTTTCCCTGTAGCAAACTCAAATTTTTTTTAAGGTATTTCTATGCTAAATGCTATGTGCATTCTTTGTAAGTTCCATAGTCCCAATTTTAAGGCGCAGATGGTGAAATTGACTAGAACAGTGGTTTACTACTCATGCTCTCTCTAGAGTTTTAAGTTCAAATTGCACCTATAAAAAGGGGTAATTAGTCTTTTCTGTTTTATTGCTGTTAGGGGAAAGAAAGCCATTTCAGTTAACTACCAACTAGACACTACTCCAGATTAAATATCCTAGATTCAGTATCTTATACTAGCTTTAAAACACCAGACTGAGAGGTCAAATAAAGTAGAAAATGTCACCTTCTCAAACATTATGGACTATTAATTATGTCTTTGCAGTGAACTTTCTCAGCGCAATTAGTCTACACACGTGTAGATCTCTCTTTATAAAAGACTATGGGCTGGAAAGAGGTTAATTCAATTTAAATTGTGTTAATAACAAGAGTGACTATGTTCAGACTGTTGAACAATTATCTGATAAGCAAAATATGTTTAATGAAGCAGTTAAAATTGACTAATTTCAAAACAAGCATGGGTATGCAACAAGTTAAATGTTTTTCTTTCCTAATGTAGACGTTGTTTTCCTATGCTGCCCTTCAATGATCTAGCTCTCTACATACAAGCCATTCCACACTAGATAATATTCTGTAAAATTTATAAGTTACAAATTTCTGTGCAGAAGGTGTCACAGAATGAGCTGCAATGATTTAACTGAAGGGATATGTATTTCAGTAAGAAGGGAAAATCTAGAAATTGAAAAAACTCTTACACTGGTCCTGCTAGTGTCCTCAACTGGACAGGGAGACAAAAATGCAATGATAAGCTCTTGAGGTGAGATAAGGACAGGAGATTACTTGCCAATTACTGTCATGGGCAAAACAGACTTGACTTGGGGAATTTAGTTTAATTTATTGCCTGTTAATTTTAATAGAGTAGAACAGAAAGAAATAAGAACAAAACTAAAAACACCTTCATCCACTCTTCCCTGGCTCAATTTCACTTCTAACTATTCTATTTCCTATGAAATTATGAAATACTGTGATCTGTCAGAGACACACTATGTATCTTTAAGTACTTCATTCATAAACACATATAAAGTGACATATAATTTTTATTTATGTTGTCAGACTGACCCTGGTGTAAGGCCATGAAGTACTTCCAAATTTCATAATTCCACATTTGGGATACAAATAAATGCTAAAAAGACTGCTCAGTTTCACAACAGTGTATCTACTGTCCTAATAGTATGCATTTGATCCTGCATGGACATAAGGTTATATTTCTATTATATTGATCAAACTCTGACAGAGTTTTTATGTTTTCAGAAGTATGATAGACAATGACCATTTAGCATGATTTAAGAGTCAAGATATTACGGTGATGATTATGTCTCTGCTAACAGTCCTTTGCATGAACACAGGTGAGAAACAGGACAACAAAGACTGGCAAAATTCACTAAATTATCGTTTTCAAAGACAACAGTGAGTGTGATATAAGGCTTATCATTCCCCCCACCCTTTCTGCTCCTTTTTCGCCAACATTTAAATCTTTGAAAAGCTTCTCCTACACTCTAGCCTTTTGTTTATAAATGATTTCTTATCAAGTTCTTATCTGCTCATCACTATTGTGATGCATACAAATGGCTTCCCTGACCAAAGTCAGTCAGAGGCCATAGTAACCTCTCAGTTTAAAGATTTTTTTGCATGTTCACTAATTACTATCTTTCAAGAAATTAGGCAGCTGATACACTGCTAGTTAATAGTAGTAGTAATAATGATAATAGTAACAACAATAATGATAATAATGATAATAATGACAATGATAATATAAGAAAATACTATTTATATAGTCAATAGAAATGCAACTTTGAAATACTTTGCACACCAATCTCTTCTAAATATTTGTTTTAGAGTGAACTACAGTGAAGAGTGACTTTAGAGGTAGTCCATATACATAGCTCAAGGTGGATATTTGGTCTGGTGAATTCCATCTTAGGCTTAATCTCATGTACTCATCTACTCTAGGTCTGATTTATTTCAGATTTTACTTAAATATTCTATTTGTTCTTCTGTCTTCAGTCATTTCATTTCTATAGATAGCGTAACAATCATAGACATTTTTCTAGTAAATCTGAACATACAAAAGGAATATTATTTGTGTGCTAGAATGCAAGGAATAGTATTTTCTTCAAAATGGAAAAATAAAAGGAAATGTGTAGTCTTGCTTCACAAAAAGTATTGCACTTACTTGTCTCCTTTCATTCCATTTCACATATCTCAGTAAGCAGGACTCTGGTTGACTAGTTTTCCTATTTATGGTGACCCTGACTTCTGGTTTAGCCCAGGCAGAAGCAGTCATCAGTCATTATTTGCATATGGGACTTGTACTGATGCCCAAGTTGGTCCAGATGTTCTGCCTGTTATTGTGGATGTGTCTGTTTTTCCTCATACACAAGAGTTACACTTTAGATGTTTACTTCTCCGTGGTTTAGCAGCCTCATACGTACATATTTCTCCCTTTTTAACTGTAAGTTTCAAAGAAATATGGCCTCACTACCATGGAAATATAGAAAGAAAAGACTTGTAAGAATTGTGAATCTTTGTAAATGATCTGTGATTTTTTAATTCCTAATTAAATAACGTGCTCCTAATCCTTCATTTTAATGTAATATTTTGTATAGTAGAGGGATGCTGATGTGTACAGTGAAATTTATAAGCACTCTTGGTTGAGGACTTTTCTAATCTGTGTGGAAAGAAATTCAAAGGCATATCACAGGGGTTCCTTTCCTTGCCTGTTTCAAACTCCTAAGCTGTAATTTCTCCGTCTGTCAGCTAATTACTTACTAGTGCAATGTCTAATTTTCATTATGACTTGTTACTTGAGAGAAGAGACCAACAAATTCCTGCACTGCCTTCCCTTTGCTTCATATATATGAAGATCATCCACTTTCTGCTTGTAGCTGGCATTTTTTTTTTAATTTTTTTTTTCTGTTCTTCTGTCTAAAGCCCCAAGACATGTGTGTAGTGTCCTGATCATGTCTTATTTTGATGGCTTCCCTTGTGGCAACGGATAAGCACATGTTTGTATAGCAAGTGGTTTCTTCCCACACAACCAGGGAGGCTGCAAGAGGGAAATTAATCTCACTTCTGGATACCCAGGTCTGTACTTTTGCTACCACGGCTCACAGGGGGAGATCCCTGCAGAAGGTACATTTGGTATTTCTCATAGTAATTGTGGTCTTGATAGTGCAAGTGATGAACTCTCTCTCCTGGTTGCCCTGTCTCTACGACATGGCAAAAGGAAAGTCCTCCTCTTGGGGAGCTGATTTCTACTGTCAGACTGTGTGCAGAACTCTTTGTCAGCCACCTAAAAAGAATTTCACCATTTCCCCCTCCTGAAATGCTTCTACTCCAGCTGAACAAGCCAAATTTCTTTCTGTTGTTTGATTTCTCTCTTCTGCACTGACAGTTGACTTGTTTCTCTGCTGTTGCTCCAGTGCTTAATGACATTCTATTTGATATAAGTTTTGAATTCCTTTGATGCAGCTGGGCACTCATTATCACTCACTAAACACTTCTAGAAGTTTCTGTGCTATAAATAAGCATTTAGGGCAGCTGTGACAGCTGGCAGTGCGTCTGCAGTTTTTCGTTGTGGTGTTCACAGCATGAAATGAATTCTGTCTTGACCTTGTTAAAATTTATTTTTCTGCTGCGTGTCTCTAAGCAGTTGTTTAGTTTTCCTTGTTTCCTGTTGGATTTTAGGAAAGTTTCATGCTCTGTGCCATAATGAAAACATTTTACCCTTGTAAAGACAGATTTACTTGTTACTCACAACATTGAGAAGTGGTATTTATGTCATTTTCAAGAAGCTTGTTAATAAATCTAATATGACAGTGCTCCTGTCACTGCTGACTCCAACTGATAGACTACTGCTTTTTGAAGTTAGTTTGATCTCTCACATTTCCTTTCTTTGTCAAGTGACACTTGCCCAAATCTCAGACGTTAATTTAGAACTCATGTCACAGATGATGTTCTAGAAGTATACTCTTTGTAATTTGTATTTGAAGTTTAAACTACTCGCTAATATTTTATATTTTGCAAATACTCACATTTCAGTAAAATTATCCCGAATCACAAAAATCTTGCTCAAAAGGTCATGCTAAAACCCAGTAAAGTAGGATGCAAATTACACAAGTAAGATGCATCACACTATGGCTATCTTTATAACATTTACAAAACACATATGCTACACATGCCTATTAAAAACAAACGGAAAAGAAACGTAGTTGTCGACACAACAAAGCAAAGGGTTTCTGTAAAATCCATTGCAGAAACATCCTCATGTATCTCTTGTACATTGCTGCTGCAGTGTCAGTGACAAATATTCAGAAAGCAGATGGCTAGCCTTCTGAATGACATTATTCATGTTTCCATATCAAAATTCTAAAGACCATAATTCTGCAGCTGGCCTAAATTCTTCTTTTTTAAGGACAAAGTACTGTCAACTTTCAAATGTGCAGCTCCAGATGCAGGATTAAGTGTGATTTTAAATAAACAAAAGTGTTTGAACATATACTATTTTTATTTTTTTTTAATACAATTGTCAGGCCTGAAAACAGTCATTTACATGAGTTAAAGAGTAAATTTTCTGTTTATTTTTCTCCCAGTTGCTTCTGTATTTGTGAAACAGCCTCTTGGCTAAAAATTGGAGTTACTTTTCCTTGGAGCAGCTCCCTTGAGCCATTCTGTAGTGTTTTTTCAATCTGAATGTACAAAAAAAATATTTAATTGTTCCCCTGTATTAATTGCATTAATTATATAGGATGCTTTCAGACCAGGATATAATCTGCCAGTGAGTCTGATTCACTGTAAGGGTCACAGTGAGTCACCTTGATTCCTCAGGGAAGAGTTAAGAACATGTATTTGCTGTACTGCATCAAATTCAGGGTTCACTGAACCTTCTAGTCTGCGTATGATGCTAAGAGTAGCTCAAGCACTTCAGAAGTCTGTATATGGCCCCCATGGGAAATATGGATTAATCTTCCATCTTAAATCTTGAAATGAAACAGTATCCTAAATATCCATAAAAATGTCCAGCTTCTTTTTGAACCTTGTTAAATACTTGGCTTCAGAAATTAAGCCTATGGTATGAGGACTCTAGTGTTCTGCCTTGTCAGGTGATAGGTCTTGTACAGTCCAAATCAGAGGTCAAACTACAGCTGTAGCTCTCTTCCTGGTAGAGAAAGAAGGATGAATGGGACCCAGTGGGAATGATCTGCTGTCTGTACAAACTGCAGCTATGCGACGCCTGGCAGAGCTACCTCTCTGCAGCATAAAGTTCATGATTCTCTCAGCTATAGGGTTTTTCAAACACTGCTTTAAGAAAAGGTCTGACCATTTTTTATTTGTTTTTATTAAATACCATTTTATTCTGCGAAGTATGTTTTCACTTGAAAGAGTTTATTTAGCATTTCTCCCATTTGAGCGGCTGCCATCACTGTAGCTCTAAACCACATGGAGGAATGTGAAAAGTTTCATCACCTGCAATATGCTTTTGGTATCCCAGTATCCCTCAGAACACTTTTTCTCTCATTATTTGCCTGTGTGGATTCAGTGGCTCAGTTCTCTCTTGTACACCTCGTGCCAGCAGCAAAGTAGTGGGTCAAAAGTTGAGCTTAATCTTCTTACCTAGGTTTTCAGTTGAGTGCTGAAAGTTTTAATGGACTTACCTGAGTGGCCTAAAGGTACTGAGGAATGTAATAATTTGCCTTTGTAGCTAAATGAAAGACCAACCAAAGAAGATTGCAGGGAAAACAAATAAAATCAAATGTTCATTAACTACTCTTGTATTTACTATAAAATTATCTCATTTTTATAGGTTGTGAACTTTCATGTGAATCTCTATAGGTAAGAAATAGTTGTGTATTTCTACACAACAAAAAATATCTGTGCGTAGAAAATATAATGTAATATCTTATAAAGGTAAAAATTAATAGGGTGAAATGTATCTTCATAAACATTTCTGAAATGTTTTCCAATGACTTTATGTTCTGTTAATAATTACTGTGGTGTTAGACTGAAGAATCAATCTCATTACTAGACCATGTTTAGTAAATTCAACCCAAGCCAGAACCATATATTCAGTAAAATTTATACAGTTATGAGCTAAAATATACCTATTTATGAATGGGTGTGTGTGTGTGAATCTAACACATAAATAATTTGTGTGTAATTAACCAGACAAGGCTGAATTCATACTCTATTCCTGTGTGAAGAAGGGAGATTTTTTGAATTTAGTTTTTTTAAAACTTCCTGCTCCCTTGAATGTTTATACATGCACTGGAAAATAAATACCACATCAGAGTCAGTACAAAGTTTCATATATTGGCCCTCCAGATAAAGAGGAATGGAACCCAAGACTGTTAATTATTTCCACTGCTATGGCATCATTTGGAGGTGCTACTGCCATCTGCATCTTGAGAAAACTTACCATGTCTTGTGACTGAGAGCTAGGTAGAAAAGAGGCAGAAAGGATCTTGATATAGTACAGTTTTTGAATAAAACTCGGAAGCCTGAAACAAATCAGAAGATGACAATTTCATTATCTGAGAGAAATATTGTTTTTAAATTACATGTATACAAAAGACCCATAGTTAAACTGTCTTGCACATTCGAAAAGATACTTAAGGAACACTTTTTTTGTAATGGAAAACTAAATGGAAAACTGTCATTAGTCAATACTACAGAGATAAAATAAAATAGATTTACATGAAAATGTGACGGTGTAACTGGAAGTACAGTCTCCTATTTATTATGCTGCTATTATTTTCTTCCATTTGTCTTTTATTCTGAGTGACATGTGACATCATCTGATGTTTGAAGTCATCCAGGTACAATTAGGAGACAGTGCTTGACATAACAATAAAGAAGTTTTTGCAAGGTATGATGTAGCATCACACAGCACGCAATCCTTTTCATCACTTTTTCTTAATAATTTTGCTCTCTTGTACAAAAAATAACTGGTGTCTCTACTACCATGCAACCTTCACAAAAGTGTTGGATTTTTTTGTTCTCTTTACCTTTTTTTTTTTAAAATGAAAACACAAAAATATTTATGATCAATGAATATGAACAAATAAGTAGATTCAAAATATATTGTTCACTTTGGAAAAAACATGCCATGTGCATATTCCAGCTTTGTAGAGGCTCTATATTCAAATGGTAAAAAGTATGACTAGAATTTCATTCTCTGGTTTATGCAAAGTTATAATTTCATTTTGACCTTGTTTATACTCCTATTTTTCTTTTACTTTCCTTCAGGCAATATTCTTTTCCTTGCATGTTTTCAATTATATCAGGAATGTATTTTTAAATACAAGTAAGTTTTGCTCAAAAATATTGCCTTCTTATTAGTAGCTTTAGTAAAAAATACTGATAGTGTTCAGACTACTGTAAAGAAAATACACATTGATGGAAATCATGAACAGTCTCAAGGGAAATGAATGAAATCTCACTTCCTTCATCATCAAAATTTGTATTTCCCATAACATTAATTTATCAATTTTTGAATATTTCTCATTTTCCAAATCAGCAAAACAAAGATGGCTAGGTGTCTAACTGCTTGGTGGCATATATTTGCCAATGGAACATGATATTTGGAGTTCCTATCTGGCAAGACCTTCATTGTGAGGTTAGTTTGGGTTCACTGATAAGAGCTTCATCTGCTCAGAATGAAAGCACAGAGAAGCAACAGCAGGAGGAGTAAGTTGATTAATAATCTGTTTCAGCTGCTCCCAGACTCATCACAGGAGCAATACCAGCTCATCAAAGGCCCTTTGCCACAAACCCAGAAGGGCACAGAGACACAGTGGCAAGTGAGAACACAAACTGCAGATTCAGGAAGAACAAACACCTTGTCTTATGGCTGTTCCAGCAGAAATCCATCAACCCCATGGGATACCAGGGAAGAGCATTTTGGGATTGCAGGCGATTTATGGGATGTTTCAGGGAGGACCGAAGTAGGGAAAGGGATGGACTTAGGTGATTTGAGGAGGTACGAATGCAGCAAAACAGAGGTGTAAGGGGATAAAAAGGGTGGTCATCTATAAATAGTTTGCCAGTTAGCATGCTTATCTGACGCTCAACATCTAATTACCTCAGTCTTTCCTATTTCCTTATTTAACTCCACTGTCATCTATTTTAGATTGAAGGGGTCTTTGTTTCATGTGTGTCTGTGTTTGGGGGGTTCTGTACAGTAAGGAACTGGAGTGAGTATGGGTTTGCAAATGAGTGTGTGATGACTAACAAAGATCAATCCAAATGAGCTGGCAAGCAGGTGTGGTGGTCTGGGAACCAACGGGATATATGGGTCTCCAAGCAACAGCTCTGAGACTAGTAAGAGAAAGGAGCATGAGGAGACAGTACCGTCTCTGTCCTTGTGAGTGTTTCGTGTGTCTTATTTGAGTGGTCATCTGTGTATATTGTATAGAGCATAAACCCTCTGTTGTGAATTTGTGCTCAGCCTTGCTATTGGACAGACCTGGACTGAGCTGGACCAGGAGGAGCCTGGGCCATAGAAACTGCCATAGAACGTGCAGAAGGAGGAATCTGTTAGGTTCCCAAGCTCATCTGATGGGATGATTGCAACAGTCACAATGAAAGGGATAAAAAGAATGACCAGTTGTGTGTGTCCTTCCCCGTGCCATTCACTATTGCAACTTTAGCGTAGGCTGAAAACAATGGAATTGTGAGGTTCTTACTTTTTTCCTGCTTGTGTCAACACTAGCAAAGTATTTTTACATTTCCACCCAGTCTGATAGACAGTTGGATATGTACCTCAGTCACAAAGATGTACAGAATTTTAGGGCCATACCTTACATTTCAAATGTAGATTTGGAGTAAGACAGCATTTTTCTGTCTCTAAAATCTGGTCTGTTTAGTGGTAGCATGAAGCACGCCTCTCAAAGGTTAGGGAATGACTTAGGAATCTCTGCCAACATTCCTCTTAACAAAAGACATTTTAAAGTGCATAGTCAAGCATAAACCACAGCTGAGTGCACAACTGCTGATACATTTACTTACACATTTAGTACACTATCGATATTTAATTTACAGCTTTCTGAAGTGCTCTGTGATACTTTAAAGATAAAGGGTGAGGTATCAAGGTAAAATATTCCATATTCAGTTCAAGAAATCAGCCACATCTAATGCAGAAAGGTCAGGGAAAATTAATTTCAAAAGTATGTGAATTTTCCAGGGCTTTTGGTATCTCTTTAGAAGTTCAGAAAAATTTTACTCTGTACAGAGATCTCCAAGAATACCTTAGTTTTTGAGTTCTCTCTGTACATATCTCTGCTGTTCATCTCCATATCTATGCCATTCATCTCTAGGCTCACTGAAGAAGAGCATAACTCCCTTGCTTTTTTTTGGTTCAATATCACAACAGACTTCCCTGTGGAAAAAAAAAAAAAAACAAAACCCAAAACCAAACTAAAGAAAAACAAAATGCCACTTTGCTGCTTCTGAACCTCTCCTCGTAACAGGATATAATCTTTAAGATCTTTAAAGTCTTCAGAGTAATAAATCAATATCTGGAAAACTGGAAGAACATAATGAACAGAGATGACAAAACAGAATAGGAAAAATGTCATTCTGGATATTTAGTTAGAAACTAACTATGTGTTTTTAGAAAGTGAGTCAATAAAGAGCCAACAACCCCCTTGGTACTATATTAATCTGATTGAGTGAGAAGTAAAGCAGAAGGAAAATTGTGTTGCTGCAACAATCCACTTGGCACAGGTACTCCCTTGCAGGAGTGTGTATGTGACTACTGTTTTCAGAAAGCATGCATATAGAGTCATTTAGGTTTGAAGAGATCTTCATTAGGCCTCTGCTCCATCCTTCTGTTCAAGGCAGGGAACCTTTGAATTCCGATCAGGTTGCTCAGCACCTTGTCAAGATGAATCTTGAAAGTCTCCAGCGTGGGAGATTGCAATTTTCTGGTGCAGGCTGCTTCAGTGCTTATCCTCATGGGCAAAAGTGTTTTCTTTATATCCACTGTGAATCTTCCCTGTTTCAGTTCATGCCCCTCATCCTCCCACCATATACAGCTGTGAGGAGCTTGGCTCTATCTTCTCCACGACCATCATACAGGCAGACAGCTGTTAGGTTACATTCACACATGCACAGACACACACACGGGCGAATCCAGGGCAAGCAAGGGTTGATTCCTGCGTCTCTTCACAGGGCAAGTGCTCCAGCCTTGACCACCTTGGTTTCCCTTCCCTGACCTTGCTCCAGATTGTTGATGTCTGCCTTATACTGGAGGGGGTGTGTGTATGTACATGTGCAAAACTGGACTAAGTAATACTGACATGGTTTT
The DNA here is from genome assembly GCF_017976375.1 of Cuculus canorus. Classification (NCBI taxonomy): domain Eukaryota; kingdom Metazoa; phylum Chordata; class Aves; order Cuculiformes; family Cuculidae; genus Cuculus; species Cuculus canorus. The sequence goes on along the minus strand of NC_071401.1, from coordinate 102,596,887 downwards.
ACAAGAACTGAGAAAGGGAAGTAGTCACTTCCCTCAACCTAGCAGCTGTACTCTTGTTGATACAGCCTGGGATGCTGTCAGAGTGCATTATTGATTCCTGCTCAGCTGATCATCCATCAGGACCTTCAGGTTTCAGATTTCAGTTAGAGCAGCTGTCCACACAGTCATGTTCCCAAATTATCCTACTGGAGGGGGTTAGTCCACCTCAAGTGCAGAAATCTGCCTTTGCCACACACAGAGCATACCAAGCATGAAACTATCTTAAGCATATATTTGATAGCTTTTGAAGTTGAAGAAGGGTAGCTTTAAACAATAAATAGAAGAGTTGAGAAGTTGATAACCTAGTACTTTGCACTTGCCCAGTCTTCCTGGGCAACTACAACATAGCCCTAGGTCCTTGCCCTAATTTCCAAATCTTGAGCAAAAATAAAAGCTTTATTTTTTTTTTTTTTATATTCTTCATAATCTTCAGACTTCTGTAATTCTGATATTACGTAACCATGAACAGAAAAAATATTTTTCAGATACATGCATCCGTCACCAGAAATTGCAAGTGACTTTTGGTCTACAACAGCAACATAAAAGAAATCTTGAGGAAAAATGACAAATTGATGAAGTACTGTATGTGTGTAAAAACAGGCATCTCACAAATTGTATCATTAGTAACAAAATAAAACTAAAACTAGATAAATTAAATACATGCTTCTACTTTCATTATAGGCCGTTCCAAAAATATTTAAATAGGTTTCCTCACCTAGAGACTTAAAGGTAAAATACAAAATCTTAAGAGTTTACTTAGCTTACACAGTACACATAATTCAGGCAAAGAATCAACAGGCTTTTTGTTGCAACTGACTTCCTCAGTCATGTGGGAATGAAGATAAACGCACAAAGGTGCAAGTTACTATAAAAATGTGAACAAGGGGGAGAGGCAAGGGGAAAATGTCATTGAAAGTTCTGGGAACAGCCGATGGGCTGATTATTAGTATCTCTCTATGTTTTAACATTAGCTACATATTTTTTACCTTTATATTGCTTCTTTCTGTGCTTGGGTGTTTGATTTGTAATGTATTTTTGCAAACAGTATCTTATCCTCAGTCACCACCAAACACTTATTTAGTCACGAGTTGTTAAAATCAGTTATTCTCAATAAAATCAACTTGTTTGTACATATACAAGTCTCAGGAATCTTACTAACTATTAAGGGGGATTCAAAGGGAGTTTCTGATTCAAACTCAGAAAGCTAGACAAGATTGATTATCTTTGTGAGATATATGATAAGAAACTAAAGAAAGCAGTTTAGGGAAAGCTGGATAATATTGATTATCCTTGTGTTATTGCTCAGTATTTACTGTGACTGACAGGCTGGATGATATATATATATATATGTATATATATATTTCTACCTTTTGATATTTTTGGTTAAAGGGTTAAGCAGATTGATAAAGTCTCCTTTCTGAAGTCCCTTATATTTTCAGGTTTACTTTTGTGACACATATTAAGAAAGCACAATTTTCGGATTTTACATATGATTTAAAAAAAAAAAAAAAAGGAGAGGAAATACTGTACTACTTGCAACACAAACAATCCTGACTACAATGTCAAGATGCACTGAAATAAAAGCATTCATTTTAGCTAGGCTTAGCTGACACACCTCAACCTCGTTCAAGGCCTGCTGTTAAGACATCTGGTACTTATTCTATTGCTAAAGAGTCACTTGGGAGGAAAAAGATGAAGAAACCAGAAGAATCATATTTATCATTCCATTACAGACTGAGAGTAATTTACAATAATAGTATTGCAATAATTTATGCTTCAAAACCAAGATAATTTGACTTGAATACACTGTTTCTGCAGAAAAAACCCAACCCAAACAATACTAATAGTAACAGCACCTAAAATTAACTTGGTACATTATGACTTCTAGCAGTGACCTTTTTGCTAGATCTACACAAATAACATGCTATCAAGTTTAATAAAATTCCTAGATTTATACCTTCCATGCTGAGACCTGAATCCAGTCTATCAAAACCATACATTTCTGCTTTGGCCAGTTGCTAAACAGTATATAGACAATCTTCAGTGCAGAAATATTCAATAAAAATCTTTATGTAGCAACTCAGGCTTCCACTAGTAGCCTGCTTAATGAAAAAAAAAAACTCCAACTTTTTTTTTTTAATTCACTGTGATTTTATTTTAAGTTTTGGTATGTATTTGATTTACATTAATTTTCATAGAACTGATCATAGAGTCATAGAATGGGTTGGGTTGGAAGGTATCTTAAAGATCAATAGTTTTAGAGATACAATAGGTTTGACTTTGAAGGAGTTTTTTTTATTTTTTTTTTTTCAGATAAATGAGACTTTTTTTTGGATACAGAACAGTAAGCCACTCATCTGAAGACAATAAAGCTTGCCAAGGAAATGCAGTCTTGTTGATTCCATGAACGCAAAAAAGTGGCAGGTGTCTGTATCAGAACACAGATAAGCAACTTGTCAAGGAAACCATATGCTTAGAAAAGGCTTGCTAGCAAATTGAAACACTGTTCAAGAAAACACATGCAAAAAAATGAAAAGACCGATACCACAGCTCAGCCAATGTGAGAACTGGGAGGCCCAGAATATGCATAAAATACTTTGAGCTTATTATAAATAAAGCTTATTATAAATAAAGCTTACTATAATAAAATAATGTGAGCTTATTATTCGGAAAATTTAAAGGTTTTGTGTTCAGTCGCCTGTCTTAGCAGAAAGCTTTACAGCTGATCATTCCTGAGTTGTTTTGTTTGTGCTCCAGTCCCCCACATCCTTTCCAGTAGCAGCCTCATTCTGGAGTACCATGGAGGTTCCCCAGCTCTGCATCACGCTGCTAGCTCTGAGGTGGTTGGGGGCACACTGAAGAGAAAGCCATCTCCCAATGAATACAAGCCTGCTCGAGGTGGTGCCCGGGGCTGAGTGGATGCTTCCTGTAACAAAAAGTACCCAGGCTTTAGGAGGCCTTGAAAGGGTGGCTTTGAGAGTATAGGCAGGCAGGAAGAGGACTTTTGAGGGGTGCTGCCAGCCCTGCCCCTGTTTAGTACTGGGCCCCACTGAGCTGGGGACCACCTGGACCCTGACCTTATCCCACCTCGCAACAGACTGTTGGCTCTGGGCCTTGTTCCCAGAGCCCCCAGTAGACACCAGGGGGATATTTTGTATGGGATCCTCCATACTTTACAGCCTTCACCCTGCAGGACAAACCCACTTCCTCACCTCTGTCTGATAAGGAACTGCTAGATTATTCCCCCGAATGACAGTTAGTAGTTTTGGTGGGAGAGAATTCACTTAGCCTGAGGCCCATCACTTGAGATTAGATGTATACTATTAGAGCTCTAGGATTGCAGCAGGGATTTGTCATGCCTATAGCACAAAAGACTCCTTGGCTTCAAACCGGGCATGAGGCATTTCTACAAAGTATTCGAATCCTTTAATTTCTTTACACCTGTTTTCTCAGAAGAAATTGCTGGTCCCTGAGGTATATAGAAAGGTCTTATTTGTGTGCTCCATGGTGTCAAAAGAATGTTTCTACACAGGATAAGATGTAATTTGTAAGCAGATCATGTTTCTTACATGGCCCTGGTACCTCCTGATAGCTTATCTAACAAGACTACGAATAAATTGATGTGAGATGATAGCAAGCAGAAGGGAAAATAAGTAAAGAAATCTACAACTGCTGTCACCAAGAATATAGAGCTTCAGATTCTGCTACCAAATACTTATGAAAAGGGTTAGCCTAAGTCATCTTAATACATACCAAATAACACCTGAACATAATTTTGAAGATAAATTGCTTTCCAGACTTGAATGAAATACCCCTTTACAGAAACGTATAATATTAGGTGACCTGGCATCCAACAGTTTCTCTTAGCACCTCTTTATTATTATTCAGTCTTTGGAAAAGGACATACGTGGACAAATATATTTATCTGAATGACAAGAATAGGAATGACATCCAGCTGCTTCCAGCAGACTATTAAATCTATCAAGTGACCAAGCTTCAGCAGCACAAGGAACCATTAATACTCATTTAGTAATAGATCTTGGAAAATGAATCTTGCTGCAACACAGAAGAGCTGGCTTTAACACTTCTGAAATTATTCTAATTAGATCCCCTATATGATTTCCAATAGTAGTTTCTTTCAGGGAAATTATACTAGTAACTCTAAATTTATTCTAGGCTTCAATATAGAGGGAAGAGATATGTTCTGAGGCCAAAAAAAAAAACCGGTCACATAGACTGGAAAAAGAAAAGAAAAGAATGGAAAGAAATGTAAAGTAGTGATTTGATAAAGAGAATGCTCCTCGGCTATAACTGAGTTGCATCTTTGGATTCAAATATGCCATCTCAGCCCTTTCCAACAATAAAAGACAGTATCAATATTGACTTTATCAGCATTTTACAGAAATCCACCAACAGCTGAAGTCTTTAAAGCATAATGCAATAAATATGTACAGTGATAGTTTCTGAGCTGGTGTTACAGTATCAGTCAACTCAAAGATGCTGATGCACACACAATACAACAATGATGGCATATCAATGTCAGACAAACTAAAGAGTCTTAGACTAAAATGGATTGTCGCGATCATAGGTTTACTCTCCTGTGTAGCACTGAACCTGAAGTTTCAATCAGTAACTCCAGCAGTAGAGGAAATTGTCCCTGGATTATGTACAAGTGAAGATTTTTAGAAAATTTGCTTGTGAGTTCTGAGGGAGGACATATGCATATGTACACAGACACATACCATTAGTTGCTGTCACTGCGGTTACATAAAAAGAAATATACTCGAGTTATCTTAGTTTTAATTTGTAATATAAAAGAAACTGTCCAAAGTTATCTTTTTTTTTTCCCCCATGCAATTTCACTTCACTGAGAAAGCCATAGCTATGGCTAGTTTGCTATTAGTTCAGATGGGAGTAATAAGATTTCAAGAAATGATTCTACTGCCAGCTTGGTGCTATTGGGAATATTCTGCAGAAGACGAGTTGAATTATATCTGAATTACATAATATGAAATATTCCAGCAAATGGATTCATTTTATTATCCTGTACATAAAACTTTCCTGCTGCCTTATAAATGTTCCAGGACCCTGACTTACATGGCAGACTTTTTTATAGACTATTTAACATGCGTGATCCCTGGCCAATTGGAATTCATCCTGTAAGGTACACAGTGCAACAGACCATGACACAGGCAGAAAGGCTACTGTGTGCTGAATGTAAACTTAGACTTGCATATAAGTATATATTAAAAATATCTACATTTAAGATATAGTTTGGAACAAGAAAATGCTAGATCTAAGTACCTCTGCCAGCAGCCTAATGAGACTCTGCATCTGCACAGAAATTAATTAGATTTCAGGAAACAACTGAAAAAAACTGAGTTTGTTTCATTTGCATAGGGGTTTTATTCTCATTTTATGACACTGAATGTATAAAAGATTTATGAAATATAAGTACTGAGAGTTTGTGTCCTTATTTGACAATATACTTATATTGTGAAAAATTTTAGACTTGCAAAACATGCATGTTTTGCACTACCAGTCCTATTGGTTTTCCTATATGACCCTTCTGCAATACAGAACCAGCTAAAATCTCTTGTCCCTGAGCTTCATATAAAACCAAATAAAACCTTTGAATATTTCGAGGAGAATCACAAAAAGAAAGAGCCAAACTCCCAGATGAGGAAGCAGCTACTCAAGAGGGAACTCTAGACCACAGAGACTACAAAGGCTCTATTTACCAACTGTAAGACTGAGGAGAAAAAAGATGGGGGATGGCAGTAAGTTGCTGCCTGGAGCAGAAAGCCTGTTGTCCCCATTCACACAACAAACCCCCAGGTTCCCTTGCAGAACAAATATGAAGCACTACAAGTGGAATCAATCCCTGCAGATGAAAAGGATGGCTCCCACAGCCTGGAAACATTCCCTAGACTGCTCCATCCTCTAAAAAACCATCAAAATAACCTCTGAGAAAAATAAGAGTCATTGTCTTGGGGGATTCCCTTCTGAAGGGAACAGAGGGCCCTATCTGCAGACTGGACCCACTGCACAGGGAGGTCTGCTGCCTGCCTGGGACCTCAGGGAAAGACATCACTAGAAAACTTAGTTCCCTGGTGAAACTCACAGATTGTTACCCTCTACTAGTGTTCCAAATAGGCAACAATGACATACAGAGGAGGAAGCTGAGGGCAATTAAGAGGGACTTCAAGGCTCTGAGGCACAAGTAGTGTTTACCTCCATTCCAACAATAAGGAATGAAGAGGAAGAGATCAAGAAGAATCAGTCAATTAATATCTGGCTCCATACCTGTTGTGAGGAGCAAAACTTTGGGTATTTTGATCATGGACTGGCCCATGAACCTCCAGGATTATTTATTAGGGATGGGGCATGCTTGTCTCCTAGGTGTACAAAAATCCTCACCAGAAATCTAGCAGGGCTCATAAATAGAGCTTTAAACTAGACGTGAAGGGGGAGGGGGATGAAACCAGGATAGTCATGAGTGAGCATGGGAGTGGAACTCATGCACTCATGGAACACTCCATGGCAGTGGCGAAGACCGCCAGTGTATCAATATAGAAGCAGTGGGGGTAAGTAGATCTGGTGAAGGAAAGGATGTAACTGGCACTGATCGGTTAGACACTCCAAGTACCAGTCATTTGGGAATGAACACTATTCCCTTTATGAGAGCAGAGGGATTATCAGCCCAGCTGAAGTGCATCTACACTAATGCACGCAGCATGGACAATAAATAGGAGGAACTGGAAGCTATTGCAGGGCAAGGAGACTACAGCATAGTTGCCATCATGGAAACACGGTGGGACAACTCGTATAATTGGAGGGCTGCTATGGTGAGATATCTTCAGGCGGGACAGGAAAGGTAAGAGACGTGGTGGCGTAGCCCTCTATGTTAGAGAGTGCTTTGACAGCCTTGAGGTCGATTGTGGTAATGACAGTATCAAGTGCCTGTGGGTAAAAATCAGAGGAACCCACAAGAAAGCAGATATTGTGATGGGAGTGTGTTATAGTCCACTCAGCCAAGAAGAAGAAGCTGATGAGCTCTTCTATAAACAACTGGGAGAAGTCTCAAGTTTGTTACCTCTTGTCCTTATGGGAGAATTCAATCTTCTGGATGTCTGCTGGAAGTACAATACAACAGAGAGGAAGCAGTCTAGGAGGTTCCTGGAGTGTGTGGATGACCACTTCCTCACACAACTGGTGGAAGAGCTGACAAGGGAAGATGCCCTCCTGGACCCACTGTTTGTGAACAGAGAAGACCTTGTAGGGGATGTGACAGTTGGAGGACATCTGGGGCAAACTGATCATGAGATGACAGAATTCTCAGTTCTAGGTGAGGTGAGGACAGGGGGTAGCATAACAGCCACATTGAACTTCCAGAGGGCAGACTTTGGACTGTTCAGAAGACTGGTTGATAAAGTCCCGTGGGAGACAATCCTTAAGGGCAAGGGAGCCCACGAGAGCTGGGTACTCTTCAAGAAGAAAATCCTAGCAGCTCAGGAGCAAGCCATCCCCATGTTCCGGAAAATGAGCTGGCTGGGAAAAAAAACAGCTTGGTTGAGCAGGGATATATGAGTGGACATCAAAAAGAAGAGCAATGTCTATGAGTTTTGGAAGAAGGGACAGGCAGCTTGGGTGGACTACAGGAAGCAAGTGAGATCGTGCAGAGGAAATATCAGGAGGGCTAAAGCCCAACTAGAGCTCAGATTGGCCAAGTCAGTGAAAGACAACAAAAAATCTTTCTATAAATACATTAAACAATAAAAGGAGGACTAGGGAGAATATTCAGCCCTTATTGGATGCAAAGGGAACAACTGTGACAAAGGATGAGGACAAGGCTGAGGTACTTAATGTCTTCTTTGCCTCAGTCTTTAGTAGTAAGGAAAGTTGTTCCCTGTGTGTGCATACTCAGGAGCTGGAGGAGCAGAACTAAGCTCCTGTGATCCAAGAGAAGGTGGTTAGAGACTTACTTGACCAATTCAACACTCACAAGTCTATGGAGCTGAATAGGACCCATCCAAGAGTACTGTGGGAGCTGGCAGACGTGCTTGCCAAACCCCTTTCCATCATCTTCCAGCAGTCCTGGTTGACTGGGGAAGTTCCACTTGACTGGAGACTGGCTGATGTTGTGCCCATCTACAAGAAGGGTTGCAGGAAGGATCCAGGGAGCTACAGGCCTGTCAGTCTGACCTCAGTGCTGGGGAAAGTCATGGAACAGGTGATCTTGAGTGCTATCATGAAGCACATGCAAGAGAACCGGGTGATCAGGCCCAGTCAACATGGGTTCACGAAAGGCAGGTCTTGCCAAACTAAGCTGATTGCCTTCTAGGACAAAGTGACACGACTACTGGATGAGGGAAAGACTGTGGATGTAGTTTTCTTGGACTTCAGTAATGCCTTTGACACAGTTTCTCACAGCATTCTGCTTCAGAAACTGTCAGCCTCTGGCCTGGACAGGCGCACACTCTCCTGGGCTGAAACCTGGTTAGATGTCCGGGCCCAGAGAGTGATGGTCAATGGAGTTCACTCCAGCTGGAGGCCAGTTACAAGTGGGGTTCCTCAGGGCTCAGTACTGGGTCCAGCCCTGTTCAATGTCTTTATCAGTGACCTGGATGAAGGCATTGAGTGCACCCTCAGCAAGTTTGCGGATGACACTAAGCTGGGTGGAAGTGTCGATCTGCTGGAGGGTAGGGAGGCTCTGCAAAGGGATCTGAACAGGCTGGACTGCTGAGCCAAGGCCAATGGCATGAGGTTTAACAAGGCCAAATGCCGGGTCCTGCACTTGGGACATAACAACTCTATGCAGTGCTACAGACTGGGGGAATTCTGGCTAGAAAGCTGCCTGGAGGAGAAGGACCTGGGGGTGTTGGTGGACAGCCGACTGAACATGAGCCAGCAGTGTGCTCAGGTGGCAAAGAAGGCCAATGGCATCTTGGCTTGTATCAGAAACGGCGTGACCGGCAGTTCCAGGGAGGTTATTCTCTCTCTGTATCGGCACTGGTGAGATCGCACCTGGAATACTGTGTTCAGTTCTGGGCCTCTCACCACAAGAAGGATGTTGAGGCTCTGGAGCGTGTCCAGAGAAGAGCAATGAAGCTGGTGAGGGGGCTGGAGAATAAGTCTTATGAGAGGCAGCTGAGAGAACTGGGGTTGTTTAGCCTGGAGGAGACTGAGGGGAGACCTTATTGCTCTCTACAACTACCTGAAAGGAGGTTGTGGAGATGAGGGAGTTGGCCTCTTCTCCCAAGTGACAGGGGCCAGGACGAGAGGGAATGGCCTCAAGCTCCACCAGGGGAGGTTCAGGCTGGACATAAGGAAAAAAATTTTTACGGAAAGAGTCTTTGGGCACTGGCAGAGGATGCCCGGGGAGGTGGTTGAGTCACCTTCCCTGGAGGTATTTAAAAGACGGGTGGATGATATACTCAGGGGCATGGTGTAGTGGGTTGATAGAAATGGTTGGATTCAATGATCCAGGAGGTCTTTTCCAGCCTAGTGATTCTGTGATCATCCAGGAACAGCAAGTTGGGGCTGAGCTTGGTCTCAGGAAAACATAGCGGAGACATCTTTAGAAGTACAGCTGTTATTCTTCAGCAAAAACCTGATTACATAGATTGCCCAGAATACCTTCCACTGCAGTCACATTGCTGGTGATATGCAGGAACCTCAGTTTAAGATTCCATTTGAATTTCCTTGGAGCCACAATCTGGTGGATGCAGAACAAAACATTAGACTAAGTTGAGTAGTTTATCAACGCTCAAATGTAAGAAACGTCTGGTTTTAATATTACTGGTACTGTTATTGAATTGTATTCTTATCAGCATTATTCTGATGAGTTTGTAATGGAAACTGGGACCTTAATTATAATATAAACACAGTTTGTCAGAAAAATCCAAAAAAGATGAGGCTACATATCATCGGCACCATTAATAGCAATTAATACTCACACATTAATACAGCTTGCTTTGGCGACCTTTCTTCTAAATGAATAAATAGCCAATAGATCCATGTAATACAATTTGTTACAAGATTTTATCAGCAGGATGCATACGTATTACCATAGTACATAGTTTATTGAAAAATTCATTTTGCACTGTATATGACTATTCTGAGGCTCAGTTTCAACCCTATGAATAGGAAAAAAACCCACAGCTACAGGATTTGTTTCAAGCTGTGGGATTTTGTTTAAAGGAGTTTTAGAGTGGGCCTTTTCCAAATCTGATTCTGATCAATAACTGGCTCAAAGGGGAGAGTATGCATATATATTTCCTGCTAAAGATTAAAATAACATAATTGATATTTAGAATTCTAACGGATTGGATTTGGAATCACCTTCTCTGGGAATGCCTGCTGCTTTCAGGTTTATTTCAGCCATGAATCAAGGCAGAAACTGAAGAAGCAAGAATTTCGCATAATGAAACCCCACAATATTTCTTCTTAAAATCAGGTGTTTCTGCATTCATTGGTTAAAGTACTAGGTTCATGCCCACCTTTATTCATCTAAACTGCCACCGTCTTCCACATGAGTAACTGTTGATACACCTCAGGCAGCTACATTGCAGCCTGTGTTGATTTACTTGAGCTCAGTTATCTCTGAGGGATATGCATCAAGACTTGCTTATGAGTTAATGAGCCCGTATCAGGAAAGGCTATAGAAGAGATAAACCATTTCAGTTCCAGTGTAATCTCATTTTATGTGACCCTTGAATATGCCATAATTATATAATTCTCATAACATACCACCTAGATTCAAATGACTGGAAAAGAGATGAGAATCATGAGGTACTCCATCCAGCAGCAATCATGAGAATAGAAATGTGATGCATTCAGTGTTCCTCTCTAGACAGCAGAAGCAGCCTCAGAAGATCTGAGATATTGAAGTAAGCCATGATGCATACTTTCATTCAGTTTACTCAGCCTTTTATTATTTTATTATTTTATTATTTCATGGTATGATTCAGAAGATACTTGCATGTACAATGTCTTCTCTCTCATGTTTCTTTCCACAAGCTTTTTTTTTCATCTATAAACCATTTTGGCACGTTTTTTCCAAATACATCTGATAAGCAGTTACTCTCCATATACCTGTGCTTCTCTGAGTTTAATGGGTTTACCACAGAAATGTTTGAAGTAAAGCTATAATCTGAAGCTTGTAATTCTCAGTTTTACAAATACAAAAAGCATGCATAAAAGAAGTTTAGCACGTGACCAAGTTTAACCATATATATTACACGACTTTATAGCTATAGTACTATATTATGTTTGCAACTTCATCAATAATTAGAAATTGTTGTCTTGGTTCACTTGTAATGGGAATAATATAATCAAATTTTTAAAGCTTAGCTATTGCAGAAAGCATGACCCAGAGATTGTTCCTAGCATTTTTGATAACTGTATATTCCCTAATGAAAAACAATGATACAAACAGCAGATGCATTGCATCTCTGACAACTTCATTGGTTAGTATAAGTATTAACTTATAAGAGAATCCATGTAATTCTAGAATATTATAATTTACACCTGAAAAATAGCACGAACCGAAAACCCAAAACCAATGCAGTCCTCTATAACAACGCTAGACCTCTTGGATCAGTGTTCTCCTCGGTACTTAATACTTTTCTGAATATTTTTATATCAAGAATAGTTCTGTTCCACTATATGTTTCTTATTCTTTTGTTCTAGGGTATCACTTATATCTATTTTCTTTTGTTCTATCCACAAAGTGCTCAGTCTAGATTGGAGTATTCTATTAAGAACTTAAAGCAAATGAAAGAGTTTAAAGATTACATGCTGAATATCTAAAATAACTATGGTATTTCTAGGGATGTATAAGAAAAATTAAACTATTTTTTCTTCCTTTAATATTCTCACTTACCTCAATAACATTCTCCAGGTTGCAAAATTTCCACACTTTTCTGAAAAAATGTTTTTATTTTGAATACTTGGTGTTTTCAAACTGGACAGAATTCTACTTGAAATTTTCAGCAAAACCTACTTCTTTTATTGAAAAATACCAAGCCCTATGACTCAAGACTAGGACTTTTTGAAATAAAAGCAATTATACAAACATAAATGAGTAGACAGAAATGTATACTTTTTAAGATAAAGGTTCACAAAAGCATGAATGCATGATTCTTTTGTTTGCGTGAGAACAGCACTAACGTTTTTATTTACATAGGGGTTTCAGAGTTTCGTTTTGAATAATATACTCTTCTCTTTGCACAACTTGGAGAACAGCCAAGTTCCTTATTGACTGGGTTACAGCTTTAAAAATGGGAAAAGATTTATTTATAATTAAGCTCCGAGTGTTATCACTAAAAAGACTTTCAGTGAAGAAGAGTTTAAAACACAAGTTTACTTTGCCTCTGATTTCACAGAGGAACAGTAACTGTGGAGCAGATGGCAACGGAACATCAGCTTTAAATAGTCCTGGCCATTTAACAGGAGTAGCCTTCACCTGCCTTTAATATACGCATTTTCATAGCATTTCAGGAAGTTAGCAGAACTTAAAATCTGTGTTCCTCCCAAAATACTTCAAAACACTTGGAAAATGTCTCGACCAAACAAAAGGAGGCTTTCTATTTCACAGCCACTAGAAAGGTACTGTATGCTTGATTTACATCAGTATGCTGGCCAGCTTTTCTCTCATGCTGTGTAAAAAGTGTAGATCAGTGACAGATACTTTAACGGAGCAGAAAAGTCCCTACCTGACCTCAAATCAAAGAAAAGTAATGGCCAATAGCTACCATGAGGAAAACTTCTTTCTTTGTCTTCACTCCAGCCCCAGTGCTGTCTGCCGTCAAAGTCACTCTTGCATCTGCATCTGCATCTGCTCAATAAAGAAGCCTCTGACTATTAAAACAGGTCTTACTTACTTTATAGTGTGTAGGGGTTTTAGATGCTTTGATTTTTTTTTCTTTTAAAGACATGGATTTTGAGAACATAGATCAAGATTTCACAGTAAAAACAAATATTAACAACTTCAAAATTAAGATAGTTTAAGATATAAAGATCTTCAAAAGTAATTATTCTGTGTTCCTAATAATAGTAAAAATTAATGAGCAGGCTTGGAACATCCCCATTTCATTATTATTTCTATTTTATTACTGTAATGTATTTCTCATGTCTCCAATAGTCTTCCTTCATTGTCTCTGGAGTAAGAATAGTCCGCAGGGCAGCATTTCTCTCAGAGGTACTCCACTTCATTTCTGTCTGTATTTAGTTAATCCACTCATATTTTCTTATTCTACTCTACTCTTTATGAATATTTGATCAAACACCTCAACTCACCATCTGAGATATAGAAGTGTAAGGTTAAAAAGGTAGGTCTCTGATAGGTGGCTGAGGGACGTCCTCCCATAGTCATGAGGTTCACAACAGACCCCCTTGCTTTCTAAGTTGCCATTCACAGAGGAGCTTAGGTGTGGTTGGATCCTTTCTTAGTCCCAGACCTGGACAATGGTTCATGTTTAAAGAATAACGTGATATATGTATTTGAGTTAGTCAACAGTCAGAACCAGTGTTACTTGCGAGAACCTCCTTAGAGGCTGTCTCTCACAGGGTTAATACTTGCTGCCAGAAAGCCAAATCAGCTGTCATCAAAGCACTTAAAGAGAAGGTAATTTATTTAAAGAGACACAGAAAACAAGTTCAGGATTGCAGTTGAGAAAAAAGAAGCATGTGTTCAATTTTCTGTCTCTTCCTTTTGCTGATCTTCACAGTTACACAGCATTTTCCAGTGCTGTTTGGATTTAGAGGCTACACGAACTGCATGTGAACATCCATCACAGCTAATTTAGAAATAATGAAAGGAAACGGCTATGCACAGAAGATAGCTTAGGTAACAAAGCAGTGGATTCTCTATTTCAATAGTCATTTTTGTGACATTCTCTGGAAAACAAGCAACCCATAGTAACTGGCAAAAAGTATGACCTATGAAGTTTTCTTACAAACACTAAATTTAATTGTGCCACAAGTAAATTGGATATTATCCCTATTAGTTTTGTCAGCAACTCCTTTTTAGACTGAGCGTATTAACTCAGACGTGTTCTTCTCTTTTCTATTAGATTTGAAACAGATGAGCCTGTGTCAACTACTACCATTGTGATACCAATCTCAGAACAATGCCTCCAAATCTCATATGAAATTTTATAATCACATGGAAACTACACTTACAATAGATGCACAGTTTTTAGATTAATCACCTTTCTCAATTCTTATTCCACGATACAGTCTTTTCAGCTGAGGAGAATTAAAAAATAATGTAAAACTTAACAGCACACACATTCAGTAATTCTTGATTAATGCTAGGATTTTAACAAGTAAGAAACAATCTTTTACAAAACAAAATATCAGGATACTTCTGTAAACATAATTTAATTTTAAACTTGATCAGCTTTCAGTCTTGATTGCAATTAAGGTTTAATTTACGGTTTAGCTTATTAAATACCATCTGGTTTCTAAACATTGAGAAGTAGTCTGAAGGCATCTCTCTAAAGCAAAAAAAACTCAGAACAAACCAACAAAAACTTGCGCCAGCTTGTTTATAGTTGTTTTGCATACTGGATTTTTAAGCTTGTGATTAAAAAAAATAAAAGTTGACTGATATTAAGTGAATATGCTATAAGGATGAGAATGCAATTAATAATAAACTCTTTCAGAAACATCTGAGATTAGATGTCCTCTCCCTTTACCTACATATACCTCTGAGATCAGGGAAGTCTGGAGAAAAACACAGTTAATTTTTTTTTTAAGTCTAATATCCTTTTTTTTTAAAGAAAAAAAAGTAGCAAGGATGTTATAAAAATCTTTTTACAAGAATGCAATCTACAGTTCCCAAACCCCCAAAGCCTTATGGCTCCCTCAAGTCTCAGAATAGTCAGTGGAATTCCAGTAATTACAGGTGTTACTCAAGCTGAACTGATCACATTACAGAAACATGGGAGAGTACAGCAGTTCATGGAAGAAGCAGATGGAGATGTTTCCATGACAGAAATATATACTATTGCCAAATAAAATTACTAGAATTTAGGGTAATCTGAGACCAGAAAATCATACACTCTGATATCCTGTTTATTATTGCTACAAGTTATGGAATCACTTGTGTAGTGAACCCAATAACTTCTGTTTAATTAATTTAAACATTGAACGGATGAAACTGTCTTCTGAAAAAGGCTATGATCCAAAAACATTGAAGAGATGGAATACACATTATTTGTCTTCGAAGCTTTTTTCCTAAGTAACTATTTTCATTAATTTGTACCAGGGAAATTAATAACATTAATCTCTTATGCTGAAAGTTGTGTTGTGAGCAAAAATCTTAAACATAAAGCCAAGGATTTGTTTTTACTGTAAGTATAGTCTTAACAATCTAATCACATAAGTCCAGATTTTCTGTGTAATTAGTATGACACAGAGAAAGAGGCATGAAACAAGAACAGAACTATAGAAACCAGTCACAACAGTACACAAAAATTTACTGTACAAAGATTTACTGGCACCTTCCATTTCCTCAGGTTTTACACTTCCTGTTCCACTGCACTTCTGTGTCCTGAGGTCAATGACTTCAGTCTGTTAATGGGTGTGGTGAGATGTCAGTATCTTGAGTCTTTAAATGGAATATGAGGAATAATACGGTGTTAAAGTTAATAGTTTTATATTTGTTCGTGGTAAACATGCATCACACCTTTAATACAGCTGCTGCTTTGAAGATTCATACAGCCTGTGGGCCTGTCTTGGGCAACAAAAACTTAGTTGAATACAAGTTAGAAACCCACTTTTTGCATTGTTCTTTTCTAACTTTTCCTTTCTCTTTCCCTATGTTTATTTTTCTTGATATGCACAGTGAGATTTAGTATCAATATCTAAAACAAAGTTATCCTTTCTCTGTCACTTCGTGCCCCTAATCTGCCTGATAACATTTTCAGTTTGGTGTGGGAACAGTTAGAAGAGATTGAAGCAGCACCTTTTTACACTGTTCTACAACTTACTGGAAAAGAAGCAATTTATGTGATTCTTCTCAAATATCTATCCCATCAGAAGATGGATTAGTTGAGCCCTTACAGGCGTATGAATTATAGCACAGATTTAATCAAGAAAAAAAAAGGCAATCCTGTGTATATTTGAAACTAGGAAAACGTAAGTTTCAAAAATGATTGCATTTAATAGGCAGTAAATTGAATCTCAAATATTTCTGGCCATTGCATTATAATCCTCCTGCCCTTACCTGTAGTTTTCCCAGAGACTCAGGGGTACATTATGCCACATACAACCAGGCTGTGTTCACATCAGTGATGCAAATTATGTGATATTTGTGTGGTTGCACAAAGAATATTCATTTATTTAACATTGTTTACTGTAGTTTAGTGAAAGAATCTATTAATTGCAATTCAGATAAATTAATTTTTTTGCCATTCACAGTGCTGATGTTTCTCCAATGGGTCCTTTCCAACCTTGTGATTCTGTGATTCTGTGATTCTGTGACACTAGCTTCATAAAATATATTTATCAAAACAGCATATAGTATGTATAGTAAAACTGCATAGGTACATATAGTAAAAAAGTAACAGAACACAAGTAATCATTTTAGTGTTTTGATTAATTTAATATATCAATTTTTAAAGTGTTTAAGTATTTCAATTGTCTGGTATATTAATTGCTTCAAAAATTCAACTAAACTGGAGATTTCTGAAACTATAATCCAAGGGGAAAGACACAAAGGCAAAGAAAAGTTAGAATGAAGGCAACATCTGCAGGAAAAGATAACAAAGGATAGTCAGGATCCTACTGATTAGGATGCTCAGGTAGGATTTGGAAAAGAGACAGGCAGGTGAAAGCAGAGATTTTTTTTAAACTCTAGTGACTTCATGAAGCATGGTTGGTGATTTCTACAGAATAAAGAAAGCCACATATTGAGGTACCTTAAGAGACAATCCCATCTTTTCTTTCTTTGTTTGTACCTGACACAATGATGTCCTATGATAGGACTCAATGATACAGATGTAACAAATAAAATATACAGGATGTGAAACCAGGAACTACTTTGCTTGTCTCTCTAGTTTCATAGGCATGACATTACACTGCTGTTTAACAACAGATCTGACTCTAAGGCTTCTTCTTGAACACCTAGCAGTGGACTTCCTTTCTATACAGTGTGCAACTCAAAAATGTCAGTGGGGATTCAATGCCATTCTTTAACCATCAAGCACCACAGAAAAACCCCAGCCACCTGGTGTTCTACAGGAGGTGTAGAACTAAAAAAACCCCAAAACATATTTGGTAGTGGGAAATCCTATGACATACAGACCTGATACTAACGACAGTGGGGGCCATAGTCTGATTATGGGACAGGACCTGAATTCTGTTTTGAGTTGTCTCTGCCTTTATACATCAAAGAATAACTCAACCTTCAGAAATTTGAAAAAATAAGAATCAAAAGAAACCACATCAATAAAACACCTCCCTTCAGCATCGGAGCCCAGAAAATGAACAATATTAAAGGGTTTATTAACATTCTTCACTCATTTTAAACATGAATTGTTTGACTATTCCATTTGTATTTCAGTTAAAAAAAACATTTTCCAAAAACATTTGCTCTTTCGTTGAAAAGTAGTGTAGTGTATATGTGAGTGTGCATGAGTATGTGAGCCGGTGAATATGACAACAGATGATTGTGAGAGCACGTGTGCAAAAGAGGAACAGATGGGATTGTGAAACTCAAATGCTAATACAATATCTCAGATTTTTTCAGATTCTATGTCTTGACACAAGGTACTCGCAATGTCATCATGCAGGATAATTATAGCTGCAGTTAGAATAGGTTTTATGACAATAAAAGATTATCATATTCAAAGTTTATTTCTAAAAGGTCTTATTATAATACCTCTTCACAATGTTACTGATGACCCTCCATGCTATAACCCTAATGGTTAGGGTTTGAGAACAGGCTGAAAGGAAAAAAAGCAACTATGAAAAATGTTACAATAAAAGTATATTGTATCATTTTTATCACAAATGCAATTGCTAAAAGCATCTAAGATAACTCTGTGAAATCAATTCCTAAGGCTAACCCCTGTTCTCAGCCTTATTGATGAGTCAACTTTCACAATGAATGAGAAAATACATTAAAAATATGCAGGAGAGATGCTTTTTAAAAGTCAAAGCAAAAAGATATAACAGTGGAACCTGCTTATTAAAAGGGTCTGGTCATGCTAAATCAGGGAATTTAAATCAGGAACATATGAGGATTCATTTTTTCTGGAAATTAAAAATTATTAATAGTAATTTAGAATAATCTATATCACTTTTCTTAGTAGTTACCTGTTTTTCTTTTAGATTCTGATTATTTACTTCCCAGATGAAGTGTTATCGAAGCATAACCTCATGCCCTTAAATATACAAGAACATTTCAGTCTTCAGAATTTCACAACCAGAAGTGGCTTTTTCATCCTAACAGAAATATCTCAGGTACCAGAAATGGCTTCTGCTATTCACAGGTCACTTGTGAGTGAGAAACACTCACTCCCACTGGACTGGCTCTGAGATATGAAATTTTTATCAAGTACTGAGTGTTCCCAGTAGAATAAGAATCAGCTGTCTTCTCTACCAAAAAGAAGAAAATCTTGTAAGACATTGAGGTTTTTATTATAAACTAGTGGATAATAAATTAGTTAATACAGCTCTGAATTCAAACAAAGGTATTACACAAGCAATTGGTCTACAAAAGACACTTAAGTCATTACATTCAGCTTTATAAAATGCATTTTTACTCAAATTTTTGTACCATACTGAAACATCAGCTGTGAACTAGTCAATGAATTAAAATATGTGTGAAACTTGGAAAAAAAAAAAAAGGCACTCTGGGCTTTGGCTAAGCTTAATTTGTAGATATCATGACTTAAGTTACAGCCTGGTGCGCTTAAACTACAGAAGTCTTGCACTGAGTGTGTAGCCTGACATTAGTTCAAACTTCTACACTGAAACAGTGATATTTTCAAAGGTGATTTAACTGGAGAGTCACGTTTTTTCTACCCACCTTACCTTGAAAGTTTTAGAAGTCATATCTGGATATCCATTTTACCCACTGTCTTTCTTTTATATACAACAGCAAGACATTCTGGGAACAGTCTGGAGTGCACCTGGATTCTTCTTGGTTTTCATGTTACAATTCACCCCCTTCATCCTACGTTTTGACAGAAGACAAAAAAAAAAAGAAAAAAAAACAGTGAACTATGACTCGAGGCCATCTCGTGTAAAATAAAGTAAAAAAAAGCCAATAATAACTGTAAACACTTGGTTTCATTCATATTAAAAAAGGGTAATTCAATAATATAAGAAAAATTTCAAACAGGTAGATAACTAATTTCTTAAACTCTTTAGTATAATTTGCATAATATTATAATTAAGCAATGCTAATTTTAAAGAGTTGAGTCTGAATCATTAAGTATACTTTTTTTTTTTTTAATCAGACATCAGCAATATCATTTATTTAGCTTGTCGTATTCCCTCTTTCCTTCGTTAGCTGTTTTTGGCATGGAGTTCAGCTATTCTACTGAAAAAAAGTTACGTAAATATTTTCCTTTGATGTGCTAGTGTATGCTAGCCAAAACCAAAGCTGTGAACACGTTCTGTGCCTCCAGCATTAAAACTAGCTTTAAAGTACTTGTGATAAGACGCAAATTTCTTAATTTTAAAAATCTTCCAGAATAGTACTGATAGAAAAACAAGTGAAGGTATGCAAAATGTAGTGGAACTGTCCTGTATTTATTTTTATGCATAATTATTTTGACTGTGCAACACACACAATAAAAAGCTACTATATATCTTTCATTCACACAAATGATGGATGTATGCATGGAAAATCCGCTTCCATTTTATTTTTGTTTTTTTTTGTTTTGTACAGGCCTCTCCAGATGATATTTTATTGTTCTATCTTATAATCTCATTTGATGGCAGTTAATAATGACTATGCCTGATAGATAGTGATTAGATATTGGAGTCTTACTATCAACAATGGAAATACTTAGCAGAAAATTATCGTATAACACAAGATCTTACATATGAGACAAAGGAGCACTGAGAAGCTGAAAATTAATGATCTAGTTTTATCATGAAAAAATTGGTTGATGTTAGCTATGTAAGATGTATAATACTACTGTACATATGTCTTGTTTTAATTTTATTTACAATGTGTATATATATGTATCTTTCAACTAATATGCACTTCGGAAATTTTGTATAGGTTTATTTACAAATTGTTTTAAACCACTTTCTCTTTATAGTAGATAGTAGGATATTTGAAGGTTTTTCTAGGCAAAATTATTTTTTTTAAGAACCTCAAATTTCTTTCTTCTTAATTAAAGAGTTACATAATTTTGTGCTGAAGAATATATGGAGACTACAGTGAACTTTCACCCTACCTCTGTACTTTTTGAGACTGTTTTTTTTCTCCTGATTGCTTCTAACAATGTACAAAGAGTGAAATAGCTTTTACCAGTTCTTTTAGTACCTGCAGCTAGCACTCTGGATGCATGGCACCATTCCCAATCCAGTTATTTACACCAGAATGAAAGAAGTAGTGAAAGGTTCATTTAATAATTATACAACATAGAACTAAATGTGCTTCCTGCCCAGATCTTCAGGTTCTTGCCTGTATTAAATGTGAAAGAAAAGGACAAATTTGGTTTTTAAAATGAATATCACAATTTTCATTTTTCCTTGAGAGGAGAAGTAACATAAATTAAACTATAGATTTAAGTTAATCTGAAACCTTTAAATGCCTAAAACATTTAGGAAACGTAAAGATAAACCTTCTTACCCCTATTTTGAAAGCATCTGTAAAATCTTTGCAGTTAAAAGACTATAATGATTTATACTTCTGATGTGTGATGCTAAGTGGACCAAAAGATGAACCATGGGAGAAAAAGACAAGAGAAATTAAAAAATCCCATTTTTAGAGTATCTATTTTATTATATGGTTTAGAAAAATTCAAATATTTTATTAGATAGGTGGTTCTGTTGGTATTTATTAGATCAATAGCACAAATAAGAACTAATTTCTGAGATGAAGTAAAAAAAACTAAGAAATTTCAATATCTTATGGTAATTTTGAGGTAAATTCTATTCCAAATTTTCTTTATCAATTTCAGTTACATTGGATTTGCAACACATTATCAAGCATATTTTGTTGGGTTTGTAAGAAATTATTTAATGACAAAGACAACTGTACCTTTCTTTGTGATGATGTAGGTAAAGTTTACATAGTCCTCAGATAAGATAAATCTTGAACAGAGAAGTTTTATAACCTGTAATACGGAGAGGTTTTTACTGAATTATAGCATCTTTTTCTAATAGACAAGTTTTAAAACACATGAAGAATGCTCAGACTTTAAAAGTGATTCTATGAGTGACTTTTAAAAAAACTTGTATAATCAGACGTCTTAGCTCCATCTAAATTGTTAATATGCAAGAAACAGTACTATGGCTTGATCATAGCCTACAATTACTTAGACATGAAAAAAAATAAAAGGTGGGTTTTTACTTCAGAGGAGTGAGGGCAAGATAATACTAGAAAATAGGTGCACTAATAACAAAGACAGTTCAGCTTCTCCACTAGCTACCAAGGAATAGATCATTTCCCCGTTAAAAGTCAGAAGCAAGATTAGATGACTTTCAGAAGGCCCTGCAGCACAGGTTCCTGAAAGAGAGCAGAAGTTCAGGGTGGGCAGATCACATCTGTGCCACACAAGATAGCCCAGCTTTTTCCTTGAACCCAATGTAATGTAAAAACAAAAGGTGAATGCTACAGAGAGCAAGAAAAATGCTTTGACCCCAATAATTTTCCCCAAGCATAGTGTCTATCTGTCTGTCGGTCAGCCACCTCCCTCATAGGCAGGTTGGGGGTAAATGCCCACCCCTGAAAACCATGCGGATCAGCAACGACTTCCATGCCTTGTGCCTATCTAGTCTTCCTCATCCTCTGTACACACTGCCACTCCCGGTGCTTCCCTGGGAACTCCCTTGGAGTCTGGTATCCCTGAAGCATTGCAAGCTGACACTGGCAAAGGATATGGAAAAGCATCTGAGAGTCAACAGGATTGTGTTAGCGGTGGTGGCTACTAGCAGGCCTGTGACCACTGCGGGAAAGGCAGGCTGCTGCCTGCAGCCAGAGCTGGAAGCCAGGATGGATAAGTGGGGACATATTGGGTATACAGACCCTTCCCCCTGTGCCAGCAGGAGAGGCAGGTATCTGGGAGCAGGATGGCAGACAGCATACTGAGGGCTTGATGTGGCAGGAAGCCACAGAGGAAATGGGAAAAAATTGGCTCTGAGGAGCACAGAGACTCAAGGGTCTTTTTTTTTCATTTTCATTTTACTTAGTTCCTAAAAGCTATATATTTCCCTTCTCCTCTCATATGATAAAAACAGAATAAAGATCAACAATGAAAAAGAACAAATTACGCAGTGCTGGCAAAATGTTCTCCTTAGGAAAAATTCCCACTGATTACAAGAGACAAGAGATTTCAGTTGGAGCTTTGCCTGAAGAAATAACAGAGAATTAAATCCAAATGAAATAATCACATAATACAAGTTCTCACAAGAGGAGAAATCCGATTCTATTTCAATTCTCACATGGACAGCAAAGTCTTTATCCCACTGATGGGCAAGAGAAGTTTTGCGGTTGATTTTCAATAAAGCCAAGATTTCACTTGAGGCATTTTCTCTTGTATTCTATTTTCTATCTCTTTATTGTAACACATCCATATGCTCTGGAGGAAAGGACAGGCATCTTGGGTGGACTACAGGGACGAAGTGAGATCGTGCAGGGAAAAAATCAGGAGGGCCAAGGCCCAACTAGAATTAAAACTCGCTAAGTCTGTGAAAGACAACAAAAAGTCTTTCTACAAGTACATTAACAGGAAAAGGAGGACGAGGGAGAATATCCAGTCTCTAGTGGATGCAGAAGGAATAACAGTGACAGGGGATAAGGACAAGGCTGAGGTACTTAATGCCTTCTTCGCCTCAGTCTTTAATAGCAAAGAAAGTTGTTCCTTCTGTTTACAAATCCAAGAGTTAGAGGGGCAGATTGAGGCTCCCGTGATCCAAGAGGAGGCGGTTAGAGACTTGCTTGCCCAGCTAGACGTCCACAAGTCTATGGGGCCGGATGGGATCCACCCAAGAGTATTGAAGGAACTGGCGGATGTCCTTTCCAAACCCCTATCCATCATCTTCCAGAGGTCCTGGCTGACTGGGGAAGTTCCACTAGACTGGAGGCTGGCTGATGTTGTGCCCATATACAAGAAGGGTTGCAGAGAGGATCCGGGGAACTACAGGCCTGTCAGTCTGACCTCAGTGCCAGGGAAAGTCATGGAACAGGTAATCTTGAGTACTATCATGAAGCACACGCAAGAGAACCGGGTGATCAGGCCCAGTCAACATGGGTTTACAAAAGGCAGATCTTGCCAAACTAACCTGATCACCTTCTATGACAAAATCACTCAACTACTGGATGGGGGAAAGGCTGTGGATGTAGTCTTCTTGGACTTCAGTAAAGCCTTTGACACAGTTTCTCACAGCATTCTGCTTCAGAAACTGTCAGCCTCTGGCCTGGACAGGCGCACACTCTCCTGGGTTGAAAACTGGTTGGATGGCCGGGCCCAGAGAGTGGTGGTCAATGGAGTTAACTCCAGCTGGAGGCCAGTTACAAGTGGGGTTCCTCAGGGCTCAGTACTGGGTCCAGCTCTGTTCAATGTCTTTATCAATGACCTGGATGAAGGCATTGAGTGCACCCTCAGCAAGTTTGCAGATGACACTAAGCTGGGAGGAAGTGTCGATCTGCAGGAGAGTAGGGAGGCTCTGCAAAGGGATCTGAACAGGCTGGACTGCTGGGCCGAGACCAATGGCATGAGGTTTAACAAGACCAAATGCCGGGTCCTGCACTTGGGGCACAACAACCCTATGCAGCGCTACAGACTGGGGGAAGAATGGCTGGAGAGCTGCACAGAAGAGAAGGACCTGGGGGTGCTGGTTGACAGCCGACTGAACATGAGCCAGCAGTGTGCCCAGGTGGCCAAGAAGGCCAACAGCATCTTGGCTTGTATCAGAAATGGGGTCACCAGCAGGTCCAGGGAGGTTATTCTCCCTCTGTACTCGGCACTGGTGAGACCGCACCTCGAATACTGTGTTCAGTTCTGGGCCCCTCACCACAAGAAGGATGTTGAGGCTCTGGAGCATGTCCAGAGAAGAGCAACAAAGCTGGTGAGGGGGCTGGAGAACAAGTCTTATGAGGAGCGGCTGAGAGAGCTGGGGTTGTTTAGCCTGGAGAAGAGGAGGCTGAGGGGAGACCTTATTACTCTCTACAACTACCTGAAAGGAGGTTGTGGAGAGGAGGGAGCTGGCCTCTTCTCCCAAGTGACAGGGGACAGGACTAGAGGGAATGGCCTGAAGCTCCGTCAGGGGAGGTTCAGGTTGGATATCAGAAAAAAATTCTTCACAGTAAGAGTCATTGGGTACTGGAACAGGCTGCCCAGGGAGGTGGTCGAGTCGCCTTCCCTGGAGGTGTTTAAGGAACGGGTGGATGAAGTACTTAAGGACATGGTTTAGGGAGTGTTAGGAACGGTTGGACTCGATGATCCAATGGGTCCTTTCCAACCTTGTGATTCTGTGATTCTGTGATTCTGTGATATAAGTATCGGCTAATGCTTGCAGTCTAATGAATCATTATGTACTCCGAGACAAAATATTACCATCTACTGTTGGCTTGTATATATAATGTAATTTTTATTTCTAGAGTGATTATGACATTTTGAACTGAGAGAGAAAAAAAATAATGAAAACCAACCAACAAATAAACAGCTGAATTGTGGCTTTCAAACTAAAGGGAACAAATCCTTATGCTCAGATCCTTCCCAGGAAAAGAAATCACTGTATATGGTCAGCTGCTGACTCTGTAGTTTCCTAAGTTTTCTACTGAACTGCCTTTTGAGAGAGAATATATACGCACCTAGTTGACAAATTAAGGGCTAAATTCATCCAAATATTTTAATGCAGTATGGTATCCGTCTCATGCAAGTGAAAATTATGGAGCTTCACAACTATGTCATAACCGATGAACTGCAATTTTAAAATAAAGCATCATAGACTTTAGGGTTTATTATGGTAGTAACAAGTCAGTACTTCCTTGCTGCACTTAAGAATGTTTGTCAAAAAGTTATGCTTCTATTCAGCAACAATGTCTTGAAGAAGGTAGAAAAACTGAACGTTTTGGGGAAAATACTGCTAGGCTCTCAGAGGAAAGCAATTTCTGAATAGTTTGCACTGTATTTTGCTATACCACCGACGGTGGAAAAGTTGTTAGTAAGTTCTTATACTCTAAATAGAGAGCAGCTGCAAGCTTCTAGCTAAAAGCTAAGATAAAATATTTGAAGATCTGGAGATGTGTCCTGGGAAACTCAGTTTCCATAACAACAATTTTTGGTGCTATGAGACTGTCTGCACCTCTTGGTATCTGTAGCCATTCACTTGTGATTAGCAGTAAACAATTTACTTGTACCTGTGCACAGCCAGAGCAGTACTGGTGATTTCAGAAGACAAAAAGCATAGTCACTAATGTGCCTTAAAGCTTTGATATAGTTGTATGAGAAGGAGGATCTTGCTTTAATATTTCCCCAGTTAATAAAATTGGAACACTCAAGGTATTATAGTAGATTGAATATTTTTGTGATTAAAATGTCAAGTAATCAGGAGCTAAATATGGAATTCAGAAAAAAAAGGTTTTCTCCTAAGGTAATTACTCAAACCAAGTCTAAGAACTCAGTTATTAGAGGAACAGACTTGAAATAAAGAAGTGAGATTATAAAATAATACAAAATTATAAATTGTCCTGTGCACAAAAGAAAAAGCAACTCAGGCTCAAAGTTGACCCCCACAAAATGCCCACACATTTTCCTTTTGAATATCAACACCAGTAGGCATATACCTTGTAATGTTTTAAGTAGAAAAATAAAGGCCTTTGTAAGTGCAATTTTTTTAATAGCCATATGTGACCCTGTATGAGAGTGTTATATCAGTATCTCTACTAGAACACAGTGATTAACTTGCACTGTTTCTGAGGGCAAGCTCTGCCCAAAGTACAGCTGTTAACCAATAATGTTATTTCAGTTAGGAGGTTTTGATGTAGGCTGACCGCTTGCTTTGCCAGGCTTGCTGTTCAACATGTCCCAGTGCAGCTACCTAACTAAATCTCCAACTGGTGTCTCCAACACCTTGTTGTTTTTGTTTTGTTTTTTTTTATTTTTGTACACTTTGATGTGCGAAAGTTGATTCCGCAAAACAGACTTCATGAGTTACTCCTTTTTTTTCTTTCCTATTTTCTCCTTGCCGGTCCATCTTCTGCTTTTATTTTCTTCTTCTCCTAGTATCAAGTCATTTTGTATATGTTTATTTCTCCACTATTGCTTCTTTTCCATCTTTCATCTTTAGTTGTTAACCAGTTTGCCATTTTATCTTCTTCTATATCACTCTCCTTTTCTAGATCCTTACAGCATTTAATGCCTCACTCCCTTACTAGGAAAAATAAATGAATAAATAGCAAATTTTTGGCAAGTTAGGTACTAGAGATGAAATCAGAGGAATATTATATAGGACTTTGTTCAATAGATCTCTGTGTCTGTGACTGAGCTAAAAGAGGCAACTGACCCTTGACAACAAAAATTGAAGAGCTATTTGTCCAGAGCTCACATTTAAAGACCACTTTGTAGAGGTAAAGGAAATACAGCCATTTTGCAGCATAGCTGAATTTCTTGTCAAACTTATTTGTCAGTCTCAAAGAGTAAGTATCTTAAAAAAGGCAGAACTCCCTGTGGTTTCCCCCACGTATGCGGTATTATATGAATTTCAGATGACAAAAGCAGTTATCAGAGTACAAAACTTCTATACTCTATAAAATTGCTACCAAGCTAAACAAATTTGTAGGAAAGACCTATTAAAATCAACCAACAAAAATTAGGAAAGAAAACAAGAACTTGATTTTAATGGAAAATGGCCTTCAGGAATGTTAGTCACATCATTTAATTCACTCTAGGGGGCTCACAGAAAGTAAACAGAGTATTTGGTGGAAGTCCTAAAAAACATGACAAAATCAAACAGAGAAAATACGATTTTGCTGGCCTTGAACTGAGAGTAATGGAAAGGAAATGGATGCAATAGAAGGGGGAACAATGGTGGGTGTGAGGTGAAGGTTAACCATTTCTGCCATTTTTCCATTTCTAAAATTCTGCTACTCAAATGCAAATACTTTGCTTATGGTTTGAGCCTACATGGAAAAGAAAATATAAACATCAAAGAACAGTTGGGAAATTCAAAACAACATAAACAGAAGCAGATCGTGTAGTATTTCACATGTTAGACCATCTCACATCAAGATCTTTTCTGTTTCTGAATCCACATGCCCAGCCTGGGAAATGCAATCTGATATGTCATTAATGTCAAAGTTACTTTTTGTAAAAGAATGAGACATCAATGGCCTTTATATGTATTTCCTTCTCTGTGGAAGGCTTGATTTGTATTTACATGGAAGTAAAGAAAATATTCAAAATTATTTTTAAATAAAAAAATCTAAATCTCCTTTCAAAGAACATGTTATATTCTGAGTTTTAGCTGTTGCAAAACTGAGTATAAAGTATCTATACTCTATAAAATTGCTAGCAAGCTAAATGAATTTGTAGGAAAGACCTATTAAAATCAACCAGGAAAATTAGGTGTGACAACTGATTTAAGAAAGGAACAGAAAAGACTGACAATGTTGTGGCCTTAAGGACATTGTTTTTACAATGGAGCATATCTGGGAGTTACAAAGTTTATGTTCTCCATAATTAAAAGATAGAGCCCACAATAGAATCACAGATATAAATATTTACATGATCTGGGCATCAACATAAGAAGTAGATTTAGGCCAAAAGAACTAGATTTAGGGCAAAGTTGTCATTCTTCTCTGCCAATCATCCAGATGAAAAACTACCTTGCATCAATACTTTGGGCAAAATAGTTCCCATTTAAATTTAATTTGAACAATTAAACCAAAAAATAACCTTATAATTCATTTCTCAATAATTGGAAATAATTTTTAAGGATCTGTTAGTGAATCAAATAACTTTTTATATCTGTCCCATATCATTGATTATACTATGAGAGCATATTACTTAAAATTAAAAAAAAAAAACAACCAACCAAAAATCCAAACCAAAACACCTTTCAGAAATAAAATACGCAGAAAGTTCAAACTCGTCAACAGTGGCTAGGATAAGAGCTGTTTTTACAAATTCTACCTCGTAGTTTGCAAATGTGTTGTTAAAATTCTGGCTCTTCTCTTATTATAGAACACTGAAGTTAAATGGCCTTAATAGAGATATAATGATGGCTTTATAAAACTACAGTTACTTATAATCTAAAGTAATTTCTTCTTGACTTTAATAAGCATCCATTAAATGCCTATTATGATCATTATGTAATTTCGCAAGACATTTAATGAATGGTTTATAAAACTAAACAGCAATTATTACCAAAGACAAGAGTTAACCATATAGATCAATGTGCTATTAATTAACTTTTTCAGATTAAACAGTGAAACTTGTATTTAAACTCTGCTGGGATGGATGTAGATTAAAATGTTTTAAATGGAAACTTTAGGGATGCCTAAAAGGAGAAAAAGGTATTTAATGTCATTCTTCATTAGGGTATGTATTTATTAAAACTCTCATCAAGCTGCAAACAACTTAGAAAGCTAACATTAAAATAAAAATCCTTATTTTTCTCATAATCGTCTCATATTTGTCAACTGTGATCCTCATCTCAAATTTTTCTGGAGTTTTCCAGATAATTCTAGAATTATGGGTTACTGAGATTTCAGTGTGTTATAATTTGTAACCTTTCCAGGACTGTGTACCTAGTTTAAATCTAGTGTAAATGTCCAGGTAAAGGGCAGTTTTACCACTTCATCTGAATCAATATTAACTACCTCAATGACCAAAGATTACAGAGGTGAAAAAAAGAGAATGTATATCCAGAATCCAGCCTTAATATAGTTTCAATCTCCTGCCCTACCCCCCAACCCCATCATATTTAAATTAGTATGTTTCCTTTTAAAAAAAAAACAACTTGGAATCATTAAGTTGTTTTATTCCAGATATGTCCAGAATCAGGCCATTTTAATTTAAAAAATGTAAGCAAAACTTAAATTGCTGGAAGTACATTAATAAGAATTTTTCCCTTGTAACCAGTCAAATCAACTAAGAATAATATCACAATATCTAGTACATCATCCATGGAAAATACTTTGAAACAGAATATTTTGACAGTTTTGTTTAGGTTATTTCACAATGAACTATTTGCATTTTTGTCATTTAATATTTTTTGTTTCATTTAGCATATTGATATCATAGAAACAATACAAGATTTGTGATGATTTTGATGATTGCGTTGATATTATACACAGCTGTTTTCCTTCTAAAAGTTCTGAAAAGCAACTATCTCCATTCCCAGCAAATTTGAAAGCATTGACATTTTCCATGAGATTGAATTCTTGTTTAACAAGTCCTACTTCTTCTGCTATGACTCATTTTCAATATTAAAGCATGAGAAAAGCCTGAATTCACATAATCCTTCTCTGTGCCATAATCCTTTGAAATACATGAGGTTACCTTTTACTTTACTGATAAAAACCTGCTAAAACTCTTAATTCTATTTCAGCCTTTATCTTACGTTTTGGAGAAAGTCCTTTCTATACCCATCCTGATTTGTATCTGAATTATAACAAAGAAAGAAAGAGTTTATACTTCATAATTTTAAGAAGGTTTCACATATCTATTTTAAAATTATACGGCAACAAACCAGCAACGGTTGATTTTGTGTCTGTCCTTTTGTCAGATCAAATATCATGGAACAAGATTTATGTTTTATTTACATCAGAACCAAAATTATGACAGAACTGAATCTGATACCCTGATTTCAAAAGATTTACTGTAATCTATTTCTGAGAAACTGAAAAATAAGATGGAAACCAAATTATACAGAAAACAGAGAGCATTTCCCTGCTTGAGGGGGAGAAAATACAGATGGAGAAACTGATAGTGACAGATAAAAGGTAATGAACATTTAATATAAATAATGCTTTCTACAGGATATACTTTCTACCTATTGAGTTTCTACCTTAAGAAAGATTCTGACCATGATTTTTTGTAGAATATGACAGAAGTGACACTTCTGGCACTAAAACACTTCATCATGACACAATGGCTCCAATTAAACTGTATTATACCATTCAATAGCATACACAGCATCATTAACTAAACAAATGAGATGACAGCAAAATCAATTTCTGATAAGAGAACTTTTCTATAAGGAAAGAAAGTCAGATCAAGTCCTTAAAACACGGTGAGTTATTTTGTTGGTTACAAGTATATCTTTTTTTTTTTTTTTTTGAGAGAGAAGGTGGTGTGATTAAACACCAGAAGAGGAATAAATTTTTCCTTTAAGAGGTAAGAACGTCGATGACCTCAGACCAGATGTTTGTGAACCTTCTAATGCCAGTAACTTAAGTGGAGCTGCATTCTATCTGCTCTATTTTAACTGTTAATTTGATTGTTGTAATTTTTCTTAGCTAACACATCCCACATTGCTATGGGGAACTATATTAACAGAATCTTTTTAAAAACAAAAAAATGAAAGGGAGGAGAAAATTCTCCCAGAATAAAAATATAGATTGTAAAATGGCAAGAGTAAAGGCTAAACATCATATAGCCAATATAATTTTATATTCTTTAGTGAATCCTTCTCTTGACCTGTATACACATTTATACATATAATACAAAGTTGAATTACTGTTTATTACCAGGTAGTAAAAGTTAAGAGGACCTAGTGATTCAGGAAGCAACATAAATGTTATCAATCTATTTAACTTGGAAGTAAGACAAAAATTTATATATCCAGCCCACAAACCAGTTATTTCTCATAATTTTCATCTCAGAACTCATAGAGTAGTAAAACAAGAATCTTTCCTTTTGTTTTTCAGAAACCAGAGTTTAGAAAGACTATAAATCCAGTTCCAGAAACAGTCTAAAAGCAGCAGTGTCACCTCAAAGATATGGTAGAAAGAGAACAGTTAAGCAGCTAGAACTTTCCAAAGTAATTTCTTTATTGAAAAAATTTACATTTCCTATACTGAAAAAGGCTGGTTTCAAATAAATTAGTTTCTCTTAATTACTACAATAGAATATTTGGAAACTTTAAATGAAAAATTGAAATTAGTTTTCATTTCAAAATAATTAATCACCTTAAAATCAGAAGTTAATAATAAAAAACCTCAAAATATCAAGTCAAAAGCTTCAGATTCACTCACAGCTGAATTAAGTGTTTGGATTAAAAAAAAATTGGGGATTTTTTTTTTCCTGTTGGTTTACAAATTTCAGAATGCCATAATTTCATTCTTATTTATATATGGGCTTATAATTATAAAACTAATTCAATAAGATCACAAAACATATTCTATTCAATGTTAATGAGAATTTGAAAGACAGAAGAGAATAAATGCTTAAACTTCCTCCAGCATTATTTTATGATGATAGCTATGCCTCTAGGCTATGATGTGTGGTTTGCTAGAAAAGTAAAAGCTTACATTATTACTCAGTGTCACTAGCCATTTAGTAATGATTTCTAATAACTGTCTAAGCACTCTCAGGAAAAGGTTCCCAACATTACGTAGTGTACTGAGGAAATATTAAATATTCAATATTTATTTGAAACAAGTCTTAATACATAAGTGATCTGCATGAATTGTTTTTTCTTTCAGCACAATATAGTGTAATAAATAAAAAGAGCCAGCTGTTTTAAAACCTAGAGAAACCTAACTTCATCTACAGGCTTTAACTTTCTTTTAGAAGTTTCAATAGCTTTTAAAGTGAATGCATTGAACAGATACAATTCAGTTTGGAAACAGGGTTTGTTTGAAAACAAGTAGTTCTGTGGAGATTTGAGAAAGAGTCTTTAAGTAATGCATGATGCAAATACAGACATGATTTTAATTCACATTTTTTGTTTACATTTCTTGGGCCTCCAGCAAAAGCCCCCTTCAAATCAGCATGTGCTCTGGCTGCATGGTGGGTAGATTCAAGCAAGTGATTAAAGATAAATCTCCAAACACATAGCGGTGGCACTGGCTGCTACAAGTAATCTCGTACAAGAATCTTGATGGGTATACACAGTAAAGGAGGTATATATTATTTTCATTCCAGCAGCACTGAGAGCCCCCAGCCAAGAATGAGCAAGTATTAAGCAGAGAGATAATGAAGATCTTCAGGACAGTGCCTATCACAAGAAAAGCACAGAAACAAGACGCCTTCACTTCAGTATGCCAACAACCATACTGATGTCCATATTCCCCCATCCTAATCACATTTCCTATCCATCTCAGGGAATAGCTTGGAAGTGTTATTAGATCTCCTTCAGTATATAGAGTATAAGATCCATGTATTCTTGCAAATTAGTCAGGGCTGGGGGAAATATTTCAAAAAGAGAATCCTAGGATTTTTGAAGCCATTGTTAAAGTCAAAACTTGTTTGCACCAGCAAACACATTACTCCCAGTCCTGGAGAGGTATTGAGCTAAAAATTGGAGGAATTTTTCTCTACAGCTTCTTAAAGGTCTTCTGCCTGATTTATGCCTTGTTTCTGATTGTGAGGAAGAATGGCAAAGGGACAAAGATCTGGCTCCTGACCTACCACTGTCAATTCTATGCCGAGAGTCTAGACATACACTATCACTCTGACATTCCTCTTTACTTAGTTTTTAAATTGTGGCATTTCCCCGCAGATTCCTCTCACCACCATTTCTAAAACATTTAACAGCTGGCCCTTCCCAGTTGCTCTCTAATTTCCTTGCAATACACATCAGCAGTGAACAAATGGAAGAATGACAAATGTTACCAAGTTTACAGCTACTGAAAGCAAATAAAATCCTTCAGTCAAGAGAAGCACTTCTTCTAGCTATTCACTTGTGGGAAGATAAAAGATATCTTTGACTTTGTTCTATCAGTACAAACAGAAAAAAACGTGTAAAAGGAAAAGACAAAAAGGGTCAAAACATGTACATGGTCAGGAGTTATTAGCATAAAATTAATAGTAGTAGATAGGTCACATAGTGGAGACCAGGCACACTCAAAACTGTCTCATGGGAACCTTAAACAAAAAACCTCAGATGTCAGCAGAGTAGCTGAATAAATCCAAGAGGGTTAGAATGTCTGCAGTGTCAAAGTATGCACTACAAATTAAGGAGGAGGAGGGGGTGGGGAAAGTATTCTGTCAGCAGTGTGTTAGTGTTCACTTGCCATGCTAGAGAAAGTACCTTTACAAGAAGAATAAAAAAATGAGCCACAGGTATGTATTTGCTTATCATACCGAGAACAAACAACAACTGTACAGGGCAAGGGGAGGAAGGGGAACAACAGGAAACCCTAAAAGATGTAAGATTTTTTTCTGAGCACATTAAGAAACAGAAAAATGAGTATAATTATTAGAAATAGAATTAGAAATCTGCACATCCCTTTCACCTCAGTATGCTTTTCAATCTGACAGCTCTTACACAGGCAATTATCTGTATTAGCTTGCTTGTTTCTTACACAGATATCTTACACTGAAGTTTGGTCCGATTAGTTCCTTGCTTTTTCTTCTTAAACCACAAATACGGAAAAAGTAAATGAGTTATGGAACAAGCATGGGGTGTTTGTACACAATTTTGGCACCTTTGTAATTTATTCTACATGTTTCCTGTTAGCACCACTAAGTACTGATCCCCATGAGAGCCGTGTGAGATACAGTGCTGAGAGTTTCTGTCACTCAGGCAGAAACAGAGGAATGAAGGTTGTGTAGTGCTTTTGGTAGCTATGGCCAGCAACACTGAGACACTGCCTCAGGAGCCATCTGTGTCTTTTGTACTGTGAAGCATCAGCAGCTGGAGGTTAACTGATCCTCTCTGATCCTTAACGGTCTCATGCTGTTGATCAACAGCCTTTCCCTGTGTCCCTGCGAATCCTGTGTCACCCACTGCTGGAGCGCACAGAGTAGCCTGGGAGATGCCTGGGGAATAATTACCCTGCAGGCTGGTGACCTAAGGGTGTTTGATTTGGTTTCATATTTATTTTTGTTTCAGGCAGGATTCTGGAGACAAGGGAGCATGCCTCAAGCCATGCCACATACACCTGCCATCAACTGATATGTAACGCATTTGGCCATGTACTAAGTTCTATGTAGCCCTAAGAGTAATGTGTTACAGAAACAGATGGTTTTTAAGTAAAGTATTTAAAAAGTAAGAAATTAGAATAGTGCTTGTGGATTTTTTTTACAAAACTGATGGTACATGATCATTATTCACACATTTATTCTAATAAAATAACATAACAAGTTAAGTAAATTGACTTTTTACATTCTGAAGTAAAATGAAAAGTAGAAATTTAAATTAAACTACAGATTTTAATATCTGATAGCAAATATCAGGTAGTACCTAGGTATATAGTTCTGTTAGGCAGAATATCCCTGAAAAGGTGTGTTCAGCTGAAACTCATTTGAGGTCCCACTGTTGTAAGTTTTTTACTGAATTTACCCAATATAAGGCACACACACACAAATCCCATGGTGGTCTGGTATTCCTGCTACTTACTGCATTGTCCTTCCTTCCTTCTAGTAGTTAAACATTCTGCAGAGATCCTACCTAAAGCTGATTTTCCTCAAGGTTTACAGGTGATTTGCACTGGATCTTGTGCTCCGCTGATATTTAAAGTTCAATCTTGTCAACATGGAATGAAATTAGATTGCCTATAAACTAAAAGCAAACTTTAACACCATGAGACCTAATTAGGTAGTAATAAGTACAAAACAGATGTTGTCAATAGGACACAGAAAAGAGCTGGTCTGCATCACTAGTTAATCAATATATATAGCTTTAAAATATTCACTGTCAGGAAAAGCGACATTACACAATTTATGTAGATGTTCTGTGGGGTTAGTGGTGTACATTATCTTGCTATATACAGGTAAAGACTTTACCTCTTCACTTTCCTCTAGCCTTCAAAGCAGGGAAAGGTTTTTTTTTCAAATAGTGAGAAAAAAAAGCAAGATAAGATTAATGGGCAATCAATGCATATCATGTTTAAGAGAACAGCAGATTTGCAAAGGACTAAACAGTGTTCCTTTCTGAATAAATCTCTCTGATTATTATTTGCTATGGTAGAGCAGCTATAAAAAACATGATTAGGTCTGATGCTCTGTTGATGTATTGCAGGCTGAAGGAAAGTTAATGGTATAGTTAGCCTGAGCCTAGATGCCTTTCTTTTCACATTTTCTAAGCTGCAATATGGCATAGCCTTTAGCCAATACAGCAGCTCCCGACTGAGAATGTATTAAACTGAACAGATGAATGGCAGGATTTTAAAACAGATCTGATAACCTAGACATGCTTTTGGGTTTTAAAGAGTCCACTTCAGATAAAAAGAACCACTGGACACTTGAGAGCTGACACAGTCTTCTAAAGAGAGAGGATGCTAAGAATTCAATTAGGCCACAGAGAATATTCTTTAAAAAAAAAAGATCAAAAAGGGCAAATGCAGTTTTTGTACCACTAAAGAGAACAGAGATTTATAAAACCATGCTACTCAAGAAATACACTCAGCTGAAAAGACACTTGCATACATTTGTATGGTACTACTTAATACAGAAATAAATAATTAATTAATGAATTTTACACAGATCTTAGAGATACAAAGGGAAATTAAGCTTCAGTTCTTTATAAGTAAAATTAGTGCATTGCACATTTTCACTATATTGAAGAAAACTAACTTAAATTTCATTTTTAAATTTAATGTACTCACTTTTACCCCAAACTTAGCATAAAAAGAAGAGTTTTATGAATTTTTTTTGCAAAGTAGCAAATATAGCTAATGCTGTATTTTCACATTGTGATTTTTAAGCTTAAAAACGTAGTGTTGTGCTCTAGCCAGGGATTAGACTGGACATTAGGAAGAATTTCTCCACCATGAGAGTGGTGAGACACTGGCACAAGTTGCCCAGGGAAGCTTTGACTGCCCCATCCCTGGAGGTGTTCAAGGCCAGGTTGGATGGGGCTTGGGCAGCCTGATCTAGTGGGATGTCCCTGCCCATGGCAGGGGGGTTGGAACTGGATGATCTTTAAGGTCCCTTCCAACCCTAACTATACTACAATATCATTTTGTCAAACATCCCGGTTCCCTGAATACAGTGTATCTGAACAGTCTACTTTAATACAATTAATGTAAAACCAAGGTTTAATGAAAATTTTGTGGAATGTATAACAATTTGTTTTTTTCTAAGGTTAAATACACTGATATCTGTTTAACTCTTCCTACACTAGAGAAAAAAAAATAAAAGCATTCAGAAAAATGATGTGGGCTTGGCTTTAGTATTTGAGCCAGCTGCTACAGGCACACAGAGAGATATTTTTGTTGAAAGATATCAAGCTGATATGAATGGTGTTCTTCTACATTTGATCTAGGGGCATGAGCATTAGACTGGATAATCCAGTTGTAAAAGTAAAATGCATCAAAGGATTGCTGTAATATA
The DNA here is from genome assembly GCF_017976375.1 of Cuculus canorus. Classification (NCBI taxonomy): domain Eukaryota; kingdom Metazoa; phylum Chordata; class Aves; order Cuculiformes; family Cuculidae; genus Cuculus; species Cuculus canorus. The sequence continues at coordinate 102,560,201 of NC_071401.1, read as the reverse complement.
AAAGGTAGCAGAATCAACAACATGCTTCCTATTGCAAGATGCATTCTCAAGGGTGAAAGTGCTTCTAGTCAAAGTCAGGTAGAAAAAAGGAACAAAAATTGAAATGCTTTCTGTATCTATAGGAATACTGTAGTTTCACATACCTCAGACCAAAAACTCTGACCTCTCATGGCTATAACAGAGAGCTACTAGCAGCCCTGACTACTATAACTCATGGACGGATTTGTATTCCTTTTCCACAGTTCTTAGTTTAGGGTTAATTTCCTCTGGGTTCAGAGGACAAAGCTGAGAACACTCTGTGCCCAAGGATGCTGCCTTTCAGTTGCAGCCCTAAGAGAACAGATAGTGTCCTGTGAGGCAAGGGGGAACATTGACCAAAAGCCCATTTGCACCACTTTAGACAAGGGAATCTCTCATGCAGGAGAAGTTTCTAGTGCTTTGTGTGTGTAGCCAAAGGTTTATAAAGTTCACACATACCCTTTTGTGTTTTACATCCTACAACACTGATATAGTGTCCATCTCCAAGGCTAGGATCCTGTTACCTAACTACATCAATATTAAGAGATCATAAACATGACTGCTTCGTAGTGTGTGTACTTTCATAATGATTAATATCTCGATGAGCTAATGATGGGAAAGGTTGAAACAAAATATAGAAAAGTCCCTTACAAATATATCAGGTGTCAGCTTTTTTTCCTGGTTTTATCTTATCACTTTAAAAAAATATTTGTTACACCAGTGTTGAAGTTAGAAAGCATCAGCACAGCAAACCCAAACAATACAAGCATCAAGAAACTGAACTAATCTTTTCCTATGTACTTTGATGGCTGTCAAATGTTTTTATAGTTGCTCTCTAGTTAGACATTCACAGACCCTTGTACCTATAAATTATGATGGTCATGATAGGTCTTATTTAGAAGTTGTGCATTGAGATGATTTGATGAACAAGAGAATATTTTACCTGTAACTGGTTTCCATACCAGTAGCAGTCCGGCCTTTGAGCTGGTACAGCTGATGAGAAAATATGAAACTCATTTAATCTTTCTTCAATTTAAAATGTTGCTGATTAAAGTTTAGTAATTTAGACGATGTCTTTCTTAAAACATCTGTTTAAATGTCATTAACCATATTCCTATCAAGTATGAACAGTATTGTAGATATTTGATATTAAGGAGGTGCACTCTGCCACCTGATGTTAAGTAACTCTCCTAGAAAATATTTAAGATCTCATATGCAAAAACAGAACTAAACCAATGGCTCTTTTGCAAAGATTAGTGGTTTAACAGCTCTTTTACATGCTTGTAAGAGTGATGTTAGTATGCATTAAAGCTTTGCACTATCAACCTGGAAACGCTGAGATATCTTTGAAGGTTTATTACCTGAGTAATACTCACAAATGCTGGCAAGTCATAGTCCCCAAATAGCCACAAATAAATGCTTCCAAGGATTTTTGCCTCCAAAGAGAAATGTATAATTTTCTATTCTATTTGCAGAATGCTAGTCAAAAGTTATTAAAACCATTATGAAATATTGCCTACGAGTCTCTATCATGCGGGAGTTATTTTTATTGAAATTTCAATTTTTTCATTCTTTCCTGTCCCTATTTTCTTTAACTTTCTCTCTCCGTTCATTTTTCTGTTACATTATCACAGCAGTCTATTCAAAATGCTTTTAACAGATTTGCTTAATTAGTGAATTAGAGATTCCATTAAATCAGAAGAACAATAAAGCATTCCATGCTGTGATAACAATACATTCTAGTCTATCCATCTACTGAACAGAAGTCTTAAAGACATATACTGCATCTACAGATGGGAAAGAAGAGGTATGGCTCAAAGAATTTTAGTGACTATAAAATCAGATTTTGGTTATTTGCGATATCTAGTCACCACATCTTTATACATATCTCTTTTTGGTAGAAAGAATATATAGCCAAAATTAAGACATCTTGAAACTGGATATTTTATCATCCCTTCCACAAAATGAAAGGGAACACAAATCCTTTGAGGCTAAAGAACATTGATCTTTTGAAATAAGAAAGAACAACAAGAAAGTCATCAAAGATGGTTACGAGGTCTAAGAGCAGAGTTCCAAACTCTAGGAAACAGGAATCAGAAAATACAAGTTCGTCTTCTTGTAGTAGCCCACCTCCATATTATTCTTGTAGAGACAAAGATAGTTGCATACCAGATGTATGAGTTAAAAAATAAACAATTAAATGAGGAAGTAAAAAAAAAAAAGCAAACAAAACCAAGGAAACACACAAACCCAAAAGGTTCGGGCATAAATATATGCAACACTAGAAAGGAAATTTAGTGTAAAAAACTCAAGACAATCATTAGTGGCAACCCTAAATATATAAGACTTCTAAAATGCTTTTCTGAAAAACCTAAACTAATTGCAATTGTTTTACCATTTAGTGTTGAGGGGGGGTTGTTTTTTGGTTTTCTTTTGTTGTTGTTATTTCGTTGTTTTTTCTTAAGTTTTTGTGCCCTTGAACATGATTGTGCTTGTGTCTATATTTTTGCAACATACTGTAAATGCTATGATCCATGTATATACCACATATACATCCTAGTTTTTAATTCCTGAAATATAAGAAAACAATTTTGTCTTTCTTTTGGCGTCCTGCTTTTGTCTAAGATATTAAGAACTTGTGCTGCCAGTTATCTATGTTCTGATAATTTTGCAATATAATTCAACCATGGAAAAACTTAATCATATTAAGGTGAATAAATGTTTTCAAATAAACCTAGTACAGAAGTTTATCAAGAAACTTTTCAGAGTTCTGCAAACTTGACCTTAAGAATAACTTCAAAACCAAGGAGAAGGTGAAAATGAGTTTGTGCAATAATTTTCAATGCTGTTTCTTCAGTGAGATGATGTAAATGGAGACAAAAGAGGAACTTCATATTTGTATAGGAAACCTCTTGGTTTATAATACATCATAATACATCATAAACATCAGTTTTATGTAAATATATATTCAAACTAAAATCTTGTCTAACTAAGAAAAAATGAATATTTAAAGTTACCACCATCAGTAATGGCAATTACATAGTTTTAATTCTCAAAATTTATTAATTTTAACGTAACTTCTCTCCATTGGAAGTTATAATGACCTTTTTAGCTGCTGTGCCTTATAAGTGTAATAAAAATCCCTCAACCACTTACCTCAGTTTGAAGAAAAGTGTAAGGTGCTGAGCACCCTATGCAAAGCAAACCAAAGCACTTGCAACCAAGGGCAAACTGGGATTTATAGACACACCACAGGAGAACTGCATCTACAGGGTGTGGAGAACAGTTATACATGTCTCAGATCTGGAAAGAAGGCTGAACAAGTGAAGTAAAAAGGACCTAAATGAGAGAAGGTGGGGGAGAAAAGAAGGTAAAGTTTCAGAAAACAAAACTTGAGAAATCTTAGATAGGATTTTAAGTGTTTGGAACAGGGGAGAAAGGATTAAAACTGTTGCCCCGATTGACATATCTTGTGTTTAGATTTGTAGATAACATTGACTGCTCATAAATGTAAGATAATTTAAAGCATTAACCTACACCACACCTACAGACTTTATTAAACTGTATGCCTATGTGAATGAGTACAGACATACAAAAGGTTAAATTCTTCCTCTATTAATTTTACTAACCAATGTCAGTACTTTTACCTTGAAACAGAACTGAATGTTTCTCTTCAAAAAACTAAAACAGTCTACCTTTCGTTGGACTACAAAGAGCAAAGCACTGCAAAGAAAACAGCAGAATTTTAAAAAAACATTAGCTTTCTATCATAGTCTTCAATCATATCCAACAGATGCCAGTCAATAGCATTTCTGAAGAGAATTTTCCTCTGTATCCCTTATGCAATCCTTCGGGTTCATTTTGGTTTCAGAGTTCAGCCTTCAGATGGAGAACAACTAGGATATGTAGGTATCACCTGTTGCCTCTTAATTGCCTCATCATTAATATATTAGTTGCCAAACAATAAAAACAACAATTAAAAACAATCACTGTAAGCAACATACTCTATCAGTAACATTATTAAGGAGCAGTCTTAGACCTGTTCTTGTTTGTATGCAGAAGGAATACTGGTTGTAGCCTAAAATAAAATGGAGATACAGACAGATCACTAGATATCTTGCTGTCTTTTCTATCTGAAGTTATCACTACCCTTTTGAGTTGATGCAGGGAGCTGGTCTAGGTGAAACTTCCTTTGAGATTTAAGGATAGCACAGGAAGGCTAATAGTTATCTGAAGATGCTCTTGTTATGAAATCCAAGATATTTTGTTGAGGTACTCAGAAGACAGTATATGTGTCTGTATCTGTAGGTAGATATATACCTCTGTTTTGACATGTCTTAAGTGTTTTCTTTATACAGATACGTGCCATATTTTGTAACTATCATCAGAAATGAAAAAGACATCACAGCTGAGCTAATCAGGTTTCAAGAATTTAATTATACTCTTGGGCTCAGCTTTGCTACAATTTAAGTGGTATTGGTAGAGAAATAGAAAAAATAGAAGAAAACATTTAGGCAGAATACATACAATATACAAATACATTTTTTATTATGGACATAACTTCTTATAAGTATTATCCTACATTAGCAGATCTATGAGTTAAGAGTGATGGAATGTAGCTGATATAAATCTATAAGAGAAAATTGAAATCTGTTTATAAATAGCTATTAATTTTGCTTTCCAGACTGTTTTGCCCTTATTCATCCAATAATTTTTTCAGAGAAAAATTACAGGATTTCTTTTAAATGCTTAAAAATAATGTTATTTTCTAGGAAGCTTTTTTTCCCCCCATTTTCTTTTTTCTTTTCTTCTCTCTCTTTTTTTTTTTTAAAGGAAAAACTTTTATGCATCCTTCCATTTTCTGATTTGCTCCTAATAAAGAGATCTGTGTAGTACAAAGAAGAAATTAGAGAAAGAAGGATACAAAACAGAGGTCTTGAACACGACTGACTGAACACTAGCACAAAAAAATATAAAAAGGAAGAATTTAATAAGTTAAATATTCCTTTGCTTAAAGGTAGGAGAACTGTAGCTCTGAAACCTGACAGTTTCCTGGCAGTTCATTCTTGGATAATTGCAACTACCTTTATGCAAGATTGAATATGCATTTAATATTCAAACTCAGTATTTCTATTTTGTCCTTTATGTGTGAACAAAAACACATCTATGGACACATATAAACACACACACATCAAAAGGTGTCAGTGTATGGGTATCAAGTCCTCCTTCCCTTTTAGTCACTTCTCCAAAACAAAATGTGTAATCTAGTAAATACGATTACTATTGTTAAAAAGAGGTCATGGACTTTGAATTGGTCTGAACTGGGCTGCCTTTGGCCTGGGCAGGGCTGGCCTGGGTTTACCAGATGCTCTGTGGCCAAGTACCCATTGCCCAGACTGTCCGAGTTCCGGCACTGTGAGTGCCTCTGGGGAAGGGTTTGCAGTTCCTATTGGACAAATGGCCCTGAGGATACTGTGGGGCTGCCGGGTAGTCTTCACCCCTGCTCTGGGAACAGGGGAAAGGCAGCAGGCAGAGACGGGAAGAAGTAAAAATAGCTCCAAGAAGACTCAAAATTCAAGAGGAAGAAACCATTGATATGATGTTTCTCCTGCCACTCTCACCTTGAGCATTTCCCCCCTCTTAGTGACTACCTCAGGATGCCAGAGATCTCATTTTAACTTCCCTGTACCCGATTTTGCCAAAGCAAGACCAATGTGATCACACCTGGTATGAAACATCAGAATAAAAGGATAGATACTAGGTATGAGAGTGTGTGTGTGTGTGTGTGTGTGTGTGTATAAAAAATACAATAATTTTAAATGTATAATTAATGAGGCATTTCTGTATTCCTTATTCAGCTGGGACTATTACATTTGCTCAAGTTCATCGGACTAACAGCAAATTCTTAAACACTACTTCCTTTTCCTGTTATGCATACCCCACTTGAGTGTAACAAAAATTCAAAAAAATAAAAATAGTAGATTTATATTTATAAATATGATTTTTTTTTTTAATTCTTGAACAGTGTAAATTGCAACAGCATTATCAGATTTAACAATGTCATGAAATGAGGCTCTATGTACAAAGCAAAAGTGAAAGCTCTGAGGACTGCCTATAACACTGAAACTTTTGGAAGGATCAGTGCTGTTTATCTATGCACAAGTTCTGTTTGGCCCTTACAATAGGTGTGAAAATTAGAGTTGGAAAAAATAAAATAAAAATCGAAGCAGTGTTACAGTTATTAACCTAATTATGAACCTAATGCTTTGGTGCTAAAGAATTAAGGTTAGTGTTATCACAAATCAAAGCTATTTCTTTAGTTTCTACTTTTATGAAGTTGCTAAGCCAAATTTACAATCAACTTTTAAACATCATTAACTTTGTGACCTTACCATGAATGTTTCCAAACAAGAATCAGATTGCATTAGTGAGCTGAGTAGCTCCTACTGTGGAAGTATTGTCTTCTCTACTCCTTCCCCCAAAGTCCTTAGAATAAGAACACAAGACGGGAAAAAAGGTTCATGAAAAGTAAGTTTACCTTTGATTTATACCAGGTTTTTATGTTTCCTTTTTGCCATAAAAAAACCCCAACAAACAAACCAAAACACATTTGATACAAGTTGTTTCATGCTAGTGTTTCTGAAACACAAGAGTACATCTAAAAAGGAGGTAATGTAGTCATGGGGAATTCCCTGTCATTTACAAGTGTAAACTCTTAAACTTACAGTTACTATATGCAAGTGCTTCAAAGGAAAGTATTTGGTAGTAGTGTGGCTCTTTAATTGCAATATTCTGGCAGAAGTACTAGTTTTACAACCTAAGTGATCTGCCAACAACACTGTGAGGAAAAAAATAATTAAAGAAAGAATTGTTATAATAAAAATAGATCTGTACCTGTTATTTTACACTGCCAGTTTCATTAAAACAAGACAAAAGCAGCACCAGTGGAGAATGAGATGCAAGTAAAGGTGATGTGTTGGTGGCTTGAGGCTTGGTGGTCCATTTATAAAGGTACAGATTTTTAGTTTATCGTGAAAGGGAATGAGTAATTTGGCAAATGCATGAAGTATTTAATCACATTGTTTACAACTGCTCATGTGCTTTGAATAACCATGTGGCAAACAAACATTGCTTCTTAGGCATTTTTGGCCAAGCCTTATAATTTGGAAGATTGTTTCCCAATATTTTGAAAATTTATTCTGGTTTCAATACAGCACAATTCTATTAAGAAATGAATAGTACAAAACTGGAAAATAAAAACATTCTGTTCACCTTGGTGTGTGATTTGGAAAGGTTAAAAAACAATGATCAGAAGTGCAAAAATAAATAGACATGGAATTTGACTTTTGCCCTTAATTTAATATGAAAATTGGGAAGGAAGGCATAGGTAATGTTCATGTAAATTAGTTTAATTTTTAATCTGTGAAGCTTGTTTTTGCAAGGCAGAGGACATTAAAAACCTGTATTAAAGAGAGAAGGGGGTGACAACTTCATATTAGTAAAAACTGTTTCCATTTTGTAAGAATAAGACAAAATCAGCACATTTTTATTCATCTTCACCTTACCAATATACTATTTTTCTCCTAATCCATTTTAGTGTATCACTAATCTTTAAAAGCACTTGAAAAGCTTTTTCTGGTATAAGATTTTTGTAATTAAATTCGAAATATTGCAAATACTATTGTAGTAAAAGTAATAATAATAGTGCTAATGCAAATTGTAAACAAGTCAACACAAAGCCCAAGTAATACAACAGAACACTATAAAAGGTGAGACTTTCAGCTCTTAGTATGATACACTTTGGTGGGTTGTGGACTTTCTGCTCCCATACAAACATTCTCTAAGTAGGAACCACTTCCTAAATTAATATGATCACTAGATATATCACCAGAGATTAAATGCAATCACAGTGTTCTGATCAAAGCCAACTAGAGTGCTCCACTAACCCTTTTTTCAAAACCCTTTTCAATGTACATTGGCTAAAGCTTAATTATATGATCGCTGATATTAGCAAACAGTTAAAAATCATAACAGTTTAATTTAAATATTGTATAATACAGGGGAAAAAGGATGACGATAGCTATAAGCTAACACACTCTTCTCAATTATCCACTGTTAAATGTTCAAAAGCATACCATTTCTTCACAGACTACTTGTTGGAAATCTGTGTTCAAGCAAAACCAGACAAACTGTGAGAAATGTTTAGATTAACAGCTGCAACTTGCTTCCTATTGAAGGAACAGTTTTATATACCTCCTACATATCAACTGGAAATAGGTCTCAAACACAAAGTGATATCTCCAGAGCCATGGACTCAGGACACTAATAAGATTTCACGTCTTCAGTTATCATACCTACTACTTGATTTGCTAATCTGAAACCAATGGCTTAATCTTATAATCAAGCACTTGGCTCACAGGAGTACTCACTACCTGAGCCGCAGATTTTGCTTCTGGCAGAGTCAGGCTACCTTATGACCCTGCTTTTCTGCCATCTTGTTTTCATTGGAAAATTTCCATTGCAGCCAGCACAAAGCACAATTTAGCCTGGCCATTATACTTGATGGGCCTTTTCCAGACTGCACTGCTATTTGTAAGGCCAAGAGATCAAAACCAATTTGGGATGTTTGGAGAAGCTTTTGTGCTTTACCTGTCCTCCCCGATCAAAAGGAGAAAACTTTAAAAAAAAACCCCAACCAACCAAAAACCCAAACCAATGCAAACACCAAGCCAGGTGTTTGTTCTATATGGGTCACAGTTTAGCCTCACCTTCTGGCTTGGTCAGCAGCTAAACGCAAGCAGTTGTGACCCAATCCCCACTCCACCCACAGGGAAAGGGAAATGAGAAACATACACCTGAGTTGGAAACTAAAGCAGCTTTAATGAAACAACAATAATAAAAAGGGAAAGAATTTAATAATATAAATAAGAAATTAATAATATATATGCAAATATACAAAATTGAATGCCCCAAGACTATATGTCAACATAAGTGACGTAGAGCAGGGATGGGGAAAAGTTCTGAACTGGACTCAGCAGCAGGCAGATGCTGAACTCAAGAACTGGATTCAGGAATGTACAGATCAGGGGCAGAAGGATGGGAGATGTCCCTTTCAGAGGCCATCCATCGATGAAGAGAACTTGACTTTCATGGTCCCTCAGTTTATATAGAGAATAACACGTATGGAATGGAATACTCTGCTGGTCAGTTTTGGGTCCCTTGTCCTGTTCATCACTCCCTGGAGACGCAACCCTTTTTCACCGCTTTGACTTACAGCATTCTACCAACTAGAGAGTAAACTTGGTCTCCATAGACATAAGTATAAATTGTTGCATTTCTACATACCAGTGCTCCATTACTTTGTTTATAATCATAAATTTTAAGTATTAGCACTTTCTATAGGCAGCCATTGTCTGAAAACATGCAGTTAACTTTGAAGAAATCAAGTTATTTAGACAAGGCTTAGCTAGGATTTAGAAAATTCATTCTGCTTTATATCAAACCGGAACACTACGGCTATAAAATCCTTATTTAAAAAAAACCCACAAGTATAGTATATTTTTCTGGTCTCTCAGTGTTTGAGAAAAAGTTTATTATTCCATCCCAAGTTTTGGAATTTATAAACTTAAGATGCTTAGCAATTTTCACAACTTTGTAGCTGACTAAGAAGAAGAAAAAAAAGAAGAAAAATAAATGCATCTAAAATGAAACCCATCTGAAAAAAATATTTTAAGGACGTAGCACCTGCCGTGTTTAGCCTCTCACCTATCAAAACTAAATCCACCCAAACCAGTTCCCCACCCTTCAAAACCCACCTCTAACCCCAAATAGGCAACATCTCCTTGAGCATGGAGACAAAGATTTATTTAGAATAATAAGGTAACTAGCAAATAAATAATTCATACAGTAAAAGTTCTGATACCTGGATGGTTTTGTCAACTTGGATCATCCTGCTAATTTGCAGAATGCTGAACGTACATAAGAAGAGACAATTTTCATTTCCCATTCCCACAGATCTGTAAACAAACTCTTATTCATGCACAGAGGAATAGCTAAAAATATTTTAATAACCCACAGTTTGATCCGAAAAGTTGGCAAAACAAAGAAGTTGGATGTGAGAAAGCAGACTTCATAAAAATAACCCTCATACAAAGACGAGACTTCCATCTTCATCTGCATGTATTTTTTCCTCCTTGCCTCATGAGAACAGTTTGTCTGTCCACAGATCACCCTCAATGTTATTACGTATATAAAGAGTTTTCTTATTGATCATCTCAGCAATTCATTTACTGGAATGAATGTACCAAATTAAAATATAACTAGCGATGTGTCTTATGCTACAAGAATTGAATTTACTTAAGAAATATATTGCCCTGAAGCAATATACAGAACTCCTAGGGAATTAAACTGTGCACTTTCTCTGTAAGCTACAAAGAGTACACCAGTATTTGAGGTTGAGAGTAGAGAAGAAAATTAAGCTGACACCATTGCCTTCAGCATTTTCCCTTATTTGAATACCAATGAGTACATACTTAGAGTCTCATTATTCCCTTGGCATGTCTTCCACTAGCATTTACACATGAGTAATTTATTTTTATGGACTCAATATCGTTTTCTTCAAAACACATTTATCATTACAGAATGTGATATAGTAAGAGTGAACATCTCATCAGCATTGTCTTCGAGAAACTGCATGTGAAAAACAGCTAGTATGTGAACCTGAAAATGCTTGTTCTACAATATCCTGCAGTTGCCAGGGGCTTGCCCTTAGTGAACTCGTTAGCTCACACTGTTGAATATCACATCCACAGTCTCATATAGCATGCACTGAAGATTTAGGGTGAACTAAATCTATAACTGAGATTTTTTTTTTCAATAATTTCATTTTACTAGGACTAATACAGCACTCAACATTTAATAGATCTGGTTAACTCAGAGACAAATATCCTTTTTCATCGATCAGAGATTTTGGGGTGCTGTGTAAACCATGCCCTAACTGTATATGCATACACTTTTGCAGACACATGATTATACTTCAGCACAACTTTTTGACAAAGCACATCTGAACACAGACACATCTCTTTGACTGGAACTAAGTCTCTTCAACATCACATACAGCAGTGCAATTGTGCCAACTGGGTAATAGAAAAATAAATAAAACCAGTAGAAAAGTCATGAGGGAACAGACACAGATATGTCATACACACCTCATCCTGCATGGAACAATATGTTCGCTGCTTTCTGATGAAAACAAAAAAAGCCAAAATACTTCTAGAAATCCAGTAGAAAGTTAGGTGAACAGGGTAACCACAACCTCACTTCACACTATGTCCTATAATCACCCTTAGAAATGCTTTATCAGCCAGAGAGACACTGCTATTCCTCAGCTGGCCTGCTGCGTGTGAAAAACTCAATCGTTCTTTTGGCTCAGCCCCACTGTGAGTTCAGGCGCAGGGTCAATGCCTTCTTGCTTTCTGGGAGCAGAAGGTGTCATTATGCAGAAATCCACTTATGCTACTTGGGCTAGTAGCACACACTGTGCCTGGCATTGCCAAAAGGAGAGCTACAGGGTTCCCGGACCCCTCCTCAGCATGAGTTTGGCCATTGTTTAAATGCTGGACAAGAAATGTAAATAAGCTTAATCAAAGTCCTCACATGCAAGCAAGACTTGTTTCTCACTCTGCTTTTGCTTCTTTATCAATGACCAACCAAGATGGAGTGACCAAAGGTAGCAGGAAGCACAGAAACAACAAAAATAAGGAAGAAGAATGATGAAGAAACCACCCAGGCAAAAGACCCATAAAGCAATTGTCCTCAGGGTGCAATTGTCCCAGAACTGATGTTCTAGAAGGCAACTGCTTATTGTTTGAATGTATTTAGTTATCTGGAATTGTTGGAAGATGGAAAATTTCAAGTTTTTCCAGTTCCTGGCATCAGATGCCAGCAGTCACACACAGAGCTGCCATTACTCTTTCTACACTGAGCTACCCTTTCCCTGCAGGTGACAAAAGCTTCCAAGAATGAGGCACTAATCATTGTAGAGTAACCATGGCACAAAAAATCCATCACATCCAGAACCTCGTAAGCCTAAGTAATGTTCTGACAATGCCCAGCATAAGTAGTCTGTGTTTTGTTCAGAAAGAACTTGAGAAACTACAATCCAGCCCAATAGATTAAGAAACCTCAGTCTTAGGTTAGGCTGCTAACACAAGCAAAAGAACAGTGTCCAAGAACTCTTTATTTCATAAATTGTGACAACATTTACATACTTTTATGGGAATCATGTCTATACAGAGAAAACACTGATAGTTTGGAGAAGAGAACATAGGAGAAGATTGCTGGTTTAAGTGCAGAGCATTTCTTGGAAAATTACTTCTCTTTATTTGTGCTTGTATTTTTACCAGCTATGTTCATCTTGGCTTGCAATTCATTTAGATCATGCAGTTAAAAGCTTGGCTTCTTACATAGCAATTTCTGCAACATTTACTCAGAAAAATGGATCTTTTCAAAAAAGCCTTTCAAAAAGCAGTTCAAGTCCTTACTGCAATGTTAACACACGAGCTCTCTAAGACAGAGACTCATGCAGGAGAGAACACACAAGTTGTGAGTCTTGAAAGTGCAGATTTATTTAAACAGGAGTGGGGCTGTGGCTGGCGAGTTGGAGGGGAGAAGCAGATCCGTGGCATTGTTTGAAGACAGCTATTCAAGTCCCGAATAATTAAAATTCTGATTTTAAAGGTTCAATAATGTATTTTCAATACCAGTGGAATTTATTACACTGCTTAAAAATCAAATCTAATTGCAATGTTACAAAACAAGGTGGAAAACAGCTCATAGAAAATCCATTCAAAAATCAGTTTGGATTTGCTGTTGCAGTGACTCCTCCCTTCCCAGTAAGACTAAAGGTGGGGACCCCTTGCACTTTAAATTCCGAGAAAAATTTAGTTCCATTCTTCCCATGTTGCAACCCAAATTGGACTGTCTGGGGGTTGCCAGGGTAGACCCTGGGCCTCCCCATAAAATTTGTGGGCTCCATTCCCCTTGGGATAAATTAAGGTGAAGCCACACTAAACAACTGATTTGAAATATATTTATTTACAGAGGCAGTCTTAGGCATATGATGGGTGCTGGCACATTAAGTTTCTGATAAGGAAAAAAAAAGAAAAAAGAAAAAAAGAAAGTGAGAAAAGAAAAAAAGAGAGAAAAGTATAAGAAAATCACCACTCCAGGGCCAGCATTGTCTTCAGGCTCCTGGAATGGCAGGCACGGGCTGGCTTTATCTGCAGAGTGTTATTAATAGATGGGGGTCCTTAAATAGAAGGGGTTTTGGTGCACTTGCACACTGCCCCTGGTGGAAGATTTGGGAGAATAGTCTGGGGAACTTTTAGTTAGCTCCAGGGATGTTTGGTGATCCTTATGCCCTCCCTCCCTCTGCCAGGAGGATTGCACTATCACCTTTCACCGCACACAGATGAGGTAGTGGTAAGGAACTAGACACAGAGCTGCTGCACTGCAGTTCCTGTGCAGTTCCACAGCCGGAAACAGATGATTTAAGACACACTATTTCTGCTGCAGAATTAGTCTTTTAAATCCCATCACTAATGGGTGTTTGTAGCTGGGACTTGACCATCTAGGCAGGTTACTTCAGTGCATGTTCATCTGACCACTTTCGCTGTAGCAAACAGGCTTGTAAACTATTGACAAGCTTATAACAGAAACATGTTTGTACAAAGTGTAGGTTTACAGCAGCCTTCCTTCCAGTCAGAAAAGGTTCAGAGGCAAGAAAATCTAAGGAGAACATCATCCCATATAGATTGTTCATCCCTAAGCACCATCAGGTACCTCAAAGAATTGATAACACTGGTATTTAAAAGCCAAGGCAATACTTCCAGCTTAATATCTTTTATTTCCTCTTACAAAAAAGTCACCAAAACCAGATAATTTCCGGGAAGAACAGGCAGTTGACTTCAATCAAGAAAAGCCAAAGTATTAGAAACAAAATGAAAGCCCAAGTTTTCTTGAAGAAAGATTCACTGAAAAAAAGCAGATCAAACTGGTTTCCTGGGTTGTGTCACCTACATACAAGCTCCTTAAAATCTTCCATATTCAAGAAAAGAAGGACTGCCCATCAGGAAAGTAAAGAGAACACAGAAAAGCTGGAGATGCTGGGCATCCACAGAAAAGTTTTTCTGCTGTTAAATGCAGTCTTAATCACCTGCTGCAATCCACTGTTGCCAGAGAGTCGCCTGCAGAGAATTATGCATAAGAACTATTCCAAATTTCCGAATAATAAACTTGGGCCTACTTACTGGGGAAAAAGTAAAATTTTTACTGAGCCCAAATTATTGACTTCTTCATCTAGAGGTGGATATTTTGAGATCCAAATTATGAGAGGTCAAAACCTTCCAACAGAGTGTTTTTAGAACAAAGCATTACTCTTAAATATATGTATGTATACACACACAGTTTTATAAAAGGGAAAACAGCATTAATACAATTAGAACTACAATATCTAATTAAGAAAAGCCTGCTTATACTGAGCAAATATTTCAGTCACTTTGGATTCTCATTTTACTGAGAAAACCAGGAGACCTTGTTCCTAGTTCAGCCCACATAATTTAAGATATATATGAACATATAGTTCCATTACCACTATGCCAGACTGGAAATGCCAGTACAATCTAGACTTTATTTTGAAGTAGCTGGCTAGCAGATTTTAAATAGGAATTTTTTGGAAAATAAGTATGAGAATATAGTCACAATAGCTATATTTACTGATGCAAATTTGTGTTCATATTGTTAATTATCTATTAACTGCAGTGAAGTGCTGTGTAACAAATCTCTATTTGTTTTCTGTATATCAGCCTGTTGTTTGACAAAACTATTTTTGCTGTAAGGCTCCAAATCCATTCATCACCTTAGCTATCAAAGAAATACACTGATTGTTTACAATCTAATATTAGTTTAGTCTTTTAAGAATTTATAACAATATTTATATAGAAAAATGGTTTTGAAGCCTGAACTACTGAGGCAAACCAAGCTTGGTCACTTCTGGAATTAAGTAGGATGCCAGATCTGCACACAGCTCAACCCACCATCTCTGTACCAACAAAGACTTATTTGGGCAGTCCATGCTACTGATTTCACCTGAACTTTATGTGGATTCCTAAATTTTCCTGCGAACCTTTCTTTCTAACTATGGTTTTTAATTTCTTACCAAACCACCGATTCCAGAACCGGAAGTACTGACAGACTGCCTGTCTTATAGTCTGCATTTTTTCAGTATTACCAGTATTATCAAGTACTACTCAGCTAGAGACCGCAGCACCAGGCCAACATGTATCAGATGGGAGCCACCTTTCTCAAAGGGGAAAGAGGGTCTTTGCTCAGGAGCTTGCAGGGCTCATTGATAGGGCTTTAAACTAGATGTGAAGGGGGACGGGGATAATACCAGGCTTGCCTGTGACAAGCTGCGGGAGAACATACAGTAGTAGGAAGGAGAGGGTGCTGGTATGGACCCTGCACCTGCTTCTCTAGGGCATGTTGGGAATGCTGCAGCACAGTTGAAGTCTGGTGGAGATGAGCAAGAGGCTCCCGAGGTAGTAGGTGCCAGGAAGGAAACTTCTGCAGAACACCTTAAGGGAAATAAGGTTCTTTCCACTAAGAAGGCAATTTGGCCAACAGCCCGGCTGAAATGCCTCCTACAAATGCACACATCTTGGGCAACAAAAAGGAGGAGCTGGAAGCTACTGCGCTGCTAGAAAGCTATGATCTTGTTGCCATCACTGAAACTTGGTGGGACGAATCCCGTAATTGGAATGTGGCTATGGATGGCTACAGGCTGTTCAGAAGGGTCAGACCACAAAGAGGAGTGAAGACATTGCCCTCTATATCAGAAAAGGGATAGAATGTGAAGAGCTCTCTTTGAAGAGTAGCCACAACCAGGTTGAAAGCATGTGGGACAGAATAAAAGACCAAGGCAACAAAAGGAACCCTGTTGGTGGTGTCTACTAAAGGCCACCTGACCAAGGGGATCCTACTGATGAAACCTTCTTCGTCCCTCTACTGGAGAGCTTGCAAGCTCTCATCCTACTGGGGGACTTCAATCACCCTGACATATGCTGTAAAGCAGCACAGAAAGCTGTAGGCAATCCAGGAGACTCCTAGAGGTCATTGAAGATAGTTTCTTAACCCAGCTAATAGACACCCCCACCAGAGGGGACGAAATACTGGACATCATGGTCACCAATGCAAGTGAACTCATCAGTGACATCAAGACTGGAGGCAGCCTGGGCTACAATGATCATGCACTGGTAGAGTTCAAGGTCCTGAGGGATATGGGACAGATGAGGAGTATAGTCAGGACCCTAAATTTCAGCAAAGCAGACTTCCAAGCTCTTCAAGGAGTTAGTCAGTAGGACCCCATCGGATATGGTCCTCAGGGACAAGAGATTTTATCCACTGTGATATCTAGTAAACTTATTTATTCTTAACTTCAATCAAGAAGGAATAAATTAAGCACGAATAAAGTTAAAATTAGAGAGGCAATATGTCACTAAAAATTTTATTTCCTAGCTTTTTAAAGTAGTATTATTATTAAAAAAACCCCTTCAGATAAGCAGCTGGATGAAGCAACTAAACATAGCACTGAGTTAAGCAGGTCTTTGCTTACTCCTTCTCTTTTCACAGAAAGGTGCACTTTCAGAATACTGCCATGTAACAAAAGGCATGCCAAAAACCAAAACAAATCATAAAGGATCAGTTACAAAGCACCTTTTCTTCTGGAATAAGTTAAAAAAAGAAATCCATCTGTAGTATAAGATATGTTTTCAGTCTTCCAGAAACTAAGTATTTTCTATTCCATTGGAGTTAAACACATTTCTGTGCTGAATTTACATTCAATTCTCTGGTGTTTAAACACAGCCACAGAACACATACAATAAAGTTTTTATAGTTCTGGAAATCACTGGGTGGAAATCAGAAGCAAAATAAATTACAGTATTTCTTCTGTGATCTATTCAGTATGACATTTAGAAAATGTGATACAGATATGCAAGATAAATCAGAAACAGGCATGCCCTGTGAGTTGTGCCAAGTTATCTTTTTGTTTAGCTATGCTTTACAAACCACTTATTTTTTATTTCTGTCTTTGCTGAAAAGCTGCCATCATCAGGTGTTGTCTATATCAGATTAGCAACAATATTAACAGTATATATATATATATATTTTAATAGGGAAAACATATTCTGATCATATAGGAACACTGATCACCTGTGGCTGATGACACTAGTTTGAGTTGCAGAAATGCTGCTTCTGAGAACCAGCTTGACATCCAGATTCCCAATCCAGACCTTCCAAATATACCTACAGCCATGTCCATATTGGGCTATTTGGCCAAAGTAGAGCAAGTGTGCTATGACTGCTGAGATAATATATTTGACTATTACCTTAAAACACACCATCATATCAATAGCATTTATTTCTAGTTTACTTATAAATAAGAATATCACACTTTCAGTTTATCATGCTGTCGTCTGTGCTAGCATTTCTATCCTCATTGGGTTCACCTGATAACTTCAAAGCAGTCAGACTTGTCTGTTTAGACTGATTTCCTTTCTCCTTTTCAGCAGGAACAGTAAGACCTCCCTGTCCCATGAGGGTATTACTTAGGACATACCTCAAAAACACAGCAGACCTCACTGTACAGTCGGGTTAGGTAGGTAAGTGAATTCTATCAAAACTATGCTTTCTGTATCTGAAATAAATATAACTTTTGCACTTTGAGAGCATATGTTTTATGACATTTTTTAAAAAGTAGACAACCTTGAAGGCTACTCACTTAATATTATTGGTTAATAAGTTGAGAGTAATTATTTCTAAACTACACAAACAGTAAAAACAGCTTAATGTGTCACAGTAAGCTTATGTTCCATGACTAGGCAAATCATACTGCAAATGTGTAATACTCCAGAGATGCAAATTTTAAAAGCATAGATCAGCTAGGTTGTTGAAATAAAACTGCTATTTATATGAAAAACAGAACTAGGATGAAGTATCACAGCACTAACACTCAGTAGCTGAAATAGTCAGAGAGAGACAGACGGACAAACGCGCACAGAACTGAACCATCAAAATCCCCCAACGGTGTTAATACGCTGTCATGCTTCTCCTTCATTAATGAGGAACAAGAGCATTTAAAAAGGAGTAAAATGGAAAGAAGAAAACTGGGGCTTCCAGCTGAACTTGCACTTCTCACTGAGTCAACATGCTGTGAACCACAAAGACAAACACTCACAGAGTCAATTAGAAGTGGGAAGCTCACTGAGTAACAGCTGCCTTTTACTGCCAACCAACTCTCAGTGGAGTTCACTGTAGCACATACCAGAAGACCAGACACAAGTCTGGTATGTTTGCAATAAGACAGGAATAAGCTTTAGATCAAAGAAGAAAAAAGCAAACCAAACAATCCACCTCCTGACTACATACATGAACCCTATCATCTCAACTACTTGGGAAGAAAAGGAGGAGGGGAGGGGAGAGTCCTCCATCAGTAAAGTAATATGAATTATTGTGGTCAAGTGCAATTATACCATCAAAGAAAATTGTAATTTTTCTCCTCAGTAACATCCTAAAGCATTGAGACAACATTTCTCCTTAGCTAGAGGCGTCCCATTTTTCTACTACTTTATAATATTAACTAATAGTTTATATGAACTAGACATCTCTATTAAATTAATTACAAGTGAAGAAGTGGGTGGCAAACACAGACAAATCCAAGGCACTGGAATAAACCTTGGAGAAAAATAATAGTTTTGATCTGAAATGCTTGAGAAGGAAGCATGTTATAAAGGACTTGCCAGGCCTTTTGGATGGCAAATACTGAACTTTGCAAAAGGAACTGGTTCAAGTTGAACAACAAACAACTGTATCTGGTGAGACAGATAATGGTCAAATCAGCTAAGCGACACCTGGGTGAGATGGATGCCTCACAGCCTGACATTGCTCTAGTTGAAAGCAGAAACACCCCCAAAATCACCTACTGAGCTCTCCACCTCAAAGACGTGGTAAACTGCTGAGACTCCACTTCTGATGACACAAACGGCCTTGCCAAGAGCCAATCAACACCTAATAAGTGACTTGGTCCCATCTCACCAAGAGGCATCAAAGAGTTTTCAAAAAGTATAAAAATGGCACTTGAGAACCCTTTTGTTGGAGAGAAAAAATGGCTACCTTACTTGATGGATGGATTGGCAAGCCAGCACCTCTTCTCCTTCCCCAGCTCCCCAAAAAGGGAAACTTATTTGGTGAGAATCACACTCCTCTGACTTTGTCTTATGTTCCCACAAAAACAACTGCTAGCTTGCTTTTTTTAATTGTTGCTTCATATATATATATGTAGATATATATATACACACCCCATTTATAATCTTGTACCATTAATGTGAATTAATGCAGGAAGTGAATTCATCAACAGCAATCCTGAACTTGTCTTAATCTGTCACTTTAATTGAATTACTTACTGCCTCAGCATTTCAAAATTGTCTCTCTGACAGGCATTGAAAAACTTTCTGAAGTGCTTCAGAGACAGCCCTGCTTGGGCTCTCCGTCAGCAAGAGTTAACCCTGTGAGTGACAGTCTCTAAGGACACTCTCACAGGTGACACTATTTCTGGCTGGTGGCTAGACACACATACACACACAAAATCCTTTAGTCATAAACTGTCTCAAACCTCGTGACTCAATGGGAAGGCATCCCTCAGCCATCTGTCAGAATTGTACCTATTTAATGTGACAGGAAGGAAGTCCATGCAGTGCAAAATCCTAACATTGTATGGCTGACTGATACCAACATCCTTGGAAACAGCTGATGAAGGATTGTACAGAAAGACTTGATTATATTTAAGAGAAGGTACAATTTCAGCCCATCAGAGCAACAATCCTTTTATAGTCCCAAGGAAAGGGGCAGCACAGATCCTATCTGTTTCACTTTCTGGAATCCAAACAGCATTTCTTGACACATTAATCATAGTCCTTCTGGGCACTGGAAAAGACACATTTGTAGGAGAGGAGAAATCTGTGCGTGAACAAAATATTATCTTGAAGAGGGTAGGGCAAAAGACTGCAGCAAAATTTCAATATCATTTTCAAGAATGTCAACAATTGGAACTCTAGGAAAAGAGAAATGGGACAAGGGGAGGTGCTGGAAGCAGCGCACCATGTGACATCCCTGTTGTAGTTTGAGGCTAATTAGAGTCAGTTTTGTGATTAACTTCATTCTCTGAAATACTAACTGCATGTTTTTGAGACAGTGTTGTTCTCTGAAGTGTAAACACAGGGCACTGGAATGCAAAAAGGCAAATGCTTACACTTGACCAAGGCCATCTTCAAGCTGGCAGAAAAGGAACCCCACCTACAAGAAGGGGTGAATAGGCTAGGTCACCCTAAACTCACCAACAGAGTATTCTACCCCATATACTTCACACATTGTAAATCTGAGACACCACAAGGATCTCGCTCTCTTCTGCGATGGCCAATATCCAGTGAGGACTTCACCTGCCTGGTTGTTCCTGATCCCAGATCCACACATTCCTGAATGCAGTTCCCGAGTCCAGCTCCCTCCTAGCCATGGATCCTCTCCTTCATGTTTGCTTTGCAGCATTTGTGGTGACATATAGTCATCGAGGGGTGGGCTGGGGGGTGTGATCTCATATTTCTGGATATCTTATTACTTTCTAATTATTTTCATTGTACTTCTAGTTTCCAGCCTGTAAATCTTTTTCCTCTCGTTTTCCTCTCCCTTTTCACTGAGGGGCAGGGGGCAGGGAGGGAGGAAGGATTTTGGAAGCTCAACTGCATGGTTTCTAGCTGCCAAAATTTAGCCAGGTGGGGCTAAACCATGACAATCCCACAAATACATGTCTTCTTTTGAATGTTTATTTCAACCACCACAGGATTGCCTAAGTGGTCAATCTCCATCAGTACTATCTAAACAAGAAATCTATAGCATCATTTTTCTGCTGAGTTATGAAAGCTATCCTTATTTATTATTTTGAAGGAAAAAAAGTGATAAAGAGGTTGGGAAAAATAAAAGTGCCCAAATCTATGCATTAAAGAACACTTTAGTGAATGATACAATGCCACTGCTGGCAATGGGCATTCTGTCATTCACTATCAATATCAAACAGTTGTCAGAGTCTTTCAATCAAACATTTAAAAGAGGAAAAAGAAGTATGAGTTTGTAGAGACAAATGATGTTTATATCACTATGGCAACCAAAGCACTTTCATGCGTGATACTGAGGAATGTTACTGACTGTCACATGAAGGCTACTGCCACTGTATTAGACCACAGTTTTGGTCTTTATTTACCAAAGAATAGTCAGATGTATTAGAGGGATGCACCTAAATGGTACAATAAGGTTTGGAATGATAACAATGAACAATAACTACTTCTATCAGCACACTGGCAGATCATTTCCTAGTTGGAAGTGTTAACAAGAAGTCAATAATTCTACAGTTAATAATGCTGCTCAGTATCAACTCAATCAATGGCAATGCAGCATACCTGACAGCAAGAAACCTTTAAATACAAGGGGGAGGAAAAGTTATTTCCAGCCTCAGTGTTTAGTGTGGCGATATTATCACAGGTATTATGTATCACAATCATTTAGGTTGGAAAAGACCATTAAAATCATCAAGCCCAACTGTGACCACCTTTTACTTCCTGTGAATTTTTCCAATAAAATTGTGATAAGAGACAAATACTCCTTGAAATACACTGTCTGTCACTGAATGTGTTTAAACAGTAAGGGCAATTTCTCTTCCTCTAAACCCATTTTTTTTACCTGCAGTGTAATGAAATGGCTTACGGACAAAGAACAGTACCTGGGCAGGTTGCAAATGGAAACAGTGAGGACTACCTACTTGCAACAGGATCTGTTTGGCTGCTGACTTTCAGCTGCCTGCAGTTTTAAGTATTAGAAGTTATCTTCAGCTTAAGAAAAATTATATGGGAAGTGTAAGTTAAGGGGGGAGAAAAGCATTGACTGTGACAACATTTCCTGATATACTGAAGCTTCTAACTAAATTTCTTGCACAGTGTAAATTAAACAAGTAAGATTGATACTGTAGATAGATATGAAGAATTTTTCTAAAAGAAGTTATTTGAGTAGACATGTTTGGTGCATCTAAAATGCATCTACTAAGAAATACTGGAAGATAAATGAGTGACTTTCAAAAAGATTTCTGCATTTTAATTATTTTCAGTCTAAATTGCAACCTTGGATAGCTCAAATCTGTTTAAGTATTCAGTGTTTCCCCAAGCCATTTCCTCCTCTTCCCTCTGAACAGCAAAAGCAAGTCCTCCTGGTTCATTTATCAGATTAAGAAAAAAAAAAAAGTTTTAACCTCAGGCTTCTCAGAGGCTAAATTATCACACGCTGTTGCATTAATTAAGGGACACATTTCAAATGCTTCTCCAGTTCTGGGTGACTGGGAAACACAAAGGGCCCGGCAGGCAGTTTTTCTGACAGTTATCTCACTTTCTCACCACGCCAGTATCTCTTCTATCACACAAATGCTACTTTTCCTCTCTGTAGTGGATTAAACCATTACAACTTATCTCTGTTGAACAATGGTATAAGATCATTTAAAAAGCCTAGCATCTCTTCCCACTCCCCATCCCCAGTCACAAAGACAGAAAAAAAAATGTTGCTATGCTTTTACAGGGAATGGGTAGAGATGTAGCTGGTCATCTACACTAAAATGAGTGTGAGGTTTGGGGGTCTGAGGTAAACAAACAAACAAACAAAAAAAAAATGCATAATATAACCAATGCTGTGGACTATTCTTAGAGCTGGAGAGAGAAAAGGCAGTGCAAGATCAGCATGCAGTGCCAACAACTGAGACTGAAAAAAATACTTTGCCTTAGACTTCCATTGTTTTCTAGTTTCTAATCAGAATCTCAAAGATGTGCCTACTTTCTCTAACATTTGTACAACACAAAAAAAGTTTTCTTCCATGCTTACCTTCAAAAGTAAGCAATCAACCTTCTTTCTCATTATTTCAAGATTTTAATATGAAACTGTGGATTTTGAGCTATTTCTTAACATTTCTTTTTCACAGTAAGTTCATCTTCACAGGACTTAACATCTGCATCTTCACTAGCCAAGAAGACTTTAATTTGCGAGTGTCATCACTCAGAGGAATAGAGTCCTTCCTATATTCTAGGCTACTTTTTTCCATAAGTCTAAATACAGAAAGTTCCTTTGTGTATCTTGGGGAAATATTAGTTTATAAGCTTAAATTTTTGTACAAGGTACTTTTAAAGAAAAAAAGCATCCTTTCAGCTTCATGAGAAAACTGTTTTAGAAAACAAAATAGAGAGCTCCAAGATCTAAATGGTTTGGGGTTCCTCCCCAAAGTAATTTTATAGAAAAAGAGTTTCAAATCACATTCTCTCTAAGGTAAAACAAGCCTTTGCATATCACAGGTATTTTAGGACAGACATGAAAAAAAAAAAGCCGAATGTTACTTGCACTTTCATATAAATGCATACAGAACATGCATTTACCTTCCCTGCTTTCACATCAGGAGAATAATAAAATATCTTTTTTATAACTTAGATCCCCTCACAAAAAGAATCCTAGTCTTTTTAGTGACCAGCAAGATGTTTGGCATCTTACAGAAACAGATTCTTTACCTCCTTTTCCACTACTCACTTTATCACGATACTCACTATGGAAAAGTAGTACGCAGAGGCTTAATTCCATCAAGCTGGAAGTAAATACCTGTTCTGAAACTCTCTTTGCTACAACTGCTAAAGGACTGAATCAGTATTAATCACTACATCTAGCAGTAAAGCATAGCTCTAATTCCAAACACTCACTCTAAGAGACAAACCAAAATGAAGATTGGCAAGCAAAGCTAAAAATCTGGTTGTTTGTATACAGAAGGATAATCTCTAAATCACCAAGGGTTTAACATCCCCCATACCTGCATAGTCCTCATATTTTGGTCTTTCGTTAGTTACATTGTAAACCAAAATTGCAAACAGGCAGCAGGCACAAGCTTATCTGCTTCCTAGGGCAGAGGCTTATTAGCACACCAGGACCACTTAACCCTCAATTCCTCTGCACTGGGAAATACTCTCTACTGCAGTTACGTTCAGGGTAGGCTAACGAGCTGAACCTGCCAAAGCTGTCAGTGTGAATCAATTAACATCTGCCTCTAGATTTGCAGCACCTGTTAACAGGCTGAATTACTTGAGGAAGCCAGCTATGCTCTTTTAGGGTACACAGAAGTGTCAGAGTACATTCGAGTTTTAAAGCTAGTTTCGGTAGTAGGTGCAAGTGGGGAAGTGGATTGTGTAGCCCCTCCTGTCAAGTGTGTGGGTATGTATGTTATTTTCTGTAATAAAATATCACTCTAAAAGAAAAAGAAGAAAATTAACGTACTTCCTTTTTGCATCTAACAGCAAGATAACTGGCACTGTTGCTCTTGTCTCTTTGTCTATGAGCTTTTGGATGCTTTTTGCAAGCTGAACTATTTTCTGAGTATTTTCAAAGCCAGGCAGAGGCAGTTCCTCTATGTCTGTACATGTGTATATGTTAGCACAGGTGCTAAGAATATGATTTCTGTGAGGCGACTGATCAACCTGCCGGTCAGTATCATAAACCAGACAGTTTTGCCAAACTTTTTATCATTTGAAGCAGGGTGAAATGAGCTCATACACAATGGAGCAGGCATATCAGGCGTGCTGTATACTATCAAGAAGATCAAGTGATCTACAAGCTGACCCTGTGGAAGTGGAGGACACAATATTATTTCTCTCTGAGCTCATTTAATCCCTTTTTCTGATAAACATAGCCCCAGATCATTTGATGGATACGTATAAAATATTATTCTGTGTTATTTCCTTCCTAAGTCATTTTTTAAAATGTTTATGCTTGTGCAGTCTTCGCTTCTTCAAAGTTTTTCCCGTGTTTTCAAGTTTTCTTTTATTTTTTTTCCTCCCCTGTTTTATGTCAAAGTTTCATGTAGCTAGTGTATTGGTGTGAGACTACTGATCAGTTTAGGATGATTCTATCAAGCTTTTTATCAGCTATCACTGAAGTCTGATCACCTGCTGCTCTGGGGACGTTTTGTAGTTCCCTGTACGCCAGAACTCAGACACATGCTGAAATCACATTTGATATATTAGTTGTAAATTCTGTGGCTTGACCATAGGCAATGTTTTCTGTAAGGCTGCTACTGATACACAGGGAAAGTGAAAATGGCTTAAAATTGCTGGGTGTATAATGCAATGTCAAATGTTTATGTTGAGGTCAATTAATTGGAAATATAAAAGGGTTTTTTTCTGATTTCTTGTGATCTTACTTGTCAGTGTCATCAGGAGTCATAGATCTTTCTGCACTGATACCCTCAAACAGATACATTCCCTCAAACAAATAGTAAACATCCTTCTGGCATTTCATGTACATATATACATATTTGTGTGTGTGCAATGTGAAAGCTGTGAGAACAAATAAAATGAGTTCTATTTGTTCAAAAGATTCATTCACAGTCTCATGCTCAGTTGGTGCTGCTTCTGAATTACACAGTCATGCGTACAGTTTCCCTGTCTCCGAAATACATCTCTTCAAAGAGGCACATAGAAGTCAGAAGAAGAAAAATGCCTTAAAGCTGTTAAACTAGTCATGGAATGTGTTTCTATAATATTAAATTTATGAATTTATTAGGAAGGAGAAAAATAAATATCTAAGTGAGTTGTGCTTTTTTTTCCAGATGTTGCTTTTTTAAAAGTTTATATGGGATATCACATCCTTAAAGGAAAGATTGCCATCAATGGCTGTTGGTCAAAAAGTTTTTCAACTGTATGGTGAAAATACCAGCTCTCACCTTTACTGAATCTCCTTTTCAACAGGAAAGCCTTGATGCAGTTTCCTCAGCTGGGGTAGTTATAATGTTGCTGCTATGTCTACAGAAGACAGGTTGCCTTTTACCACAAACCATGAGATGTCCTACCGACTACATGGGAAATAAATGGGGTACTTGTGTTCCACATTGTCGTGTAGGGCCGGCGTCTGCTTAGCCCTTATATGGAAACCTAGCAGGAGAAGAAATAGAAATCCTGTACCTGTGTCTGTGAGTGAAGAGAATAACACATCTTTACTTCTTATCCTTTCTGAGACAAAGTTTTAAATATTTTTTTAATGATCATGGCTTTCTGTGAAGTCTTTCCTAAAGGAAATGAATAAGATAGACACATGATGTGGTTGCATTTCATCTAACAAATCTAGATGTTTCATGCAGAAGCAAGGAACCATTTTAGTTACTCTGGGTGTCAAAACTATCAGTAATGGATCATTTATATTAATCATAATCTGAAGTACTACACTGAAATGCACTTTATGAAATACATATATTAAACCCCTTTCTTAAAGAAGATAAGAGTATCCATGCCTTTAAAAATAGATTTTACAACAATCTTTAAAAGTAATTTATTTTTAATTAATATTGAAACTATGCATTCTAAATTCTTCCTATTACTGTTTATTTAACACAGAAATCCAGCTGTCACATAAGTGTATACTTACAGGCACACACAACGGAGAGTTGAGCTCTCGTAATGTGTTTGTTTTTTTTTTTAATTTGCATTTTGAAGTCATCCATGTGGAAAAGATAACATGGATGCAAAGATAGACAGGGAGAAAAAGATATCAGCAACAATATACAAAAAATGAAAATATAATATTACCATGATTTTTGGAGTGGAAGCTTGCCAGATTCTCTCAAATTCTTCTTACCATCTTTTAATTAATGCCCCTCTTTCATTGAAGTTTTTGCCAAATCTTCCTTTTTTTATATATACCAGTGTTGGCTTCCTTTGAAATTGTCTTCACATGTTTTGGATGATTTGGCCATGAATTGGAAAGGATTACATATGTCTTGGACTGTCTACCCTTGGTCAACTATTGACATATCTCTTCCTCCACAGAAGTACTGCTGGTGTGCAACCAGACAACAAATCTAACTTTTGAGTAAATTGCAATAGGAATCATGCTAGGTTTTACATGCTAGAGAAAAGGTTTGGCAGGTATGAAGTGTATCATCCAAAGCCTAAAAGTCAAAGGGACCTTTGCATTAACTAATGGGCACTGAATGTAGGGTGGTTGAGAAAAATGTCTCTCAGATCAGCCATATTTGTTACTTTTTTACAGAAGAGAAAAATTCCAGGTCTACGCTGCTTAATGTCACTAAATTTTGTTTAAATATCTTTGTTCCCTACATCTCCTGATTATTCTAGTATTGTTATTTTATTCTCAGTGTGTTCTAAATCCTTAGATTTGGCATTTCATCTCTAAATTCTTTCCAGATCTTTATAAACATACATTTTCTTGTCCATTCTGTGATATATTTGATGTCTCAGTGATACATGAAAATCATAATTTTGTTTCTGAACACTGGGTTATGTTCAAGAGTTTTTTTATGTCAGAAGTTTGTTGCATGCTCTAGGCTGTTCATTCCTTCTAGGTTTTCTCTTCTGTGCCTTAGAATGTGTTACTAATAAAGGGAATTGGATAAATAATCTCTGTCTACCAGGTTTGGGACTTGTTAGAACTACTGTCCTTCCTATTCAGTCTACACACCTGTTTTCCTCCTCTGAAAGCTATGCTTCGTGGAGAAATGCCAGAACTGAACATTACCCAGATCTTTTCTCTTTTAAGAACTTGGAAGCATATCCTGGATCCAAGCCTTTGATGTAATTAACAGATCTGATAGCAGAAACATGATTTTTATTGATTTTTTAAATTGATACCTTGGTGCTAATCATAAGTACTAGCAATTCAAGAGCTTGTTGAGTTGGTCTTAAAGGCCAAGTTCTACGATGACTACTGTTCTTTCTCCACACAACAGAAAGGTTTTACTACAAACAGCATACCCTCTGTGCAGAGGATAGCTTCTAGGTTGCAAGGCTGTATGAGGATAGTATCAAAAAAGTCAGTGCAGATTCTGGTTTTGTGCCACATAGAAGCAATTTCTTGCGTACTAACTTTTTATGGTTACTTGTGAGTTTGCTACCCTCCCTCCTCACAGGCACTGCAATCCCCTGTACAACCCTTGATTGCTCAGACAATGAAAACACGCTTTGGCTGCAAATGTTTAAAGTCTTTGATATGAAGCCAGCCAAGAAAACTAATGCCTAACTGAATCAATCGCTCAGCTGCAAAATGAAAAGCATACTAGATTAGAATGGAAAATAAGAGTAGAGGTGACTTTAGAGCCATGATTTTTTTTCCCTGCTTTTGTCAGTGGAAAAACTATAATTTCCCTTTCTTTTCTCCAATGACAAAACATGATTTATGGCCAATTTTTTTAAAGTGTATTTATAGTTGTGCTCATGAAAGGTGCCACATTGACAGCTCACTAGGCTGCAGTATTCTTTTAAAATACTGTTAGAGCAGAGGCAATGGTGACGGCCCTTTTTTTCATTTTTTTTCTCTTTTTGCCTTCTGCTTCACTCTCTGCTCCATTACCTGATCGTTGCTGCATAACAACCCTTTACTTATCATTATCATCCTGATGCAATTGCAAGTTTTCTCTGCGTACATGAGCATGCTTTATTATATACCATATCATCAACAGAGTGGAGGCAGTGGTCTCTCATGGAAGAAAACTGAAAGATTATCTGTAGTGCAGGGAGAAATAGTTAAATTCTGCAGCATCTACTGCCGTTACTGGAATAGCAATTTCGATGTTCCAAATATTCCTTATAACCAGTACGTTCAACTACTAGTACTTAAAATAGGAATCTTAATGCATATATTAACTACAAAATTGTGTAGAGGTACCTACTTTGTCCTCATTTTTAAGATGAAACAAGTCTTCTTTCCTTCATTTTGTTATTCAGGGACTAAAATTTCTCATGTTATGTGGGCATTTAGAATAAATAAAGCAAATGACTGTAAATTACCCAAGTTACTAGACCAAGTGCGACCTTAAACAAGTATTTTCCATTCTATTTCTTGTACTTGTGCGATTACACATCTCTATAATATCTCTGCTCACGTACTTGGAGGTGTTGATATCAATGGAACAAACTACATTCAAAGAAATTCCTTCACTAATTTTGAAGCTATGGACATCAAAATACCTCTTCTTATTGAAACACAGGTAATCCCTGTATTACCCTTTTTTTAAACTAACTTTTGAAATGGTAAAAAATAAATCAGGCAGTCTGATTTGGAATTCCTATACCACTGTCTGTTATGGTTTAACCTCAGCTGGCAGATTAACACCATGCAGTTGCTCACTCACTCCCTGCCATCCAAAGAGACGTGGGTGAGTCTGGAGAAAAAGGAAAACTTATGGGTTAAGATAAAGACAGTTTAACAGGACAGCAAAGGAAGAGAGAATGATAATAATAAGGATAATAAAAAATACACAAAGCAAGTGATGCACGATGCTGTTGCTCACCACTCATTGACCAAAACCAAGCCTGTCTCCAAGCAGAGATCCCTGGCTTCCATCCAACTGCCCCAGGTTATATACTGAGTGTGGTGTTATATGGTATGGAATATCTCTTTGAGCAGTATGAGTCAGCTGTTCCAACTGTCTCATCCCAGGTTCCTGTACACTCTCCACCTTCTCATTGGCAAGCCAGAATAAAATGCTTGATTGTTTAGGAACAACTAAAAATATCAGTCTGTTATCAATATTATTTTCATCCTAAATCCAAAACATAGCACTCCATCAGCTACCAGAAAGAAAATTAACTCTATCACAGATGAAACCAGGACACTAACAAAATATGAAAACCTATGGAAGTATGTAACAGTAAAATCATATGATTTTAGAGAAAAGAGGAAGAAATCTTGC
The DNA here is from genome assembly GCF_017976375.1 of Cuculus canorus. Classification (NCBI taxonomy): domain Eukaryota; kingdom Metazoa; phylum Chordata; class Aves; order Cuculiformes; family Cuculidae; genus Cuculus; species Cuculus canorus. The sequence goes on along the minus strand of NC_071401.1, from coordinate 102,530,305 downwards.
AGCTTTAGCACTTATTTGAATGGGTTTCAAGCTAAAATCCTGCAAGTTTCATATGCCCTATCCAACTCTTAAGGTAGGGATGATAGAATACAATTTCTGCTTACTTTGCTTCAGTCATGTGAAATGCATGGTAAGTGGCACAGTTTTCAGAAGAATGAAATTCATATCAGGAATTTTATAAATAATGAACACTGATATGACTCGTGAATGCCAATTTCTATGTGAGAAGGCTGGAAGTATGAAAACCAGAAATATCCCACATCGTTGGTTGGAAAGTGCCCTTCTCACCCAGTTTTCTCCAACAAGACTCTTTAGCCAGTTTTCTTTTTTTGTTCTGAGAAGAAAACCAACAAAACAACACAATAGATTTTAAATGAAATAGGAAAAAAAGTACACATTTTTAAAAATCAAACTTAGAGACATTACAATAACGAAGATGGTATTTTATTCTGTGCTATATAAAAATGCACATTTAACACTCCTAGATAGTATTCTGTGAATTACAGATTATTTCCAAACACCTTCATTCATAAGCATGCAGAAGTGTGTTTTCTGATACCTGCAATTCCAGTTGTTGCAAAGGTCTGAGGAGCTCTATGTCTGGCAGAGAACAAAGAAGATTCTTCTGCCTTCTGCTTCTCTAAATTGTTCCTGAAGGAAATTGGCTCAAATTAAACAATATGTGGCTATAATAGCTGTCAAATGCAACTGTTTCCAAAGTTTTCATATAATATAATAGGGTGAAAACAATTATGAAATACTCTGTATAAAAAGTGGTACTGGAGTAGCTTAAATTCACAGGTAATCAATTGAGAAAGTCACAGAGAGAAATTTTATAAATTTTTAATTACTGTAGATGGATTAAAGTGTTAGATATTTATATATAGCTGACTTTTAATATTAATAATGATAGTTAACAAGAAAGATAGCTTTGCAGAGTTTGTGAGGAATAAGAAACAGTGGGTTTGTTTCTTCACTAAAGCTGGCTGCCATTTTGTTTATAAGGAATAAAATGTCAACAACACATTAAGGTAATAACGTAGCAATTATTTGGAAATCAATTCCAATCAACATATTTGCCACTTTATTTAAAAGAATCTAAAAAAAGCACAACAAAGCAGGAATAAATGTAGTGATATAAAGATCATAGAAGTATCAATGAAGTTCTGACCCAGAAAAGGAACAAATTCATAGAAACATGTTCTTCTGTTGAACATTAGTTTTGGTCTTACTTATATTGCTAAGTGTTAATTCAGAAGAATTCAGACTAGTGACACTTAAATAATTAAGGCTGAGGAGTCAGAATCATTTCTCCTTTTGGTACTAGCATATGAACTGAACTTTAAGGGAATGATATCTGTAATTAACTGCAAGAGAAAATAAGATTCGTAGTAAGATTAGTGGCCGGGATCCCAATATATCAGAAATACATAGGCTACCATATAAATGTTGATATTGTTTGCATGGTACTAGCTACTCTGAGCTGTATGCATGCTTTCACAGAGGATGTCACTGTAGATGTTAGTTTGGTGGAGTACCATAGGAAGTCTTGGGGTCTGTCTGGTTTTAACTGTCACCCAAAAGACCATGCAAAATCAAGGAAAAGGGTTAACATACGTGGAGCTGCCAAAACCATTTATTCTTACAACTATGAGTTACAGCTGACTCCCAGTTACAGCTTAGCCAATAAAGGATAAAAGACTTATGGTGCATTAGACACAGGGAAAATAGCAGATGGAATACTCTGTGTTTCTCTAGGTGTAACTGAAAAAAATCAAATGTGTCATACTGCAGTTTACAGAAGGAATAATGTGCTACCTGCATTTTAGTGGCTCTGTTTGCTATAGTTAATCCTTTGGCCCATCTGTAATATGTTGTAAAAGTATAGAGAATAAAGTCACCCAACCAAACAAATCTGTAATTGCGTATTCACTTTTTCCCTACAGTATCACCTGAAATCAAAAGTTTCACATGAAGTCATAAGGGCAAAAGTAATGTTAGAAAAAAATATTGAAAGAAGTATGCAGCCTGATAGCTATTAGTACTTTGTTAAATCTATCATTTCTGATAACGGGTTCAGGCAGTGATCCTATTGGCTGGTTCACAAAAATATCCTGCTTTTAGTAGAATTTATTCATTGCCAACAAAAAATATAAGTAAAGCTTGCTTACATAGTACTTCAAGATACTAAAAGATTCAAAATTACTTAGCCTATGTTTTATCAGAGCTTATAAAAGTTCAACAGGATTTATTCTTTTCTAAGGATCATAGAAAATATTGAGACAACATTTCAGTATCTGAAACAAAATAATGTATTAAATTAAATTTGTATAGCGATAATATTGTTATGATCTTTCAAAAACTTTCTCTTTTATTTTGCATTCAAAAGGGAAAACTTCTGCTGCAAACTGATGTCTGACACACATTACATAATTAATAACTCTGTGATTTTCAACCATAACTGTGTACTACATTGTCACAAGTTCAAAAATTCCATTCAAAAATTACAACTATTCAATCAATAACACTGCTGACTGACACTGCACTCAAATTTTGTCCCTTATTTAAGCTTTCCAGAAATCTGAATGCAATTAAACTAGCTGAATGACTAAAAAAAAATTATCTGGACTCTCATGATAGCCTTTTATCCATCTTCATTTTGTCTTTTATGATGATGCACCTGTGTTCAAACTTCGAATTAACAGCAAAATTAAAAGAATCACAAATGCAAGCAAAGACAAGGAATGTTGAAAAAATAACCTGGAAAAATAATATGTTGTTAGGTCATGGTCAATCAAAGTATAGTTTCAGTAACTGCATCAGTGTTTTATTCAAAAAGGGAACATAAGTGTTCTACAATCAAGTAGCCCAGCCATCTGTATGAAACTGAATTTATATTGAATTAGTACTCACTTCAAGGTCCTAATACCTCTGTTAGTAGTGTAATCAAGCACCATATTTACTTGAAATAAAACCTGGAAGAAGCAGGCCCGAAAAGGCAAGCAGACATATGTGGATGACATATTGTCCGCAATATGAAAGAATTTGAGAATGGTCTCAATGAATGATTTTTTAGAACAGTATAGCAACAGCAAAACATTAGTTGTTAAGGCTTTTTGTGTGGCTGTTTCTTGTGTCAGGAATTTATACTAATATCTAGTACATTTACAAGTAACTGACTGGAATTCCCAGAGATTCAAAGATTAAAAAGACCAGAAGGCAATATCAGGATCACACTAGTCCAGGTAGATCTGCTCTGAATTTGTATGTTCTAAATCATGTTTCTTTGTGAAACAGAAGACATTTGAGAAGATTGTGCCAGGATAGTAAGAGTTTCTTCAGTATTTTATGCAGTAGACAGTGGAAGACAAAAGCATCGCATTGTTTCAACTAATCAAGACCGGTCTCTCTCTTCGCAAGTGAAATACGGTCTTCCTACCACAATGTGAACTCTGCTCTGGTAACTGAAGTCTCATTTTTAAGTTGTTCAGGATTTTTCTATTGGTCACTGTAAAAGACTGATCAGTTATAAGAAAAAAAAAATGCCTAATAGCTCACTTTATAACTCCGAGAGAAAGACTTGACCTCATGGAAGAATTACTGCAGTCCTTGCTGAGAACATCTGAAATGTTGCAGTTCTGTACTAAACTAATTGCTTCTGTTAAGGGAATAGCTCTTTCTTTGTCCCATATTCACAAGTACTTTGGGTTTTTTTATTAATTGTTTTTTGCTTTCATCAGTTAATTTTCCATTGTTTGAACATTTACTGATAATTATATTACTGATAAAACCTTTTTCTCTAACTTGTATATTTAAAATACTAAAATAACAGACATTTTTGTCTTTTCAAATCAAGTCATCCTCATGAGCCAGATGTGATTTTTATGATTTTATCAGTCAGAGTAATCAGTATGAATAGTCTCTTATCTATTAGCACATATTTTTAATTTTTAATTTTTCTGTGAAAAATTTCTTTGTTGAGACTGCAGGCTGGGGAAGGCATTTGTGCCTTTTTTCCTAAGAAACAACCTTTTTGCAGCTCTGCAATGATAAAAGAAATGAAGACATAAGCAATGCCCCAAGGCACACCAATTGCCCATCATCTTGCATATCCTTTCTCTGACGATAGCAGCAGAAGTGGTTAATTCAGGACAGCATAGACCTAAATGCAGTTAAGGATGTCAGCTGGTATATCCCTACCAAGACTTAGTTTCCACAGGTGTTACTGTGAAGCTGCTGCCTACGAATGTGCCTAAGCCCTTTCTGACCCTGCTGCTACAGCTCCCTCCACAGCCTCCTATATCAGAAAATCCCAAGAATTTGCAAATTGCTGCATAAACTATATTCTTTTATGAAAGGCAAATCATTTAATGTAGCTGGAGTACCCCTACAATGCAGGAGTCTACTTTGTTAGTGAAATCCTTCTCTTTAGACACCAGCCAAATGCAGTAATAAAAGGGAAAACACCTGCTTAATATTACCTGGGTGTGAGGGGGGACGAAATAAGCTAAGAAGTTTCCAAGAAGCATCAGACAAGTACATGCTTACATATATGCCATTGGATTACAGCTCCTGCTTTCATGAGACACATTTTTTTTTTTCAGAATTAGCTTATTGTTTTCTGCAATAAATGGACGTTACCTATAATGATAAAGCCTTAGCAAACACCAGCAAACTGAAGGTCATGAACAGTAGAGGAAATGTCTGTGCTAATTCTCATCTCAGCTGGTTCATCTATTTGTGGGGAACCATAGAGAAATCTTACCTTGTATCCTAGGGCAGAACAGCTATATTAGCACAGTGATATGCATATACTAAATAGGTCCACCTCTCAACAGGACTTATTTCAAGCACAGCACTACTACAATTAACACAGTTGTCCTGCTTTTCGTTCCAGAGGTAGTCTGGCTGCTGCTCAGCCAACCTCTTGCCAATTCATTTTACAGCCCTACCAATCTGGAGAGGCCAAGATTTGACATGTGTTGACAATGAAGCACAGATCATTGCACTCAGTATTTACATTAGTACTCTATCAGCAAATAAGTACATACAGAGGATTTGAATCAAGTTTGTATGGAGCATCAAATACTGACATATTCATAACAAGAAATTGTTATGGAAATACCACCAAGTCATCTGGGTGATGGTTACATTCATAACTGCTTACTTGTATAAAATGTTTACATAAATAAAATCATCTAATTGTTATTGATATGGTATTACACAAGTGTGAATGCAGCTCAGAAATAATTTGTTATAATGCAGATAGGATTTAGAAATTTGCTAATGTGCAAATTACATTTGTTTGTATTACTTTATTCCAGCTATTTCATGGAGTCCTCTTATTATACCTGTATCCTACTCTCACTTTTTTCCCCAGATGTTTGTTATTTTTTTTTCTCTTTTCACATCCCTCTCACCTTCTCTGTTTTATTTTGAGGTTTGGGTTTTGGTTTTTTTTCAGCATATGTTTTATCCAAGGCCATTTAATTTTCCTTTTATTGCTCTCTGTCATTCTCAGTCCATTCACTGTCTGTTGATGGAGACAGAGATGAGTCGGAAGGGCGAAGAAACAGTAGGGAACAAATAATGTTCCAAAGGGAACTCAGTTTATGTTTCTGGGAGCGCTCAAAGGGATTGTGACCTGGGTTTTTAATGGGAAAATTCTGCTCCCTCAGTCACATGCTGCTCTGAAACCTGATTAAATTTTAGTTTGAGTCTCTCAGTAAAAGTGTCAGGTTTTGTTGAACCTTCTGCAATGAAAACTGTTAGTCAAAAATTCCTCAGTAGCTTGACTGCAAATGTACAAGTTGTTGCACTTCATGTTTGATGAAGAATGTAGCAAATTATTTAGGAGAAGGGATGGAGGACAGAAAGGTTAATGACAGACTTGCTTTTGAAGATGAACTATGAATTAATGGATTCAGTTCAAATACTGCTGGTCATGGTCCAATGGCAATTCATTTATAAAGACAGTTATCTCATCATCAGCTTTAAACATGAGAAGATTAGGAGATGGCTTCTTTAAATTAAAACCTAGAAGCAGTGCATTAAGATTAAATTATTGTTTAAAAGGCATCATAAACTTAATAAAAGTACGACAGAAGATGTATTTTATGCAAACGTAGTCTATAATAAGCAAAGACTACAACATACTTTCTGATGTTTTTATTTTGTCTTCTGTGCTAGTCACAGAAGTCATTTTTACATTATGTGCTTCAGGAAGCCTAATCATAGAAGGGAGGGGAAGGATATCTTATCAGTAGTAGATTAAAAAAAAATGAACCGGCAAGATGCAGCTTTGTGCTACACTCAACTTTACTAGGTTAGCATGCTGAATAAAGCTGTCTCTATCCAGACTACTATTCACAGTAGGTTTCCCATCCATGTCTCTCTAACTACTCTGTTTTATTGTATAATGGTAAAATAAAAAGGAAAAGAGATAAAATAGAAAAAGAAAAAAGGAATGGAGGAAAAAATAGGACAGAATCAATAAAAGAAATTGTATGTCAAAGACAAATATGATAATTTTCTGAAATTCGTTATGATTAAGTCTCACGTACAGAAAAAAAGAAAAGAAATTATAGTAAAAAATTAGCTCACAGGTTCTGTGATATTTTAATCTCTTTTTTCCTGTGCTTTATTTCTCTTGTCAGCTGTAAGAAGCACTTCCCATTTCCAATAACTCGCTTCAGCTACAGAGTTTTTCCTGACAAGATATCCCCCAGCGCTGCATGCCATGCCACTGTCCTTGCACGCAGTAATACTTTTTTTGCTGGCAGGATAGTCCCTGGGAAGAAGAATATATACTGTTCCAAGGTGGGGATCCTGATGAGCGACTGTTTCCCCCATCAGTCCCTTCTCCTCACAGAGAGGTGGAAGCAATTTGTGGACAGAAGAGCTGTTTATGAGAAGCCAGGCTCCTCATCCTCAGCTGCTGCTTTTGAGCCACTACACAGACTCCAACTGGGCCTGTTGTACAACTGACATGTTCACTGAATAAGACATAAATTTGGCAGAAATACTACTATTCCTGTGACTGTCTAACTCAAGTGCACATGCTAATGATTACACAGGAAATTTGACTTTTTAAAAATTCTGCACACTGATCTTTATAAATGAAATAACAATCTTTCACTTGGAGTTGTGTTATTCAATTTACAGATCTAATTGCAATAATAGATCAGGTCTATTGTCTTGGGGAAAGAGCGTAAGGCTGTAACTTTGCTGTGAAGACCTTCACCTCCCCATCCTACAGAGGTGGCAGAGCAGGACCTGGTAGGCAATGCCCATTGCAGTGCTTCAGCCAGCATCAGGGCAGCTGGAGGGCACCAGGGCAGCCCCAGCCCCTGGCATCAGGCACCTCCCTGTGGCTGGGACAAGGCTGCGAGATCCAGGAAAGTGTGAGGTCCCGAGCTGTGTGCAATGAGCCTTAGGGTGTATGGGCAGGGACAACAAGGGCTAACAGTGGGCTAGAAGGTCCAAAAGCGTTGTTGGAGATAAAATGCAATAATCTGGCAAGAGTGTTTTCTTCTTCCACCCTCCAAGTTTCGTGCCATGCTGCGTGTGTTATAAAGAGACAAAATCCCTTTTGTCTTACCATGATACTCAGCAAAACAATGTATTTCCTGGCAGTGGCAGTCCAGTCCTTACATCTTAGATCTTATGTAGGCAGGGCACCACAGTTTTCTTCAAGAAGAAAAGCGTGTAAAAGCAGTAGCAGCATTTAGGAAAGTATGTGTTAGCAGCAGAGGAGCACAGTTGGACAGAGACAGCAGCACTTCTGCAGTGAGAGGCTGAGTGGCCTGTGAATGCCAGCTGAGGCTGCAAATAATGAAGATGTCACCAAAAGAATCATTTTTCCCAAGAAAAGGTTACAGGAATCCTTCATAATACAAGCTGATAGGTAATTTGCTAATGATATCTTTCAATTATGACCACAGATCACAGGTTTCACTTCGTTTTCTTCCCAATGACAGCATCAATGACAGAACTTTGGTAGTTGCAGAAGCATACTCTCCCATATTTTACTTTGGATTAAGGTTGATTTAATTTGTCTTCTTCAGTGTTAGTAAACTGAGCTGCCCCACTCTGACAATGTTTTCTCATTATAGGATTCAAGTAAAATTATCAGAAGCAGGAAACATTTTTGGATTGGCAAAACCCCTGAAAAACAGAAGTGTTTCACATGCTTTTTACAAAGTTTTGCTAGGAAATTTTCGAGGATTCTTGCCTGAGATATTTCCTTAAAATGTTAGAAGCATAGCTAATCTGCTACAACATGATAAGTACCACATTAATCTTGAAACGTATGCATTACCTAATACTTAAACACTGTAAGTTAAGGTCCAATTTAGTTGATATAACACTACAACTCTACCCCCAAAATGTAAGTATATGTATATTTATTCTCTTTTGGAGACTAAAACGTTCTTAGTTATCTGACATGAATTACACAGAATACTATAATCAACAGAGTTGAGCTAAGTAAGAAACTCATCTATTGACATACCTATAAAACCTGCCTAGAGCCTGTGATAAGCATTTAAAGCCAAGGTCTAATTTGCCTCTTGGGGAAAATGCACAAGCACTAAAACTAGATTCAAATGCAAGTTGTGATAAGAACATAATGTGGTGGCTGAATTTTGTGCGCTACAAGAAATGAGTGAGCTTGATGACAGACTTACAGTTACTGAAGCTGCAACAATTTATACTGCTCTCAGTAGCTAGGAACTGCAGTCAAAAATTAAATGGATAAACCCAATGCTGCTTAGATCCTTTTAAAGAAAAACTGTAAACAAATGTAAATGAAGGTCATTTAGAGCTTCCTAAACAGGTTACTAAACCGAAATAGACAGACCACTGTAGATCCGGGCTCTATATGAAAGGGTGATAGCCTTGCGTATATATGACCCCAGGGTCTCTATGTATACAGTGATAATCTACTTCAGCAAAACAGTGGCAAACCTCTGGCTGCTTAGTTGTAGCACTAACTGTGTCTTACTAAATTTCAAAGGGCCGAAGAAAAACAAAAGGATACACCAACCACAATTTTTCACTTCAGCTTTAGAGATGGGACCGACCCAGTGTAAACAATGACATTGGAGTAACCTAGAAGAAAGTCAGGAAATGTTTCAGCTGCTGAAATATAGGTGTTTAAAAACATCTTGGAAGCTATGGAGAATCTGCTTTGGTATTCATCCCACATCCTTTTACAAGGAACTGAACCTTATGAATAAAAAAAGAGCCAGTGTTGTATCTCTGTTTCTTACAGAAGGAATAACATCTCAAGGTGTAGTAAGCACTTACATTTAAGTAACTAAATGCTGCCCTAGTTTCCATCTCCTCCCTGGGCCAATCAAAACCAATAAACTTTTATATGCCATGGTTTATCTAACCCAAGAGCAAATACAAAAATAACCCTATATCTTATAATTGCCTGTTTTTCTGCATGGACTATAGAGGTATGAAAACAAATTCCTTGCAGAGCTAAATAACTAAATCCCATTTTAGGTAATGACATAAATTTCATCCCAAACTGTCAGTGACTTTGTTTCTAAAAACTGTGATTCCCTCTATCTTCTATTCAATATTGGCCTTCAATAAGACAGACATTTTACAGGAAAAACTGCAAGATGTTTACCAATACTTAACAAACTAACAGCTGAGCAAAGACATTCAGGCACTCCAGCTCTCCTCCTCTTTAACACTCATTTCTAATAAACCAGAAACACTCACCTAAACAGAGATCTTGAATGATGTAGTAAAATCTGATTATGTTTGCAACACGCTGAAAGACCTTTTGGTGGTTCTGACCAAGCCATGATTTGAGGTTACGTACCAATGGGGTAACATAACAGGAGAGGCGGCTTTCCCAGCATGGGCTTTCCAACAGGGAGGGTGCAACAACACATAATATTCATGCACATAATATTCATGACAGTCAGTATCTGTGCCCGCTGGTAGCTCCTGCACAGTGCCACAGCCACTGCGCAGTGATGCTACATCATCAGACTCTGCACATCAGGGCCTGTGGGGTTGAGACACGTTGCCTGCACCTAGATTGAGGGCTCTGAGCTGTGAGTCAGAAAGACATGAGATTTATTGCTAGGCATGTATCTTATAGCTAAAGTAGCAATGAAGTCACAGAAAACTCCAGCTAGTACCTGCACTCAGCTAATGCATACACTGAACAGAACTTTTTGGCATCAGACACAATTTCATAATAGTAATAATAAGGAAATAGCTTTTTAGCATCTTAGTGTTTTCAGACTTCAGTCCTTTAAGATGTATTTTATATTCCAAAGGATAATTGAGATGGTGAAACAAATAAGTAATAAAACGTGAATAGCCAGATTTTCTTTTTTTCTTCTTTTTTCCTTTTAATATAAAAGGCACATCAAAATTTTATGGGAATTGGTAATAATTTTTCTGAACAACAGCTCTCTAATTCAAATTTCATTTTTTACCACATTTTCTAAGACACTTAGTTCCCTTGCCACTACATATTAACTGCATCCCTAAATAGATTAAAATCATAGCAGGATATCATGTCATGTAATGACTTTAATAACATTTATTCATAAGATTGCTACTCCTCCCAGCTTCTGCCTCAGGGTCTGCTTGAATACCATGTGGTTCATTAACAGATGCAGCAAGAAGTCAATGAGGCAGATACAATGTGTAGATTAAAAAAACAACATTTAATTTAACTCTTCTGTAACCCTTTAAAACCCATTTATAGGCTTATTTAATACTAAAGTTCAATAATAGTGCATATTGTTTCAAACTAGAAGTAATTAGAAGCAATAGAGTATAAACAATTTTTGTACTCTATAAGGTGATTCTGGGGCTGGGACATTCAGCAGAGAAGCAAAAACCAACACAACAAAACCCCCAAAAAACCCCAAAAAAACAAACAAAACAAAAAAGGAGGAAAAAAAAAAAGTATAAGGTGAACTTCCATAGCAAATTTCTCAAGATGTTTCCTAAGATTTTGTGTAAATTTAATGTAAATATATACAGATAAATATTTATCCAGAATAATTATATCATATTTTGTAAGAAGTTTTGTTACACAATTGAAATTATCTTTATATACTCATGTGTATAGTTTCTTAACAGGTAACATGTGTAGCATATATGCAAAGAAAGAAGGATAACAAAATGTGGAATTGTATTCTCTACTTTAACCATAGGAAAAGACATACTTATTAGTAAGAATGATCTTTTATATAAAAAAGTTAAAATCACAGTTTACAAGCATAACCAACCTGTCTCATACATGTCTATATGCAGTATGTGTATATATCTTATTCATATATTGCCATAAATGTTATCTTATTGATTAATGTATTTTCCAAACTAAGGAGCAAGGAAATATTGCTAAGAGAAGGGCCAAAATTAGATGAACATTTGACTACATCTTCCATGGTTCTGTGTCAGCATGTTTGATCTAGACAAGGGATTTTTTGAGTAGAAGGTGTGCAAAGGAACCTGTCATACATTTACAAATATACTGTTCAGTTTTCAGCTCTTGGAAAAAATGACCTTTCTGTCTAATCATTCTGTAAGGAAGTAGATCAGAAACAAAACTAAACAAAATTCAATGCTTCTCTGTCTACACAGTTCCTTCATCCAGCAACAGACAACCATGTTTTCTATTTCACAAGGCTGTGCACCTCTTTCTTTAGCAGGTTCTACAATTGTTCATTGTACTCTAATTTTTTCCAGTTTTCACCAAAATTATTTTTTCTATGCACGTCGTTTCCCTTTTCCTTGGCTTAGATTATGTTACACTTGTCAGCGCTTCATATTCTGAAGCTGGAAACAAAGCATTGCTGTGTTTCTATTCATGAGAATAGCAAAAAAAGTCTGCTTCTGGCATTCCCTGGTGAAGAAAGAACTGATCCACCACCTCAGGGAATAGCCCATGGGAAGTTATTTCTGAAAATGTGCTGCAGAAACATTCAGATTCTCCTGTCCTGAAGATTAAAAAGTCTGTTAGGCAATGCTTGGATGTGGGAGATGCAAGCTGATGCCACCCGGTTTTTATATTATGGTGACCTAATCTAGTTGAATGAAGAGCACTGTGATGCTGTACAGTCTGTTCTGTGAACAATACTGGTGTCAAATACAAAACAAGTACAATAATATCTATATTAGCCATATAGAATTATTTAAGTAAAGACAACAAAATCTAAAATGAGAATAAACCAAGGCACCAGACAGGCACTCCAATATTGAATGAAGCTTCAGTTTCAATGCTTTCAAGTGCTGAAAGCTGAATTACTCGAATCTATGAAGGGCAACATAAATTAAATCACCTAACATTTAGCAAATACTATTTAGACTTTGAGTAGGCCTAGAAAGCAGAGGCAAAATGCAAACATTCAGAGCAAAGAGTGAAGCAGAGGCAGTGTAGCATCTGCCAAAGTAACCACATTAACTCTTATGGTTAGCATACATCATTACTATGCTTTATTGAAAGCTAATACTTTGGATTGGAAAATGCAGCTATGCATAACATGATACATATCCACTCAGGGAAAGTGTGCTGTTTTGTCTTCAGCTAAAAAGAACCAGGTATACATTCTTCAGAAAAAAATGCAGATTTACAAATCAAAGAAAGAAGGACAATATGAAGTAATAATTCAGATAAAAACATTTTATTTGTCCTAAATTTATACATTTGCTATTGGCCAGATGGAAGATCTCAATTTGTTAAATCAAATTTGTTTTTATGACTGTGATTACAGTGCTCCATTTTCCTGTGAGTTAATAGGTTTTTTAAAAAAAAAAAGGGGAGGGAAAGCAAGCCTGTTCCCCAAGATTTTCCAATTAATATGATACCAAAGTATTTCAAAGCCACTGGCTCACATGACTCTTGTGTGTCATGTCATATCTATTACTTCATCTTGTTTGCATTTGTGCTGAAAAACTACAAATGCTCTATATTTTTTCATATAGATGTCATACTCTAAAATATACAAAACTTCGTACAAGTTTCACAGGAGATTTGGGGTAGCTTGAATATCAATTCCTCTCTGCTGTATTATTCAGGCATCTAGAATATCTGCTTTCCCTACAACCTACAGATGAAGGAAAAAGAGAGCAAGTTACGAAGTTTGCCATAGAACTTCTCTCAGACACTTCCCTGCAGTAGTAACTGGAGGTTGATATTGGATAGATCACCATTTTGTTTGTCTGTTGTCTAAAGAATCCCACTTTTTTTGTTGTTTGATTTCCCCTCGCTCCCCTTCTTGTTGCAGTTTGGTAGAAACTGGACAAATTTAAATTGGTCAGTAGTATAGTTTCTAAGATCTTTTAAAATAAATTGTGTAAATTAGAGGCATTTAGAATTTTTTTCAACTTAATATGCAGCAGGATAACTTAACAGTCTGCATTCCTCCAACATACACGTGCAGTCAACTACAAAACTCCTGAACACTTATCACACCATAAAGCAACTATTTTATACTAGTAGACAGTCTCTTTCACTTTAATGCCATATTTCTAGTGGAACACAGTTAGCTGAAGTACATTGAGACCTTAGTGAAATACCTCTGTCTTACATTGCAAACTCCAAATACATTTTCCTCTTATTTTGCGGATCTCATTCAGACAAAGAAGTACCTTTTCGTTCTCACAGACATACAATTCTAGACGTAATATTTCTCGAGAAATGTCAATTGAGTATTCTGATGATAGTATGTACTAACTCTTTGCATCAAAGTGACAGTGTATTGATCAAGCATCAATTGATTAGAGCATTCAAGACTTATTTGTTTTCCTTGGAAAAGAAGGACATTGGGGTGACAAATTATGGAGAAAAAGGAGTTCAACACAATTAGTAAAGCATGATTGAATAAAATATCTGCAGCTATATGTCATCTGTCATTGGGGTTTTCTGGATTAACACAATGTGTCTTTTTTCTACAAAGTATATGTTAATCTGTTAAGCTTTTACAGAAAGCAAATAAACATTTTTGTATGGCCTAGAAAACATAACGACAAACCTATTGTTCATAAAAGCTGAAAGGAATGAGAACTGCAAGAAAGAAACTTTTCTGATTAGAATGTGAAAATAGAATTTAAAAATAAATGCTTTGACTCTTAATGGTATTGGACATAAATACAGTTGCCATAGAATCAATCTTGGCAATCAAGATGAATATTTTACTTAGTAAAATCATGTTCCCCTAGACATGAATCAATATGAGATTAAATAGATTCACTTGTCCATCAAACACAAGTCACAAAGATCATGATAGCTAAATATATTAGGTAAAAACCATTTGAAAGAAATAAGATTTAAAAGATGACCTGTTTATTGAAATAAGCAGAACTTATGCAACGTATAAGTCTTGTTGCTACCATTTACATTTGAAAATTCATTTTAAGATATGCATGTGGGAAATAAGACAAAGATCAAAAGAACAGTCTTGGAAGTGAAGAAAGCATTAAACAAATAATTTAACAAGAAACGTTATTGCTAAAAGAATTTGTCATGAGAGAAAATGCCATTGTCAAACAGTCCAATTGATATATAAAGTACTCAGGGCTTGTATTAAGAGTCCAAATACAAGATCATATACCTTAGGAGGGAAAACTCACTTTCACCATGAAAATAAAATATAATCGATTAGATAATGCATGTGTGCTTTTAACTTAAAAAGGAACCTAATGGAATTTGGCAAACTGAAATATTTTTAACTGAGTTTTCTATGATTAGGCTGTGCTGATTAATTAGGGGAATACACTTGCAGATGAAATATTCCCCAAAGATTTGATTATACATAGCAATGTTTAAAAGCAGTTGCTGGTGCTTAGCAGAACTAAAATCTCCTAAAAGGTAAAACAGAAGTCCTTGAAGATACAGAGATACGTTAGTAACAAACTATAACTGAATTGTTGGAAGACTTCATCATAAATATCATGAAGCAGAGTTTTAGTTTCAAGAAACCCTTCTAGTATCCCTACATCCTTCTAAGTGTATAAAAACAGAGGGCTTTTATTAATTCCTGTTGATTTGATTTCTAGGCCAGAACCATGTACCACATACCATGATGTTATGCTGCAACCACTCATTGGGCAAGAAACTAATAGAAGGCAGTATCTCCTCTGAGCCAGACTGGGCATGTCAAGCAAGTCCTCTTTCCAAAGATATTATTATTTAATTAACCTAATTTATTATTATCATTTATTAGTATAATTTATACCAAAAAGTTCTTCTGAGCATGAATTCTTGGTAATTAAACTGAACAGCCATCTTGATCAACAAAGGAAACTCCACTGTATTTACAAAAAATTAAGCCATTTTAGAAAAAAATAATGCCTAAGAAACCAATATGAATGTAGGATATCAGCTGATCTCTTCAGTATTTCTGCTGAAAGCTTGTGTTGCTATAGTTCAAAACCTAGCCTCACTTGAAACATTAAAAAAGACTAAAGCCTCTAAAAGTTTTGACATTTTAAGCTTTTTATTATTTAAATGTTGCCATTACATTCATGTCAGACACTTGCATACATGAATTTGGTTTTATGAAATATATGAAGGAGATTTTCTTATTTCTGGTGGGTAGAGCTTTGGAGGAAACAGGGAACAGGTTACATATTAGATAAAGCTACACATTGCTTTTTAAAATCTGGGCTGGAGCTCACTTGCTGAAACCAAGCATATATATAAGACAAGCTAGAAGTTATTTGTTTAAAAAATATCATATGCAAGATGGAAAGGAAAAAATATATGAAAAAAATAATAATTTCATACTTCTTGTAAGCTTTTGATACTTTCTGCAGTGGCTTTCCCAGTGGAAATGCCAGTAAGGAAGCTAGGACTTTTCCACATATAATCTTTTTCCTCTATATAATCCAAACTGAGATGGAAATAAATAAATTACATAATATGGGCATAAACAGGGCAAAAGTGACATCTAATCCTTCCCTGCTATGTCAGGGATTTCCAGATGGGACTTCCAAAGTGATCTATTATTTGCATGAAGGCAGAAAGAATTAAAATGAAGCAGTTATTAGACAAGAATACTTGATAAATGGTAGCAATATGTTCAGTAAAAGGCACCTCCGATGGAGTTATTTCTAGACAAATACCTCAATAGCCTTGAAATTTATTGCTGTAAGAGTTTAAGTGACAAAATTGCCTCCATTTTAATGAAAGCACAACAGAGACACGAATATTTTCTTAAATTCTCAAAAATAGTTATATCATCAGAGACAAAGACAAGGCATAGGTACTCCACTGAGTACCCCTGTTCCACTTGAAATAACTTCTGTCACCTGAAAATAAGGCTTTGTATTTGCATTCAGACCCTTACAAATGTAATAGCTAAAAGACAGGAATTTGCCTGGAAATAGTGTTACCACTTAATGGAAACAATATGGATATTGCAGTACCTGTGGCCTGCGTTCTTACAGTTTGAGTGTCAAGATAGCTCTTTACAGGCAGAGCAATTCTGTTCCTCTCAGAGTGGTATTGACAGTGGGGGAAATGAATAAATCAAGTCAGTCAGCCATTGGAACATCAGCCAGGAAAATCCAATTAATTAGTTTTCATTGATTTCCCAGTGGCACATCCGCGATCCACGTGGATGGGTATGCATACCTCCTCCTGTTTTGGGGAGCCCACCTTTGCTTTTACCTCAGCCAAAAAGACAGACTCCAAACATGATCACTAGTGATGAAGACCATCTGTGCTAGGCAATTTGTAGTAAATTCTCATCCTTTCTTGTCAATGCAGTGGAGGAAACTATCACAGAAGTTTCTTGATTCCCTAGCTACCCTTAATCTCATCAGCCGCAAAAACCCTGCAAGTACTTTTATCTCTGTTAACCTTATTGGTGGTTAGTTATAGCTGATAAGGAGTTATTGTGTCATGAGTCCAAGTGTCACAGTTTAGGGGGATAACATTGAGAGGAGAGACGAAAATCACAAAGCAATAGGAGGTATTAATAATATGATGTTGGCATCACTGCTGTTTTCTTTTTTCCTGGCCCTTAAACGAGATATATTTGTCCTATTGTGTTACAAATAGTGAGTTTGATGGAAAATGAAGTTTGGGTCATTTCAAACCTATTAGGAATTTCAGAAAAAGGTCAAGTAGTTTAGATGATAAAGAAAAGAATTGGGAAACTAATACAGAGAAAAAGCACAGCTGAATATACAGCCAGCTGAATAGCACGATATATGGCCTTCCTTAGGTACCTGCTTCAGGAAATCAGGATTATAACACCAAACACAGTATCATTGTAAAGAAAAAGAGGGAATTGCTTAGATTATCTACTGAAACTTTTCCAGTTTTATTTGCTTTGATCCGAGTTTTTTGGGTTTTTTTCCCAGTTCAGCAGCCAAAAAAACAAGTGGAAAGATTAATACAGACCTAATTATTACAATGCTTTCCAGGAGAGGGGGCAGAATATTTAACTTCTCTACTAAAAAGACTATCCATTACTCTCATAGAGGGTGGAATATTTTCTACCTCTTTTTTCAAGTTCTGTGGTATTATGCCAGTAATTCTTGCTTCTGTCCAAACAAGTAGCTGATTCTTTAATTTTCAGATTCAGTTGGCATAGTGCCTTAACCTCCAACCACACAGGTATCTTTTTATCCTCAAGTATAAGAAAAGAAATGTGGCAAGCCACCTCTTGCAGAGGCAGGACTAATAAATCTATCAAGCCAATGAGTGTTGCGCTATCTGCCCTATACACAGGAACAGCATTAATCATAGCAGACCTCCCAGCTGGGTCCATCTCCTGTCATAACCAGATCCATGAATTAACGAGGGCAAAACCCACATTAGACCACACCAACGGTACAAGTTCGCTAGTATTTACCAGTGTGGACTCATGGATGTGAACTCCCACAGTATCAGAGAAGAAAATATACTCTTCCTACTTGTTTCATTACTGCAATTTCTACTGTAGGGTGAAATTCTTCCTTCTGAACAGAATCGCCATAGGAGGCAAAGCTATTCAGTAATGTAAATTTAACCTAAACGAGGATAAGAACAATCTACATATTTGTGGTAAAGACTGGCAATAAACTGCAATCTCTTATAATTATTTTTGCTATATTATTGTTTCCAGACAGGAATTCATGATTAAACCCATACACAAACAGAGAAAGAATGGATAATGGAAACTAACTAAAATGTTCCATAGCACTAGGGTGTGTTAAATAATTTTCCAGCAGACTAAGAAATAGGTCTGGTTTTATTGTTTTGCCACTTTATCCTCCTCCTTGTTCTAACCTTAGTCACTCACATGATACCTTCTAGCTTTCCCTCTCCCCTTAAAAATCTGTGTGAGACTAAAGGAGCCTAATGAAAGATAGTAATCTTATATGGAAAAGAAGAGGTATATTTCCAGACATGAAAAAAAAATTGTGGGAGAATAGAAGAGCTTATCAGATAATTAGTATGCATAAGCCGGAAATTCATAAAGAATATTTTTGACAAAATCAAAGTGATTTAATGTTTCACTCTGATAAAGCTTACTTTGAGAAATAAAAAACCTTAGTTTTAACTTTTCACTTTGTGGTCATTTACATTACATCAAAGTGATTTATAGACTGGACTGCAAACCTCTGTTTTCGAACTTAAGTAGAAGTTTTGGAAGGCTTCTATGGGTCATATATCTTGATGGCTTTTTGCAGTTTTTGGGTTTTTTAATTTGTTTTTTAAGCTTCTGGCAATCTGATATGAACATCACAGTACTTGCACATCCCTACTTTTCTCTGGTTTCCAGGCTATTCCTGTCTAACTAATCACAGTTATTCTGCTGTCTAGGGAAATATTTCAATATGAACGTTTATAGTGGTTTTGGAGTAGCATTTTAGCATTTCAAATTTTCAAATGATAGTTTTAGGGTTTTTTTCTGAGTTGCAACATGAGAATTATAAATCACAATTTATTAGCTAAAAGTATGCACCAAGGCAGAGAACATAAACACTCAATGGCACATAAATCTTGCCTGATGTTCAGTGACAAAAGAAAATGGAGACATACAGAGAAGTTCATTTGCCTTTCCAATTGAAAACAATTGATGATCATTGCATCCTCGCATGCACTATGGCAACCAATAACATCTAATATTTTTCCTCATATTCTTTTTAATTGCTGATGCAGTCATCACTCTTATGCAGTCTACAAAGCTTTTCAAGTTCTTGCTCACCTATGTGCGTCAATAATATCATTGAACGGTAAATTTTGGTCTAATTATTCATTACATTACAAAAACATTTCCTTTTATTAATTTTAAACTGTTTGCCTAATAATTTTAACACATAGCCTTGTGCTCATTTTATAAGCCATCCTGATTTGCATTCTCTAGAACAACAATTTTAATTAATTTTCCTTTCTCCCCTAAGACAAAACAGAATAATCTGAAGTTCCTGATCTATTCTCCTACTAGCTTGGGATAAACAGATTCCTGACTGTACTGGCAACTAGGCACATGGCTGCATTTGCAAGATTGCAGTCTTAGTGCATGATAGCTGTCATTTCTACAATAAATATTCTGTATTGGTTACTGCAAAGTCTGCACATAATTAGCTGAGAGAAAAAGGCTTCTGCTTTTGAAACTTTTGCCCGCATTATTTCTTACATGGTCCATCACTGATTTTTGCTTATTTCATTAACAAGTAATTTATTGGAAAACTGATTAGGTCATAACATAGCTTATCCTGTTTATATTGCAATCTAAACTGAAAGAAACTTCTGGTTTTTAAAGGCTCTTGATGATAGAATATTAACTTCCATGCCTTGCAAAATTTTTACTGCTGCTTCTCAATACCCATTTTACTCATGCCAAGTTTGGGGCCCAGTGGCTGGGACCATGAGGAAAGTAGGGACTGAACTCCTTCCACCATCTCAGGGGCCAGTATCTACATCTCTATCCTGCCTGGAAAGAGACCGTAGGAAGCCTGGGCCCACCAGTTAGTGTTCAGTGGGTGGTATTTGTAGTCTCATGTATCCTTGCACATCAGCATTCAGACTCTCTCTGTCTTTGTTTTGGGTATGGTTTTTTTGTATAAAGGTAAAGTGAGATAAGTTAATATCCCTCTACTTTGTTTCAGGCAGTTTCAGGCTGGATTGGAGCAATATACAATTTATAACTCTTTAGAGAGTAAGACAGGTACATCCTGAACAATGCTAAGGCAGAGGCTGCATCCTAGATTTCTGTTTCTCTGTTTCTAAGCTGACGATTGATCTGAATAAGTTCAGACTAATTGGTTGCTTTGGGCCATGAATTTAGTGGCTAGGTCAATTACAGGTATTAAGTACGTTATTCTTCAATATGATAAGGAGAAAGGAGAAAGTCTGTTTAACTGTAGGCATATAAGAACCTTCAAATAATTCACAAGAATGGTTGTACATCAGTCCCAAAGAACTTTCAAACATAGATCAAATTACTAAAATACTTGCATGCTAACACAGGAAGCATGGAAGACCAAAAAGGAGAAACTGGAAGCTATGACCAACACAGAAAAATTGTATAGGAGAGTTGACAGAAATGTGGTGGAAGTACAGCCTCACTGACTTGTAAAGCTCAGCAATAATAGCTGAGGATGAAATACAGATGTATAAATTTGTGCAATTAGGAAAACTAGAGTTGTGATGTGATAAAAAAGTAGAATTTCAAAGGATTTGCAGCATTGCATTTTAAGACCAATTTGTAAAGAACTAAATGAGAAGGGATAAAATGATAATAACTAAACAAGAATGGAAAGTTGTGCAAACAATGGTGATCAATAACCTGAAACAATCACTGTGGTTTAAAGAGAGAGAGAAAAAAAAAAAAGAAATCTGCAGATAAAGTTACATAGTGACATTAGAATTCTGCTAGAATATATTATCTGTAAATATTACACAGGAGTTTGTTGTCGGCGCAGCTTGCCTAAGGAAAACTACCACACAACTGTTCTATTAAGTACATTCCGCCACTTGTATTCATATATAGCACTGGGAGAGAAGGGACTTAACAGTAAAAACAGGTTAAAAACATGCCCAAACCCCCTAACTGAATTTGAGCAGTATATGTAACAAATAACAGTCAATAAACTCACTGCTATCAAATTTTCTAGAATCAGTTTATCCTGTTTTACTTCATTAAAATTAACAAGGATGAAGAAAAAAGTCAGCTTTCCAAAGACAAAAGTAGTAAATCACATCAGTAGTAAATAACTTAAAAATTACTGTCAGATAGTGATGAAAAAAAATTAACAGAAAAGACTAAACATTTAATGTGGGACCATTATTGCAAGTTCAGATTTTTTGCAAGTCTGTGCTGAAGTTTAGAATCAGATATCTGCAGAAAAGATTTATTAGCAAAAGCAGTGAAACACAAAACCACAACTTGCATCCTTTTTTCAAATCTATAACTACAGCAATACAAATACAATTTTACCATTGTAATATTTGCTGCTGTATTTTTTATTTCGAATGTTTTAGCAGAATTTAATAAATTTTTTCTTTTCAATTTTGTTTAGCTGTCATCTGTGCTACGAGCAAGATTTGAAATGGTAAAAGAAAAAAATAAGAAAAAAACTCCTAATTTAAAATATTTAGAAACTTGAAAAAGAGAAATAAAATAAATTTTTACTCAAGTGACTGAAAGTAAAACAGAAGGGTGAAAGCTCAAAACTTGAAAATTAAAACAGAACAAAGCAGAAGACTTTTTTTTTTTTCAAAAAATATGCAGGAATTAGAAAAAGAAAATTATTTGAAACTTTTTGTCATGGAGATGCATAGTTTAATAAGATTTGAGAGTATTTCATAACATTTTTCTATTCTAAAAAAAAAATAAAGTAAGATAATTTTGAAATCAGCCGATTCTTCATGCACCCTTCAGTGGACTGAGAAACTCCACATTATTCTAATACAGGAGTACAGGAGCATTTTTAATGTATTATTGAACTGTTACACTACATCTAGATTACATTTAGGTAATAATCAGTCAGCATAAATAATGAACATTTACATATTGGTTAAAAATCTAGAGCCAATAATAATCTACAACCATATGTTCCTTTTAGATGTGTCATGTATATTTGTTAACATGCAGATTAGAAGAAAACATACATTTCAATGCAGAAAATGGAGTTTTAGGACAATGAATTATGAATTAGCCTGGTAACTACAAGTGATAGTATCTTATCTTGTAAAGAAACATTTGTATTCATAGGAAGTGAAATATTAGGAATTGCTTTAATTAAGAAAAATATTCACATACTATCTTCTAGATAAGGATATAATACAATAAACTTCCAGGGGAGGTATTAAATCTGTCAAGATATTAAATCTGTCAAGATTTCCTAAAAGCCTTGAAAAGAGAATTGCCTACAAAAGCTAAATACTAACATACTCTGCTGAAGGAAAAAGAAATTATAGCCTCAAATACAGAGTCAGTGAATGTGATCTCTCCCTATCAGGAGGAAAACACAGCAATGAGTGATCGAGTGATCAAGGGACAGCTAATCACTGAGACAAAAGACACTCTTCTAGTTTAACTAGTGAAACTATACACAAAAAATAACCTGTCCTAGCTCACCAGAGTGATTCTGCTCTCTTCTTCCTTCCTACCTTCCTTCTAGTGCCACAGCCCTTCCCTCACACTGTTCTCCACATCCACTGGGGAAGTGGGTACAGGCAATTGAGGTATTTCACCTGTGCAGTCAGGCATGAAGTTGATTTTACAATAACAAGGCAAGTAAAACCAGCAAGAACTGCTCTTAGGGTGTACTACAGCCTTGGACTATGGCCAATCCTATAGAGCATATATCTCAGCCCTTTAGCTTAGCCAAAGACAGCACCTGCAACTCAAAATGATTATGGAGAGTTAACAGCAGTTTATTGCATCCTTTTGCCTGATAAATCGACCTACTGTTATGCTGTTTACACTCAACTCTCATTACGAGCATGATACATCATCCAATCAGATTGCAAATCCAAGTACATCTTCATTAGTGAAAATAAGTTTTATTTTCACTGAACTGACTCACAAAATAGCGAAAAATAAAACAAAATACACTATTAGGAACCCCTTCAGGAAAATTACTAGGCACAGACCTGTCTGGTTTAAATTATCACGTGAATTAATCCTAGCTAATTCACAACAATAAGAAAGAACATTAAACAATTATTGAAGCAGTAGCGTAAGTAGTGGCAAGCTATTACTAAGATTACAAACCAAATGAGCAAGAGGATAACATCCGTAGAAAAGACAGACAATATAAGATAATGAAGAGCTTAATAGCACCTGCTTAATAGCGCCTTTCAACCCATCATACCCAAGTAAATCCACTCACAATCTGGCCCTGGTGGGGTGTGAGGCATAGAATGAAATTAAAATATGCTATGAAATCCTAACTTTTTAGTCCATTGTTTTGAGATATTTCTTACAGCATTTTCATAAGCGTTTTTTGGAATGGAATAGAGCTCATTTTCTTAAGATTTTGCATGCGTAAACAAGTTTAAAATTGTAGGCATCATAGCATGTTAAAAAAAAAATTTCCCCAAAAAATTTCATGGAGGGCTGAAATAGTACAAAACTTTCTTTCATTTGGTTCATTAGGAAAACTCATTATGACAAGACTTTAAGATGAGTGGATGGAGATCTGAATTCAAAACAGACTGCCTTCTGACCCAAACTTTATAAAATGCCTACAATTCTGAGGCACAAATTATCCAGACCTCGAAAATGCTCAATACTAGCTGGACGGGTAGTAGACTAGAGCAATGATTTAACAGAAAATTAAGAACACTTCGTGCTATGATAGAAACTTCAGAAAAAAATCATAAAAAAGTCTTGCAAACTTCATAAAAATCTATTTCTTGACACGATTCTCTTGAAGAAAACAGAATAATTCAATGGTATTTTTTTTTAAGTTTTGTATTTAATCAGGAAAAGAAACTTTCTGATCTGTCAATTTCGGTGAAAAAAAACCCCAAAATACAAGGTAAGCAACACCATACCTGAATTACCAAGTAAGATAATATATTGGTTTTAACCAAGATTTCCTTATGCTTTAGAAAAATAATATTTATCTCAGATTTCACAGCTACATTCTGTTTTTAATGCGTATTATTACATGTCCTAGTTATTTGTCAAATGCTACATAAAAAAATAGATGCTGATTTCTATTCTGAGAGATAAAATACATTCCTATATTTCACTAATAATTGCTCCTTAAAGAAAATAAAAAATAGGTTGTATAAAATCTTCCTTGTCTTTTATATATATAAAACCCATGTATATATATATATATATATGTTATGAATGATAATAGGAAAGAAAATCAACTGTTGTAATTCTAATATCAGATAAGTCTATTTGGATATCAGGTTGTGGAATTCATTGTACATGATGCCTTGTAGCCAGAAGGTTGCTGAAAACAAAAGAGGGTGAGAAATTAGACTGAAATTAAGGACATATTGATCTTAGTCATCGACGGACTGGAATTACAGGATTGATTCCCCTAAACTATCCTGTAAATCTTTTCAATGGTCATCTTGTCAATCATGTATTTCTGTCCAAACATTTCAGGAAGAGAGTTGACTATGGAAATTAATAGTCTGATAAAATATAAGAGTTTACTCTTCATTAAAATAAAACTAAATGAGCTTTCTGTTTCAATATGTCAAAAAGCACTCTTTGAAAAAGGATTGACTGTGGCTATTTATGTTAATTGTTCAGTTGTTTTCCTATTTTGCTAGAAGTAGCACTGCTCTTTAAATGATATTTTTTTTCTTTTTCTTGATAAAATTGCTCTGGCTATATTAAAATTATTCTTTTCCAATTTTCCCTGGTCAACAAAAAGCAATAAAAATACACAAAGCAAGCATACATAATAACCTTAGCCGAGGGGAACTGTTTAATATTTAGTGTTATTTCTTTTTCTCATCTAAATGAAGAATCAGGTTTTTGTTTCTTCACAGCATTTACAATGGCAAATATCATAAATTCACTGACTGACACCAAATTATGCCATGTAATCTCTTTTCCTATCTAACTGTGTAGTGAATTACAGATACAGCAGTCCAGCTGGAGAATCTAAGCAGAAGTTAGCAAAAAAAAAAAAGGTCCTTAGTTGACTAAAGTACAGCATGGACCAACATGCCACTAGAGAGAAATTCCATTTATGGCTGATTTGAGCCATGACAGGTCAAACAAACTGCAGTGAAATGCCTGTATTCACAAATTCATATTCATATTATTTAGCTTAAAAGTTCTGAAGCAAATAGTTTAACGAATTCTGAACAAAGTGTTATGGATCTCTCAGTATTAAGTACTAGATGCTTCAATTTTCCTTTCCAGTATCAACAAAAGCAAAGCTAGGGAATGTAGGAAATTCAGATTTCAATTTAGTGCGAGAAAACCCCAAGTATTTGCAGAAACAAAGTAGTATGACTTCATCCTTATATTGTAGTTGAAAGACATCTTTTTCTCTAAGGAACTGCAATACATCTCAAAAATTATATGCGTGTATCTATGTAGATAGATACACTCTGTTTTTCATTCCTTTTTGATTTCTGAAGTTACTGTTAGTCTGTCACACAGATTTGACACAGAATACCATTCCTACAAATTTAATGGAAATAGGCTGCTTAAGAGAGTAGACAAACCCTTCTTTCTTTCATGGGTAAACAAAAGACAACACTATGAGATTGTTCCCTTCCTATCATCACAGAACCTTCTGAAAGACAGCTAGGTAGGAGTTTACTGAGACTGGTTGTAACATTTCCTTCTTACATAAGTTTTCAGAACACTTGGTATAATTCTATCAAAAAGGTAGTTAAGCCCAAGATACAGAAAGAAATGAGAGAAGGTAATACATGTGATGTGAAGTAGTGTGGTGATAAGCAGTCTCTATCCGTTAAAAATATATAAAAATAAGTTTTTTTGGAGTACAGACAAAATCCATAATAGTCCTTTACATTCCTCCATTAACACCATTTCTACCTGCAAACAAGGTTAAATACAAAATTTATTCATATAATTTTGAAACTAAATTTTAAAAGTGGTAGCCATACTCATCTAATGATCTTCTGTTTGTAAACTCTATCATTGCCACTCACCTGTTCTTCCTTTTAATCACCTCTTTTCTCTATGCTGTTTATAAAATTATTGCATCCCCTCCTTCACTTAGTTTCTGATCAACTAGCACAACTAATTCTATGACTACCATTCATGTGCAGTACAATTTTTCTAAATTAGACTAAAACTGAGTCAGAAGACAACTGTATTTCCTTTCTTTTCAGCAGAATGATTCATTTCACCTGTTAGAGAAATACCCACTGCTTTCTCATTCACACAGTTTGGAATTTAAAAATAAGTAACTGTAACTTTAAAAAAGAGGAAAACAAGTTTTGAAAGATAATCTCTCAGTCCAGTGTCCTAAACCCAACTTTCCTTCAGAGTATTCATACCCACCTGCTGACAGCACCTCTTTATCTTGTGAAATCTCAGTGGTTGTGCAGCTGCAGCCAATTACTTTTAAAGCATTTGACTCTTCCTCTTCCATGAAGGTTATCTTTCTGCCAAAGACTTCTAAAACACTAACAAAGTCTAACAACATAAACAACAGAAGCCAAGAGTATTGCACAAAGGCAAAAGGGCAAAACCATTTATGATGCATAACAGGTATGATGCTTTGGTGGGATGGGTCTTTCTTCACAGTTAATGAACAGTTCTGCCAGGGTCCACATGGCCTACCTGGCCTCCACCTCCTACCAACCAACAACTACATCTGTCTTCTCTATGCATTATTGGTCAGAGTACCTTTTAAAACTGTTTTATAAAGGTTAAATCACACCTTAATCTTATTAGCAAAATTTATTCTTAAGATGCTTTATTCCAGGCAAGCTTTTCTATGGTTTTGTTTAAAACACTTCACTAGAAAAAAAGTATTTTCTAATTTTTCACAAGAACATAAAAGCAGCTTCAGTATGTTAGTCAATATTGTCTCAAAGATCAGTAATCATAGGATTTGATGAAATTATTTACAGCTTTTACTTCAATATATTCAAAATAATTTTTATAATGCTTAATACTGACATTATAACAAGTGCGTGAAACAAGGAGTCGCCTAGCTATATATATATATATTTTTATTTTTTTTTGGTGGGTATTACAGTAATTCCTTAACAGCCATACAAGGTATAAAAGACACAGAAATAACCTTTTGTTTGTTGTCAAATAACTTGGCAGAATACATTTTTTTTCTGATTAAAAATAAATAGCTGAAGTTTTACAGGAAAATAATACTCTGGCACTTCTGCTTTTGGGTGATGCCTGATGGGTCAGTAACTTTCTTTAGCCTTAGAAAATACTGAAGTCCTTTATTACATATTACGTTGTAATGAAACATACATATATAAAATAGAGCTTTAAAAATGGTTATAAGTGAAGAGAAATTGTATCTACCTGTAATCCATGGTAAACCCAAATGAAGTCAGATAGTATAATAAAATAAACTAAAGAGGCGAACGTGAACTATTTCAAATAATCTCAGAAATTTACAGTACCATATATGAATTCCACTTGAATATATTTTCAACTTTTGATATTTCATAGAATTCAGTTTATATTAGTCAGAGGTAAGAGGATTATTATATGAATTTGTCTCACTGATTTTTAACCTGTGGGGGTTTTTTTTGTCTATGTATCTATGTTGAATCCCCACCATCTTATGTTTCTCATAATTATCATGACCTTTATACTTTCTGCATGTACACTTTTTAGCACTTCCCTTCTCAAAGAAACTTCTATTTTGACCATATGTTTTGACCTGCCCTACAAATGTGTATCTTTTCAGTTTGGCAAGCCTTTATTTATGAAATAATAAGTTAGTCTTGCTAAATTGTCCACGATAAAATAAAGTTATACAATGCATTCTGGATAGCATTCATAAGCCTATTTATATGAAAAGATAAAAATAAATATTGTGAGAGAAGAATAAAGAACACTTGAAATTGAAAGATAGAGTCCAAAAGGAAAGCAAATGAAAGGAAGGCTTATTTAAATTCATGTGGAGTTTCATGCTCACATACAATTCACCTATTGAGAAAATAATTAATTTGCATTGCACTTTACTGTTGTGTAAGAGATTTCTAAACTTATATTCTCTATCTCTATATTTTTAGCATTATTTTTTCTCATTCTTTTCTGCACTTGGATGTCTTGCTATAGATGCATGTAGTTGTTTTAAAATTCCTGCAAATGTTCTAAATTATTTATTTGCATTAATATATAACTTATTAGGTGTTTTATTTGTATCAGAGATGAGCTTTATACTTTTCAGATATACAATAATGATGAATAATATAGAGGGTAATGAAACTTTTAAGAGCGGTAGACATTTCATATGAAAGAATAGCTTTTGCCTAATAGTACAAAATGAGGAGAAAGGAGTTTAGATGTATATAAAAGCAAACTCTGCAGTATACAGGAAAAGTCATTACTCAGTCTTTCTGCTTAGAATTTGATATTTATGTGCAAAGTTCCTGCAGATTTGTATGTACAGGAAGCCTTTAATTTTGATTTGTTCTCAAGACATCCTGCTGAAATATGTCATTCAGTGAAAGAAAAATATCAAGCCTTGATTTTCATTCTGAGAGAACTGAGGGAGGTTGACTGTAAACTCAGTGGTAACTCATCTGTACACGGCTGTCAATTTATTTGCTGACAAGTGAAGGCAAGAAGTTGACAGTCTAAATCATCATATATTTTTCATTGATTCACTTTGTTTCTGTTTTCAAAAGAATGATTTGAGTCATCAAAAAAAAAATATTTTCCCCTATAATTTACTCATACTAAACTGGGGAAATACTGCATTTTAAACATGTGGGGGTTGTAATCAGATTGTGTAGACACCTTAACACTCCCCTCTCTCCCACAATACCACAACCCTATCCAAACCCAAACCAGTGCAAAAGTTGAGACTCCCTCAAAATACAAAAAAAATCACAGAAGACAAAATTGTACTAAGCCTTAATGGGAATTTAAGAATCTAAGAATCTCAGAGATGCTAACCAATAGATGCAGAATGATTGCTTTTGAGAGCTAAAAAATGCTCTTTGAATGGTCTTGTGTGGAGTTTCTTTGAACCTCAAAAAAAAGCCACGACCACCAAAACCAAACAGAAACAAAACCAAAAAAGAACCCCACAGCCTTTAAAATATCTGTTTCAAAGAAGTTTCTTCTTTTCCTTCAGACAGCAACGACTACTTAAGGATTCTGAAAACATGTAAGCAAAACGCTGCTCCTGAATCCAATTCAACTCCATGAGTGTATAAATATTACTGAGGTGTCAAATACTTTGAAAAAAACCTGCTTAGTCAGTATTGTTGTGTAGTAATGCCAACAGCCATAGAATGAATAAAAAAATGCAGTCCAATAAATTTAAAATGAAATATGAAATATTTATAGTTTAAAAGACTAGTTATTTATATAAGTAGACATACACAAATGAAGATTTACATATACAGGAGCTCATGCCACTATCTGAATATACACAGGTAGTGAAGAAACAGGAATTTTGAAATTATACATTAAATACTTCAATAAGACCAAGAATAAATACCCAGTTATGTATTTCCATGTGCCTGTGTAGAATCTGCATTGCTTTTAATATCCCTATGACACAGGAGGCTTCTTTGCCATGGAAAGGTCAAGGATGTAATTCATCAAGCAGTATCTGTTTGGGAAACAACAGAGTTGTAAAGGCCAAAGAGAGTACACTGACTGTGCCTTTCAGGTGATGGTTGTTTGACAAAGTGTGGGAGGAGATCCATTGTACGTGTTCTTACAGGAGTTTGTAAAAGAGGACTTCTGTAT
This sequence comes from Cuculus canorus, assembly GCF_017976375.1. Lineage (NCBI taxonomy): Eukaryota > Metazoa > Chordata > Aves > Cuculiformes > Cuculidae > Cuculus > Cuculus canorus. The sequence goes on along the minus strand of NC_071401.1, from coordinate 102,500,453 downwards.
TGCATATAACATCCGTTTTCCAAGAGAGCTATAGCAGGCATAACCTTCATCAGTCTGGAGTCGAATCTCTTATTTAATTCAAGACCATGATCACTCAGATATTAGAGCTGTGTTTTGTTATACTATCTGTTATTTGTGACAGGAACAGCAATAGAAACTCCTGGTTTCCTCCTCCTCAAGCACAGCTCTTACATAGAAAAGCAATCAGAACTCTCCTTACAGCTGGTTTTTCCCATAAACAATTGAGACAAAAATAAATGGTGTATGATTGCTTAATTTTGTATTTCATTGAATTTCCCTCATGTATTTCATCACCTTCAAAGACAAACTTTGTTTTTATTGTAAGAATGAGAACTATGTCGACTCCATACTTTATAAGAAATGAAATGAGGGCAATAGGAGGAATTACTGTTTATTAAGGAATGGAAACCATTATCTTGCTGATATTACCATAGATCCTGTCATCACCATCTCAGCAATCCTGGCACTGATTTTTTCTTTTGCTCTTAGTTTCAACCACTAATCGTATGATTAAATGTTTTTACATATTCATATGGCTCCTTGCCTGTTCAACAATACATGCCATTTTCCATTTAGAGTCTGTCTTATCTGCTTCTCCTTGTTTTCTTCATTTTTCTATACTGAAGATTCTTCTTTGATCTCTTTTCAAAAACATCACACCTTTTCCATGATTCTCTGCTTTTCTTTCACAACAAAAAGTCCCAGAAGCCTAATTATGGTGATGTTAGATGATAGTTCATCCTATCTGCAAGAAAAAGTAGGTCCTCAAGTACAAGCTGTGCCTTATGCCACTCCGCACCTCCCAGGAACAGTATTTGTTCTTGTGTCTCTGCAAAGCACGTGTAAAGAATTAATGAGCCATAAGAAGGAGCGAAAGGTGACAGTGGAAAGCACTTCTGACAATTTCTTTGCTAACAGTTACTTTGTAGCCCCACCTTCTTGGGGCTCATTTTTTAAAAAAAAAACCGTTTTTCATATGGTCTGCACTTGATACAGTTTTGTTTCTCAAACTACAAAGCAATGCCTGGAGTACTACCTGCAGAGATTCTCTCATCAAAATTTGATTCTCCCTTAGAGTATCTAGGACAGAGGATTTGTCTACCATCACTCCAAAGTTATTAAAATTCATTACTCCTCTGCATCAAATTAATTAAGATTTCTTTCAAGGTTCCTCAAGACATATTGCTGTGCAAGATATACCAATGTGATGATACTACTTTGCCATTTCTCATTGCTTTATTTTGTTTTGTTTATATATATATATATATATATATTTATTTATTTCCTGCTTGGAAGTGGTGTGCTGATTGCTACACTGCATGAGGAGGAAGTTTTGTTGGGTGAGAACTCCAGGGAGAGTGGACAATATCAGAGCTTGATCCCTGCCTTTACAGATAGAGACTATATACTCTGTCACAGAACTCTATCAAACACCTCCCCATTAACTGAATACATTCCTATAATAGAATATTAATTAAAAAAAAATCTTTGGAAAAGCACAATCTACATGGCATTTGAAGTATAAATATTTCAGTTGCATCACAATTTTTAATATTTTTTTACCTCCATAGTTTCTAAAAATGATGAAATAAGGATAATTTAAATTTGTAATTGATTTGCTGATATGAAGACTGTTCAGAAATGATGTAGTTATTTTACTGATGGAAGATCTATGGCTATATTGTTATTTATGAGTCACTGGCAAGAGCTGAAAACAAGCAGCTGTTTCAGGTTTTGTTTTTTGGTATGACTCAGTTTTATTGATATACTTGGTATACTACTTCACAGAGACCACACAAAATGGAATGCTTTTAAATATGCAATTTATTACAAAAGAATACTGTTTACACAGCTATCTTCTGTGTAGCAAAAAAGTAACTATTAACCATGGTTACAACTTCCAAACTGAAAAAAATACCTGTAAATTTTTGCTACCTCTGTGTTATTTCAGTAACTTCTTTTTTAATTGACCTGAAGAAGCTTATGACTGGACATCTGGTTGTGTCTATTCTTACTAATACCTGGAAACTGAAATTGTCTTTTTTTGAGGTTATTCAAAACCTCTTCGTGTACTATTGCTTTACGATGATGGTTTTCTAACTCTGACTTATTTTATGACCATTTTAGGAAGGGTTTTATTTCTTCCGCATTGCAGCCAGAGACATTCTCAAGCACACTGAAAACTGCTTTCATGAATATTTTCAAGATTATCCACCGCTAATTGTGTATTTGACAGAGGCACTTTTGCGGCCTTGAGCAAATCATAGTACATTTTAATTTCATTTTTCCATTTTGTGATGTTATCTTCTTTTACTACGAATTAAATCTGCCAGAATATTTTGTAAGTGGAAAGAAATAGATGTAATTTTCCTTTGCTTCCTAAAATTTCAAACAATGAACATACAGGATAAGCAAAGATAAGAAATTTATTTTTCAGACGTAGAAGTCTAAACTCATTAAAAAAACTGAACTACTCTCTTTCCCAGCAAGAAATTTACTTTTAAGAACTAGGGCCTGGACTGTTCTTCATCATCCTTCTCCTTCCTTCTCTAGTCAGAAATATAGATAAAATAAGATTAATAAGAAACATGTGATGGGCTATTTACTCCAGTATGAAGTAGTAGGACTGGGATACATCAGAAAAGAGGTTGTTCAGCTCCTAGGTCTCTGTGGATGAACAACAAGGGAGAGAAAGTATCCAGACTTCACTGCTGCTGACTTCTTTCAGGCAGAGTGCCCAAAAGAATTGTACTCCCTCAGACCCACTCACGCACACAGTATTTCCCTAAGCCTTCAGAATTTTTCTGTGGTTCTTGAAAGCCAGCAGGTTGCTTCTCCCAGTCTCATGCTGAAAGGACTTCTCTTAATCCTCCTCCTCCCAGGCTGGCATAGCATCTGCCTTCTGGCTATCACAGATTTAATTCTTTTTACACAATAAACCTGGCAGTAATAGTACTTAACTCAGAAAATAAATAGAGTGATTATTTGGAAATAAATAATTTGGATCTGTATACAGTTATGCTATATATTTTTGGGCGGATAATTTTTTTTAAACAAAATTCAAAAATGTTAGAATGAAAAAAAACACAGGATGGTTGTTAAGTGCTTCTAGCTTTGACATTTATTATTTTACTATCTCTTTATTCTGTACACATTTGCAAAAGAGCAGTTGTTAAGAAATTCACAATCTTTATCTCCATAGAAGTGAAAAGAGCCTCCATCCCCTAGAAGAACCTTAATTCTGGAACTATGTAGAAAAAGAATGTAACTAACATACCCGTTTGCACACGGATCACCTACTCTTTACCTGATTACCCTTTTGAAGATTATTCCTGTTCCTGAGAAAGATATGGGCCAAAATCCACAGGTGGAGCACTGATAATTCTATTGAAGCCTTCAAGGCTGCACCTATTGGCTCAAGCAAAGAGTTTGGCCCCATATAAACACATGAAGAGCTACTGCAATTAGTCGATCTCATTTTATGCACATGCATTTTTATACTTCAGTATTTTCTGTCCTTGAATAGAATCATAGAATCACTAGGTTGAAAGGTACCCACTGGGTCATCGACTCCAACCATTCCTAACACTCCCTAAACTATGCCCCTCAGCACCTCCTCCACCCACCCTTTAAACACCTCCAGGGAAGGTGACTCAACCACCTCCCTGGGCAGCCTGTTCCAGTGCCCAATGACCCTTTCCGTGAAAAATATTTTCCCTGACGTCCAGCCTGAACCTCCCCTAGTGGAGCTTGAGGCCATTCCCTCTTGTCTTGTCCCCTGTCACTTGGGAGAAGAGGCCAACTCCCTCCTCTCCACAATCTCCTTTTAGGTAGCTGTAGAAAAAAATAAGATCTCCCCTCAGCCTCCTTTTCTCCAGGCTAAACAACCCCAGACCTCTCAGCCGCTCCTCATAAGACTTGTTCTCCAGCCCCCTCACCAGCTTCATTGTTCTTCTCTGGACACACTCCAGAGCCTCAACATCTTTCTTGTGGCGTGGGGCCCAGAACTGAACACAGTTATTCAAGGTGCGGTCTCACCAGTGCCGAGTACAGAGGGAGAATAACCTCCCTGGAACTGCTGGTCATGCCGTTTCTGATACAAGCTAAGATGCCATTGGCCTTCTTGGCCACCTGGGCACATTGCTGGCTCATGTTCAGTCGGCTGTCAGCCAACACCCTCAGGTCCTTCTCCTCTAGCCAGCCAGACTTCTCCTAGCCTGTAACACTGCATAGAGTTGTTATGTCCCAAGTGCAGGACCCGGCATTTGGCCTTGTTGAACCTCATGCCATTGGACTCAGCCCAGCGGTCCAGCCTGTTCAGATCCCTTTGCAGAGCCTCCCTACCCTCCAGCAGATCCACACTTCCACCCAGCTTAGTGTCATCTGCAAACTTGCTGAGGGTGCACTCAATGCCTTCATCCAGGTCATTGATAAAGACATTGAACAGAGCTGGACCCAGTACTGAGCCCTGAGGAACCCCACTTGTAACTGGCCTCCAGCTGGAGTTAACTCCATTGACCACCACTCTCTGGGCCCGGCCATCCAACCAGTTTTCAACCCAGGAGAGTGTGCGCCTGTCCAGGCCAGAGGCTGACAGTTTCTGTAGCAGAATGCTGTGAGAAACTGTGTCAAAGGCTTTACCGAAGTCCAAGAAGACTACATCCACAGCCTTTCCCCCATCCAGTAGTCGAGTCACTTTGTCATAGAAGGCTATCAGGTTAGTTTGGCAAGATCTGCATTTTGTGAACCCATGTTGACTGGACCTTATCGTCCAGTTCTCTTGCATGAGCTTCATGATAGCACTCAAAATCACCTGTTCCATGACTTTCCCTAGCACTGAGGTCAGACTGACAGGCCTGTAGTTCCCTGGATCCTCCCTGCAACCCTTCTTGTAGATGGGCACAACATCAGCCAGCCTCCAGTCACGTGGAACTTCCCCAGTCAGCCAGGACTGCTGGAAGATGATGGAAAGGGCTTTGGAAAGCACATCTGCCAGCTCCTTTAATACTCTTGGGTGGATCCCATCCGGCCCCATAGACTAGTGGATGTCTAGCTGGGCAAGCAAGTCTCTATCCGCCTCCTCTTGGATCATGGGAGCCTCATTCTGCTCCTCTAACTCCTAGGTTTGTACACAGGGGGAACAACTTCCCTTACAATTAAAGACTGAGGCGAAGAAGGCATTAAGTACCTCAGCCTTGTCCTCATCCCTTGTCACTGTTGTTCCTTCTGATGCCAATAGGGACTGAATATTCTCCCTAGTCCTCCTTTTCTTATTAATGTATTTGTAGAAAGATTTTTTATTATCTTTCACAGACTCAGCCAGTTTGATTTCTAGTTGGGCCTTAGCCCTCCTGATTTTTTCCCTGCATGATCTCACTTTTTCCCTGTAGCCCACCCAAAAGGCCTGTCCCTTCTTCCAAAGCTCATAGACATTCCTCTTCTTTTTGATATCTCTCAAGATCTTCCTATTCAACCAAGCTATTTTTTCCCCCCACCGGCTCCTTTTCCGGAACATGGGGATGGCTTGCTCCTGAGCTGCTAGGATTTCATTTTTGAAGAGTGCCCAGCCCTCATGGGCTCCCTTGCCCCTAAGGACTGTCTCCCATGGGACCTTGCCAACCAACCTTCTGAACAGTCCAAAGTCTGCCCTCTGGAAGTTTAATGTGACTGTTTTGCTAATCCCCTTCTTCATCTTGCCTAGAAATGAAAACCCTATCATCTCATGATCGCTTTGTCCCAGGCATCCTCCCATCGTCTGATCGCCCACAAGGCCTTCTCTGTTCACAAAGAGCAAGTGCAGGAGGGCACCCTCCCTTGTTGGCTCAATCACCAGTTGTGTGAGGAAGTTGTCTTCCTCACACTCCAGGATCCTCCTAGACTGCTTCCTTTCTGCTGTGTTGTACTTCCAGCAGATATTCAGAAGGTTGAAGTCTCCCACGAGGACAAGAGGTAGCAATCCAGAGACTGTCCCCAGCTGTTTACAGAAGAGGTCATCAGCTGCTTCTTCTTGGCTGGGTGATCTGTAGCAGACTCCCATCATAATATCTGCCTTCTTGTGGGCTCCTCTGATTTTAACCCACAGGCACTCAGTCCCTTCCTCACCGTAATTGAGGTCAAGGGTATCAAAGCACTCTCTAACATAGAGGGCTACACCACCTCCTCTCCTATCCTTCCTGTCCCGCCTGAAGAGTTTGTACCCCCCCATGGCTGCACTCCAGTTATACGAGTCATCTCACCATGTTTCTGTGATGGCAACCACATCGTAGTCACCTACAGCTTCCAACTCCTCCTTCTTATTGCCCCTGCTGTGTGCGTTGGTGTAAATGCACTTCAGCTGGGCTGACGAACCTTCAGCCCTCATAAAGGGAATAGAGCTCATTCCCGATTCACTGGTCCTTGGAATAACTAACTCCACATTGCCAGTTTCACCCTTACTGTCCTCAGATATAATCACCCCAACTTGCTCTGAGTGATATACAGGCGGTCCTCTCCAGCACACCATCTCTCAGTCACTGAAGTCCAACTTCCAGGCTCACTCCTGACTAGCTTGGTCTTGTCCCCCTCTCCCTTCACTCTAGTTTAAAGCTCTATTTAAGAGCCTGGCTAGATTTTTAGTAAGGACTTTAGTCCCCCTAGGAGAGAAGCGTGTCCCATCCCTAGTAAGGAAGCCTGGGGGTGGGTGGGCCACCCCATGATCAAAGAACCCAAAGTCTTTTTCCTCACACCAGGCTCAGAGCCAGGCATTAATTAACTGTATCGCTTTGACCTCCTGTTCTCATTCCTTAGCATTGGAATGGAACTAAACACTACTTGTGCCCCAGAGCCATCCAACGTTCTCCCTAGAGTCCTAAAGACTCTCTTGATGGCTTTCAGAAATTGCTAGCTTTCTCCTTTGACTATACTATTGCTGATGTTACTAGAGAAGCTTAAGACTGACTTTTTTTTCCTCTAAAATTGAGTATTTTTATAAACGAGACTTTACATTCTTTTTTTTAGTAATAGTGAGTTAAGACTATTCATCAACTAGGGTTTGGCTACCAAGAACTGAGACAAGATGAAGAAGGTATTTAGCTTCTGTTTGTTTTCCTTGTCATTGTAGTTTCTTATTTATCTTTGTCTGTGACATTACTCATGTGTGCTTGGACAAGGGGTTTATGATCTAATCTCAGAAGAAAGACCGAATCCCTACAATTTTCTAACCTGTTCTACTGCTATAAAGCTGAAACATTTAATATTTTCTGTTAAAGGAAAAGGTATTAAAAACATTTAGACTCAACACCCAAAAGTATAAGCAAGTTTATACATCTGAATATATTAAGCTTCGCTGTAAATATATTATCATTGATTGATTTTTACTTAGTGCACAGTTGGAAGTATATTGATATATACTTAAATATACACACACTTAGGGTAAAAGGCTACTGAATTTAGTTCCATAAATTTAACTTCTAAAAAAGAGTAACAGATGTGTGTGGAATTTTAGCTCTTATTAATAAACAAAATGATACTTCTACAAATGTGCATAAAAGTAGCATTAAATCTCTTGCAGTGGCCCCCAAAATCACTGTTCCTCTGTAAAATGAAATTCAGCTTCCATGTCAACATATTCCAGAAGCTCTTGAGAGCCCTCAGACTGCTAATTGTGTTGTAGTACCAACTGTAAATGGTTATGGCATGCTATTTTGTTTTTATTGAATATTAAGTGGAGTTTAAATTATCCCTCAGACATATACCTTCAGGTCCTTTATTAAGCTGTATTATCATTTTACATAAATCTTAGTAATTTTGTTTCTAAGGTGAAGATAAAGCAATTTTTATCTGCTTAGAAAGGTACAAAGAAACTAATTCTTCTATATATTTAAATGACAGTAGATGAGGCATTGCAGAATCTCAACAAAAACCCAAGAGCTTGGAGTTCTTGAGTTCAACTGAGCTGGTAATTATATTTTTACCCTCTAGTTTTTGAAAGATGAAGATGGACACTTCCAAAACTGTGGTTCAGACAGCCACCTGAGAAGAACACCTGTGTGAAAGCCCATTTCTCTTCATGTTTCAGCTCAGAATTTAAACCCAGTGCTACAGCTGTGTGGCTGTCTAACTTATAGTTCTTCTGAGATTGGTCTCTTCCATTCTCCTGTCTTGAAAATATTTGCTTGTATTCACTGTCATCAAGGAGTTGTACTGCAGACTTGTGTTGCTCAGGATAATCCCTAAAATATTCAGCTTAAGAGTAAAGAAACCGTCTATAATTTTTTTCTTTACCTAGCTGCTCAGAAGGGAACAGCTTTAAAGATGATATAGAAAGAAAAGTGCCTATGCAAATTAATTTCTGAACAAACTGCATAATTTAGTCAATGGTGTCCAAAATCAGCAGTCCTTAAAACAAGCTAGCCCATCAGTTTATTCCTGATAATTTTATATCTAAACACAAAATTAATTTGATTTTTGTTTACTCTCATTCTCTTCTAATTCTTTTCTGAAACTTTAAAAGAAAATAATGCATGGCTACTTCAGGATCAGAGACTCCAGTTGCTCTGCTATCCACAAGTGCAATCAAACACTATTATTTAAGATCTGCAGGAGCAGACTACTAAAAGAATTTAATCCTTCATTCCTTGAAGAGGAGATTAAAAACTGTTTTTCATTTTACTTATTGTCAGCATCCAGATAGGAAGTAAATCAACCATAGATGAAATAATAAACAATGCTAATAAGTAATGCATTGTGAATTTCAGGTTAATTTCTTTTGTTGTGTTTTATGAATTAATTTTATGGAAAAAATAATTTATCTCACAAATGCCTACACTGTTTTGTTTTGTTTTCTAATCACAACAATTTTTTTAAATTTTTATGAACGTGGAGACAAGCACATTAGGTTATGAAGTTATCTATCTCCTCAGCTGCTACCATAGCTAAAACTTGATATAGATATAAACCAGCTTAAATATCTCAAAACATTTTTTACAGAAATAAGTGACAACATAAGAAAACTAAACTGTATAGACTTGAAAAAACATATCACATATCTATACAAATTCAATATGGATGATTCATGTGTGAAATGTCTACTTTGTAATATTTTATTGTCAGAAATACACAATCTGTTCCTATTTTTTAAAAATACTGAAATTAATATGTTAAAAAAAAAAACTTGTTCTAAAGACAGATGGGTATTATGCACCCCAAAGAATGCCAGCTGAAAAATCATCTTTACATTGCATAGAGATTTTCACCTACTGAGAAACGTCTACTTGACTCTCCTATCTGAGTTTGTTTTACACATAGCAAAGAGCATTGGAAGATAAATGAGATCCTGTGTGTCTCAGGGGAAAAACTGTGTATGTGGTAGTTACTTTCTCTAAAAGGTAAGTTAAGGCTTGGAATCAGGAAAACACAAGGATCTGGCTTGTACAGGTGATCAGTGAACATCTTTGGGCTCCTCAATCAAGTGAAGAAAGGTGGCAGCGGACAGTTTCCATCCTAGAAGAGAGTGAGTGTATGTGTAGGTCCACGTGCATATTTGAGTGTTTCTGGAGAAAATAAACTGAGAAATTAAGACATGATCCTCATGAAGTATCACCACCACAGATTATCTGTAGCTATGTGGTTGATCACAGAAGGACATTTTCCCTGTTGGATCAGTAATCTGCAAGCAATGTTTGAAAAAGCATATTGACCCTGAAAGCATTTGTAGTGGTCTATAAATAAAACCGTCCTACAAGCTTTTCCCACATGTGTTTTAACAGGCAATATCTCATGAACACTGGAGTGAAAGGTTAATATTTTATGGTATGTGCAAGCTGAAATTCCAAGCTTAATTGTTGCATTAAAATGTGTTTTTCTAGCTTTAGCACTTCATAAGGTGGTGCACCTTCAGTCTGTGCTGCTTTTCTAAGTTAGTCTAGCTGTTTTCTACTGCTGTTTTTTCAAACTAGCTTATTCTCAGATAATATCTGAAAAAGAAGAGAAGAAAAGAAGAGAAAGGGTAATAAGCCAGATAGCAATCATACCACAATTATCTTAAGGTCTAATCTCAACCCCTTCTGACATAAAAAAATATATATATATATATTTTTTTCAAGTTAAGAATGTCATCCTCTCACGAGGCAGGAAAAAAAAATCCCATTTCTTGTACTTTGTAGGATATTAGATCAGAACAAATTATACCTTTGTGGTTTATCAGTACTTTTTGCCCTTATAGCAGAAGTAAATACAGCATGAACCAGTCTTTGAGATGCATGAGTTTTTCCCATTCTAGCAAAGATGACATAAAACATAAATGAAATAACTCTGTATTATAAACAGTTTCTCGGCTTCTCTCTGAAATGCTGTGCCTCCTGCAGGTTGTTTGGCAGTGGCTAGGGCAGGCATGCAGGTCCATATCTCTCATGCAGAAGAGCGCACACCCGAGCAGCCCTCCAGCATTCCTTTTGCAGGCGTTACTGGGGACATGAGGGGACATGAGGTGGGCATGATGGCTTGTTTGCTGCAAGAGGTGAGATCCCATCCTGGCTCAGTAGAAGAAGCTAATAAATCAATTAACTGTCAGTAGCATGTGAAATTCTGTTGCTTTTGATAGTATCTTCCAAACCCAAAGTAACACTTCTTGTTTACCTGTATATTAGACAGGTAAACGCAGTAATATTAGATTATTCCGTAAGAGAGGATGTGCTGCTTTACAAACGTTAATAGTATGACAAATGTCTCTAAATGAGGACCGAAAAATGCTATCTAGGTATGAAATAATTCTTCATCTATTTTTTTCCTCACCATTTGGGTAACTTCAGCAACTAACCCAAGAAACTTCCAAATTTTTGTCAAATTCACTGACTAATTTCAGTGAAGTGTAATGAGAACATTATAATAAAATTTTCAGATTTTTCATGTTGAAATACTCTACTTCAGATCTTACTGACATTTGAAGTAAAAGAAATAATAATAGTAAAAAAAAAAGAAAATGTCATAGAGGATGAAAGAGATAATTTTCTCTGGCATGACATATTTTTGTGTAGGCTGTTAAATGATCGTTTTGACAAGAAAATGAAATCATTCAATATTAATAACAAACTTCCCCCCACCCTTTCCGCCTTGCAAAATATTCTACTGTGGCTGTAAAAAGAGAAAGAACAAGGTAGTGACAGAGACCAAAGTAACTAATACACATAGCTCTCATCTAGAAGGCCATGACAATCTGTACAGTTTGAGATGTGTAGGCACTTAAGGTTTCCTGTCTGCTGTTCCTTCCCCAACACAGCTGTGATATTTAATGGTGTTGGGGTATTTGCCAGCATGTCTTTCATACATAAATTTCACCTGTAATGAAAGCTTTCCATATGAAGGATCAGAAGGGAATATTATATGCCTTGAAGAAACCAGCCCACATAGATATCTTCCCTAGAGTCCCTGAGGGAAGATAAGCACCTTGAACTCACTTCACCATAGGAACATGATTTTTCATTCTCCCTAGAGTGTCCATCTCTTTCCGTAAACCTGAAAAGAATCCAGGGAGGCTATTCTACTTAGGCTGCAGCTACCACTTAGTAACTTCCCAAAGTTATCAGTTTCCCACCTGGAAGATATAGTTACACATAATAAATGTTTAAATAGTTTTTATATTTGCTGATTCAAGGGATTTTTCTTTTAAAGCAAAACTCAAGGAAAAAGAAATGTGTCTACTGTGGAAATCTACACTAAGTAAAGTCTCTCTACCAAGTAAAGTAAAGGACTAAGTAAAGTCCTTTATGGAATAAGCTATATTTATCAGAAGAGATAAGCCATGCATGTGAAACAACATCATACATTATTCTGTTCTCTACCTTCTAGCCTGCATCCTGTCCCCCTTTTTATTGTCAGTCCTGAGGCTGGTTTCAGCTGGAAGCTTGGTTGTGTTGACTTGGTGGGAGTATGAAAGGTCTCTATTCGAGTCTTTCACTGAATCAAAGAGTCCTTCATAACCTTGACAAGAAGTGGACGCAGGAACACAATAAATCTCAAGGCAGAACTTTGGTGCTGATGATTCAGGCTCCCAGTGAGTTGCATTAGTCACTGAAAGTCCAAATTCTCTTAAATACCAGTTGTCCACGGGAATAGAGAAGTGGCACTGCAGGATTACTTCCAAGTTCCCTCTCAGTTTTCTGCACACTGCTGGCTCTGGCATAAGCAATCTTCACATAGCAGAGACCCTTTGGAAGTAGTTTTCTTCCTTTTGCAACAGGAGACCTGGTAACAGCACTCACTGACACCATCTGCTTCCCTTTCAGGGCCAAGTAGACAGTATGTGAACCCCATTGACTTTACAAATGGATCTAATAAAAACTTCAAGCTCAAGAAAACTCCTGATCATTGTGCCGCCCTTGCATAGGCTTTAGGACTCTAAGTTTCCCAGGGCACCACAATCCCTAATAATGATGCTCTTGAGAAAGGCACAAGCATTACAGTGCTTTGCATGCATTAGCCCACAAAGAACTTGATTAGTATCAATGAGTCTTACTTGAGTCAGTTCCAGCTCACATTGGGCAAGGTGGAATATTGCTTAATCGAAGACTAAAGTTAAGGACTTATGTGCCTTCAACAATGATTATTGCTGATTTATATCTGTCATTTAATGCACAGGAATCATGAAAAATAACACTCCTGTCTGCCTCTACATTAAATGACTTGTAAAGGTCAGTTTCTTTTCAGTGGTCATTAGCTAACTTGAAATAAAAAGGACACATTTTGCCAGATAGTGTGTTCCTTAAATTTGTGCTTTCTTATTCTTTGACCAATTGTTCACCGACGTTTTAGTTATAGACAAAGCTATGCAAATTGCTCACCTTTGCTTTCCTGTGTGACCTACAGCTATGTTCTTGAAATGAATGTTTGTGTTGAACTCACTGCTGCAGCTCTCAGCACTTCTTATGGCTATCTCCTTGTGACAATGTGGCATTCAATCCGTTCCATGACTCTCTGCCGCTCTAATGACACGAGCATCCCTTATGGCTGTAGATGTCCTTTTGACTCCACTAATTTACTGGACCAGTTCCATCTGCCTCACAAGGCACCTGCAAAAACATCAAAACAAGTCCCACAATGGACCCACATTTTTTCACATCTCCAATGTTTTTAGCCTTCTGAAACTTTCACATGGAAAAGGACCATCACAAAGACATCAGCACACTTGCAGGTGTGAATTTGATAAGACCATGTAACCAGTGTTATAGGCGTTAAAGCAGAAGTTTCCTAAGTTTCTTGCTTAATACACATTAACAACACTAATATTCAAAAGAGACTCTGTATAGCAAACAATAAAAGAATTATGAGTGGGGTTTTTTTAATTTTTAAGTTATAGACTTCCACACTGACTAATCAATTAGGGTGATAGGAAATACGCTGTCACTGATCTGGCAGACAGATGGCAAGAACATCATACATTGTAATGAAAATATCTTCCTGGAATATATGAAACAGTTATTTATTATCCTTAATGACTGTGTTTAGGGAGACGTAAGTGGAAAAATAAGGAAAATGTGATGACATATGCTGTCACAGATATTTCTATGATGAATTACCGAACAGTCTGAAGATTCAGAGGTCAGAGCCTCAGCTGAGGAAATCAGGAATAACTTATAACAGATGAGTACATTCATTTAATCAGGCATTGATGATTTTCTTCTTTTCTTAATTTTATACCCCTGTATTTTAATTCAGTAGAGTGCAATAGATAGCTTTTGAAAAAAAAAATTAGATAAAGAATTTTGCTTTTGTTGTTTTACAAAATGTCCTATACAAATGTTATTTTTTTCTCTCCTTTAATAGTTCTGCTGAACTCTAAACTGTGAAACACTAAACTTTATTATGAAACGTGTAAAGTAACAATGCATAGAATACAATAATTATCATGTTATAAAGTGTCAAAAGAAAGAAATAGGAATCTTCCTGGGTTTGTAATTAATAGTTTCCACTGCAATTAATTATAAATTTATTGAACAATTATCTTTTTTGGTATGAGTTTAGTTCAGTATGACTATTGCTTATTTGCTACCTGCAGTGCAGAAGTTTCTATTTGTATAGAAGACAAGCTGTTTTGGCAGCTTACTTTAGCACATCATTTAAAAATTGCTTACTGAAAAGAGTAAGATAAAATATAACCAGCTGCTTTCCTCATTACATATCAAAATATGCTTTTTGCATACTGACCAACATTCTTAGGTGAAAACATCATACCATGAGTTCAAAGCTCATTTTTTTCATTCATTAAGACTAGTAAAACCATGGTTATTTTTATAATTTTTGTTTTAAAGAAGTGCCTAAGATTAAGTAGGCAGTTAATGATGGTGGCAATCATAAACCACAAAAAGATCATCTTCTTGATCTGCTTCATATTCCATGATCTGAACTCTTCCCTCTGTGGCTGCTCTGCATTTCACAAGAGTCATTGAAGACAGAGGGTTTGCCTGTCTTAGACACAACTATACTACATCCTCTGATGCAGCTGGTGGTTTCTTACTTGAAATCTGCTATTGCTCTTTATTGTGTAGATTGGCCCCTTTTCCCCACGCCAGCCCCCATCTAAAGGCAGTTGAACAGAAAAAAATAACATCTACTGTAGTGTTAGTGATGAAGAAATCTCTGCATTCATGCACATCTGATCCAGCCTCAGACCCTGAAAAGTGTTGGAAGAGTTTTTTGTTTGGTTGTGGTTTTTTTAAGCTTTCATTGAACATACATTGTGGAAGTTTATTTTGAAAAGTGACATTGTAGTTTTAAAGCATTAAACCCCATCAGTATGGCAAAACCTGACATCACTAGCACCTGTTCCACATTTCAGTCAACTGTCACTTATCTTGATCCTTTCAGCCACATTCTGGCAGGTGAAAACACTGAGATATATGTTCAGCCTACGAGTACCGAGTACATTAATGCACAGAAGGAAAGAGACAACATCCAGGAACATAAACAGTTTAGACGTTATTCCAGACATGAGAATCAGGAAGAACACACTTTTTCTTGTAAAATTCATAGAAAAATTGCACTACTGCACAGAACATGAGAAGATGAATTCTCCAATAAACAAGTTAGAAATAAAAATAAATGGATCTACTATAAGAGTTGCTCAGGAAATAATATTTCTATTCGAATACTACAAAAACGGAGGAAAGATAATTTGTATTATTTAATTTATTATTTTTTTTGTTCAAAGATTCAAGTCCTTTCATATATTCATTATTTAATAAAAGATAATATTAATTTAAAAATTAATGAAAAATACCTTGCAAATACTAATTTGCATGTACATTTATTTTATGTGTAAACAGTGGTCAGGGAATGCATGGAAAAGTTTTCAGTAGTTATATGTAAAGAATAAGACAGCTGCTGAAAACAAATGTTTTTAATACTCCCCTTCATTCTTTGTAGTTTTGCCTGTCAACAAAAGTGGCTGTCTTTCTTCAGCTGCATGGAGGCAAGAGGGGTGGAATCCTTTCAGTGCACCATCCTGTAGGAGGCTACTCAGGCAGTTTTTTGCTCTCTACATTTGCACTTACATGTCCTATTTCACAGTAAGGACCAGGAGGACAAAAATTCATGCCATACACACATTAACACACAATAATCATACACTTACATCTGAAACAAGGACTTTGCTAGCAAACACTGCTAACAACTTGTCTTGCATCCTTTATCAGTCACTATCCATGCTTCAGATTTCCTGGGAGCCCTGACAAATAATCACTATTAGGACAAACTTACACGACCACACTGCTGTTCTGCACTCAGAACTTCAGCGGTCCTGCAGCAGTTGTGTTATAATGCCCTCTACTAGGGCATAGTTCCTAGGGAGGAACTAACTCTTCCTCCCTTCTCCTCCCATTAGATAATATCTGAAAGCTAAAGGCATCTCTAAGGGTTCAAGTCTGCTTTCAGATCTCGTAGCTTGATAGATGGAGTAGGAAATCCCTAAGTCTTATTTATAAAAATGTTGAAACTTCTTGGTACCTGATCCAGAAAACGTATACAATTATTAAGATGTGAAACATGCTTTCACGGTAGTGCACTGAACATGGTTTGCACCAACAAGTTAAACATGTTTTAGCCTGTATTAGGAAACAAATTGAAAACGGCTTTCAAGTTTCTTCTTGCTCCCTTTGCCAACAGACTCTGACAGCTGTGGTCAGTAAATTACATAGCGACTAGTAATTCTGGCATGAGTCGCCCTAGATTTCTGTGGTTATGATCCATCATTCTGGACTTTCAGTACTTTATTTTTTATATCCTTTTTTAAGACTAACCCCTGGTTTTGAAGATAGAATAATTATTCTATTACATGGTAGTACAGTATTTACAAAGGGTGAAAGAAATTAGCTACTCAGCTGATTAATTGTAGGTAATTATATAATTATAACTCATGAATACTTTAAAGAAATATTAGATATATCTTTAATTATAAAAAGGAATGATTTTCTGTTCTGAAAAGGACTTGATTTTATCTCTTTTGTTGCTAGTAGCTTATTGTTTAAGCAATTTCAATGTATTTTACAAATCTCTAGTATAATATATCCCTGGTAATTTATGGAAAAAAAAAAAAAAACAAAAAAAAACCCCAACCCAAATCAACGCTACAGGTTCATATTGCTGAAAAATGAAGTGTAATCTTAAGTGAGAAAAAAATAAACAGATGGCTATATGTGTTTCAAATTTGGGATCAAAAGAAGGAAATAGAAGAAAAAGGAAAAGTTAAGAGCTTTTTAGTGGTTCTAACATGCATTGAGAAGGATTGTTTCTATAGTGAAAGACACTACAGGATCCTGGAAAAAAACTCCTAAAGATAAATACATTTCTCCCATGTCATAAAGAAACTGTTATTAAAAATTTGACAGAGAATTGGTCAGCTGCTACTTAATATAAAATCCAAAAATATAAAGTTCTTAATTTTTTAGTATAGGTGGTTGGGAACTTCTAGTTATAATACAAAGGAAATATGTTAGGGAGAAAAATTAGGAAAAAATGTCTATTCAAAAAATTATTGTGTCATCCCTACACACTTATTTTTCTCATGGTTTTTAGTGTTGTTTACCACTAGAGATCAGATATTAGACTATGCTATCTATCGCAAAATCACAATTACTATTAATCTCCTTGAAGGAATTTTTTGTTGAACGAGTTGTTTACTCTTTTTTATTGTTACATTATTGTTACATTATCGATCAACATCTATTTTCACTTCTTTTCTTTCCTGAAGATATAGGACATGACACATTCAACTTGATAAAATACAATGAATGAATGTTCACATTGCAGAATTACTTGTAGATTGTTGACAGGGTCCTAGTAAAACCTGTAGTATACTTGCCAGCTTCTTTAATTTGCTGTCTGAAAAGAAAAGATTTTGACTGCTTAGACTAGAAATAAGAAGTGTGCTTCCTCTTTTTCCTCAATATTCCTAGTCTAGTTACAACATTTCAGTTAAACTGTGCAGCCTAACAATTAGATGTTTCACCAGGAAATAAGGTAGTCTATCTGCCACTGCAATGTCACCAGTCGTAAAGGTTTGGTCATGGCTTAATCTGAGGAAGGTAAACAAATAATTCAACCACCAAAAAGAAGTTTAGACCTCTTCATGGAAGTATATTTCCCTGAGAACACAGACAACTACCATTTTAAGAGGAATTTCATTTCTGCAGTTAAGGTAAAGGTTCAGATAGTGCTATGATATTAATCTGGCTTTTGGCAGTGTGATATGCAAGGTCAACAAGAGGCATTGTGATGTAACGTTGGAGTATGCATTTCCAGCCTGAAAATTTGTTCTCACTCAATGGCTGTGTTCCAGTTGACATAGACCTCACATTTGTGACTTAACACAATGGGAAGCGGAGCCAAAGGAAGGGATGAATTGTGAGCCTAGTGAAAAGCTGGAAGGGTAGCATATGCTGGCAATAAAGCAGAGACAAACATTTTAAGACTTAATTGCTGAAAAATCATTTGAGGTTCAAGAGAAGTTTTCTAGCATGGCAGAAGGGACAGGTTTCACCAGACAAGAGAGTTTTTGTTATCCACCTGGGAAAATATTTACTGCAAATTATAACATTGTAGATTACCAAAAGTAGCAAAGAGCTACCCAAAACAGTAGAAATTGCACTGTTGCACAAAGGCAGACACAATTTATGAAAACACATCCCAACTGAATGGTTACTAATAACAAGTTTTCTTCTCTGACTTGTCTTCAGCTCCAGCAATACCTAACATTATTATTGTCTTCAGCGAGATCACTAGAGAAATAAAGAACTATTTATCTAACTATCTTTTATTGACAGAGACTGTGTAATCAACAGACCTCTATTAAGGAATTGTTTTCAACATTTCATTTATATACAAATAAAATTAGACCAAGTAAAACAAAGACAAGCAAGTAAAAAATTGATTCTGTTACTAGAATGCCAAAATCGACAAAACTTCTTGCTAAAATAGCAGCTGTAGGTGATGTCTTAATAGAATTAAAAGAACACCTTGACAAAATAATTTTTCTTTATCTCAAGAAACAAGAACACATAACACATTCCTACATTCTCTCTTCCATTTTCTACTGCATAACTGCAGGCTGTCTTAATAAATAAATAAAAAAAAGAATTAAAAAAAAGGAAAAATATGACATTATTTAATTGTTTTTATTGCAGAGTTGGACAGAGAGGGTTGTTCCAAATTAAAGGCGGAGTATAAATTATTGTGACTTTTATGTCTAAACTCACAAATGTCTTTTATTTTTTTTTCAAAATAAAATGCAGTCTGGAAAATAAGCAGCACCTTATACTGTGTTTGAATGTTTGGAAAACATTTTATTGAGATTAAATTTAATCTAAGCAAAAAAGGAAACATTCAAAAGTATCTGCAGACTTTTTATCTCTTTGATCTACTTCATATACGAATGGGTATACAGCTATACCCTTTCCTGACATGCATACTGGTTTTGGTTGTGCTTATTTTTCAATATAGCTGAAGACCATTTCATATTAATTTTCATTGCTGAATACAAATATTATGGCTAAATATCTGTGATAATGAAAACAGGTCTATAAGACCAATCATTGCAGTTCTTCTGTCTGGCATATTTCAGCTCTCTTATATCAATTCTGTAAATCTTAGAAAAAATCCTTTTTCTTTCTTTTTCCTCTATAAAGCAAGAATATAATTGCCATTTTTATTCCATGCTTCATAATAACTGTCATTGGATAATGGAAGAATCGTCAAACATCTTTTCTTCATGTCCCTACAGCAACAGAAATTTGTTATCTTTTACTCCTCTGACACTGAGAAGCCTGAATCAATATTGATAACACATCAAATCATTTTGAAAAGTTTAGCTATGACGTTCCTCAAAACCTAACATCTGTCATAAATACAAAGGATGAGGTACCTATCTTGCTTTCAGGCATATGAGTCCTTAACGTCATTCACATCCTGGAAAAGTATCTAAAGTGACAACATTGTAGTGAGACAATACCAACATTTCAGTTTATTGCACACATGAATAATTGAGTTATTAAGTGTGCTTATGGTCTCTTTTTGTGTCATCCCTTCTCCTCGTCCCCCCAGTAGTGTAACCACCGTAGCGTCACTACTGTAGCAATGTCCTACATGTATCATCCTGGGGGAACTGAAAGAAGGAATGCTTGTTTACATTCCTAAATTCCAAGATGAAATTTGGTTTTAATCTCATGCAGTAGAATTCCTCTAGTATCAATCTACAGTGAAATAGCATTCAACAGTTTATTTCACACTCTATAGGAAGAAGTAGCAGTGATTAAAACATCCACAAACAAGTCTGCCAGCATTTTCTATATATCTAGCCCTTACAGCATGCTTACAAACTCGTTGAAGCTCATACTAAATGTCAGGATTAATGACAAGAAAGACTCACCGAGCTTGAGACCCTTAACGTCATCTCTTTGTTACAACAAGGTCACTATGATAAACCTCTGCCCTGTGATCCGCAGATGACCTCCGGTATAATCCATCTTGTCTATGCTGCATTACATGGTACTCTTCATGAAAGGCATCCTTACCTTTTAGAGAAATAGTAAGCAGTAAGTCAGATTACTTTTTCTAGTAATTGACTTAGCCAGTCTCTACCTGAAAAGTCCCACACATCTCCTGTTTAACTTCGTAAGGCCTGAAAAAAAAAATGGCAAGCAAATATAGTCTCCCCTGCCATGGCGGATACATATTCGATCAAGGGAGAGGAACACTCCTACACGTGCACAAAAATGTACATCCAAATATTTAACTGGTTGTGCACTCATCACATAATAAAAGGACAACAAGTGTTGGGCATGTGGTAGATGCAGATGCAGCAGATATTATAATAAAATGTGTATATGTGACTACCAGGCATAATAGAAACATATGCAGTCCTACTACAGAACAGGAAGCTCATCTGCCTTATGGTAGCTATGTGTACATTTGGTCAAATAACTTACATATATAATTAATGATGTTTTACCCTCTCCATTTTGTTTTTACCTGAATGAAAGCAACAGCTAATTCTTGTATGACTCTTGGAATGATGGACTTTTTGTTCATTCCTTTATCTAGGACTGGTACAAAATACTACTTGTCAAAACACTCAGATCTGGTTTGAATAAGGCAAATGACAAAGTCAGTGGAACATTACACTCTCAGCATGCTTGTAAACTGTAATGCATTGGCTCACACATGGGCATATGCAAAGGTTAACCAATACATTTTCAGTCAACATACGTCGATAGAAGACGACAGATAGTTTTTAGGTCAGTGATGATCTTCGTCAATGCGTGTACGTTTTGCAAGTGTATAACATTTCTATACCTACTACTGTGTCCTTAAGGTTTTTCCATAGTCTTCCAAAATGGATAACATCAGTCAAAAGAAGTTACTGTCTTTCCTTAGGTTAGGACTATCTAAGCAACACGTTCCTCTAAACAAAATGGCATGACATTCAGGTCTATTTTCTCTGCTGGTTGTTATCAATCTTATATTTACTGTATTAATATAAAGGTACTGATATAATTATACTAATAATTAATAAAAATTATTATTTTTAATTATTAAATACTTAAAATGCTGTATCAAACATGATCTTATGAGTTAGTAAGAGCTCCCTTTCCCTTTTTTCCCTCACCTTAGTGAATATCTAAAAGCAACATGAAAATTCACAAATTAATATCTCTTTTCCAATGCCACCAGTCAGGGAAATTACTTTAAGTACATACAAAACACATTTGTTTTAAGTAATGTGGTTGAATTTAAATAGATATATATTTTTTCACTGTAAAGGACAGTATAAAAAGTTATAAAATAGCACCAAGAATAACTGAAATTTTTGTAGTAATGTTCATCACGCACTTGCATGTTATGAAAGAGCACCAACAAATATGATTTTATTTAGAAGTAGAAGAAAATTACCTTATACTCTATAAACCAGAACAAAATTCATGACCCTCCTTAAGTGAATTATGATTATAATATATAAATATTATCAAGTAATATTTTATAAGCCCTAGCATAATTTGAGATAGGTGCCTTGCAGAGAGCATTTTTACTTTTTCCTTAACCACTGAGACAGTGGAGTTCATGCAGTTGCTTGTTGATGCCTACTTATAGATAATATATATGTATATACATAGTAAGATTGCTAAATCTCATTCATCAATGTGTTTTCTCAACATTGTTCAGTATGTGACATAGATTAAGAAATATGGTTTAAAACATCTGATTTGAGAAGACCCTTGCCTCTACATAGGCACGCTGAGCATCATCATAGAGAAAAATGGGCAGGAGACTTAGACAGCACCATGCTTGAGAGTTGAATTCTAGAGCCACACAACACATTTTACATATTTAAGGAGGCCACAAGTTTTTTCATGATGAAGTCAACAAGTCACGTACTACAGGCAGAGTATTCAAAACCAAAGTGTGGTCTGAATAAATCAGGAATGTGAGACTCAGGAGAGCAAATGTAGTCATAGCCTTAATATATGACCTTGGAGAAGTCACTTAGTAGGTTTCTGCTCTAGATTCCCATGTTTAGAATGAAGGAAGAAAGAAAATTACTTTGTTTCTTCTATCCTTGTCTGCTTTCTGAGGCAGCAACTGTATTTGATTAATATTTGCTGAAGAACAAACACAAGAAGATTGTGTCCTTGGCAATATTCCACTAAAGCTGCAATAATTAAATTACCACCTAAGAAAAGAAATATAAAGCCAAGCATTTTTTAAACTAACAAGTTGAAGCTTCAGTGACAAACACTAGTTAAGTATATGCTACAATTTGCACTGATGTTTCTGCCAGAAAGGTCAGTTATTAGAAAGGAAACTCTTTAAAGTCATAGCAAACCACGCAATTCACAAGTAATTAACAATAACGGTGATGTATATAAGACTGCCTGCAATAAATACAACTATAACATGAAAAAGAGTTTTGAAAGACAATAAAAAAAGATTAAACCAAACAGGGACATAAATAAAGAGCATGTAAAAAGAGATACCACAATTAACAGATTTTGATGTCATTACGCTTGTGTATCTGGAAACATAAATTGTTTCATAAATGGAGAAAATAGCATGATTTAAACACTTTTGGAGCAGAAAACTCATTTAGTTATTTTATGAGGTAAAGACACTTACTGTAAATCATTTCTACACTTGTAGGAGGGCAAAATAAATTGCCTCGATAAGATACAACTGATTTAAAATACACTTCTTTAAAAGCACTGGCTGAATATAAAGCACCTTATAACTGGATGTGGCCTGAATTCTGAAACTGGGAGTTCATCAGCATGTACAGGCATTTGAAAACTTTTTATTGTTGAGAGCAAGACAGAGAAAAAGTGAAGCACACTTCTGGAATATTTATCTCTTTTATATTACCATAATCCTTGGACAAAGTTAAAGAAAGTAATTTCAAATAAGTCTAAAACCATCAAAAAGGATTCTTCAATACGGTGTTTGAATGTAGTGCACCTCTTTACAGCATATACCTATCCAAAACCAAGGTCTATGCCACCTATGAACTATAAATATACCCGTCAGGACATCTTACTTTGAACAGAAATAGAAATTTACTAAGGAACTATAACAAAACGCAGCATGTATGTATTTTGTACCTCTGTGATGGCATAGTCAGACATAGCTTGGCAATGCCTCTGAACGACTATTTTACATAAGCATGTGAATAATGTAATCGCCAAAGGGACAAAGAAAGATGGGTGTAGTGGCACATATGAGGCATCAAGTAACTGGAAGTTGCAAGATAAAGTAGAAGATAAGCATAAGAAACTGCAAATAGGCAAGGCCTGCTGCTGAAAGTGAAAAACGTATAAATGTATAAAAGATAAACAGTGCAGGAAGGAAATTACATCCCCTCTTTTTATAGTATAAAACCATCAGATATCTGCAAGGAAAATCAGAGAAGATAATAGAAATGTACAATCACAAAATTCCCTAAGTTGGAAGGGACCCAAAAGGATCACCGAGTTCAGCTCCTATCCCTGCATAGGATAACACCAACATTCACACCATGCGGCTGAGGGCATTCTCCAAACGCATCTTGGCTTGTATCGGAAATGGTATGACCTGCAGGTCCAAGGAGGTTATTCTCCCTCTGTACTCAGCACTGGTGAGACCACGCCTTGAGTACTGAGTTCAGTTCTGGGCCCCTCATCACAAGAAGGATGTTGAGGTTCTGGAGTGTGTCCAGAGAAGAGCAATGAAGCTGGTGAGGGGGCTGGAGAACAAGTCTAAAGAGGAGCAGCTGAGGGAAATAGGGTTGTTTAGCCTGGAGAAGAGGAGGCTGAGGGGAGACCTTATTGCTCTCTACAACTACCTAAAAGGAGATTGTGGAGAGGAGGGAGCTGGCCTCTTCTCCAAAGTGACAGGGGACAGGACAAGGGGGAACAGCCTCAAGCTCCACCAGGGGAGGTTCAGGCTGGACATCAGGGAAAAATACTTTTCACAGAAAGGGTCATTGGGTACTGGAACAGGCTGCCCAGGGAGGTGGTTGAATCACCTTCCCTGGAGGTGTTTAAGGGAGGGATGGATGGATGAAGTGCTGAGGGGCATGGTTTAAGGATTGTTAGGAATGGTTGGACTCGATGATCCAGTGGGTCCTTTCCAACTTAGTGATTCTATGATTCCATGAATATTGTCAGAGTTGGCACCATTGCCGCTTCCCTGGGGAGTTGTTCCAGTGTTTCACCACCCTCTCGGTGAAGAACCTTTTATTAATATCAAACCTAAACTTCTCCTAGCACACCTTCCTGCTGTTCCCTTGGGTCTTATCATTGGTCACCAGAGAGATCAACATCTGCTTTTCCTCCATTAATTATGACAAAGTGCTAAACTGCAATGAAGTCTCCCCATAGTCTCCTCCAGGTTCAACAGACCAAGTTACTTTAGCTAGTCTTCACATGGCTTCCCCTATAAATTCTTCATCAACTTTGCGGCCCTCCTCTGAACTCTCTCAAGTAGTATCATATCCTTTTCATACCTTGGCAGCCAGTCACAATCACCTCCCTTCGATAAGCTAGCAATGCCATACGACACGGTTAGCCCTGTTGGCTGCAAGGGCACTGATAGCTCATGTTCAACTTGCCATTAACCAGAATCCACAGATCCCTTTCCACAGGGCTGCTCTACAGTCTCTCACTCCCTACTCTGTGTGTATATCCAGGGCTGCCATGTGCCAGAAGTAAAATCTGGCACTTGCCCTTCTTAAATTTCATGCAGCTGGTGACTGCCCAGCTCCCCAATTTGTCTAGATCCCTCTACAGGGCCTCTTTACCTCCACAACTGTCAATAGCTTCCCCCAATTTTGTATTGTTTGCAAACTTATTAAATCTCAGTTATTAAACAAGCCCACCTTGGTTTTGACTTTCCTCACTGAGGAGCTTTTGAGTAAAAAAAACTTGACTTTAGGGATTAAGAACCATCAAGGATCCCAGTCATTCATACTAAGCATATGGCATCATGGTGGTGCGTCCTCACAGATAATTTAACATGCAAGTGTTAAAGGTAAACAGTTTTGTATGTAAAGGAGATAGCCTCAACTTTAAAAAGGAGTTTATTAGCTCTAGAAACATAACATTCATATGCACAAATTACATACAAACCTCAAGTGTAGTACATATTTCATATTTACACTTCCATTTCTCAATGCGTTTTTTTAAAACACCTTGCTGGATCATCTGGTTTTGATCATTTTGCTCAATGTTCCATGAGAAAGTCTACTATATAAGGCTTCTACTCCCCTTCCTGAACCTACCTCTGTCATATTGTCGTACTTTGAACTGTGAAACTCCAATTGTATTTGATGTCCTGCGCAAAATAAATTGATCTACTCAACTGCAGTCTCTACAAAAATCTCCTACAAAATGCATTGAAAATAGACTCACCCATCCATTAAATTAGAATGAGAAAGTATAAAAGGATACAGCTCTTTATAGTGGTCTACAGGTCATCTGGTACAGCTTGTATCTGATTCGTGCCATTTATTTTAACTGCTTATGACAAGATCATATTTTCCTTTGTATGCTGTATAGCACTGAGCAATTTACAAACACATAAAAAAATTATTATAAAGTCACTGCTTTGTAATAAGCTAGGGAAGGCTTCAATAAATATAAAACAAATTCTCGGGTTATATTCAGATAATCAGGTATTCTTTGAGACAAAAGATACACCAGAAAAATAATTTTAGCAGCATTCGTATCACAATTTGCTTAAATTAATTTTTAATTGTGGCCTAAAACACCCTTGCAAATTTGGATGGGGTAAGAAGATGTGCTGGTTTGGGCTAAAGAAGGACATTTTTTTTCTCTAACTTTTCATCCTGATAGTTATCACCAAGGTTATGGGCCATTGGTGTGTAAAGGCCAGTGCTCACACCTATTCTATGTAAATTAAGGTCATTCTAGAGTAGCTGGTGAAGTGGGCTTGACTTTGTTGGGAATTATGGACAGGACAGGTGACACAGCCCAGCCAATGGACTGCTACATGCCATACATATCATACCCAGTATAAAAGCTTAGATATTACCAGGATCAAGGACTTTTTCTTCAATAGCTGATGTTCAGAGAGAACCTTGCGTGTTTGTCCGTGCTGAAACTTGTCCGTGCATTCCTGAGTCCAGCTCCTGCCTGCCTCTAAGTATAGTTTGTGACCTTCCCCACGTCTGCCCTGCAGCATCAGCAGTGACGTACGCTTATTGGTGGGGGGAGCGGACAGGGATGGAGTTTGAATTGGTTGTTGAATACTTGTATATAATTTAATTTTTTCTTATTAATATTATCTTCCTTTTATTATTGTGCATTAAAGCTGTTTTAGTATTATTTTCCAACCTGGAAGCCTCTTTCTTTCTCATTTTCTTTTTCCCTTTCCTGTGAGGGGTGGAATTAGGAATGAAAGCTGCCCAGTTTTAGCTATTGACTTGGCTATGAGTGGTGTGCTAAACCAGGACACAAGGAATTAGGAAACTTTCAATTTCTTCACAGATATGAACAGGAAATAATGAAAATATTGCTAAAATATTGCTAAGATGTATATATATGTATATATATGTGTGTATGTATATATATGTGTACGTATGTTTATATATACATGCATATAAACCAAAAAGGGTACAAGCTTTACATATACCTAAATCCATACACAAATATAAGACTAAAACATGTATGTGTGTGGAGAGTTTTATACAATCATATAATCAATGTCCCTAGGAATCCTCTGACAAAGGGTGAATTACTCTCTTTCCCTTGATGAAGATTTTAGAGAATAGTATTCTGGTTAACTATTTAATAGTCAGAGTATATCAGTAGTTTCTGTCTTTGCCTGACAGGGTCATTTTGGATATGCTAATCCATACTCTATCCACAGAATTAATAAGGCAAAATTTGAATCCCAGTTTTGTTTCCCAGACAACTCCATGACAAAAAAACTAATGTTGTTCTGTAGCAATTTTTTGGTGTTACTTAACAGACACAGTGCTGTAAGGAAGAAAAAACACAGATGCATTTATTTGTGGATAGGAGCTTTTGGAATGTGATATAGTATCAATATAACGAAAGTATTATCCTAATATACCTGTGCTTGCATATTGAATTTAAGGAAGATCACACATCTTATAAGAAAATAACTTACTTTACTACATTCATTTAATTTTGTTTTGTTTTAGTCTTTTTTTTTCTGCATTTGGTGAAATATCAACATTTCCATTTTTTTCCTTGAGCTTTTGTAAAGAAATTAACTTTATAATGTACTAATAAACCTGTATAACAACAATTTCAGACTGTTTTCTTTGAGAATTATTTTCTGATGAGACCCAGAACTGAAAATTAAGAGATCAGCAACAGATTGATCAACTTGGATAGCTGCATGCTGGAACATGAGGTATCTGAAATCTAAAATTCCATAACATTAAAGAAGGTATCAGGGAGTGTTTAGTTGGAAAATCACCCATCAAAAATCAAAGATCAAAGATCAAATAAACAAAACTATCATCACTAAATTCCTGTATAGAACTGGCAGATTAAATGAATCGGTATATATATATCTAGGTTTAGTCCATAGATGCACATAAATTATTCTACTCATTTAGGTCTCTGTTAAAGCTTGTGGCGTCCTCTCTTGGAAAAGGATTTAAAGGAATGATGAAATTAGGTGAAAGTAAGAAAGATGAATCCTTGCTCTGTGGTCGTGAAAACCAGAAGATAGGACTCGGGTAGCTATTGCAAAGATTTTTCAGATTATTGCATCATAAGTATACATTCATCAGCAAATAATAAAAGCACTCAGAGATAAACTTTTTCCTATTTACTTCCTTACAGATAAGACTATTTTATCTGCAAAATCCATCTATTTATTCTTCTGTTACGTGAGGGCAAAGATTTTCAATCTTACTTATTTTCATAACATTTTCTCTATTCTATGGCATGCAATATTTTAACTTATCTTTTGAGTTATATATTTGATCATGAAATGTGCATTGAGTGGAATTTAAATGAATTCTCTTTATTTGAGCCTGTATTTTTTAAACTGCTGTTTTTCAGTGCTTCTTTCCCAGTTTTGAATCTTGATTTGTTCAATGAATGCTCAAAGAGTTTATAAGCTGAAACACTATATGGCATTTTTTTTCAACATATATTTAGTGGATTCTTAGTTGAACTGTCTTTAAGTCATTGTAGTATATAATAAGAATTAAACCTCTGCTACTTTGAAGTATCACTGTCATATTAATGTAAGGAAAGCAAATGAGAATGGAGAACTTGCCTGTTTTTTTCCTAATCCTGTATTTTACATCTTCTAATGTCTCAAGGGCAGTACATGCTGGGATATCTCTGAACTCAGGAAGCGCCAGAGTAAGGAATAGTTAATAGAACAACTTTCCAGAGACACTGCTAATATATCATTGGTGATAGAAGCCATTGGGAATGAGGAAGAGCAGATCCTGGCTCGTGAGGCAAAAGAACAACATAATGGAAAAGCAGCAGAACATGGTAAAAGGAAAAATGGAGAACTACATAACAAGACAGCAGATCACAAACTTCTTGGACAAGAATCTTAGGCTTCAAATCTGTGGCTGAATTAAATTTTACTGTTAAAGACATTAATAAAGAGGAATATACAGCACTTTAAAGAAATACCACACTGTGGAGATTTTTTTTAATACCTGTCTTAATACAGAATTTGATGCTTTGTGTTTTATTGATGCTGCATTCTATTTTGTTTTCACATGAGAAAATACTGAAGTGTCTTTAAAAGAAGTTAAAATAAATATCACACAACATCTGCCATTGTTTCAGAAGAAAAGCATGAAAGGCCCAGATAAGATGCTTAAGTCCTGACTTTTATTTTATGGAATATCTCAATCTAATTCAATTTAAGTTTTTAGTTCTTTTTATGTTTTATGTATGTCACACAGAGCAAGTGTACTACTGTTATGTTTTGATCAGAAATTTCCTTGAGGGAAGGTTAAATAGATTTTCATTCATGAGAAAATTACTAAACACTGTCTAAAAACAGTTGACTATTTATGAAAGGAAGTACAAAGTAGGGATGACAGTATTTTTCTGATACGAAACATATTTTATTTGTACGTGTCAGTGGCAATAGCATTTGTTTTCATCTCCCACCAAGATCACCTAACTATAACATCTGTCCTCCACTGAGGTCAACAGGAGATGTGACAGATCAATGCTTCTTTCATACCTAAGCTGGTCACAAGTGATGTGGCTTCTTCCCAGTAGAGGATGCATTTCTGTTGTAAGCCAGAAAGTGTAAAGACAATATCCTTTAAGAAGCATTTAAAAATAAAATGCACACCAGCTTGTTACTGCTTTCCCTTTGACTACATCTCACTTTCAGAGCAGATTAGGGAAGAACTTGCAAGAGACCTTTCCAGAGTGTTCTTTCCCCAGAATCTGTTCTCTGGGGTTTACAATTAATAAGTATGATCTTATAGTATTATATTCTATGTTAATTCTACGACATCCCTCCTTTAGTGGACTTCAGCAAGACTATTTTAAAATAATAGATATGAGGGGGTATTTTCATCACTAGCAGAGGTACAGTACTGTCATCACAGTGGTTTAAACTCTTAACATTTAGTGGCACAAGATCTGATCTCTTCACCTTCTCAAAGGATCCCTCTCATTATTATTTAATGGAAAGGATATTAAGAGAGATTTAATGTTCATATCTCTTGCTCAGTGTTAACATTCATGGAACATCCCTTACTCCCTCTTCTCAACCCAAGTACTGCAGCTTGTAATTAAGAACATTCTCACCCAAGTGTGTGAAAATTCAACTTGGCTGAAACCCTCAAAGTTTAGAATTTAAAGTTTTCATTCTTTTAGGTGCTTGAGCCAAAACTTCATGTACAATTTAAGGAATATAAGTGATGTATATTTACAACACATGCACTGAAATGACTTAGTAAAAAGGAAAGGTGCAAACTAGAGGACTGTCTTTTCAACTCTGTTTCTTGGGAAAATAATAAAAAAAATGAAATTCCTCATACTGCACTGTTAGATTTCCTTTAGTCATTTTGGCAGTTAAATGAATCTTACAGTGTTAAATTTTAATAGTAATGTACTGTAATGGTTGATGTACCTGCAGTATCCAGCCTCTTGGTGTACTTTTTTCTTTTCTTACACATAAATAGAAATCAAGAAAAAAAGCTACTGTGTAACATTTCATGGAACTCTTCAAAACTGAGCATGCTAACAAAGATGTGCATTTATTGTTGCCAGCTGATATGTGTATGCATTGATCACAAACTTATGCCCCTCTTACTTCCATGTGCTGTAATCAAAACAGTTTTATGAGTCCTACCTGATCACATGAGACTAAAGTTTTAATAGCTGAAAGGCAGCGTGTCACTGAAGCAGAGCTGCAGTCACTGAGAAATGGTCTGTAGGTGTCAGCTAGCACATTGAGCAACTGGAAAAAAAGATGGGGAAGTAAAAAGTTGCTAGTGGGAAACAGAACCCGAGTAGGAGGCAACTGTAATCTCTCTGGCTATACCCATATGAGTTAAGAAAGAAAAAGAGCGAAGGGAAAGATAGATATTAGCACTGTTTCATGATGACTCCTAGACTGACAGCACAGCCCTGGGTCAGAGAATGCCAGTTTCACAAACCAGGCCAGGAATGGCCACTAACCTGGCTTGTTCCTGATTGAAGGTTTGGCTGTCACAACTCTGTTTTGCAAAATGACAGAATTTACCCGTGTAAATAGAGGCCATGCTGTATCAGTGAGTTTTGGACAGAAAGCAAGACCTGTTCTATTTTGTTCCTAATATAGTAAGGGAACAGTAATGTAGTGCAGCGCTGCATAGCTTAGCAAAGCATAGTATAGCACAGGAGAGTAATGAAAGTTTCCCTTTCTTTTCTAACCTCTCTTCTTATATGACAACTTAAAAAAGTAACTAAATCATTTAAAACTGTGAGAAAAAAACCCTATCAGTGTGACTTGCTCATAAATTTTCATTTTTTTTTCACATGCATAAAATTATGACTCACCCTTAAATCTCTTATTCATGAAACTCTCTTACCTGAAAGATTCCTTGGACTCACGCTCAGCCTTGCTAGCTCAGAAACCTTCACTTTTCTGCCTTATCCCTTCTCAGCAACTCCTCTTTCCTTTAACAGATGAAAAACTTACACCAGAAGCACAGAAGAGGGCTGCAGCAGTTAGGGAGGTAGCAGGGTGTGTCGGTGAACACTGCAGCCTTCCATTAACAAGCTAAGCATAACTGAATGGCAGCTAGCTTTGGATTAAGAGTAAGAATGATGTACCAAAAGTTATTTGTAGATATTTTATTCTGTGACTATATAAAACCAGCAGAATTTTGTTCACAAGTTTAAAATAGTATATTTCAGTCCTTCAAGATTATTGACATGAACTGAGAAATCTGGAGGGTAACTCGTGCTGTGATATCATCTTTGCTGACACACTACCTCTTAGAGGCTCCCTTTCAGGAAAAGCAGAGCTCCATGTCTCTGTCACATCCAAAGAGATTCTCCTGCCAGGGGTGTTGCAAAACAGGCAGGTTTGGAGACTAGCCTTGCATTTTATGGCATGTACTGGTTCGTGGTTTACATTACTCCTGTACAAATAGTAAATACCCCTTTGATCTTCCTCTACTTTCTCTACCATCAGTTATTAATGAATATAAGGCAGCATATCCTAGTGGCTCTAGGGAGCAGCAGGAAAGAAGGACCTTGCAGAATAGCCAGAATATCAACGAGTCTGTCAGTTTATGCCAGACACTGATTCAAAATCCCTTGAAGAACTTAATACACTTTTTGATAATGCATGTACAAATGCATATCTGCTTTTTGCTTGATTCTTCACTATATAGTCTATATTAGCCAACTAGGGTTTCTCTGCAGTTTACAGGAAGGCATATCTAGGAAACAGATAGTATTCAAGACTTTGAACTGGGAGCAATTAAGGAATCTGGAATCTAAGCTGAATTAATGCTTCTAATACAGTTCCTTAATGTAGACATATCTTATGGTGTATCCAAATAACTTAATCCAACATGATAATGGGAAACATAGAAAGTAGAGTGAGAAAAGAGAAAGTATCCAGGAGGCTAAAAGTGAAGATATAATTGAGAAAATTGTAGACATATTTGTAATCATTCTTTACAGTTGTTCTGATTTTTGTGAGAAAAACCTTTCTTTCCATCTAGAAGTCTATATCTCTATTCTGATATACATTATTTCTAGGGGGATTAAAGGTTTGATTTTGTATGTGTTATCCTTTGTGGGAAAACCAATTAAACTTAGAAGGAAGAAGAAGATGCTTTTTTAAATTATCTGAGCTACCATATTTAAAAAATATTCAACAGTTGATGTGGGATTTGTTATTGGAAAAAGAATGCTGAAAGGTTTAAATTTAAAATTAGGAGCTAGACTCAATGATCCTTTTGGGTCCTTCCCAACACAGGACATTCTATGATTCTATGGAAAAGTTATTTCATTCTGGGGGAATATATGTATACTTCAAGGAAGGTCTACTTTTTCTACCAATAAGCTAGGCTATAAAGTTTAGATTATATATGGTTTATATAAATACAACACCATAATGTTACAGTTGAGGTTACAGGAAAAATCTCCATAAGAGGAAAGGGATTTTTACATTATCACTAATGGCTAATGCAAAGACATAAGTAAGAGATGTATGTCATGGGGAAAAACCGGAAAAAATGTACTAATCGAACACTAGGATATTCAAGATCAGATAATCATTATTACAATTACTCGATTTTTGTACTCAAGTTTCTTATTCCCTTCAGCTCTTAGAATACAGACAAGCATGTATGTGCAGTAAAAGGAAATGGTGACTAGGTGAGCTCTAGTGATTGAACTGAATTTGCGAAGCTAATTGCAGATGAAAGAGAAACTGAAAGCTCTAATAGTTTCTTTCCTGTAGATCTTCTCCACATGCTGGATCATGCCTACAGGTTAGAAGGTAGGGGCAGTGAAAAAGGACTAAGTCTTTACTGACCTTGTTCTGATACGGAGAAATGGGATGGTGAGCCTAGGAAGGTGGTTTTATCAAGTATTAAAATAAACGGCCACAGAATTGACAGTTCAGCCAGTATCTATGTCTTATCCATGTTTTATCTTTATAATTATTATCCTAGTTATTTTTACTATTGACCCACTATTGAGTGTCCTCAAGCACCCCTCAGTAGTAGTGAACTTTTTTCTAAGATCCACCTGTTCTTTCTAGTCCATCCTATTCAGTCAGGGCTCATTTCAGAAATGAATGCTGATTTGTCTCAGAAGTTAGCAAGAGTCCCACAGGCAAGCATCAGAGATTCATCCATTTACTCAGTTTTCAAAGGCTCATTTCATCCCTTTAACTCTATCTCCACGAAATTCTTTACAATCAGAATGGGTGCCATGTTCTTTGCAGTCATTGACATTATCAAACAGGGTCTTATTCTTGTTAAGAAAAGTAGTATCAAAAGATCATCTATCAGTATACCTGGGAGGAATGTTGTGATGTATGTCCTGATTTAGTTTGTAATGGTATTTAAATCTTCCTAAAAATTCTCAGCAGAAAACTGTTTTAAAATATGTAAGGATTTGTTTCAAAGACTTGTAATTAAATTAATATATAAACGGTAATTACTGAGATTCATCCAGACAGTGATAATTCCTATTTTGTGGGAAGATGTTTAAAAATTTGTCTTTAAAGTTGAACAATAGCATTGATACAGACTATATAGCTGAAAAATAAAATAGAATAAAGAAAAACCTTTTTTCCAGAGAAACATAGTTTTTTATGGAGATTGTTTTCTCTTGTGATCTCTAAGATTTACAATTATGAAAAAATCCTTACTATATTTTAATATATTGTTATTTCCAGGTGATCTTATGTTTCTAATAGCTTGGAAAGTTTGTGGGTTTTTTTAATGTTTATTTTATTGTGAATGAAATATGTCTTTTCTCTGCTTCTTGACTTTAAAAATAAAAGAGTATGGGGCATTGCATCCTTTCATTTTTTCCTCCTCACATTTAAATTTAAATACTTCCTGTGCTCTTCTGTTAACCTTTTATAAAAAATGAATTCTGATTAATCCACTGGTTTCAACGATGTTTTTATTTTGCAGAGACATGATAGCTTAAAACTTTTCTTGTTGCTAAAGTCATATACTTCAATATCACCTACGGACTTCCAAAATTCTTTTTAATGACTATCATGTTTTACAGGTTTGTTCCTGAAATCTAGGGCAAATGAACCGTACATTCTGTTAGGTTATTTTCTCAGGTCTTTTTAATCTTCAAAGTATTCTTATAGGTTATGTCTCATTTTCTTACAAATAACAGGAAATATGGAATGGTCATTCCTGAAAAAAATAAAAAATTATAATTTCTGTGTCTGAGGAAGTATAATGCATTATTATGTAACTGAAAAAATATTACCTTCAAATGATAACTACGATAGTACTTTTAAGATCACTGTAGCAAAAGTTCAAAATATCAGCAGCTAATTAGAATTAATTTTAGACACTGATTATTCTCCAAGGAGTTTGCAAAAACTTAGGTTCATGCTAATGAAAATATAAATAAACATAAATAAATTATTGCATTTACATAAATAAATTATTGCCCAGATAAAATTACAACTATTTTAAGGGAGTATTTTCTAAAATAGTGGGGTTTTTTTCGAATCAATTGGAAGAGCTTAGCTATATTTCTTGAGGCAGTGGTAGATCTTATGCTGGAAATCTTATATTTGATAATGGTTTGGTTTTATACTTGCATATTTGGCACCACACACAGTCATTCTTAAGTAAATAGTGATACTAAATCCTATATGCTAGCTTCAAATGTTACACTTTACCAAAACAGACTAAATCATCTTTTGCTTACTTGCCACAATAAATACAGGAAATCTGATGACATTTGATTAAGGAAAAAAAAAAGAAACAACACACCTTTTCAGAGCTTCACAGTAGTTTTTACTCTGACAACTACAGAGCTTGGAAGCATATACCCTGCCTGGCAAAACTTGTGCAGAAATTAAGAGCAATTATGTGCCTGGTGGTAACCAACTTCTATTTCTTGCAAACAAAAATCCACTGAATGAAAACATTTCACAGGAAATTCATAGAATAGAACCATATAATCATAGAGTGCTTTGGGTTGGAAGGGACCTTTACAGGTTTTCTAATCCAACCCTCCTGCAACAGCAGGGACATCTTTAACTAGATCTGGTTGCTCAGAGTCCCATTCAACCTGACCTTGAATGTTTCCAGGGATGGGGTCTCCACTACTTCCCTGGGCAACGTGTTCCAGTGTTTCACCATCCTCAATGTAAAAAATTTCTTCCTCATATCCAGTCTAATTCTACCCTCCTTTAGTCTAAAGACATTGCTTCTTGTCTTGTCACAACAGGCCTTGATAAAAAGTCTGTCCCCATCTTTCCTATAGGCCCCCTTTAAATACTGGAAGGCCACTATAAGGCCTCCCCAGAGCCTTCTCTTTTCCAAACTGAACAACTCTAATTCCCTCAGCCTCGTAGGAAAGGAACATTTTTGTGATCCTTCTCTGGATCCGCTCAAACCGTTCCATATCCTACTTGTGCTGAGAGCTAAAGAGCTAGATGCAGTACTCCTGTTGAGGACTCATGAAGGCTGAGTAGACTAGGAGAATCCCCTCCCTTGACATGCTGGCCACGCTTCTTTCGTTGCAGCTCAGGATATGGTTGGCCTTCTGGGCTGCAAACACATATTGTTGACTCACGTCTACTTTTTGTCCGTTAGTACACCCAAGTCCTTCTCTGCAGGGCTGTTCTCAATCACATCATCCCTCAGCCTGTATTGAAACTGAGGGTTGCCCTGAACCAGGAGTAGGACCTTACTCTTATCCTTGTTGAACATCATGAGGTTCACTCAGGCCCATTTCTTCAGTGTGTCCAAGTCCCTCAGGATGACATCCCAGTCTTCTGGAGTGTTAGCTGTTCCGCTCAGCTTTGTCATCAATGAAACTGAGTGTTGTCAAGATGTAATGAGGAGTTTTTCACATTGCACGTATTCTCATAGTAGTCCCAGTGAGTGGTAATAGCACTATCAGATTATAATAAACACATCTTACATAAGTCATGTTTGAAAATTCAAAACTTTACTGCACTGGAAGTCAGAACTGCTTATCGAGTGTACTGAGGTTTACCTTAGTTTTCCTGCAAGTTTAGTTTCTGAAAATATAAATCACTTTTATTTGGCTCTAACTGCCAATGTTTAAATACTCTCAAGGTCTGTTGTCATAGTATTCATGACTGGTTTATTCCCTTTCTATAAATCAGATGATAGAAAGAGTTTATGTGCAAATTGAAAACCTTCCCCATATTAATCTTTCCTGCCCACCCCTTCCCAAGAATACATTTAGTATTTGAGAGGCATTAGTTGAAAAGGAAATACAGAGGAAAAACAATAAAAAGAGGAATGGATGATGTGTGAAAGTCTTACCAACACATACAAAACTGAGGACTGTCCTTGAGACAAGAGAGATTTTTTGCTCTGGGTTTATGTTGCACCTAATACAACAATTCATGATTAGAGCACCAAACCACTACTACCATCAAAGAGAAAATCAATATATTAAAGTTTTCAAGAAGAGCAACAGATAAGAATGCATGAGAGAAAATGCCTTTAAATTGTTAAGTGGTAAATACATTTGAGACACTAGTTGCTACTATGAAATCTTATACAGATAGTAGGAACATATAGACAATATAAAGAAAATTTTCAAGATTTTCAAGAGAAAAGTGACTATTCAAACAAAACCCATGTAGAAATATGAAGCATTTATTGTGTTTCGTTACAAACTACCCACCTCAAACCCCTAGGGAGTCTTAACACTGCTCAAATAGGAATAGATGTTCCAGTAGTTAATCTAACATTTCCAAACATAACCTTATGTAATATGGAAACATATATATTTTAACTAGTTTTTATATAAATTACTTCTGTATTAACGAAGAAAATACTGCTCTTTTTCATCCTATAAAAGACTGTTTCATTTAAATCAAAATTATCCTTTTTTCTAGACTTTTTTTTTTTTTACTTTAGACATTCTGACATATTATACTGTTACTAATGATCCCTAAGCCTTTTCATATTTTGACTAAATTACACTTTAATTCAGAACTTTATTTTATGGCTATCTCAGGCAAATAAGACTGCCAGTTGAGTGGGGTAATTTTAGTTTGGTGGGTTTTTTTTTTTTTTGCTTGCCTTTTTTTTTCAAACTTTTTTTCCTGTATGACAAACTTATTTATAGGTTTTATATGTGTCGGAAGGAATCTGGCCTGTTTGGGAAGAACATGGAATAAGTGATGTGTGTCTACTGTAATGTCCTTATTTTTATTAGCTATTAGTCTGTCATTCCTGTCATTTACTGTTTTTATCAAAATGAGGAAATATAAATGTTCTTTACGTTCCATTTTTGCCCAGAATGACTTTCTATTTGCCTGGATAATTTTCAGTTTGAATTCTGTCCTCTGACAGATTTACATCTGATCCTGTTTTTCCATTATCTGAAAACATAAATATTCAGATTGGAAATACACTAAATTGTAATCATAACCGGCCTAGAATGCAGAATAATATCAAACAATGGTTCTTCCAGTTTTACTTCAAACAATGGAGAATAAACTATACTCCAAAATCACTCTGCTAATCAGTCTAACAACAGTTTACTAGTCCCTACAAAAATAAAAATCCCTTTCCCTTCTCATTTTATTTCATTTAAAATTGTTTTCTAAAATCAGTCCAAACTCATAAATAGTTATCCTAGTAATAGATTTTTCATGAATAAATAAATATTTCAGAGATAAATAACTATGTTTACAATGGCAATTCAGTCTGCTGAATGAAACATTAGTTGTCACTTATTCATCTGTCAACAACATCAAAATTCAATCTTTCTTCCTTGCATCTATTCCTAGTGTAGAAAGTTATTTTTAGTCTTCTGGCTGCTTCAATATAAAATGCCTATGAAAACTGCCTTTTGTAAACAAACATGTGTCTCATTTATGCATACAACATTAGCTATTCAGTTATGGAAATTTACAGTTTCTTGTTATCAGACTAAAAGTATACTTCAACTTTTACACTTATAATAAATACTTTAAATATAAGTTTTTGATCCCACTGAAGTGACCAAATTAACCTTTCGCTGACTTTTCCTAAAAATATTAATTCTGATCAAGTAAATATATTATTATATCAAAGTAGATTGCAGTGAACCATCATTACTGCACATTAGGAAATAAATTAATAAATATTTATGAGAATGAGAAACATTATGTAAAAAAATATATATTAGACCTGCTGCATAAATAGGAATATATAAATACAGATAATAAGGACAAAGTATTGTAGCTGTGTAGTAATGATTAAAGCATTAATTGATTAAACTATCTTTTGAGGGAATTTTTTTCTACAATAGTCAGAAACACCGTAACAACTCAGATTACAGCACAACTGAGATCACAGAACTATAGTTCTAGGTATAGAGGTGGAAATTTTATGAAGTTTTAGGGGGGGAAATAAATCAATTTAGGTGCCAATACTGTGAAAGCCTCTTTCCTAATGAGAGGCAAGAGCTCATAATGAAATCCAAGGTCTGACACACACAAAAAAAGCCATACAAACCCTATAGCTTGGAAACCAAGACTTGGAGGCAAGAGACAAAGACATGGTTACAGGACATATTCTAATCTGTCACAGTGACACAAGGCTCAACTCGTTCACTTCACTCAGTACAAGAGTACATGTCTTCAAATATAGACTTTTTCTCACCCTCCACTGGAAAATGTCAGTATGCAAGAGTGAAGAGTGTGTTCAAGTTTCTTGTGAAATGGAAGAAATCTGCAATAGAAACTTTTGAATTATTGACTTAGGCTTATGGTGAAAAGTTCCCAAAGATCAAGTAGGTGCTCAAATAACCCCATTTTTTTGTTGGCAGATGTGAAAGCAGAAATTATGGAGATTCTCAACAGCCTTTCGGAAAATGAAGTGCAGAATTGCTTTGAATGTTGGCAGCATCATATGCAGGTGTGTGCCAGCTCAGAAGAGAACTATTTTAAAGGTCATCATGGTTGATTTTCTTTATTTGTTAAATAAAAAGAGTCACAGGCACAGTCTCATATTTATTTGTGTCAGCGCTTGTATAACTTTAGTAGGAGGAAAAACTAAGTTTAATACTCTTGGAAGATGAAGTAATTTATTGATAGGAATGCTAAAAATAATTGAAAACATAATTTGAGCTAAAAAGGATGTTAAGACTCTGAGCTCCTAACTAGAAAATATTTCTTGGGAAAAAATCTGTCTTGGGATTTCATTTTTTGCTGTTATATGGTCCACAAGTACAGGCTTCTAAAGAATTTGTATGTTCTCAACAACTTGCTCTTCAGAGTTTACTTTTTTAGGATAGAAGATTAATTATCTTAAGAAAGTAAGGCAAAGCTGCCTCTATCTTAGCTGCAGAATAATATGCTGTTTCAATTTGAGCTACCTTTATTTTGAAGATGTTTCTAAAACCTTTTTGGTATGATTATTCTTCTTGTTCAGTGACTGGGTAGTTTTACTAAGAAAGCACGTTGTAACTATGAGTTGACTGTAGAGTCCCAGTCAAGTAGTTTAAAACTCTCTATATGACACCTAACAAAGTTTGGTTGTAGCCACTTCATTGGCTCTTATTTTGCATGACCTGAGTTACTCAGTCACTATTTAATCACATGAGAAGAGAGTTAAAATACGCTCCTTGCACCCAATGTACCTTTTTATTGTTGTAGTGTTTTTATTGTTTTACCTCATTTCAGAGACTAGACAGATACAAGAGTAATTTCCTGCATAATTGGACTTCTATTTTCTTTGAACCATCTCTAGTATGTTTTACTACATTTCTTCTTGTAATATTATTATTACCCTCTTACCGGTAAATAACTTTGCAAAACCAAAACAATACTTTAGAATGTTTTTAGTTTACTTATACTTTCTTAAATGAAGAACAGCTTCTGGTGGAAAGCATTGCCAAATAGTAGAATAATACAATTTGTTTTGCTAAAGGAATTAGAGTAATTTGTGTGTATATATGTGCTTTGGTAAATATCATGAATTGCGTGTGGTCTTGAATACTTTCATAATGGCAATAAAAATCCTGAAGATTAAATCCTACATTTTGATGACTTGTTAATTGAAGACTAAAAATCTCAAATTGTTAATATATTATGAAGCAGATTTGCTTAATATATTTGTTAATATATTGATGATCAGATTTGCATTGCTACAGGGCTTTGAAATAACCTGAGAAAAATTAATTTGAAAATTGACTCATCACTCTTATCAACATAAGACTATAAATCAGATAATACTTAGTCAAACTCTTTAACACACTTATTGCACATATTTATTTAGAATAAATTCCTGTGATTCTTAACATATGGAGCCACAGTACTGATGCTTTGTAATTTTGCACTAGCTGAAGAGTACTATGATGACCTTCTGTTATTCCTCATCTGCTGTTTTCTCTGTGGATTTTAGAGATCATAGATAAATTAATCCATTTAGAAGTCAGATATCAAGAGAGAATAATTCTTTGGCTACACAAGTTTGCAAAATATCTGCTTAAATGCTGCATGTTAATAATTTATGTGCTGATCTCCAAGGCATTAGGAAGTGAAACACCCATACATTATTTACATGATCTCTATGGAAAGCATCTGTATAAATGCAGTAAAGATGTCTAGATGTAAGTTATAGTTTAAACCAAAAAAATAGACCATGAAATGTTGTCAAGAGACGATTAAAAGCTTTGAAGGCCAAGTATTTCAGTAACTTTATCTAATTTGGAAAATATATCCTGGTTTTAATGCAGATATTTTAGTTATTTCTGTGGCAACTGACAAATCTAAGCTTCTAAGCTAATCTTAAAAAATTATGAATAACATTTTTTTCAAAACAGATGTTTTGAAAAAAACTTATAAAACTTATAAAAAACAGATAAGACGCATAACAGTCAGTGTGAGGACTACCAGTTGTAGAGTTACCTTAATAAACCACTACTCTTTAATGAAATATTTATTGATTCTGCATATCTTTCCATTGGTATCAAATTAAACTCTCTGATTGAGATCACAGCAGAACTATCTCAATAACTATTTGTCTTACATTGTTCTGGTGTTTCCTTCTTTATGATGAGTATTGGTGCAATATTTTAAGGTAAATTGTGTGACTAATGCTGAGCTGATTGATTTGGGGTTCACTGGCAATACTATGCCTGAAATATTCCTTCTCACATTGTTGATCTGACTTCAGCCAAAACTTTCAAATCTATTTATTTGTCTTTTTTTTTCAGCAATACTGAAAACCTAATTTCACTGCCAGAAAGAAATGAAACAAGTTATCCATTTACATACATTTGAAAATATCAATTAAGAATTGTATCTAACACTTCTGTGCGGTAGTTTCAGAACAGGTAATAACATTTTTCTGCAGTGTATTATTCCTATGCCTACTTCTTTCTGCATGGTCTGTAAAGTGAAATGCAGTAAACTTCTGAAAAAAAAATACTGAAAATAAAACTTTCAGTATCTCTGTCACAACTAACTTAGAGGGGATGACAGGATCAGATCTGGCAGAGGATAACTATCCCAAAGCCGAATTAATGAACCACAACTAATCAAGTTATCGCTTAAGTGCATTTTTTATATATAAAAAATAAGCCTTGAAATCATTACCATCAATGTCATATGGCTCTGAACAGGAACTTGATGGCCTCATGTAATTGCAGGTCAAAAAATGCAGGTGGTAAAAGCTTAGACTTTACATCAGCGGTAGATGAAAAGGTGGCAAAATGGACATAGCACAAGAACAGAAACATAACAAATCTAGGAAAAACAGGCTCCAATTAACTTTCCAAAGGTTTGTATTTGAAGGTGGTAGAATTATACCTAAATTTATTTTCTAAAGAACGAAAGGAAGTTAGAACCCTCGTGACATTAAAATGTTCTGCACTCTGGCAGAAACACTACTTGTTGTAGTGTTCCACCATGGTTCCTTAAGAAAGCAATTTTTTTGGCGATTTTTATTTGCTTTTGTTTGCTCCATTGTAGGCTTGACAGGTGCAGAAGTTAATCCAGACAACTCAAATCTAGGATATACTCATTCTAGTTTTGTTTTCAGTATTACAAAAACCACTGTGTTTCATTTAGATTTTCCAATACTAAATTTATAGTTATACAAAATTACATTCCTAGGAAAACAAAAACAAAAACAAAAAACAAAAAAAAAAGAAGAAGAAAGATGCTTCAAAGAACAGTCATCTTCACATTCTATTTGTATTGTATCCATGAAATGAAAGGTCATTTTCTTCAGACAGAATCTGACATTTAACTGAGAAAAATCTATCGTCTTATGCTCATTCTGGCAATAGGATTTTAAATTGTATTCAAATGGGCTAGTGTTACAGTCTCACAAACACTATCATCATCATCACCACCATAAATTACTTCTATTCTTATATATCATTTGTAGAATTTTATTTTTGTTATCGAGTTTTTAATGCGCTTATCATTTTCAAATGAAAAATACAGTACAATTAAATAACTGTTAATATAAACAGGAAAAATGCCTGTAACATATTTTATGAGAAATAATTAATATTTCAAGTGACCAGAGGAAATATTGCATCAAGATAGCAATTAGAGTTACGAAATTCAGTTAAACACTCTTACTGGAAAGCTCAAAAAACATTTGAAAACATAACAGGTAGCAGCAAGGATGTTTCCATTATAAATAAGTCTTCTGCTAAGACCTAACATAAAGGCCTACTCTGACAAAGTATATAAGAGCTTTTAAGTCTACAAAGAAGACTTTAATAACTTTTAGTCTCTCACATAAAATTCATCAGGGTAACATTATCAAAACTTACCCTATTTGAGCTTTTGCTCACTGCATGTGGTTGGTGTCAGTATCAATTTTAGTTCAGAATCGAGAGCTGCTAGTCAAATCCTTTCTTTTATTCCTTGTCTCCTTACAAGTTATGTGTTAATCATACTGCCTTTTTTCCTTCAGCATTGATGAGATATTTTTTGTCTCACTCTCCCAAGTTATTATCACCTACTGTATCAAATGTGATTCCTAGCTATTTTATAAACATATCCTTCCTTTATTAATTCACATCAGAGTTTCTAAGTTAACTTCCCATCCACACCATTGTGAATCTATTCAGTTTTATTGGCTTTTCTGTTTATTTACATTTTTCATGTTTTTTGTACATTCTGTAGACTAAATAGTTCAAACCAATTAATACATACATATACATATTTATGTACGGCACAGAGATTATATTATCTTACAAGAAGCTATTGTGAGTAATTCTTTATACAGAATGATCTTGTAGAGCTAAAATAAGAAAGAAGTTTGATTGATAACGGAGAAGAGAGATTTAACAGCAGGTGAGAAGAGGCTGCTGGAGAAGGGAATGTTTGCAGGTGAAATCTTAAAGTATGTAAGTTTCACAGAAAGAACTGGTGCACAGCTCAATAATATAGAAAAAAGTACCCTGGAAATTTAGAACAAAGTGTTCTGGAAATGTTAACAGGGATTTGTTTGAGAGTTTTTTTTCATGGAGAAAAACTGATTTGTAGAA
Organism: Cuculus canorus; assembly: GCF_017976375.1. NCBI lineage: Eukaryota > Metazoa > Chordata > Aves > Cuculiformes > Cuculidae > Cuculus > Cuculus canorus. The sequence continues at coordinate 102,456,750 of NC_071401.1, read as the reverse complement.
AAGAAAATTCAAGCTTTCTGGAAAATTTACTAGTTTAGCTGGAAAAAGTTTTTCAAAGCTAGCATAGCTTTACCAGAAGAGGAGGGAGCTTGCCTTAGCGTAGTAACTAACCCTGAGTTGAGGGCAGTGAGAAAACATTAGGATCTGAGTCTGTTCCATCTTTGTGATGCCCAAAGCACCAGTCTATTCTGCTGATCTGAAAAGGCAGACCAAAATGGAGAAAAGGAGCAAATTTCATCCTGACTCAAACTTTTACCTTCACTTCATTCACTGTGTGATCAGTATGATAATGGTGAGGAATTTAGACAGTTTACATGTTAAAAACTAGTAAAGACTGAGAAAATTTACATAGACTAATTGTCATATTGTAGTTGAATCGCATATCACCCATTTGCTTCTAGTTTGATTTTCCTAACTACATATGTGCAGGAAGAAAAGAATTTCATTGCAAAAAGTTTTGCACAACTTGAATATTTAGTCTGTTGCTAAGATTTAAATAGCCGCAAGACAACAACAACTGTTATCAAGATACCAACTGCATTTTGGATTATCAATGAGAGAAAATAATACCATAATATCTAGGCAGTAGCCAAGAATAAGTTCATATATTCCTTTGAGACCTTCAAATTCAGATCTACCATCTTTCTAAAAGATATCTCCCTATTCAATCACAGGATATTGGGAAAAATAAAAGAATTTATTAACGGTGTTACATTCTCTTTAGCATACGGATGATCGGAGCAGATCACACTGGCATTTCTCACCTAGTCAGTAGAATAACCTCTTCTTGTTTCTTGCTGAGAAGGAAGAGAATATAAGCCCAGAAACAAGTAAAACAATATTTAACTTTTTTTTCTCTTTTTTTTTAATACGAGAACCTTTTTAAATAGAGAATAAACTAGACATTATTGCACATTTTTCAGTGTTTGTTTGACTGTTGAAGGGCTAAGCAGTAAAAATATACTGTTTATCTTTTTTTTGCATTATTTTCTCTAACAACTTGATTTATTCAACACAGATGATTTAGTATATAATTGAGATTTTAATTCAAAATGTCCTCTGCATATTGTAGACAAGTTTTAGCAGGAAAGGCATTACAGCTACATGTGCTGTAATGGATAAATAGAATTACAGGAAAACAGTGAGCCTAATTCTGTTTTAGAGTAAAACAGACATAATGCTATTTATTCAGTAGAACTAGTGGTGGTAGAACAGATGTGTAAATAGAAATTAACTTATTGTTTTAAACTTAAGAAGTGTTTTGTCACTTCTTAGCCAGCAAGGCTAAGACAACAGTAATAAAATGACTTTGAAATTGTTCAAAGTCAGAATAATGCTGTGATTTTTACACCAATCTGGAAATTCTCAAGTGGTATAAACTATGTTGTTTTACACTGCTGAAAGAGCTCAAAATACACCTAATATATCAATAAATAAAGTTCATCATACCTAGCCCGACAAGTTACAACTGTTATTATTTATTTGCACAGCAGTGCTATTCTGCAGATGTTGAGGTCTACAAATAGTCTCCTGTAGAATTCTATTCTACTCTTTTATTCAGTATATTTTTGGTTTTCTGCCTTAAAAGTCTGATGAAAAATTAGGTCTTTTAAATGGACCACAACATTTTAAATTTGATTTCTAAACTAGACTGGTACATTCACAACTATTGATGCCAAAGAGAAGCTAGGGTACAAACACAGCAGTGTTGATGGCTGATTTTATATTTATCAACAGTATATTCAACAATATGAAAAAAAGCAAGGGTTGGTATGATGATATGATTTTCAACAAATGGAGACTATTTCACTAGCTCTATCCATTTCACAACAGCTTAAGGCTATGTGCACTCAGAAATGGACTTCTTGACCAGCACTAAATGAACGAAAAAATGGAATCAATCTCCAAAGCCAGAGTGAAAGCATATCAGAGAATAGCTTACTAGAGATAATTGGAGGTGAAAATTCAGTTCAGTGGTCAAAAGGTAAGAATTAACAACTCTTAGGTCTACTGAGCCTTCCCACAAACAAGAAGGATCAGCAGAAAAGTAATCAAAACAGAAAGAAACAGAAAACAAGTACTGAAAACAGAGAGAAAATATGAAAGGCCAGAAAATACCCAGAGCATGAGTGAAAGCATAGCAGAGAATATAGTTACGATAATAGAAAAATATGCAGTTCTGAGTAGTAAAAACCTAAAGCTAGATTAAGATTTGATCCTGGTAAACACTGAACCTCTGCAGCCCGTAATGGGCCCAGACCCTTCAAATTCGTTTATAGATAAAACCTCTGTTGCAAGTTTCACGCCTGAGGGCAAATTTTAACAAGATTTAAATTCACCTTTTATATTGCAGTATAATATTAAAACTCTCTAATCACCATTAACTTTTACTATATGACATATCAGTTAGACACAGCCTTTATATTCAGCTTTTACTAACCTATTCAGATGAAATAATTAAAACAATAAATAAAACCAAAAGAAAACAAGCTAAAAAAACACACTTTGTACTATCACTGGGAACCCACTTCAGGAAAAGAACTTTTATTAGAGGAGAAGAAGTGCAAAATCTTTCAGCATTGGTTCTGTCATTAAGCATTCATCAATGGCAATCCCTTTTAGTTGTGATTACTTTTACAGTTCTGGAAGTGGTAGTACCTATCTGCTGAAATCTTTTCCTTCATAACAACTTCTTATATGAAGATTTTGTCTTTATGATTTATTAAATATTTATTTACTTTGAAAGCTTGTGAATTTTTTTAGTCAAAGCAAAACAGAAAGAAATCTGAACACAGAAAGGAAGTGGATCTCAATAAAAAATTAATTAAGGTAGTTTGTTCTGTGGGGAAATACTTAGTGACATTCTTCATTATCTCACCCAAAAGTAGCAAAAATCAATCACCACTGAGAAAAAAATCTCAGCTACAAAATATAAAGAGCTGTCTTCAGTTTTCTTGTTATTTGTTATTTTATTACAGTGTTTTGCACAAGATAATGTTAGACAATTCCATTAGATAGAATTGACAATAGTACTACCTGAATCTACCAGGACCTTTGAAATTACGATCTTAGATCAATCAATAATACCATTCATAAGTAATACTGCTGTTTGGCAAAACACAATTCATATCTAAATCCTTCTATAACCACTCACCAAGCAGAATGATTTAATAGAATCAAGTTGGATGCTTTTCGTGTTCTTAGTCATGTTTCTAATAAAGAAGACATTGTTGATCAGGGAGTGAAGTATTATTTACTAATTTGCCTGTCTGGTGACCAATCAATCAATGATGTGCCTTCCTCATATGCTCTGCATAGTAGAAAGGTCAGTTGTGCACTTATTGGACCTCTAGTGACAACAGGAAATATAAGCACAAAAGGATAATAAATATTTTTTCTACTATACAGTAAAAATGAATATCATAATTGTCTTTGTGTTTTCTCAGACGTAGAAGTACCTGAGCTGTTAAAATGGCAAGTTAGATGAGTACTGCATCAGATCTCAAAGGAATAAAACTTATTTAAATATTTGGTCTTTTCGAAATGCCACCATAAATGTAAATGCTGAGTTAGAACAAAACTGAGGATGACGTACAGGGAATGGGATAGAATTAATTTGCAAGATATTACAGAAGGTCTGCTGAAATGCATTCAGGTTTATCAAGTTCTGATAAAATGTGGTATATTTAGATTTTTTTATCCAAGTTTGTGTTCTGATACAACTATCAACCACTTTATAATGTCAGACTTGAAGCCTTAATTTGATTCAAGTATTACATGCTGTAAAAAAATAGCTTTACTTAAAAATAACACTCAATAAACAACAGAATGAACATTATGTGGCTCCCCATCTATAGTTCTCACTTTCTGTTGAATTTCATTGGATGAAAAAGAGTACAAGAAAAAAAAAAAATGAATGGCATTTGGACATATACGATGTTAATTTCATTTTTGTTATACATTGAGTACATACATATTGTTTATCAAGCAGTATTTAATTTGATGAGGGATTAGCTTTTAGGTTGGCCCAGTGGGATACATTTGGAATTTTATATCCTTCAGTAAAGTGTTTCTGATTCTTTCTTATTCTTCTTATACTAAACTTGTACTTCGCATAAACCCAGCCACCACAGCAAAACGGAACAAGTTCTACAGTACTTGTAGGAGACACAGGAACACAATTCTTACACACTAGCACTCAGTGGGTTTATTGCCTTTTTTTCATAAGCTTTCAGAAATGGGCATGTAATAAGTAGGGCCAACTGCATGTAGGGGAGTATGTGCAGTTATACATGTTATGCATACATATATACACAGCCAAACATATATCTCTTGTATGTTATCATCTATCTTTTCATCAGCCTTCTATAGTGGTCTAATTTGGCAAAAGCTGAATCAGAATTTTGTTTAATTTAAGCCAACTCTGTTAATAATCTGAGGTTGAATATTTCATGCTGCAAACCTTGACAGCTACTACTTTTCTGACTATAGCAAAACCACTCTGCTATAGTCAGAGGGTGCTTTCCTTACAGCGTCTGAGGTGATAGTCCACACCCCACAGGAATAATAATGTTGCACCATTATTTGTGAATAGTCTTAAACTGTCACATCAAATACTGCAGTGCATATCAGTACTATACCCCTATTAATTTCATAGTGAATTGTTACAGCTCAAGTAGTTTCCCATACAATTTCCATAGAAGCATTGAGCCTCCCTCCATCCTCTGCAGATCGGAAGAAGAAGAGTGTTTTCATTTTCCCTATTTAAAATTATCTTTCTTCCTTCCTGATCTTGCACCCCTCATTGCACAGATCACCTTGACTCACATGGACCATTCCTATCACTGGAACTTTGTTGTGCTACGAGAGTGAGGAGGGCAGCGAACAAACATGAAAGACCATGCCTACCTTGCCTCTAGTCATTTATGCTGAATTTAAAAATACTTCCAAATAAGAACACACTGTGTTGCAGTATAAGGAAAAACCAATCTTTTAGGGGCCCTGTATGTACAACATGTGATGATATCTCTGGGAACTCCACATAGGACCATGACTGGAGAAGTGAAAATATTTTTATCTTGTGTAGCATAAAACTTGCATATTTTTATTAAAAATGCACAGTGTTAATTTGCAACTTAGAGTGATGTCATTCACATTTTTTAATTAATTAACAAACAAAAAAGTTATCTTCTTAATTTCTTCTTTAGATCAGTACCTATTTGGAAAAAAAATCATATCAGAGAATTTCTAGATTACATCTAGAGAATATCTACTCCTATTTTTAAACAATGTCCTCCCATCTTGTCCCTTCCAGATGGCTCACAGTCAAATACAACAGTAGAATATTAAGTATTTTGTATTTTTTCTGGAAAAGTCTGTTATTGCCAACCTCTTTCATAAGATTCAAGAAATGCCTTATTTTATCTATGCTAAAAAACAGTATGCCTAATTTTTCTACCATATTTCTTTAGAACAAATAATTTTGGATATAAGTAGACTGGAGGACTTCTCAAAGCTTCTTAATCTTCTTCATCGTCTTTCACCACCAAAAGAATAATTAAATAGCAATATCATTATTATTTAGAGTTTAATGAGGTTGCTTTAAGGATATCACATAGTTAAGTATGATAAAACTTGGACTACAATGGAATTAATTTCATCCAGAAATTTTTAGACATGATATCATGGACGCCAGTCCAAGAAATACTAACTGCTAGTAAGCAATTTGACATATCTCTAGGATCCCCTTCATTGCCATTATAAAGAACCAACATAAATACAACTATGTAGAGTAGAGATGTGCTGCTGTATGCACAACAATCTGATGGTGCAGGATGGCAGAAAAAATGATGAAATGCTTGAAAATAATCCAGATGGCCTACACAACATAACTTCTCAGTATATCTTGAAAACCATAAATCTTGACTTGCATATATCCAATTTCTGATTTCTGCAGCTAAATTGCACTACGCTCTACTTAGAGATGAAGATACACACTCAATGATCCAGTGGGTCCTTTCCAACATAGTTTTTCTGTTCTAGTTGTGAATTGGACTTATGAAGACAGAAGGAAATGACCTATTCAGAACCTTAGAGAGCTGTTTTGTGCAGTATTTTCTTCCTATCAACACTGTACAACATAGATGATAAAAAAAATCTGCATGACTTTCCAGTTCTTTGCTCTATCTACAAGTTTTGGCAGAAAAAGGGAGTACTTTGTCTCTAAATCTCTTCATTTCAAAAAGGGGAATAAGTGATAGACTACAGAACAATGACCTAATACCCATATAAATTCCATAAAAAGTGCTTATTGATTAGCACGTATTAAGACAGTTATGCCAAGTAGAGAGCAGAAGAAAACAATTCGTAGGACAATTAGTTCAGTTTCAGCCCTCTTAATCTGAAAGCTAACAATATAACCATCAGAAGCAGAGCTGAAAGAATAATTCTGAAAGCACGTACACACATACTACTCTTCTATGATCTGGAATTTATTGGTTTTACACAGTTTATTTGGGTTTTAGAGTAAATTTATTTACCACTTCCAATTCAAAATCTTAGAGACCTAAACTCACTGTTCTATATAAAAAGACCATATTATACGTTCTTCTTAAACTAAGCTATTATTTTTCAGCTTGGTGAGAATTAAGGTAATTTATGAATGTATGAGGAAAAACCTATACACTTTTTAAAGATTTTTATTCAGGAAAAGTATCTATTCATCAAGGCGCCAAAAGATATAACTTTAAGTTACGCATATGTTCAAGGATTTTAGCTAAATGATTTAAGATCAATTGTACATGTCTTGCTGTATTAAAGGAGTTCATGGAAGCTATTAAGAGAGATTAACAACCTCCTTTTACTGCATATACCTAACAATATATACAGCAGGTTTTCTTTAATACAGTTTGTATATCAACAGAAGATCCATAAATGCTTTCCGTGGATTTTGAAGGAATCATGATACTGCCTCAATTGACTATGTATTGTTATATGGCTATGACTATTTTTATATAACACGTTTGTCACAATGTTTAGCAATTACCAGTAAGAAATCAATTTTTCCTCATTACGTATATTAGCATAAACTGTTAATTGATAATGATTTATGATTTACTATTTTGGGCTTTAAGCAGATTCCAGATGAGCATATTTGTATGCTGCAAATCAAGACAGAACAGCCTTAATTAGAGCTGCCCACTAGAGTAAGTGATACAATTAAGAGGAAAGTACAGTCTGGAAACACAAAGAAAATTCTGGAATAAATTAGCAGCCTTACAAGTTTGATTGATTCTCTGAAAACAATATCAGTCCTACTTTTAAAACTGTTTCGTTGATTCATCACAGGGATTTTGTTCAGCCATGAAACATTTTAATTGACTCTCACCTGAGTAACAATAATAATCATAACTGCCTCAGAAGTTCCTCAAAAGAATAAGAAAAACCGAGAATGCTAGAGATTTATTTTTTTTAACACAGATGGTTTTGAAGAGTTGCAATTTCTGCAGATGAGCAGGAATTTAAAGTGTGCAGTGTTAATTATTAAAAAAAATGGAAAGAAGATGAGGTAATGTTAAACAGTTATAGGGATAACACTAGATTGAAAAAAAAACCCAAAACCAAAATCTCAAACAAAAAACCCTCCAAAAAACCGAACATAATTTCCTATGTAGAAATGTAATATAAAACATTTAAAAAGGAAAAATGTGAAGTTTTCCTGTCCTTCATATTCCTAAATGTTATCAGATAAACACTGATAGTAATGCAGACAATTATTTTAGGAGTAACTGAGTTTGGTAGTCACAGAAACTTTTCAGTGGAGCCTGATTTTAAGGCAACATTGGACCTTTATTTATCTCCTTCGTACGCTGGGAAACCAACATGGCAAAAGTTTGAATATAGGCACCTGATCAGCTAAGAAAACCTCACTCAACCACAGAGATTCTTAAAAATATAATGCTTATATATATCTACATTGGATCTGTTGTGGCATATCTTGGGTTCCGCTAGCAACTGTGTAATGATGAACCACAGTCTAATTATATGTTTAGAGATGAGTTCCTTAAAAATCATTTCCTTAAGGGTTACTCCCCCTGTCCAAAACTCTACCCTTTGGGAATATCAGAGAAATAAAATAGAAACATAAATTTCAAACTGATAATCTGATTGGCTTCAGGAATAAACTTGTATTTAAGAATTTCACAGGGGCTATCAAGAGTTGTCCGAAATAGATGGCGATCTTCCTTATTATATTTTTCAGTGAAGATTCTGAATTCCTGAGATGTGCGAGAAAATGTAAGATAAGTTTTTTTGGAGACTGCACAAAGAAGGAGAGATATCAATGCATTGTTTTTCTAAATTGACTAATAATTATTCAACTCAATTAAATAATTTTTGCATGTTCAGCTGCCTTATACACTGGAGACACTAGAACAGGCTGCAATTTTAGAAAGTAAAAATATAAGAAATCATAAAAAAAAGAGTTTATTTATAGAGTTCATAACATGGCACATGCTAGATATAAAATATTCTACAGTTGTATTTGCTGTGGATTGTACAATCATGCCTAAAACACATTTCAAAAGGCATCAGATTTTACAAGATCAAGATTTTACAAGACAGGATAAGGGAATTTTCAGATTAGAATTTTTATCCCTGGGTAATTTTTCACTCCTTAAGAATTCCCAGCCCTTTTTTCATTTTGTTCTCAAGCATTGCAGGTAATTTCCTCAGCATAACCTCATTATAAAAATAGTTATAGCCAACAGGTTACAAGAAGGTAAGCATATCTTCAGAGAAACAATAACACTGATTAAACATGGAAATAAAAAAGTAATATTAATAAAGTCTTCATTTATATCTTATGAAACTCTTAAAAAATTATCTGATTTATGATAATTGTGATTAATGATCACTTTGTAACACATTATGACCAGAGGAAAGGACAAATCTTGCATAAATTATCTTACCTAATAGATCAACTATTATGACAGAAGTTTCCATGTGTGGTATTGAAAGAAAACTGGCAAATTCTTCAGATTTAAAATATTTTCATTTTAGTTTTGATTTTTACTTCAAATAGGCAAAGAAGGACTGCTACCAAAAATAAGTCCTCAGCTTTCCTTTAGCACATGCCTCTGTTAGCTTTTCTTCCTGGCTTTAGAAGTAGTTTATATACAGTTTCTTAAATATATCTTTATCTTTCCTTTTTTTCTTCCTGGTTTTAGAAGTAGTTTATATACAGTTTCTTAAATATATCTTTATAATGCAGGCAGAGGAGAGAATAACAGCAGCAGAATAGTTTCCTGAAATGAAAACTAGCTTAAATGCAAAATTACTCTATAGATGAGCAAAGTGATCAGGCGAATTGAGCTCCCAGTGGCTGTATCATTTGTTGAAAATTAATCAATTTCAAGGTTTGAAGGAGTAGGACCTGATATACTGCTACGCAAACAGAGACCAACCAGGACCATGATACCATCAAGTCTGTAGCAAGAGTAAAATAACAGACACAAACAAAAAGGGAATGCAAAGTGACTGAATGTGACTAACAGTTACTTGGAAAAAAAAAAAAGAAAAAAGAAAAGATTAAGCTCTAAGAAAGAATAGGGGAAAAAAAATCTGGTAAACTGTTGTCTATGCTGTATAAAGAATGCCATTCTACAGCGGGATCTAAAAAACTTGTATGTCAAAACAGCCATACCACACATATAATAGAATGTTAAGTTGCAGAAGCAATAGTAAGGGGTCATTCCATGCAGACTAATTAGCACTGCTTTCCTACAAGGCTATTTAGCATACACAGCTTCAGGAGTTCACGTGTTGCTGGGTTACCTCAATGTCTGCATAGTTATTTTGTCTTGAAGCCTACAGCTAATCCATTCAGAATCGGCTTGGGTTTTACTGCAGAGCCCTGTAACTATTTCCAAAGCCTTTTTTAGCTGATTACATACCAGAGAAAAAAGAGATTGCTCAACAAGCCTGTGATTTTAAAAGTCACATTAGAGGAGTAAGAGCCAAACTCGGCAGAGAAGAGCAGATGGAAAGAGCAGAAGCCGATGATGTCTCTTAAGAACTAAGTCAGAATTTTCTCCACAAGAAATGATCATCCTATGTGTCTTGTTCTTGTAATATAGTCTATCAGCCTTTGATGTGTTTAACAGGTTTGCCCTCTAATCGTGGAACTTTGTTTACAAGTATTCATAATTTTTTTTCACAAGTCAAAAGCAAGGAAAATTGTGTGGGAGGATACATTTTTTACTTTATCAGAGATATGTTTTATAACTATAATTTGATAATTGAACCATGAATAACAACTAAATGCATTTAAATTTAATTACAATATATTGTAAAGTTTCCCCAGTGAGGAAAATGCCCCTTAAAAGCAAGAAAGTGGCATAATCTGCAAAATTTGTAAAAATATTTTATTCACAAAGAGAAAACCTGTGGGAATGCTATTAACATCTCAGTATGATGCCCATTATACTAATACATGTCTCATTTAGAAAGCCTAAATAAAGAAAAAAAATTATTTTCCATAGATTGGATAGCCCTAAGTACACACAGAGCATGTAATTGCCTCCAGTTGGGAGGGTATATTGAGAGGGTTGGCTTTTTTTTCACTTTATTAATCAAGATTATACTTAGGGTTATTGGACGAACAATTAATTTTCAGATATTTTGTGTTATAAATTTAGAGTTGATAACATTCAGAAGCTCTTTTAAATATATTGCACTAGGTAAATAAGGTAATTGTGGAACAAAATTTTTAGAAATATAAAAAATAAACAATTTTAAAAAATCAAAATGTACTGAAGAGTAATTGAAGCAGAAGTCATTTAATATAATGTAGCTCTCTCACTTTCCAACATTTTTCTAAAAATAAAAAAATGTTTGCATCACCTGACCAAAAGAAATTAAACAGTTTTGGCTATGTTGGTGAAAGCAGAAAATTAAATTCTAACTAAAACCTCTGAATGTGTGCATGCAGTTCAATAAGCTATATAGCTCTCAAATAAAAATCCAAATGAACATCTACGAATGCCAAGTATTCATAGAGGTGATTATCTGTAGATTTAGCACTAATATGTGTCGCGTGGTCTTCCAGATAAAAGTGATACCATTCCTCTGTAGTTCTCAGAAATACAACCTTTAAGCAGACAAATCTAGAAAGAAATTAATTGTTAAAATTATTACTGATTGCTAGACAACAAAATTCTGAAAGCTATAAACACAAAATAGTATAGACGACTTAACTATGTACAAAAGACCGCCTAAGGGAGTGCTGGAAAATAAAAACTACAATGAGGTAATAAGAAGTGAATAGAAACATGCACAATGCACAAATATGGATAATGCTGTCTGTTAAAGAAACTTATGACACGGCTACAAAATGAACAGAAGATAAATGATTAACCTAGAATGCCAATAATCCCATTCAGGTTCAAACAGCAAATTCATAACCACACCCTTCATAAATATGGACAGATGTCTTAATACACCTTATCAGAATCTCGCTGCAGAGATTGCACTAATAACACAAGCAAGGACTGGAACAGCAGGGGACTTCTTACTCTGCAGCCGGTCTGCCAGTTGAATGTTACTTCTTAAAGATTTTAAAGCTCTGTATGAAAAATTTGCTAATGCTAAGCAGCAAGAGAACTACTAGGTAGTCATGAGGGAAAAGGACTTACTGTGATCCATGTAATTCATAGTCCCAAATCTCTTTACCTCTGTCCTAAGCCCTATATATAGTTGGCATCTTTAACAAACATGGGTTCTTTATCTCTTCCACACCATTGATTAAACACACTGAAATCAATACACAGTAAACAACATTCCTAATCAGAAGGAATTATCCAGCAGGTAAATATCATTATACTATCATCAGACTTTGTCCAGAGACTGTTTCGGATCCATGTACCGGAAATGCAGAGTTAGATTTGTGTATGTTATTAGTTATGTTCCTCAAAATCTTTTGTGATAGTCTCCTTAGTTGCATTTCTTTTTTTTTCCTGCTTTGTTTTTACAGTGACAGTGGCAGTATTGTTCTTGCTTTCATGCATTAGGAACAATGCTTTGGGATTTTGGGGTGTTGAGATTTTTTTCCTCTTCAAACTTTTGTACTTAGAAGGATAATGCACAAAATCTTCCAAAAAACCCAAGACAAACAATAGGCAAGATAAAACCCAAGGATTATGACAGAGCTGTGTGTGCATAAAGACTTCAGGAGAGATACTAAAAAGACTCTCTCTTATCAGTTATACAGCTTCCTATTTTCTTTATTGGAGACTATAAATGGCATAGTGGATTAAGTTGCCAAACACAAACTAAAGCTGTGATCATCTCCAGGACATCAAGGTATTGAGATATCCTTGTATTAATCCACGTGTTTTCTGTAAAGTACTACTAAAATATTAAGTTCCTGTATCTTTAGTATATTGATTCCTGCTTCACTAAAAATGATACCATAAAGTTGATTGAGGGAACTGGGTTTGTTTAGCCTAACAAAAAAGAGGCTGAGGGGAGACTTTATCACTCTCTACAACTACTTGAAATGAGGTTGTAGCAAGGTGGATGCCACTGTCTTCTCCCAGGTGACAAGCAACAGGACAAGAGGAAATAGCCTCAATCTGTTTCAAGCGGGGTTTAGAGTGAATATTAGGAAAACTTCACTGAAAGAATTATCAAACATGGCACAGTCTGCCCATGGAAGTGGTGGAGTAACTATCCCAGGAGTGGCATGTAGATGTGTAATGTAGGGACATGGTTTAGTGGTGGACTTGGCAGTGTTGGGTTAATACTTGGACTTGATGATCTTAAAAGTTTTTTTCCAACCTAAATGATTTTATAATCCTACTGTCAAAGCAGACCCTAGTCTGAAAGTGGAGTTGTGCCATACAACCTCGCAAGGCTCATTCCAGTCCAATTGTTTTGTGATTCTAAATTGTTTCCACCACACCTATTAGCCTCATCACCTCCCTGTACACAAAACTTTGGAGTTTTGCAAAGAAAGTTAGATGGTTCAGGAGACCAGATCGAGTTGCAGAACATGACCACATGGCAGCGATGCTTGGTTCCACCTGCTTGGATTCCACTCATGAGGCCTTATAGTTCTCGGTTCTTCACCTCCTCTCTCTTTTCTAGGAGACTATATGGATTAATCATAACACATCAGAAAGTCATCACAATTCCTGTGAACTCCATTTGGAATTCATTCCTCATTCCATTCTCTACATCAAGATTTGTCTTACCTGTGCTGCAAAACATAACTGAGAAGAACTAAAACTTTTTCTCAATCTGTGTTTAGTGAAAATAATTTGAAAATTGAGTCTTCCAAATAGTTGGTGTACAATTGCTTTAAGCTATTTCATTTTTCAAAAATAATAAATATTTTCATATAGAAAAAAAACCCAAAAAGCAATTTATATTAAAAACTTCAACATATAGTTTAGTAACAGCCCGTGTCATCATTTAAAATGCTGAAATCTCTACCAACAATCTCTTAACAATAAAATGTTGGGTTTAGAGTTTATAATAATATAGATGATAACACATGAATTATATAATAACTTGCTGAATTACAGAAAAAAACCAAGCTTTGAGAACTTTATCCTCTCTTCTGTAATAAATTGATCTCAAGAAAAAGGAAATCCATTTCCTAAGTTAATATTTAGTGTGTCATTTAGGCAAGTAATTATCTAAAATCATATAGTTTTCATGAACTTATAAATCAATCTGAAATTATGACATAAAGTTGTAAGAGAATTTTATATGCAAATAAATTTACTGTGGTCAAATTTTTATCCTGTCTCTGCACAACAAAAGCCGCCACTTTTGATAGAGCCAGGAAATCACATTAGCTCTGGGTGTTCATATTTAAATATGTTCTTCATATCTACTGAAGGAAAGATGTTCAGACTTCAACTATTTTTGATGGAATACTTCATAAGTGAAGCACGTGCTCCCTGAGGGATTATGCCACTATTTCCATTTAATTAAATTGATTAAATTAAAGTAAATTGTGGTCTAACCTCAAAAGGGAAATATATTTCATTTATGAAAAATGTTGCCATTCATTCTGCTGTATTGCATGTACTGCACATAAATGTCTTGAATATGAGACTCCAGCTTTTCTAACAAGTTATTTATTGTAAAAATTTAAATTATCTTGAACATTTGAAAAATGTCAGTATTTCCGAGTGTATTGCCTTAAAAAAATACCAGCCTCATGCTCCTGTCCTCTGATTACAGCTATAGATAAGAGTTGAAGCTGGGATAATGGGCATGTGAAGATGTCTTTTAAAAGTGCCACAAATCTGCATAACTAGTGTGTCGGTGTTCAGACGTGGAACATATTGTTGTCAGAGTTCCTTTCCTACATGATTCTTGTCTGGGGAAGTGCTACAGCATGCCTCAAGGGATATGACGTAAACTAACTCAATATGATACACCTAGGTGATGCAGTAGGATAAGAGAAAAGTATTTCAAGACAGCAAAACTAGATCCTATAGTCTGTGTATACTTTCCTCTGTGTTAGAATGGCTTGGTTTGCTTATATGTCATGCAATAGTCACATTGAAATAGCTACAAGCCCAGGAACTTCAGTTTATTTATTTATTTTTAATGATACTGTGAGTTTTACCTGAAAGAAAATATGCAAGTTAAATATCGAAGCATAGGCCGATGAGCTAGAAGGAGAAAACAGTATCATAGAATCACTGTGGCTGGAAAGGATTTCTTGAGATCATCTAGTCCAATCCCCTGCTCAAGCAAGGTCAGCCAAAGCAGGTTACCAGTCCTCTTCAGTCTTGAGATGACAAAGCTCAAAAAGACCTTATCACTGTCTACAATTGCCTGACCAGAGAATATGGGGAAGATGGATCCAGATCCTCATCAGAGGTTCGCAGTAATAGCATGAGTGGCAACAAACAAGATTTAGAATACAGGAAATTATGATTAGATGCAAGTAATAAACATTTTCTATGAAGAGGTTGAAAACACTCATAGAAAAGGGTTCCCATCAAGAAAATATATATGTGAGTGTGTGTTAAAAATAAATCAAGAATGTTGTTCATTTAAGTAGAAGAATTATATACACCTTACATTTTCATAGAAACAGTAAAATATATATATATATTAATTCACAACTGTGCAGGAGAGTGACTACTTTCATTTAAAATTCACATAACCTGCCTTTTGCACTTCTGACAACAGGTGCACATAAAATATTAGATTAAAATCTGGAAATGTAGCAGACATATAGTCACATAATAACTGCTACCAGGCAGGCTGAGATAGGAGATATATGGTAATCAAACATATCAAAACTGCAGACACAGAAGCTCTCACTGATAAGACTGCAGTCAGTTGTGTGGGTCAAGATGGAGGAGAGAGGACTGGCAGCCAAAGGCAGAGTACAGAGGAGAACTGAATTATTAGGTCAGAGATCCTGAAAGGTTATCCCGTTAAGGACATGATCGGAGTCAAAATTATTTTAACCTCCCTGGAATACCAGTACATCTGTAAACTACCCAAAGAATACAAGTAATTTTACCAGAGATTATTATTTTCTCTAGTGGTTGACCACTTAATATAGTGTTGTATAAATATATAGCACATTTTTCTGAATGTAAAACATACTCTCCTATCCATCTTCTTCTCCTCCTATGAAACTGTTGATTACTTAAACTCATAAATGTCTTTAGGTTTATTTATATTTTAACTTTTAAGGTCCATAGATGCCTGAGTCTATATTGGATTTAGTCTTAAGGAACTTCAGTGATGTTTGCAAGGAAATGTTTCCTCAGTAAGCTATTAATATTCCCCTTATCAGAACAGGGAAGAAAATTAAAAGAAGATAGAAGCTACAAGAATTTATGAAAGAATGGAAGATTGCCCAGGAATCTACCAAGTATATGTTACCTTCCTTTCAACAAGGATAACTACAAATAGCTTTAATCAAGACATTTAGCTTTATATTTAATGGTAGAAGAGGCTAATATGCACACAGAAAGTAATTAGGTTTAATCATTTAGCAGGAGAATCCTTCATACTGAGAAAGAGAAAAGTTTGAGAAGAAAATGTATTAATTGGGCAGAATGAATATATTCAATTTATATGGAGCTGCAGAAAAGGCATTTCCAGCCCTATAGTAATTTTGTAGAGCAGTTGGAAGGTCTTTTGAGAAAAGTCCCTGAAACAGTTAGATGCTTCTTTTCTTAGGACTCTTCAAACTTGAACAAACAGAACACAAAATAATTTACAACATGTTTATAGTTGTCTGCATGTCTACTGCTTAATTCATATCCATGAAATTTGTGAATGAAATGAACATCAGTGATCTTTCTTTTAAAATCATAATTACAGTAATTAAAATCTCAGACAAGAAGATTTTCACTTTGCCTTTACTGAATGAAAGTTTAGTGATTTGAATCCCTAAAAAAGAATAATCTATGAGCTACTGAGCTGACTTTACAGTACTTAAGAGCATAATTTTGGAATTTCTTTAATAAATTCCTAATTTGTGTTAATAATGCAGAGGCATAAAACTTGAATTAATTGTCTGAGAAAGTTATAAAAGAGACCACTAAAGAGCAAAGTTAGGGGAAAAAGTGAGAAAAATACTTCATTGCCTGTATTTTAAACAATAATGTCACTTTCTCTTGTGTTTTCTTGGTGATTCCCTATGCCCGGACTACATTTTATACAGAGCTACTTGTCTCATATCAATTACTAGAATTGTTTCATAAAGTCTCTACTTCCATTTACAGGATTTTGAAAATACAATTGCAGTGGTATTTTGTTGTTTTACTCGTGATCACTTCTAACATAGTATGCTTAAGCAGTTTATGGATAGGCACAGAAAAGCTATATAAAATTACTGCCCTATATATGCACACATAAAGAATAGATGTATAAATGAAAAATATAGAGGAAAAAAAATCACATTCAAACTGTGTGTAATAGTCTCATGCTATGGTAATCAAATCATAGACACTTAAGACTCCAAACCTTAAAACTGATTACACCAGGAAAATAAATAGGTCCACCTTTGCTCTACAAATAGCAGAATAAAGAAATATGAAAGCGCAATATCTTTTGAAGTTCGAACTCAGACCTTACACAGTGATAAAGGAAAGGACTGCAGCTTGCGTTATTTGTTCCTTTACTATTAGAAAAAAATAAACGAAATGAAGCAGAGTATTTGTAGGTCTTTCCTCCCTCTACGATAAATTTTATCTCTCTAAAACAAGAATAGACATGCTGGCTCTTTTCTGGTTTTGAGTTTAAAGTTTGTGCCAGAAGTGACAATGGACTCAGCTTCTTATATTAGAGATAAAATAAATTCTCTGAAGAGCTGAGCCTGTCAAAATAGATGGAAAAAACCAATCTTGTACTATGCATTCAAATAATAGATTCAGCATACATAAATAGCACTCAAGAACAGCCCCAATACTTTTTATATTTAAATTAAGTTTTCTAGTGACAGACTGGACTTCTGAAAAGCAATATGTCTTAGATTGGACAGAGGGAAAGCATTAAGATCTATAAATACTAGAATTCTTATTGATATGACAAGAAGTTTTTTGTGCTGAATAAATAATAAGGCAAATACTGCGAAGAAAAAGGTCAATGAATATACTGAACTGCAGTTTCCATGGGAACCAGCAATGTCTTTAGATATCACTAGATATTGAGATAAATCAAGTGCATGTTTGTATGTGCATACTTGTGAAAGGAAGGCTATTTAGCTTGAAGAAATAAATTCCTGAGAGAGACAAGAAAATAAGTTATTTCATATTCCATTTACAAACATGCTCTTATTCAGAATGGCCTACCCTGAAAACTGGGTCAGTAATTTAGCTGTTGCAGTAAAATAATTTTAGTTTGGAAAAATAACCACTGTTTTTTTCGAAAGTCAGATGACTAAGCAGAGAAAAATTTGTTAGCAAATAAATTAACTTTGAAAAAATGAACTGGCTCTATTTAAAAACTGAATCTTCAAGTGCTTCCTGAGGATTATGTATACGTACCTGGCCTCAAATGCCTTCAGGTCTTTAGCTATTGTATGTAAGCACAAGTTCTTTCAACCCATCCTGTCTTGGAATACATATTCTTTTGATAATATGACTGCCCAATAAAAAGTTAGAAACATACTTTTATCAGTCAACTCCTTTGGCACACATTCTAAAAAGTGCTATACAAGCTCTGGTAACTCATTATCTGATTAATTTGTCTAATAAAGCAAGAGACATTTTAGACTAACATAATAAAAAACATTAGCAGCGTAAAACATATATACCTTGATAAACACAGATCTAAAGTAAATATTTTATGGTAGAATGTATGGCACGCAGATTCTATTTTGTTGTTGTAAAAATACATTTTTTCTTAAAATTAGATAAGAAAATCACATTGTTAAGCTGTGCTCAAGCTCTAAGTGACCTGGGTGGGTGACAGATCTTCCTCTGGTGAATTAGTTTGCCGTGCAGATTCTCTGCGTCATGTTGCTGTCACAAGAGCCTCACAAACAGCATTAAAGGATTAATTTTATTATTTTTCCATTTTGCAGCTATCAGCATACTATTCATACTGGGGCTGGAAAGGAACACTTCTCTCTTCAGCTTTGTGCCCCTGAATAACTACATCCTGGCAAGGGAATTTTCTACCAAATAGTTAATACTGTAACCATCATAGGCTACAGAGAGCAAATTTTATGGACTTTTACAGAGTAATGTAAAATCTAAATTTGAAAATATATCTTCAGTTCTCTTCTTCAAGCAAATTATACTTTATTTCATTAAAAGTTATTTTTTTCCTTAAAAAAGCACATCAAATCATACATTTTACACTGGACACTGCAACTTCTTTGCATATGCACTCACTGTTGCTTAACTTTCATTTCTGCAAGAATTTAAGAACTACCTATTTTAGCAAGTGTATTATAGCAAGTAATTCTGCTCTTGCCAATAATGTTCTTCAGTGGTGAATTTCCCATCCCAGAACAATGCTGGTTTAAATCCTAATCTTCTGAAAATATTAAGAACTCTGCTGATGGTCCATGCAACAGTTGATAGTGCTATGGACTCCACTGGGATGTGTAACACTGAACTCGTACAACACTTTAAAAAATTTATCATTGTATCTTCCAAATAAAAGTTATATTATCGATTGCATTGTTGATCCTATTCTGCTGTTTCACTTCAGCAAGGTGATAAATCTCATTTAGTAGTTGTAGGAACCTCAGAATCTTGAAATATTTGTCAGTGCATGGCTGGTTCAATGTATTTTATAAATTAAAAATAAAAAACCCGACACTAATGAGAGAAAAAGTACTTTCAAGATAATGTCACTTTCTAGGAGAGAACTTCTTTAGCTTTTTAATCACATAGCTTATTTAAAATTGAGAACACTGTGCCTTTGTGTGCCTTAAAAATAATCAATAAATCCTCTCCTATAGGTACATCAGTGACAGAAGATCTGATAGTATTTTTTTTAATCGTATTATTTTAAGGATAGTTTCATTACTTGCAACATCACTTTAATGCCCATAGTTGCAGGTGACAGAGTATTTTCATTAGAGTTATAACTTATGATATAATTTTCTTTTCTCCAAATTTTGGCACAGGAAAATTGCAATCATTCACTTAAGTCTGTTATGAAATGGACTTTATAATAATGAAATAAGAATTAAAAGTAAGACACAAGACCAATGGATGAGTTAAAAGTCTAAATGTTGCTTTCAGCATACTATTATCTACATACGTAAAGTGAAATGGAGTTGTGAAGAAGATAGCATATGAGAGAACAGAACCTGAACATTATTAAATCCCAGAATTACCTGAAAATTCATTTTTTTCTGCCACTGAAACTTTTCCTTTCCTCCTCTGCCTAGGTAACATTCCTTTATGAGAGCACACAAGTGGACACTAGGTAAGGACAATCAGAACCACCTTATTGTTGATGTCCACTTACTTCCTGTATTTCTTCCAGTGTGACAGAATTCACAGTGGAAAGTGTTAGGTTTTGTCTGACCAGTTTGAGAAAACCATGACGATACCAGTTTATGCAGAGCCTAAAATAATTTCTCTCAATGCTTCAGTCTTCATTTTGCATATCTAGTCAGGCTGGATACATTTATTTATCTACTATATCATAGCTATTCTATGAAGTAAAATTCATTTTTTATTCTAATATCATGAAAGCTGATGCACTGGGGGATGGAAACAGAAAAAAATGTTCTATGGTGTTAACTATTAGATCTTTTTCATTAAACAAATTCACTTATTAATTATACATCAATTTTAGTCTGAATTTTAACAACACAAGTATTTTCATCAAGTATAAGAAACTGGAGAATAATTTACCTGATTTAATTCAGAATTAAATGTGAAAAGCGAGTGAGTGAGTGATCCACTATTAAAAAATCCAATTGTTATAATGAAACTTGGTTTTTGTTTTTTTTTTTCAAGAATAACTGCATGTATTTTAGTTTAATAACATGGAAAGATAAAAAACAGAAGATAACTTTTTGAAACAGATTGCTTCAATCAAGCTTCAATTTGCTTTATATCTTTTCTGTATCATTCAAAGAGTCTGACATTGATTGTTTTTTATGTGCTGCATATTAAAGTTAGGGATTATTAAAAATACTTCCTATTCAGAAAAATAATTGTTAAAAATAGGTTCATTCTACTCAGTACATGCAGAAGTTGTAATAGAATCAAGAGATATGACTGTTTGGACAAAACTGTACCTTACTGTGTGATATTATAGTACTTAGAAAATCTTAACTCCCATTTCTTTTCAGATGATTTTTGCTATTCTCTGCAACACAAATGGGACAATTATGTGAGTCTTTGATAGAGCAGTGTCAGGAGAACTTTACCTCCAGGGACCTATCAGAAGCCCACATTAAGCTTAAGCAGTTTTCCAGAAGCAGGATACATAAATCTTAGTTTCTTGTACAGGGCAAAAGAAGTCAGACTAGAATTCAATGAACTGGGGTCCTCTACAGTAATCATTGTTAGAGCTATGACGTTATCAACAATGTAAGTGATCACTCAAGATTACTCAGGCCCGCATAAAAGAGGCTGCCTAGCCTTTCAACAGCAGTATGGTATCTGTCTGTTTTTCTTTAAAAACTTACTTTGTCTCAGCTTACTGTTCTTGGAGACCCCATGTATTTCTATTAAAAAAAACCCAAGAGTTAAAATCAAGGAAAAGAAATTACACTTACTTGTGACAGAGATCATGAAGTTCAAAGAAGAAAAAATAAGGCTGAGAACTATGTCTATTTCTGTTCCACAACTCTTAAAAAATTGCTGCTTTGTTACTCTCTGGCATTCACAAATCTCTTCAGTAACATGATGAGCAGGCAGACTCTAAAAGTTACATTCTTTAAAAAAACTCCTAAAATCTTCACAAATGGCATAATAGAACTCTATAACAGAGTTTTTAAATACTTCCTTCAACTAAAAGTCAAAATAATTCCTTGTGATGAGTCAGAGATGAAGAAATAACAAATTGCAACGTGGGATGGACACACAGCACATGAAAGAATGCTTTGAAAAAGGAAATAAAAAATTACAGAGATTTTTCTGGTGCTTGTATATGAAGCAAATAAGTAAATGTGCATATATTTACATTGTTGTTCTCTAGTCTATGTTCCTATGCCACAAATCTACAACTGTTCTATACATGTGGACCTGCAAGGTTTATTTGCTTCATTTTTAAGGCAAGAAGTCTTTGCTTTACATTTTGCAGTTTGGGAAAACTATATTTTTTTTCTACAGTTAGCATGTTAGGAATAATTTAATAGTATCCTGTTTCTGTAAGATCAGTTAATTCAGATGAAGAAATTAGATAAGATTCATTATTTTACTTCAGAATTTGTCAATAAAGTGGCTTCTAGTGCAATTTCTCTAATATTCTTCAAGGTTGTCTTAATATAACCATACAAGCAGTGTCCATTCTAGGTGCATGAATCCAAATTCTTAATACTTTGTTTGATTAATGTATGTAAACATTCAAATTATCATGTTATTAAAATAATACCATAAATTATTTTCTACATAAAGAATGTAACATAGAGCAATGATTTCCTGACACTAATTTTTTATTACTTTGACCACTGTAAGGATGATAGGGATGTTTACTGGTCCCACTATGTTCAGAAGAGTTTTAAACCTCAGTAGTAGTTCTATGGATAAAATTACATTAAATAAGGATATATTAATAGTATCACAAATACTGAAACTTAGTAAAAATGAAATACATATATTTCATACATCACAGAGATGGTAAAAAGGAGGAATCAGAAAAGACTAGTATCAAAGTTATCGTTTTGTTAATCTTCCATTATTTACCTCATGGCATTAACAAAATAAATCTGTTATTTAAGTTTCACATGACAGGTTTTTAATGTGTTATTTGCCTATACCAAGTTAAAACACACTTCCTTTTCGCTTTAAATATTGCAGGGTTGCTAACTGTTCTTGGCTTTGTTCTCTTTCATATCTGTAATACTGATTATTTTTCACTGGACAGCATAAAAATAGCTTCAATTTTTTTTTAATTTTCTATTGTATTTTACCTTTTTTCATTATAAATATACTAACTTTTTAATCCTTTGTCTCTACTGGTTCTGATGTGATATATATTATGTTTCTAAGACACAGAGGGGGTGTTAAACAATAAAAAAAGTTATAAATTGCTCAGAGACATTCTAGTGACTTCAGTGTCAAATAGCATTTACATGTTTGAAATTTATTAGACTCCTATAGAGTAGATATGTATAATAGTAGATTGAATGGAATTCACAATGGAAATATAAAAAAATGCAAGGAATCAATACAGATCAAATGAAAATAATGATTATTTCTGTTTCGTTCAAACTGATTTTTATTTTGTCCCTTTCTCTGCTCCCATATAATAGTAATACAAATTCTCAGGGAGAAGAGAAGCTAGCCTGAACATGTTCTGGCAATTTCTTCAATTTTCCAAAGAAAATCTTGTAATGGTAATCTGAAAACTACCTATTCATTACTTGCTCAAAATGTTTACAGTAACCTGAAAATCAAATTGTTGCTGTATAACAGCCAAAGTTGGGATTTCAGTTGTGTAGCTATCTGAAGGTAGCTCCTGTCTAATGATTTCGTTAGTGAATGACAGTGTATCTTCAGCTCCATGGAAATCAGTTGGGCAACCTGAATGTTCACTGCTGAATCTTACAGCGTGGAATAATGGTGTCTGATGTGTGCCAAATCCAATTACTCTTACTGCATACTCTGAATAGTCTTCTTTGTTTATTTTTCTGTTTTCAATATTCAAACTTTAGATGCAATATCTTAGTTCATAGATGTATTCTGAACTTCCAGATCTTCAAAGATTATAAATTGAGTGAGAACAGTATATTACCTCAGTTAATAATAATAAGAAGACAGGAACTCAATAAATTGGCTCTCTTCTTACACCTCTTACGGGAACTGAAACCTGAATATAATATATATCATTTTCACGAAATTAATTTGGAGTACTAAGTGCTATTGAGCAGTTTCCCCATTTTCCTCTGAGATCTGTGGGTGGCATTGCAAAAGGTCTAAAGAGGAAAGGGGAAAGACAGGTGCTAACCTCTTGCCTTCAACTAACATTTTTTCCTTATGGAAAAACTGATCACTAGACAATGAATATTTATCTGTTCAGGTACTGCCTTCTGCATCTTCTTCCCTCTAACATATAAGTCATTATGCAGGAAATATTTGCCAGGTTTTATTTTCTCTGATATTTTACTGTAGCTACCACTCTTAGTAGTAGTAGGAGTCTGGTATAATGCCTGAAGCTAGACAGAGAATGAAAGGTTCTGCTTTGTAGAGGATTTTGAAATTTTAGGGGTTTTAACAAACAATAAAATTATGAAGGATTGCACATGCAATGTTCTAGTGACTTTAGATGCAAATAGCATTGGCACGTGAAACATTACATCCTCTCTGAGCACACATGCATGATAGTTGATCTGATGGAATTCAGAAAGGAAAATTCTAGGAAAAGAATGTAGAGAAAGGAATGCAGATAAAATGAAAATATTGTTTCTTAGAAGAATTGTTTCAAGAATTATTACTTAGATATAAAATCAGACCTAATTTCTCTTAAAAGGAAATGAATTCCTATTTACTGCGACTTCTCCATAAAAAATTTGCTTTCCTCACACTGTCTAAAACTTCATCAGAATGTTTACAAATCTCTTTAGAATAATAATGTTTTAAACATGCTAAAGCAAACCATGAGATTGCTTAATTTACTGGTGAAGTACTTGGAAAAGACAAAGACAATTTAACAAAATGCACTGGAATAGGCTGCCCAGGGAGGTGGTTGAGTCACCTTCCCTGGAGGTGTTTAAGGGATGGGTGGATGAGGTGCTGAAGGGTATGGTTTAGGGAGTGTTAGGATCGGTTGGACTCAGTGACCCAATACATCCCTTCCAACCTAGTGATTCTATGATTCTATGAATATGCCCCAGTAGAAAGATGTATTTTTAAAACACTTTCTTCATGCTGATGCATTCCTTCATAGAGGAATGATTTACTGAAATAAATATGATGGGCAGGAGTTTTTTGGGTTTTTTTTCCTTTCCTATATTTTTAGGAAAATGTGATATCTCAAAATGACAAGGTAAAGAGTAATATTTGTATGCATGACAATGTAATGTTTGACTCCAACCACCATGGAATAATGCACTCACAGAGGTTTGAAGGATTATCTTCCTTCTGTATTGTGAGATCCAGCAGCATCTAATCACCACTGGTCTCCATACTAGCCTCAGCACCCTGTCATTTTTTCATCAATTATACTTATCATCTGCCCCAACTGGGCTGTTACACTACCTGTAATAGGCTCTGCACGCAGTCAGCCTGCTTTTAAGACCTCTGACACATCTCTGATTGCCAGCGAGTTCATTTGTAATGAATTCTCTGCCTCTGCTGGCAGTCACAGTCATGCTAAGGAACAAGTAGATTGCTTATTGCCCAAAGAGGACCTCTTTCAATGAGCCCTTTCAATTGCTCTGTGTGGTTCAGACAGCACCACATTTCCTATTGACTGACTCTGAAGTTGGATGTTCTCAAGTGGTTTCTAGCAACGACTCCCAAGGAGAATAGCAGGTCAAAATCTGGAAAGTTTATAACTCATGAGTTATCAAGAATAAGTGCTATAAAACAACCAAGGAGATAATGATGTTTGACCTTAACTTGCAAAACAGAAATGGCAGTCACACTTCCATGCTTTGATTCTTCTTTCATTTCTTTCACGTTTTCAAACAGCCAAGGACAGCAAGAAAAGTTACAAAATATAGTTAATATTCATACTTCTCTTAAAAATCTCTCCATTTTCAAGGAATGCACCATGTAAACAAAAAAAAATAAAATGCAAAAGCAAATCACTATTTCTTCAAACAATGCAATTTGAAAGTGTACATTTGGACAAAGTATTCCCTTATTCATTGCAGATTTTAGCAGATCTGCCACTCCCCTGGTTCTTCCTTTGAGTAGAATGATTGAGGGGGGAGAGCATATATAGATATACCTATATATAGAGAGAGAGGTTGGCTAGCACTGCCAACATGTATCAACATCTCTCTACAACCAAATTTCAGATTTATGAAGCTGTGTTACTTCATAAACTAAAAGAACTGATGTTTTATATTTGCCTTCTCATAGGAAACTGCAGAAAATTTATACTTTGAGTACATGAACATTGAGGATACATAAAAATGAGTAAGTATGCTTTTTGCCTTGTATGTGTGTTTTAATTGAGAAGCAAAGCCAAGTTGGGAAAACATATCACTGTTTATACAACCATTCAGCTTGACAGGGCAGATGGAGAATTGGGCTAAAGATAGAAAGAGCTGGAAAGCAGTTCTCAGTGGGTAAATATCAAATACGAAGTTAAGTTACAGGTGTACGCAACCAACATAACACGTAGAGGACGACTGGCTAACAAATGCCCAGCCTGAATAGGAAAATTTAATGGCAACCTTCAAACATGTAGACATGATAAAAAAAGGAATGGCAGTTTGTAATGTTCGACTTCTTACTGAGTAAATCTTCCAGATACATGAATTTTATATAAATCATCTCTTAAACACCTCATTTTTTTTCCTAAATGGCACAGTAAAAAACACTTAGAAAGGGAGAGAATAAACACTAAATATGTAGAATATGAAAAATCTGTTGTTACTTAAGGAAATTTTGTTCCAATCATATGCCTGGTGAATTGTTCCTTTTGCTCAATTAATGAGGCATCCTAGAGGTTTCTGTATAGAAGAACTGACCTTGGGCACTTGATGTTTGCTTTGCAACAGAAGAAATATTCTTTACTGTCTAGATATTTTTCAGAAAATTTTCTCTGAAATACTATGAACAGAAATAATCAAAGCTTGGTGACGACAAACACGTGGCTCATTTTAGCCTGAAAGCAGACCGTGAAAGGAAGCACTTAATAGACAGATAGTGGGTATTTTTCAAGGAACATCTACTCCACATCTAAACTCACCACATGCCACAAATTACTTCCCAACACCCTTTAACACAATTTAAACCAACCTTAAAATTCACAACAAAAGCCACACCTCCAGCTTTTCCAAAGAAGGTGAGGATAGTCTTAAAGCCCTAGGTTTCCAAAGAAGGTGAAGATCATCTTAATGCTCTAGGTTTCCAAAATACCAGGAGACATCACTATCTAATTGCAAATCACTTGTCACCTTTGTGGTAAATCAAAATGACAGTCTATCAAGAGAAAGTATGGAGAATGAAAACTTTTTGTGATTTACAGGTATTACATATGTAAAGAGGTATGCATACCCACACAGGCTTAAAAAAATTTCTCTTACATCCTATGTAGTTGTTTATTTTCCAGGTTTTGACTTTACATAACCACTCTCAAGTTTAAGGTTACATTGACAGAGAGCTATTAAGCTATCTGAAGGCTTGCTGACTACATTCCATGTTTAGCTGAATGGATAATACAGATCGGCAAAAGTTAGTCTGAGGACGATAATAATGCATATTCTGAAATAGCTATTAACTCATAGGAAGAAGGTGATCCTCCTTGTAGGTAGACAGAGAAAGCCTTTGGATCCTTTCAGCAGTGGTTGTCTGTGTAATACAGCAGGTGATACAAGGTCTGACAAATAGGAATTAAATTCTCTGATGGCTGACAGATGTTATAGAAAGGTGTGGATTCTTTCCTAATTTACTGGCAACCTATTAAATACATAAAATAAAACATACATTATCTGTTAGTACCAGTTATTTTTGTGTGTGTTTATGGGAAATACATAACATTTTGAAATTTCTTTATTTGCTCGATGTAAAAATTCCCTTTTTCAGTCAGTCTCATCTTATTTCCTGTCTGCCAGATAATTGCTTTAAAACACCATCGTGCTGTCAAGTCACAAGCTCCTACCAATTTGGTCAGATGTGAAGATACAGGAGTCCTCACAAAATAACAGAACAAAATTTGAAAGTAGCAGGAGCTACTAACTAATAAAAGTACTACACAACTGTTGGAGATTAAAATAAGTTTTATAGAATTAAAAAATTAATAGCTTAAAGTTAAGTTAAACAGTAACTTGCTTATAGCTTAGTGTGAGTAGATATGTCAACTTTGGTTTCTTTGCCAAAAGTGACTAAGCAAAGAGGAAAAGAAAATGTATGGGACATCTTGCCCAGCAAAGATAACAAGGACCAAAACTTGTGACTTAAGGTAAAAGTAAGCAGTAAATGACCACAGAACTTTAGTACAGATAAGACAGGAAGATGAACATTCGTAGAAAAGGATGACCTCCTCGTAGAAGAGGAGACCTCAGGGCCTAAGTTGAGCTAAAAGGATAATGAAGTTGTGCCAGCTGCAAACCACAGAGATAAGAAAAGAAGTGACGTGCCTGGAAACAGGAAGGAAAATCAAATAAGGATCAGGAAGAATCCAGCCCCCAAAATATGCTGCGTGGATAGTGCATGAAGAATGTGTATGGACCTTAGATTGTAAGGGTATAATTGCCCAGGGATTTAATCATTCAGGGTGTGCTCCTGGGGGCACTCTCAGACTGTAACAAAGCAACTCTGTGACAGAGCCAGGCTCTCAACTCTTCATTACAGTCAGAGGCTAAACCTGGATCCAGCCACAAGGGGGTGCAGTCTGAACCTGAGGACTTGGCCTTGGCATGCAGGGTCCTTCAGGACTCTTCCATAGCACAGCTGTATGCAGAAAATTAAAAAATAAATAAATAAATAATGCATGGGAAACAAAATGTGTTACAACTTTTAGTGACCTTCCCTTAGAGAAGCTACACACTCATTTCTTTTGACTTTCTTACCTCTCTTTGCTGTGTTGTCTTTTCAGAGAGGAATGAACATCTGAACACCATAACTAAAGCACAAAGACATGTCGTTACTGCCACAGTAGTTCCCTATGTGAATAGAGACATTTCTTCTGAGTAATTTGGTAATAGTAATATTTATTAAATCTGTCCAGAAATGAAGTAGATTTTCCAAATTAAGTGGCTAACAACAGTACCGATGCTTAAAGGCAATTTAAGTGTGGTCTACATTCTTTTGCATAAATGGACTATAAATGTTTTTCTATAAATATTTTTTTTTGTCCATACATGAGAACAGAATCTGATAAAAGCATTAGAGTAAAAAGTATTAAAAATGATAGTAAATAACATTTAAGATGCTAGGAGGGCACATTAAGTACAAAAGTTAAAAACGTATAACTCATGAAAGGATTATAGAAATGTCCAGGGTTATAAGAAAGAAAAAATAGTATTAGGTGCGTTAGCTCTTATTATTCTGGATAGAAAACACTTGGGATTAGCTTAGAAAATTATTTTTTTTGTACTGTGAAAATCATTTTTTTCCTGTGAGCTCATTGTTTCATAACCGTGGGTTATGGGAATGTTGTGCTTTCATCAAATAATTTCAGACACTCTCAGAACATAATCACACTTATAACGCAAACTGTCTATTTCTAGTACTATTTCAGTAAGACTAAAACATTTATTACAAAAGAACAAGAACAGTGGCCCTTTTGCTGGAATACTATTAGAAAACACTAAGGAAATTTAATTCAAGTATATCATGTATCACAAGATTGTAAGATATGATTCTTCCTTTTCATTCTTAAATTCATTTTCTTATGCTTAAGGTGTAGATAATGATGCAATGTTAATAGATTTTGAAGACAGCAACAAATTATACTTTTGTGTCCTGAAAAAGAGTAGTAAATTCTTACAGGTATTTTAAAGAATATGAGTCAATTTTCTGTGTTTGAAGCAGTCATCGTACCATTTCTCTGTTCCTTGCAATAACTAATTTTGCATTTTATAAGCTGTCTACATAGTGAGAAGTTAGCGCAGTGTGAAATATGTGGAAGCAGGTGGCATTCCAGGTGTTAAATAGGATGGGAATGGGGAAGATGGTCTTTGAAGGTCTGTCAGAGCAGACTGTGCTTCCCAAGAAAACTTCTACAACAAAATAAAACCCCTAAAATTTTTACTAAACAAAGAGCTAAGATTGAAAGAGGTTGCATGTAATTGATAGAGCAAGCAATGATGTTTTCATCACAAGGAGTTCTACATTTCACAAAAAAAAAAGTTAAATAAAAAATGCAGACTAATACAAACCTGTAAACATATATTTTCCATGCTCAATGTACAGCCCAGCTTGTGCTTTCTAAAAGCTGCCAACCCCCTGTATATACTAAAACAAATGTGTTTGTGTTTTTTTAAAAACAGTAATTTATTTAAAGAGAAATGCAAACTTTATTGCCTAAAAATTTTGGGCAAACATGCCGAACAGGGATTTTCAGAAAGGATAAGGAAAGACAAAACACTAAATTTTGACATTTTAAAGGTGAAATGTTCCGATTTTCTTCCTTAAATAGCTAAAAATACATTTGTAGGAGAACATGAAAAAGTTTCCATTTTAAAGCAGAAGACTTTTCACAGGGAATTGCATGTATTTTATTTGAGGTACATAATCTATATCTTGCTTGATGAGAAAAAAATTATTCTCAATTAACCCCTACCAGAATATTAAGCCTAAACTGTAATTAACGATGTAGAAGTATCGGTAATCACTGCATAGGAAGAAAATATCAGATAAACAACTTACTGAAGAATTATTTTAAAAGTTCACGCAGAAGACCAAATTATAACAAAGTTATAATAGAGCATTACACTCAAAATTATATAGATGTGTTACCTCTTCCCCCACCCCTCCCTGCCTTCCTCCAGTCACTCACAAAATAATTGAAATGTCTTAGTGAGATATTTTGGGTGATTTGGAGTTTTGAGGTAATTAAAATATCTCATAGAACATTTTGCTTTATCTGATGGAGAGGACAAACTGCCAGGAAGATGAGGAGTAGGTGGCGACTGAAACAGTTTCATCTGTAAGTAAAATGTTCTGAAAGTGGCAGCTTGCTGTTGCAGAAAAAGTGTGATGACTGCTGCAGGTACTTAAAAACACTTGCCACTACAGAAGGAAAATAATATTGCCAGATTTTGATGCCAGCTCAATCCTTTACCAGCAACACATTGCTCAAAATACCCAGAAAAGATGGGAAAGATAGGAGATGCCGGGGGTGTGTTTCTTGCTTTCAAATACTGACACTAATTGACTGTTCCCATCAGCTCAAAAGTACAATTTGCATGTCAATATTTTTTTCTTTTTTTCTCTTCTGACATACGTAGTTACAAGAAATTTAATGTTAATGCCCATTTTGAATATACTACATTAGACTATTACAGTGCCAGAAGTATTTATTGTTTGATATTCTGCTAACAAAATTTTGTTAGTGGTTTTAAGTATTATAGTTTGAAATGTGGTGCAGACTGACTTTAAACTCACGAAAAACATCACTTCATTGTTGAGCTTTATCTTATAATTTAGATAGCTTTCCAAATTAGATTCTAGCTTACTTCAGACTCAAAAGCCAAGCCTGTCATTTCTGTCTCCATTACCTGATATAAGTAAAATAGAAAAAAAGTAAAAAGGTTTCAAATCTTTTCAGTGTTTCATTGAAAAAAAAGACAATTCTTACAATTGCTTCATCTCCTTTGACAGAAACAGCTTCAATATTTATCTTTCAAATCTTTGACACAGTGAATAAAAGCTATGAAACAGGCTTCAGCTTACCACCTATCTTCTAAAATACCTTTTATTATATAGAACCTTCCACTAAAAAATTATATAATACCTGCTGGTTAAAATCTTCGACAGCTGCTCCCCTATTTTATCCATCTTTTTTCACAGTGACAATATCATCCTTGGTCTCCAGAATCTTCACTAGTTTCTATCACCTTTCTAAGTACAGTTCAAGATAGTCATTTTATGGTTCAAATAGCTCTTTCTCTGGTCTATTGCTAAATAAAAACTTAATTTCTTCAGTAATAGCAGAGATATACTGAAATGCGCAACCCAAGATGAACTTTATTTCAACAGGAAGAAACTGACACTGTCTATGGACATTTTGACCAGCAAAAGAATCCATGAGAGTGGTTAAGTACTTTCTCTCTAAGTCTTTTGAAAGTGTTTAAGAAGACATTGAAAACCTAAACTTACTGCAAATTTTTGTGTCCTACTGTTTAAAGGCTGAAAAGAAAACTATTTCTGAGTCAAAATGAGTGAAAAGAGTGGAAGTCAACTTAAACCCTCTTAAGAACACTATACTCAGAAAACAGAACATAATTTCCTTCCTTTTTTCATTGTAGCATAAAACACAGAAAATAAGGAAAAAAATATATATATTTACATATAGACCTGGTAGAAAACTTGCACTGAAAACTAAGAGGGGTATACTATGGGTTAATTCTAATTATGAAATTATTCATTAATCTGGATTTAACAGTCTAGATAAGCAATAGAGTAGAAAATAGATGTTAGAACACTTTCTGAACTTAGGACATTTACATGACATTTTCAGTGTGTGTGACTTTTATGCTTACATCATGGGAAACTGAATTCAGAAATCACATATGTTTCTGTTCTCCAGACTTAAACTTCACCTTCTGCTGTTAATTCTTTTCCTTTTCTCTGCACTGTAAAAGGCAGGCATTTAAAAGAAAAGTATGCAAATAGGGTTTAGTGATCTTCTACAAGATGACATTGAGCATTCTAGAAGAAGCAGAAAAAGTAGGGGAAAAAGACTCAAGGAAGAGAAGTTGAATATGGTGACAAGAATAGAGTCACGAAATGGGTGGAACTACAAAACAATGTGTATGAAAGAGAAAAAGGTGGAAATGAGAAGCGAGCCATAATTGAAATGAAGATAACTGAGGGGAGCAGAAGGTAGAGTTTTTGAATGTGAGAAAGGAGTTTTGTTTAAACTGCATAACAGCAGACATGAGCCGAAGAGAACTGTATAGGATCAAAACTAGCAACAAAGGGAAGACAGAATGAGTAGACTAGGGAGATGAAGGGGAAAAAAAAAGAAAAAAAAAAAGAGCATGGAATCACACATTTACAAAGGCAGAAGAAAATTGTGAAAAACAGGGAAGAAAGAAATTACATGCATTCATTTTTATGCGTAAACCTTAGTGAACTGAATGTATGCTACTATGAATAGAACAGACTAGTGTTATCTCAGAGATTACTGATGCTAAAATATATGAGAGAAAGGTCTATTTTCTACCAAATTCAGACAGGAGACCTTGCTGCCCGAAAGTAGGCATGCATCCTGCCTGCAGCATTGAGAGCTATAAGGCAACAGAGCAGGAGGGACCTTGACACAAATTATGCTTTATTTGTGTTCCCTTTAAAATATCTTTTCAAGAAAATAATAGCCTGTCACATAGGCTGCTTCTAAGAAATTTATTTATTTAAAACAAATACATTGACTTTTTTAACCACGCTATCCCAGCCACTTTACAAATGGTGCAGGAATCTTGAGTTTTAAACCTGCGTTAAGCAGTCACATTTCAAACTTCTCTCCTCCAGTGGAGAGTTAGCTCAGAACAGTTGTTGTATAACATGAAATTTTCTCTTTTGTATGTTCTTCTCTACCCTGACACCTTTTCAAGTGAGTGTCAGACAAAACACAAATCATCCGTGTATAAAATTCAAAGCCTGAGGCTTCATGTCTTTGTACCAAAATTACTCCTATTACTTTATGGCTGACCTTGTGAGACAAACAGCATTGTGAAGAAAACGGGGTTCCTCTCATTGTGTGGTGAAACACTGTGCAGATAAGCGAGTCTTTGGCTATGTCTGCTCAGCTCTGATTTAGTAAAGGATGCTGCCATGCGCTGAGGAAACAGATCAAGCATGGATTGTTGTTTTAGGATCAGTTTACATAAAAAGTTCTGGTCTACGTGTGCTGACAATGGTACAGGAGCCTAAGCATTTGAAGGGATGTTGATGAACAGGGGCTGGGCCACCAGGCAGGGCCTGTTACACAAAGGGGCAGCAGCGAGTGACCCCTTTCCTTGGTCCATGACATAAGTCACCATTAAACTGCAGAAGATCACACTAGTATGAGTGTATGCTCAATATAGGACACGCAAGCATGTTGCAAAATAGAAATGACTGCCTACCTGGTGCATCCATCTCTTTTAATAGCTACACTAAAGACATTATGTTATTGAGTGGTAAGGCTCTGTCCTTGTGGCTAGCTCACCCCAAGTCCCCCATGTCATGTCTATATTTGAAAAAAAATGATCAAAGAACAAGTGATAAATAACAGAGAATCCCCAGTACCTCATTTTATTACGGCAATTTAAAAACTCTATAAAATGCAGCAGTTTGCTATACTTTAAATAAATACTTGAAATAAAAATGCATTTTACCATAACAGCGTGAACAAGTCACATCAAGGAATATATTATTGCTGCATCAAGATTAGCTGTTTCCTACTGAACTCAACAAGTTTGATGCCAAGCCTCTCTGATCCATGCAACTCCCGTTTACAGAAGTGCCCAGAAGTAACAAAATCTGTTTCAAAAGTAATTTCGGAATAATTTTCCAAACAAAGTAAAATAGAAAAGATTATAAAGGGCAAGCTTGGTCTGAAGGGTGATTATTCATCTATATTAATGCAAAAATGAAAAGAGGATATAGGGAGGGATTTTATTGTTATTTTTTAATGCGTAAACTGTGAAATTTGACTTCAGAGAAATCGGAAATTACTCTTATTTCCAACGACTGCTATAAAAACGTTGAAAAAAGATGGCAAAGTATTACTAATAATCAAGATTATCATCTTTAGGAAAATGTAGTGTGACTAAAGCTGGCAAATGTGTCTCTGAGGTGGCTCTTTGTAGCTTCAAGTGAAGAAACAGTGAACAAACCACTTCACTAATAATATACCCCAAACACATTTACTGCAACAACCCAGTGTTCTGTTCTGCATCATTACAACCATCTGGTGATAAAAAAAATTGTCCAGGTGGCATGCAATTACCTTCAATAATACATTCTTAAATAGAATTAACAACATGAAGAAAATTATAAAATTAGGAAGAAATCATCACGGAGTATGACATTTCAAGAAGGACTTGAGGAATCAAGGGGAAACAAAAGAAAATCACAGAATTAGAGACTTGTTTTGTTTGGGAAAGATCTTTAAGAACAAATCCAATCATTAACCTAACACTGCCAAGTTCATCACTAAACCAGGTCCCTAAGTTTTTTAAATACCACATGTTTTTTAAATACCTCCAGGCTCCACCACTTCCCTGGGAAGCCTGTTCCAACTCTTGCCAACCATTTTTGTGAAGAAATATTTCCTAATATTTCATTTAATCCTCCCCTGGTACTTGAGGCCATTTCCTCTTATTTTATCAATTGGTACTTGAGAGAAGAGACCAATACTTCCCTCGCTACAGCCTCCTTTCAAGTAGTTGCAGAGAATAACGAGGAATCCCCTCAGCTTCCTTTTCTCAAGACTAAACAAATCCAGTTCCTTCAGTCGCTTCTTATAAGACTTGTTCTCTAGACTCCTCACCAGTTTCTTTGTTCTTCTTTGGACGTGGTCTAGAAACCCAAAGTTTTACTTGTAGTGATGGGCCCAAAACTGATCACAGTATTTGAGGTGTGGCCTCACCAGTGCCAAGTACAGGACCACCATCTCTTCCTTAGTCCTGCTAGCCGCAATCATTCTGATAAAATCCAGAATGCTTTTGGTGTTCTTGGCCACTTCGGCACAAAGCTGGCTCATATTCAGTTGACAGTTGAACGGCATTCTCAGGTCCTTTTCTATGGGCAGCTTTCCAGCCATTTGTCTCCAAAACATTGCATGGAATTGTTGCAGCCAAGTTGCAAAATCTGACACGTAGCCTTGTTGAACTCCATGCAGTTGGCCTGGGGCATATCTAGACCAAAAGATATTTTTCTATATTGGAAGGAACAGATGGACTTTTGACCAAATAGAAAGGAAGGAATAACTGGTAACATGATTTATCAAGACTTTTAAAGTGCTTGAACTGTTATGGCAGTAGCTTTCTATATAAGTCCTAGGCTACAATGAACAGCACTTCTGAAATAAACCATTATCTAAATTTAGAAACATAGCTGTGTAAAGGTGTTTCTTAAGACTGTCAAACCATGTTAATACCAAACTAGGTTTAAAAATGAATGTCACCTGCTTTCCAGTACATTAATTCCAAACAAAAAAGTATATATGTAATATTTTATGAGCATGAAGTTTCTCTACATGTGAAGAAATAAATAATGCAGAAATAACATTGCTACCAATATAATCACAGAATCACACAAGGTTGGAAAGGACCCATTGGATCATCGAGTCCAACCGTTCCTAACACTCCCTAAACCATGTCCCTAAGTACTTCATCCACCCGTTCCTTAAACACCTCCAGGGAAGGCGACTCGACCACCTCCCTGGGCAGCCTGTTCCAGTACCCAATGACTCTTACTGTGAAGAATTTTTTTCTGATATCCAACCTGAACCTCCCCTGACGGAGCTTCAGGCCATTCCCTCTAGTCCTGTCCCCTGTCACTTGGGAGAAGAGGCCAGCTCCCTCCTCTCCACAACCTCCTTTCAGGTAGTTGTAGAGAGTAATAAGGTCTCCCCTCAGCCTCCTCTTCTCCAGGCTAAACAACCCCAGCTCTCTCAGCCGCTCCTCATAAGACTTGTTCTCCAGACCCTTCACCAGCTTTGTTGCTCTTCTCTGGACACGCTCCAGAGCCTCAACATCCTTCTTGTGGTGAGGGGCCCAGAACTGAACACAGTATTCGAGGTGCGGTCTCACCAGTGCCGAGTACAGAGGGAGAATAACCTCCCTGGAACTGCTGGTCATGCCGTTTCTGATACAAGCTAAGATGCCATTGGCCTTCTTGGCCACCTGGGCACATTGCTGGCTCATGTTCAGTCGGCTGTCAGCCAACACCCTCAGGTCCTTCTCCTCTAGCCAGCCAGACTTCTCCTAGCCTGTAACACTGCATAGAGTTGTTATGTCCCAAGTGCAGGACCCGGCATTTGGCCTTGTTGAACCTCATGCCATTGGACTCAGCCCAGCGGTCCAGCCTGTTCAGATCCCTTTGCAGAGCCTCCCTACCCTCCAGCAGATCCACACTTCCACCCAGCTTAGTGTCATCTGCAAACTTGCTGAGGGTGCACTCAATGCCTTCATCCAGGTCACATCTGAACACATCAGTTGTATGTATTTATTATATGCTTCCAAATGCAAATACAATTGTAGCAAATATATATTTTACAAATTCATGTTACAATACTACATGTTTTTATGCTGTAAATCCTCAGCTTACACCAAAACTCGTTTTAAAGTTTAATATTTCTTTTTTATTATCTATTAAGGTTTCAAATAATTTTTATTGCAGTTGCATAGATATAATTTGACTTAATTTCAGGCAGTATAATTTCACAATGTTTTTGACTGAAAGACAAACTTTGCGAAGCATCTACATAAGAATTTGGAGATAATGACTCTTCCAAAAGTGAAAACGAAGATTGAAAGGCACTGAAAATTAAAAGGTTTCTTCAGTGAATATTCTGATCTACACCTACTCAGTCATGAAGTTTAATGGTTCAGTAAACAGCTGAAAATGAAAGATTCTACTTAAAACCAGAAAACATCCCATCCTACTATATTTGACCCTCCATGATTGTGTATAGCTTTGCTGAATACACAACTATTGTGATATTGAACTTTTCTGGACACTCACAACACAAAACTGTTTAACCTTCCTGGAGCTAAAAGCCCTATTTTGAAAAAGGGATTGAAGGCAGGATCCAGAAAGCATATCAAAACCTGACTTCCTTGGTCCTTGAGAGAAATCTTCACCAATAACTTGTCACAGAATATATAGATGCAATTAAGTACTTAGAAGTCAGGTTCATAACAGTGTAGAAAGTAGAGAAGTCACTTATGGGAGCAAATAGGACCTCTTAAATAGATAGGCATGATTACACTGTTTGGCTTTTGTGGAAACATAAACACATGCATTTATACAGCAAGAAGAATCCCTACTAATACCTTCCTTGGAATATGCACCAAGAGTATCTCCAATCTACGCACTGCACTCAGGACAGATACCTCTCGGCTGATATCAATGGGCATGAACTCCACTGATCTAAGAGCAGGCCTGCAACTCCAGATTCACATTACTATTGTTCATTACATCTACATTAACTTTATAAGGGAGCTAACAAATCAGGACTTTGCCTCCACACTATACTTCTGGGACTTGAGATTGACTTATGAATAGCTTGTTACATGGATCTGTCCTCACACTGTTGAGATGTGCCAAACCATCCTTTAAAGTTTTCTTTTTTTTCTTTAAAGTTTTCTGAGCTACAGCAACAGTGATGGGACTGGCTTTTACATAATTGATATGAGAGTCAATATTATTCATGAAGTGGAAAGCATTATTCAGAAATCTTGCTTCTCAATTATTTCTCTTGCATTCCCCTTTTTTTCTCCACTCTCAGCTATTCTGTCTTCATCATTCATTCTCTTAGGAACTAGATAAGGATTTTCAGAACAATTTTTATCTTCAGTTTCTAATCTGGAGATCATACAATATTGTGGGTTGGAAGGGACATTGAAAGACCACTTAATCCAACACCCCTGCCATGCCTGATCTTCTACTAGTATAAGGTTTCTCAGATGCCTATCCAAACTGTCTTTGAACACTTTCAGTGACGGGGCATCCCCAGTTTCTCCATGCAACCTGTGCCAGTGCCTCACCACTCTCATCAGAAAATAAATAAATAAATCTTCCTTATATCTAACATGAATCCACTTTCTTTTAGTGTAAAACCATTCTCCCTTGTCTTATCAGTACAGACCCTCACAAAAAGTCTTTCTCCAACTTTCTTATTAGTTCCCTTCATACACGGAAAGGCCACAATAAGGTCTCCTCACAGATTTCTCTTCTCGAGGCTAAATAACCCATTTTTTTTTCAGCCTTTCTTCATAGCAGAGGCATTCAATCCCTCTGATTGTTATTTTGGCCTTCATCTGGACCTGCTAGAGCACCTATCTTGTGCTGGAGACCCCAGAGCTGGAAGCAGTACCCCAGGTTGTGTCTCAGAAGAGGGCATTAGAGGGACAGAATCACCTCCTTAGACCTCCTAGCCACGCTTCTTTTGATGCAGCCCAGAATCTATTTGATTTCTGGAGTGCAAGTGCAGGTTGCTGACTCATGTCCAACTTTTCCTCTGCCTGTATCTCCAAGTCCTTCTCTTCAAGGCTGTTCTGAACCCATTTATCCCTCAATGTGTACTAATAAAGGCAATTGCTCTGACCCAGATACAGGAACTTGCGCTTGGCCTTGTTGAACTTCAGAAGTTCAAAGGGCCCACTTCTCAAGCTTATCGAGGTCCTTCTGGATGGTATCTATTCTCTCTACCAAATCAACTGCACAACTCAGCTTGGTGATAAGATATGTAGTCATTTTCCAAATTAATGCTTCTTCCCTTCATTAGTTCACCAATAGTTTTCAAACATTTTCTCAAGTTGAATATTGTGTATTTTTTACTATAAAAAAAATTTCCTTATTTTCATTCAAACTTCCTGCTAAAATTACTTTCCTTCAAGAAGAAACCATCAGTGCAGAAACACTAATATTAAAACAGTAAAAAAATTTTGCACTTTGTTGGCAATGAGAATTTTCATGAAAGCAACAAGTAGAGAAGATAGAAGGATCAAAACAATAGCTAATGAACAGCCAAGGAGATATAAATAATCATAGAATCATAGAATCCCTAGGTTGGAAAACACCTTTGAGATCATCAAGTCCAACTGTACCTGTCCACTACCAAATCATATCCCTAAGTACTTCATCTATCCGCCTTTTAAATACCTCCAAGCTTGGTGACTCAATCAACTCCCTGGGCAGCCTGTGCCAGTTCTTGATAACCCTTTCAGTGCAGATGTTTTTCCTAATATCCAGTCTGAATCTCTCCTGGCACAGCTTGAGACCATTCTCTCTCATCCTATCACCTATCACATGGGTGAAAAGACCAACACCCACCTCTCTACTATCCTCTTTCAGGTAATTGTAGACAGTGAGAAGGTCCCCCCTCAGACTCCTCTTCTCTAGGCTAAACAATCCCCGTTCCCTCAGTCACTTCTTGTAAGACTTGTTCTCCATTGCTCTTCTCTGGACACGCTCCAGGACCTCAATGTCTTTCAGACAAATAAATCATATCAAGAAAACAGCTTCAGTAAAGCTGAGATTTATCATTATTGAAGTGTCTATGTTCTTGTTACGGAGGTGCTTGAAGAGTATTTAGAGG
The DNA here is from genome assembly GCF_017976375.1 of Cuculus canorus. Taxonomy (NCBI): domain Eukaryota; kingdom Metazoa; phylum Chordata; class Aves; order Cuculiformes; family Cuculidae; genus Cuculus; species Cuculus canorus. The sequence continues at coordinate 102,416,970 of NC_071401.1, read as the reverse complement.
AATGTACAGAAGTTTAGCCAGCAGGCAAACTAGAGACATTGTTAAATTAGCTTTAAGTAGATCTGGTAAGAATTTTTTCATTAAACATAGTTTCAAGGTAAATAAACACCAGGTCAGAGACAAAAATTTTGAGATTTGGTTAACACCAGTTCAGCAAATTTGTACAAAGTGAAGAGCAGATTGCTTGTGAAGCAGAGTGGCCAATTTCCCGTATGGAAATTAGTTGTCCCTACAGCTTCTTAGAACCTTGACATGGTGCTTTATTTCGCTATTGCTATTGGAATATCTATTCATCAAGCATCTACAAATTAAGGTTGAGAATTTATTAAAATAACTGGAGATGAGATACTAGCATAGAATCAAGTTAAAATTGTCACAAGGGTGGTTTCTTCACATGAAAAGACATTATATCCAAGTCTCTCTGTATAGACTCAGAGTTACTCATCCAGTCAGGAATTGGCTGGATGGTCACACTCAAAGAACTGTGATCAATATCTCAATGTCTAAGGGGAGATCAGTGATGAGTGGCTTTCCTCAGGGGTCAGTACGGGGACTGACAATGTTTAATATCTTTATCAGTGATAAGGACAGTGGGATTAAGTGCACCCTCAGCAAGATTTGCCAATGACATCAAGCTGTGCAGTGCAGTTGATATGTTGGAGGGATGACATGCCATCTATAGGGACCTGGACAAGCTTGAGAAGTGGGCCCATTGAACTCACTTGTATCAGTACACATCGAGGGATGAATGGATTGAGAATGGCCCTGAAGAGAAAGACTTGAGTGTACTGGGGTATGAAAAGCTCTACATGAGGCAGAAACATGCTCTTGCAATCCAGAAGGCATCCATATCCTTGGCGGCATTAAAAGAAGTGTGGCTAGCAGATCAAGGGAGGTGATTCTGCCCCTTTACCCCACCCTCATGAGATCCCACCTGGCATACTGCATCCAGCTCTGGAACTCTCAACACAGGAAAGAAATGGATATGTTGGAGTCGGTTCAAAAGAGGGCCACAAAGATCGGAAAGATGGAACACCTCTCCTATGGAGAAAAGCTAAGAGCGTTGGGGTTGTTCAGCCTGGAGAAGAGAAGGCTCTGGGGAGACCTTATTGTGGCCTTTTGACATTTAAAGGAGGCTTGTAAGAAAGCTGGAGAGGCTTGCAAGAAAGCTGAAGAGGGATTTTTATAAAGTCATGTAATGATAGGACAAGGGATAATGACTTTAAAGTGAAAGAAGGTAGACTTAGATTAGATACAAGGAAAAAAATCTTTACAATGTGAGTGATGAGGAAGAGCAACAAGTTGCCCAGAGAAGTTGTGGATGTCCCATCCATGAAAGCCTTCAACACCAGGCTGAATGGAGTTTTGTGCTCATGACAGTGGGTCTGGAATTGAATGATCTTTGAGGTCCCTTCCTGGGCAAACCATTCTATGATTCTATGAATTTTGAATTTCAAAAGGGAAAAGAAGGAACAAAACACTTACCTAATTTAGTTTATAACACATTTTCAAATTAATTCCAAAACTTTCAGAGGTTATCTTTTACTTATTAGAGTATTTACTTATTAAAATACAGCAAGACAGAAAAATGGAATACAAATTTTACAGGAGATGCTCTCTTCATTAATTTCTACTAAAATATGTTGTATTCAGAAAGCACGTGCACTATAGAGCTAAAACTGCATTCCATAACATATTTAGGTACTCCAAAGGCAATGTTGGACAAAGAAGTCCGTTTCAAGCTAGCATCGAACATTTATGTACTTCAACACGAGATGTTGCATAAATGCTCTGTGAGCTGTTGTATATCCTAAGCCATTAAAATGATTACATGTGTAAATATATGACTACTGTACATATGCATGCCTACAGAAATAGACACTCTTGCAACTCCAAAAGTTGTATTCCTCCACCTTAGTGGGACAGCTCTAGCTTAGCACAATACCAGTCTAACAAGTCTTTTGGCAGCATTTATACTGAGAACTTCTGTGATAAGTAACATACCAAAAACTTCTGAAACACTTTTCTTACTTCTACTCTTTTCAGATTTTTAAATTACTTTGTAAGAGAGTTTTTACACATTGATAATCAACATATATTTATTTGTCTTAGTTTTGGTTTGTTTTTTTTTTTTAAATAGAAAACCTATAGATACAATTGCTAAATTGCTTAACCACACAAAGATTATCCACAGTTTCAACCTCCAGAAATCAGATAAGGACCAGAGTAGGAGGGCTGGGTATGTGCTGTCTTGGCAGCATACAGTAACTAATAACTATTTCCTTATTTGTGACATAAATATCTCATCCAAACTGCCCTCATTTGTCTACTACTAATCTCCCCATACAACTTTTTTTCCAAAAATCTGTCATGGCAAACTGCGTCTCTTAATCACATTTTCACCAAGCACTCTTCTGACAAGAGGCATTTTGTTTCCTAATTTTTAGCCTTTCTTTAGTTCCCTTCATGGAATCATAGAATGCTTTGTGTTGGAAGGGACCTTACAGATCATGTAGCTCCAACATCCCTGACATGGCCAGGGACACTTTCCACTAGAACAGGTTGCTCAAAGCACCTTCTCTGATTAAAGGGAAAGATATGAAAGTTTGTGTTGAATGGATGCTGCTTAACTCAGTAGCCAGAGGTGGACAGTACGTTCATGCCGTGTATTATAACCTACGTCTTTTGTAATCAACATAAAGCAGAAAGTCTGTTCCACTGCAGTTAGGTTTGTTTCATTAAAAAATAATGGATGTAAATTGTCAAATCTAAATTAGTAGCAGAGTTAAACCATAGCTTGACATACTAAAACTGCAGCTCCATAGTATCGTAATGGATAACATTGAAAATATACATATTTTTAAGTCATTCATTTGTTTTGTCGTGTCACTGTTGCGTTAAGAAAGCTAAGGTATAAAATCTTTATTTCCTTCCACTACTGCAAAGAGTTACAACATCATACTGTATTAATTTCCAACGCATGAAAAACCTGATTCATTCCTCTGTTTTCTTCTTCCTTAGTAAATTCCTGACAATTTTTCTAGGGCTTAATCTCTTCAGAAACATTGGTGTTCTAATCAGGGATTAAAAGTCTGCTGCAGCAAGGAAACAAATTACACCTGGAGTCATGTTACTTCCTAAATTACTGCTAACAATCATTCATCTATATTTCTATAGATAAATAATTTCCCATGTTCATAGCAATATCTGAAGTAAACTGATATATTTTTTCCAGTATTTTTTCAGTATTACAATAAAAAAATTAAGAAAGTTATCAAAAGTAAATTGTGAGCAAGTAAACCATTTATTATGATTGTTTACAGTGAACTATGAAGATGAGAAATGATACAAAGATTTCAGGAACTGCAGAGATTCTTATTTTGTGGTTTGCATTCATTTCAGTACCAATCCAGATCTTAATTTTCCAGTGTACTTTTCAATTTGACAAAACAATACGAGTATTTTTTTTTAAAGTTAAACCCCCCCCAAACTCACAACCACATTTTCATACAAATGTTTCAGAGGACGTGTAAGGAAATGGTCTTTTTAATTAAAAAAATGCACAAAATTCTTTCACCGCTGTTATTTTCTAGGTTTAATCATAGCAACGATCAGTACTCTCAGATCCGGTATACAAATTTCATTTCTCAGAAAAATGAGCTTACAATGTCATACCTAATAAATATATTCTGATCAATCTGAAATACACTGAAATGTCTTAGTTATCCTGTCTTCTGCAGCACACACATAGAGGAAGGAAAAAAAAAAACAAACCTGCTATTTTGTGTGCACAGATTCTGTTGTCTCAAAGCAGGAACCTGACACCTCACTTACTAATACTGTTGCATCCAACACCTACTTAAAACTATTAATTTCAAAGAGAAGATTTCTGTAATTAAAATGTCATGGACTGGTTGTTCCCACCAGTTGCAAGCCCTTTGCTTGATAAGGGTTCTTCTTATCATTACTGTTTGGCACCTACTGCATTGCTTATGAACTCATCAGAGTTTTTAACACCTGGTTAAGCACTTTTAGTCAGGTGGTGTTAGTCATAGTGATCCCTGATAAAAATAAAAAGGGAGTGAGATTCATGATAATAGTTTGCTAATTAAGCTTCAACTATTGCTATGCAGTATTACTCACCAGACAAAGTCAGCAGATATACCTGGGAGACATCCCAATAGAGCAGCTACTCTAAATAAGTAGGATATGGTAGATATTGCGTTATATGATATCAAGAAGATTAAATATTGGCTTTCTGCATACTATTTTTTCTGATGAATAGTGATATCACGGAGGTCATGTTTGCTGACGTCATGGCAGGACCAATCATTCTTTCTATCTCATTGTAATAAGAAGCAGTACAAATGTTTTCCTGCTGTGGAGCTTCTGACATTTTTCCCTAATTAGAGTCATAACCTCATGATGTATGAGTGACATGGAACCAATATCTGACAGATCTGCCAAAAATTAGACATAGTATAAACAATAGTATGGTAAAAAAAACCCAAAGCAAACCAAAAGACTATCAAAGAATACAAGCCATTCAGAGCATCCCAAGGAGCCGTGAAACTACAGGCCAGAATTTACTTTCAAACAGCTTGAGAGCAGACTGCTATGAAAGAAAATCACTTGAAAAAACAGCAGAGATTTGGGATCAAATACACGAGATGCATAACGCAAAGACATTTATAAAAACAATGAAAATATTTTAGCACTATGAAGGACACCTGTAGGGTAAATGACTGGTGACAAGGATGTATGAATCTTTTTAGTTATCAGGTGACACTGAGTTGTAATGGTCCTAATATATTTCTACATACATATCTATTAATAAAGTACAATTATTAAAGCTATTAATTAATAATTTTTATAGTGTTTGAAAATGCATTTCAAAATTATCCTTTCACCTTCAGAAAAAGTCACCAGTTCAAGTCACTGTAGTTTTACACTCTTAAAAAATTGCAATTTTTTACTTGAAATCTTTCTAAAAATAATCTTTTATATAGAGTTTCAGTAATAAAGTTTCACTTCAATAACGTACTATCTCTGTTGATTGAAAAACCGTACATACCAACACAAACCCTAACTTTAGTTTTATTGTATAAGATATTTTTAAGTGTAGAAATATTAAATTCTTCCTGAAGTCAAGTTTATCTACTATTGTATTCTGAATTGAGGATCAGTCCTAAGTTAATACACAAGTATCAAGTACAAGCACAAACTACAAAAGTATTTTTAATTTAATAACATATAAATTATACTATAAATCGTATTTAGAGGTATGTAAAAGTATCTATTATTCATAATGTGTAAATTAAGTGCTGAGGTAAATCTCAAATTTCATTAACATTGCTATAGAAAACCTATAATGGGAGTACTTATTTTTTTCTGTCTGGCTTTTGTCTGAAGGAAACAATCTTTCCACATGACTGAACCACAACTAATGATACATGCAAAGTATGAAACAACTTTAATAATATATGTTAAATGCTGTATTGTGTGATACCAGTATCTCAAGGACAATATGTATACTACATAGAAGAAAATCAGATACAGGTATTTTAACAGCTGAAAAACAGAAATCATACAATGAAGAACAAATGCATCAAGCTGCTTCAGAATAAGTCTAAGTGATTTCTCGTGAATTTCTATAATGGTAATGTATCCAAGATTAATCTCTCCATACTCTGAAAGAATGATGCATATTACCATAAATATAATTGGTTAGTTAATCTTATCTGCACATTGGAGTAGGCATTTTTATGTATTGAGTTTCCAAACACTGTACTGAATAGAAAAGATCACAGTTAGAGATGTAATCCACATATCTCGTTACGATGTGCTGAAATTGTTATGCTACCTAGAAAGAAAAAGTTGATTTTCTAAAAGGTTTGTGTATACTAATTTGTATGAAAGAGGGAGTAAAGACAAGAATATACATTCCTCAGTCTAAACCATAGTCATTCACCATTAAATCATAGAAATATACAATAGTTTCAGGTGGAAGGAACCTTAAAGATCATCTAGTTCCAACACCTCTTAGTAGACCAGTCTGCCCAAGGCCCCATCCAATCTGGCCTTGAACACTTCCATGGAGGGAACATCCACAACTTCTCTGGGCAACCTGTGCCAGTGTCTCACCACCCTCATCATGAAGAATTTCTTTCCAATGCCTAGTCTAAATCTTCTCCTTTTCAATTTATAGCCATTCCTCCTCATCCTACCACAACACGCCCTTGTAGAAAGTCCCTCCCCAGCTTTCTTGTGGGCCCTCTTCAGGTACTGGAAGGTCACTATAAGGTCTCCTCAGAGCCTTTTCTTCTCCAGGATGAACAACTCTAACTCTCTCAGCCTGTCCTTGTATGGGAGATGCTCCAGCCCTCAGCTAAGACAACTTCACTGTATCCATATGAGGATAATCTTTACAGTAAATCTACCAAATATTAGACAAGATACATCTAAATTAATCAGGAAGATACATCAATTAATATTAATTCCTAAACCTACATATTCAATACAATATGCTGGCTATTTACAATTCAGCAGTGTTTATCCAACAGGATATAGGACAAAGCTATATATGTCTAGGCCAAATGCCGGGTCCTGCACTTGGGGCATAACAACCCTGTGCAGTACTACAGACTAGGAGAAGTCTGGCTAGAAAGCTGCCTAGAGGAGAAGAACCTGGCAGTGTTGGTTGACAGCCAACTGAACATGAGCCAGCAGTGTGCCCAGGTGGCCAAGAAGGCCAATGGCATCTTGGCTTGGATCAGAAACGGTGTGACCAGCAGGTCCAGGGAGGTTATTCTCCCTCTGTACTCGGCACTGGTGAGACTGCACCTTGAGTACTGTGTTCAGTTCTGGGCCCCTCACCACAAGAAGGATGTTGAAGCTCTGGAGCGTGTCCAGAGAAGAGCAACAAAGCTGGTGAGGGGGCTGGAGAACAAGTCTTATGAGGAGCGGCTGAGAGAGCTGGGGTTGTTTAGCCTGGAGAAGAGGAGGCTGAGGGGACGCCTTATTGCTCTCTACAACTACCTGAAAGGAGGTTGTGGAGAGGAGGGAGCTGGCCTCTTCTCCCAAGTGACAGGGGACAGGACAAGGGGGAATGGCCTCAAGCTCCACCAGGGGAGGTTCCATCTTGACATCAGGAAAAAAATTTTTCACGGAAAGGGTCATTGGGCACTGGAACAGGCTGCCCAGGGAGGTGGTTGAGTCACCTTCCCTGGAGGTGTTTAAGGGACGGGTGGACGAGGTGCTGAGGGGTATGGTTTAGGGAGTGTTAGGAATGGTTAGACTTGTTGACCCAGTGGGTCCCTTCCAACCTAGTGATTCTATGATTCTATTTGTGTAATAAGTGACCCTGAGGTACAGTTGAATATGAATTTGAATGAGCATGGAGGGAAGGATGTTTAGCATAACCAAAAAGAGAGTTGATCTTTCTTATTAAAAACAAAATAGTATTTCACTTTTAAACAGAATGAGCAAAAGTCTGTCTTTATAAAATCAGTGTAAGAATCTTTGTCTTTTACAGCAGTATTCTCCTTGTAACTCTGTTACCTCTGGTGATAGTATTGCAGGTTGGCCAAGACTTGCAGCTTCAGAAAGATTAATAATTTCAAAGAAAGGTGATTTTCCTAATGCAGTCTTTAATTTTTTCCCAAAAATGCTACTATACTTCCTATTTTTCTTTATATCTTAAAGAAAGGAAATTGTAAATTGAATTGAACTTATTAAATAAACACTGAATTATCACAAAATCTCTAATGGAATTTAATTTATCTCTAATTTATAATAGAAATATATCAGCTAGTCTTGCTTAGCCTAAGAATATTTTGGCCCCATAAAGTAGAAATGAATACTGATAAGTCTAAATATAAAATCTCAGTGAGAAAAAAATAAAGGAAAACATATTTTATATTGCTGAGGCTGGTTCATGCTATAAACTAGAGATTCACAGTAATTTTTAGAAATGGAGTATATTGTCTAGTTATTACACACCTGAGTTGTCAAACTGCAATATCGTAACCCTTGGGCAGTTCAGCATCAGAAGACTGAACAGTAATGAGTGACACTAATTAGCTAAAGCATCTGACATAAAAGGCTTCATGTAGAATAAAATCATCTTCCATTTCTAGAAAGCATGAAAACATGACTCTCTAGTCAAAGACTTTAAAGGGAAATAAAAGGAAAGAAAAGTATTGAAGAATTATGAGGAATGGTCATCCTTGGCTGATGGTGTTTTTCACTTTTGCTTAAATAATATTAAAAAGTTTAAGCTCAAAGAGAGAATGCATTGTTATTTTCAAAAACTGTATACAATATCCTTGGCTTTCTCTCTTTGAAAATTTCAACAATTTTTGAAGAGTCTAATATTAAAAAAAATATGTTTACCAAAAGGTCTGACAATGTGATACTTCTGTGCAATAGAACAGGCATGTTTTATCTAGAGATGAATTTGTAACAATTTTATAAACAAGCTGCATTTTCAGCTATGTGCGTTCAGAAACTGCTCTAATTCAAGCTCCGGTTTTATGTCTAATCCAAACCAATAGATAAGGTACATACTCAACTTTGAATATTAGACAACCTAAACAGCACTCATTGGCAAATTTTGGAATTTTATACAGAGAAGTGTGCCAGTGTTAATATTTGCCTTCCATATACCTATGTGAAAACTTAATCTGTAACTCTAAAACCAGTGTTTCATTTGGACATTTGGCCAGCTACTTACCGGAGTATTGAGATGAATGATGCACTTGGCACCATCTATACTTCTACAGGTCTACCACCAAAACTCTTCTAGAACTTTAGAAATAAGAACATTTTAATCTTGTCAATTCCAAGATTAACTCCCAGATCTTATAATTATCCTCTAAATATAGCAACATTCTATGTATTTAAAGCTATTCAAAGTTTCCTCATTATAGTCTGTCTATATGATAACATCGTACTAAAATTGTAGAAGTGACATTAAAGTTCAGAAAAACTTCCTTGTAGTAGCCACTTTATCAAGAGTAAAAAAAGCTGTCAGTGCAGTCTGGAAGAGCAGACTATCTGACTAAGCAAGATAACTGCTTACAATAGCTGATGCAAGGGTTTCTGCTTGACCAAGATACTTGAGAGTTTTCTGAAATAGCAAAAGGCTGAGTAAATACATCTATCTGCAAATAGGGCCGACATACCATACTGGTTTCTTTGCACTGACTTCAATTTTATGTTCCTTTCAGGTAATAAGAAAACCAGAGGTGACAATCTCAATTATATATATTCAAGAGAGTTTTGAGACAACATAATAAAAAATGAGGCCAAAGGAAATAGTGTTTAGATTCAGATCTGAGCTGAGTTTATGGTGTGTTTCAGATTCAGAATAAGGCCACAAGTATTCCTATGTAGGCACCGAGTTCTTGCTTACTGTTTAATGAAAAACTGTCAAGATTTCTGATGGCAACAATTCCACTGTTTTCTTAATAGCTATTCCCATACATTTCTTCAGAGATAAAAACTGTCAAAACCCTGGTATCAGAGAATTAAACTGCTGTAGGTCAAATTTTTTCAGATTGAGCTATCCAAAGGATTTACACTTCACTAAGGAGGAACAGATAATTTGTATTAAAAGGCATTTTAAATTAGTGTTTGAAAGAACAGAAAATAAACCAAATACGTACTTTTATTGATCTGAAATTAAAAAAAAATCATAACAGAATTACTCAGGGTAAAAAAAGACCAAAGGCAATATTACTTTGTAACTATATTTATTGCCACCAAAATAATAAACATTTTTTCCTGCTTCTTCAATTACTGATAAACTTTCGAGACTTTAGGAGTATTTTAGTAGCTATAGCTGATCAATGCATAGTAGTATCTTTATAGCAGTTGTTATTTAAAGTGGTATATCAGGAAATAGATTTTTAATTTATGTGATCTATGTGTACAGCTGGGAATTTTCTGATTATAAGACAACTGCTGGTTTTGAATATGGAAAGTAAAAAAATGAAAGTAATACACTTGTAGTCAATGTTTTTTACCAGTGCTTACAAACAAAAATCTTTTATTCTGAGAGATAAGAAAATCCATACTTGCAATGAAAACTTCTATTTGTTTTTTGAAATAATCCATATCATTTTCAGAGCTGAGCTCTTTATTCATAGGGGTAAGTTTGTTTCGGAAACAAAGAATTTGGGGTATTTTAATAGCAGTTCAGTGTTGATCTTTATGATGATCTTATCTGGAATTCAATACAGCATGCCCAAGAATGAGCTAATTTTTTTTTTACACATAGAAATAGTTTGCTTTTAGCCTGTAATTCAGTGATTGCTTTTGCTGATTACTTTTACAAGTGAAGTACAGTTACCCAACACTTTTTTTTAGTCCTAACTTTTCTCTTCCAGATACTGATTTGTTTCCTTTCCACCCTTCTTTCCACCCCTTGTGAAAACTAGATTATTATGAGATTTAGTTTTATTTGAATGTAACATTTCCCTGTTGCATACAACTCTGTAGTAATATAAGGGCTTGGGAATTAAACCATTCCAGTGGATGTAGTCACAATCGAACCCCATTTAAAACCGATTCAAATATATAACCCCCCTGACCCAAGCAAACCAAATCAAATCTTTGGAAGTGTAGCAAAATTATAAATGATACCACCAAGAAACCCCCTAGAAACTTTATCAATTACAGGTTTAAGAAATTTGATGAGACATATGTATATGTTGGGGTTATCCTTCCTGTGGGTTAAAAACTCAATACCCATACTGCATTAAGTCTTATGATTACATGAAAGTTCACCCAAATGTCCCTCATAACATAACTCAGGCTATTTATTGTGGGGCTCCACATACCCATTATCACCTTCAAGGTGTACTCCTGACCTTTGAGCTAACCTATAGTGATACTGGAACCTGCCAAACTAGTATCTATCCTGCACTGCTGGGACAGGTCTTGTCTATTATTCAATGGAAAATTTTATTCTTATTTAACTTTAGAACAACATGTGGGACTACATTGCAGAATGGTATTATCTTCACCCTGCCTAAACACGGTTTTCAACTTTTCCCAGATTCCAAGAATGAATCAAGAGATCTTTGGAAGGTCTTAATTGTCCGGGAGACATTTAGAATATAATAATAAAAAAATAGATGTCCTTAGGAATGGAGGCATTTTTCTCTGTTGTACTTCACCAGGAACATCAGTTTGTATTGGAGAATTTAACCTGGTAGGTCAATGTATCAACCAACTGGATCAGGTGTGCATTTGGAAAATTAAATCTACAGGATCAGCAGGTTTCCAAGGTGGCCTTATAGAATCGTTTCATTTTTGGACATGTTGTTGCTTAAAGAACAAGGAATATGTGCAATGTTAAGCTTGCTGGAAGGATAATATTGCATTAACATCCACAATGCTACCACTGCCATAGAAGAAGCCTGGACGAAAATGAGTGAGATAGATTATCAATCAAACAGGAAAGCTGTTTCACACCATGTAATCAAGTCACTGATTTAATGACTGTATCCCTGACTCATGGTTACAATCCTTTTGAAAATCTTTAGGACTGACTGTGTGGGTAACATGGTTAACGCAAATCAGAATAATGATTTTATTTGGGTTGTTAGTTACAATGACTGCCTTAGTAATTGTACATTGTATGGTAAACCGTGCCGCCTCCTCTACGATCTCTATTCTTTCTTCTGCTGTACACTGTATGAAGATCACCACCCAAGAAGAGAATTTAATTGACTACACTCCAAATGTTGCAGAAACATCAGTTTAAGCATGGAGTGGATGTCAAGGACTGTGTTTTGAACTGTAGATAAACTGTTCATTTTATTTTGTCTTAAACTGCTGTTTTCAAGCCACGTGTTGAGATAAGTGGTTGAAACTAGTCTGGGAGGATCACAACAAGGGCATAGACTTCCTGTTATGGGCTACAAGTATAAGCTTGTATTTTAGAAGTCCAATTTCGTATTTACAGTTTAATAATTGTCACTTCTAGAAATTATGTTAAAACGATGTGGTCTATCATTATACAGTGGAAATTAAACTAAAATAAAATTCAATATGAAGAGGTTCATCCAATTGTATTTCTACATATCTCATTCCCAAGGTAGTATGAATAAAATTTTAGGAATTATTATAAGAGGATACTTAAAAATAGCTTCTCCTCATTTTATTTCAGAGGAGAGCAAGAGTTGGTGTCCACACATTCAGAGACAATAATCTTATATATTTTAAACTTTTGAATTTGGCTGTAGTTAATATTAGATTACAAATTAGAGATTGCAAACATTAGAACTTTTGCACAATTTTTCCAGGCAACATAATACCTGATAATCATCATCTTCATCACCACCACCATTGTGACTTCTTTTGGTTTTATTTATGTCTTCTTCTGAACTTTCACGTTTCAGAAAGTTAGTCAGTAGATTACAATAACCGTTTAAGAATCTAGACATATGCTTGTAAAAAGCGTGAGTTTAAATTAACAAGATTGGTAGTCTATACATTATAGAATCATAGAATCAGTAGGTTGGAAAGTACCCACTGGATCATCGAGTCCAACCATTCCTAACAATCCCTAAACCATGCCCCTCAGCAGCTCATCCACCCGTCCTTTAAACACCTCCAGGGAAAGTGACACAACCACCTCCCTTAGGCAGTGACTGACTGAAAAAAAGTAGAAGACATATTCACTAACCAGTTAGCCTGGCGTTGGAAAAATTGATTTGCATCAGAAACATTGTTAGTTCATTCAGACGCAATTTATACTCAAAATAAGAAAATGATTAGTTTTGTTCTCTTTATTTGTTTTAGACAATTGAATTTGCAAGCAATAAATGGTGAAATTATTTGCAAACACAATTCTACTGTAACTGTAGACTCATTGAAGAATCTTTAACAGGCAAACAATGTAGAAAAGGTGAATTAGCTCACCTGTTATTTGTGTACCTCATTACCTGTTTTCTACAGAATGAAGAGTATTTCATCAAAACATTGCCTAGTAACTTTTGAATGGCTGAACTAACTGTCTTTTCCCTAACTTTTTTGTTCCTTTGCAATGTGAACAGAAGAATTAAATAAATAAGATACTTCTGTGTTAAGAACACTGTAAAATCAGACCAAGATTTTCTGCAGAATTATCCAACTGGAGTTTCTAGTGAGATAAATTTAATTCGATACAAAATAGGTTTTTTATGAGTATTCTTTTTTAAAGTCCTTGTTGCACTTTTCCTTTTTTTTTTTTGAGTTGTTTATATTTTGCTATTAAGCAAAGAAACTTGAACTGAACTATATTTGAAGCCGGATAGCTATGCAATTTATTCTTCAGCAGCTAAATGAGTTTCCTAAAATCTTTCGTTTCTTTGACAGAAAAAGAGGTTATGTTATAAATTAATTTTCTGTCACGTCATTATGTTATTTCAATGACTCTAGTATTTCTAATATGCATCGAAAGCACTTGGGGGACTGCTCACTATACAGTCCTAGGTTATTAAAAGGAAAGTGATCCTGCCAAGACCACGCTACTTCCTTGTATCAGCATGACAGTCTGGCTTTAAGACATTACCTTCATCCCCATCTATAATCCTGGTGTGTTCTTCGCACCTACCTGAAAGGAATCTGTGTTCATTACAAACACAATTCTTTGATATCAATTTTAATTACAGTATTACATCTCCTTACATATTCCATTGTGAAACCTCTTGCTCTCCCAATTAATACTTTGCAACTACACCCATCTATGTTCTATGCAGCTCAAGGCCAGCTTCCGTCACCACATTGTAATTGTCCAATTCTCCCCATCTTAGACTTTCATTGCTCTTAAAGGTTCTTTAGCGCTGAGTTACCTTTGAGCCCCTCAAGGTTCAATACATAGTTTCACTCATGATATTTTGGTTTTATATACAAGGTCTTTGCAGAGGATCTGTACATAAAATCCACTGATACAATTGAAGGATAACCAGTACATTCAATTCAGGAATTTGGAGGCTATGTACAAGTGTAACAGCTCTTGACCAGGGAAACATAACACAGACTGTGCCTACATTTAATTGCTGCACAAACTGCTGAAATTCTGAGCAGCCAAAAAAGAAAAAAACAAACCAACAACTCAAACCCACAAATCCACAGATGCAACAGGAAAGCACCTGGCTAATGCAATCTTAGAATAAAGGAGATTTTTTTATCTGTTTTACACTTTCTAATAACTTCATAAGCTAATAAAAGAATTTCCAACATTTAGCATACCTTCTGATGTGGTTTAATACAGTTTAAGACATCAGATTGAATATCTTGCTATGCAAAGCACAGGTAGTGAAAGTAGCGTATACTGGTTTAAAGGATCAATATCTTAAAACTGAGACTTTGCTTCTTCTGTGTCATGGATATACAAAGAAAATTGATAATTGTGCCATAAAAAAGTAAGATACAAGTTTTGTGATGTTTCTTAAAAACATATTTTATTTGTCTTCTTTATATATAACAAATTAAACAAACTGCTTTCATTGATAATCTTATGACAAACAGGATTTTTTTTTTTAAAAAAATCCTGCTTGTGAAATTTCATTGGTGTGGAGGTTGCTATTGTCAGGAATAGGGAAAGTCAGAAACTCCAGTGGAAGTGGGAATTGAACTAAAATAAAATTCAATATGTTTTTTAGAGAGGTTGATCCAGTTGCATCTCTACATATTTCACAGCCAAGGTATTATCAATAAAATTATAAAAAGACCCACAATTAGTATATTCTGTTGATTGGATTGTTGGGTTTCGGTTTTAGTTCAGGTTGGGTTTTTTTTCATGATGTGGGTGGGGTTTTTTTGTTTGGCCTTATTTTTTTTCTTCCCCTAGTATCCTCTCCACCTTCCCATCTAAATTTGAGACACTTACTATAATATTGGCTATCACTATACAACGTTATCTGATAGCTTTTGAGGAAACTAGGCTCTTGTCAAACTAAATCTTTTTCTTTATCAGAGCTATAACAGAACAAATCTTTTATACTGAGACTAGAAAAATAGGACTAGTTTTCTTTAACCTTGGTTTGCTCTTCTTCCTATTTACTTAAAGAAAATAATCTACATGAAACCGACAAAATTCTGTGTGCTCTGGGGAGGAAATAAAATAAAAAAAGAGATAAGATACAAACTCTGGAAAGCATTTTAGCAGTGTAAGCATAGACTAAGTTAGCAGAAATCTCAGTCATATCATCTCTGTTTCTAGAGCAATGTCAGTCCTAGGATGGTCCAGCATCCTTAAGCACATGATGAGGCAGATGGCCAGATGCTCAATTGCTGAGAATCAAAACTGATTTTCTCTAAAGTAGCTACATAAATTTCCTCAGCTGACACTGCCCACCCATAGTGTACAGTAATTAAAGTAGTAGTTTTTCCCAGTGATTTTTTTTTTCTTGATCGAAGAAATCATGCTGAATATGGATTAACAGCATGAGAACAGTTAAGTGCCATAAAATGTGGAAGATGATAAAAAATGTTATATGTAGTCAGATGTTTAAATTACAACAGGTTCAACTTTTTGCAGAGTTCAAAAAAAAACCCTCTTAGAAAAACAAAGAACATGGTCATCCTCTCATATGTGATGTTACTAGAAGAGCTTGACATCTTTCAGCTAATAAAGCAAAGGCTGAAGGAGTGTGTGATTACATTCTCTAAATACAAACAAAAAAAAAAAAAACCCAAACAGGCAAAATTTAAACAGGTAAAGAGATTGCTGGCATAATCTTTATGCAGCAATTTGTATGTCAGTAAGATTACTCTCAATACCACAGACCAGAAACTAGAGTGAGAATGTCCACTGTGTGAACAAAATTCAAACTCAAATTCATCAAGACATGTTTTAACACTAAACATTGATTACATGTGTTATACCCTAGCCCTGCTCAGGAGGAAGTTTTTGAAAAGTTTTAAACACCTGCATGGCAGTACAAAAGTCACAACAATCACTTTAGGGGTTTACACAAAAGTTGTTACTTTGAGCTCAATCAAAGTCACAACAATTTACAACAACAACTTGGCAAACAGCTGGTCACTTATAAAACAGCAACAGCTCAAACCCATACACAGACAATGCAACTCGGAGAAAGGCTGGTGTATACAAGTTGCAGCAGCTCAAATACAGTCACTGTCACCCAGAAATGCTGAAAAGAAGTTAGTTAGGTCTGCTGAAATGCACATTCTTGTGCAGTATCTCTGCTTGGAAAGTTCTTGAAGTGGAGTATGCATGAAAGTCCCTCCTGGAAGTTTCTGGAATGAGATCTGGGGAGTTTGTGGGTAGCTCGCTGTTCAAAGAACCCTTGCTAGAATAGCTACTGCTTGAACCCTGTGGGCACACATGCAGTAGGAGGCACTTTTACCTCTTCAGCCCAGTCAAAATGATTCACAGAGTCTAGAATCATGGAATCATAGGATGGTTTGAGTGGGAAGGGACATTAAAGGTCATCTAATTCCAACCCCCCTGCCATGGACAGGGACACATCCCACTAGATCAGGCTGCCCAAGGCCTTGTCCAACCTGGCCTTGAACACTTCCAGGGATGGGGCAGCCACAACTTCACTGGGCAACCTGTGCCAGTGCCTCACCATGAAGAATTTCCTCCTTATGTCTAGTCTAAATCTTCCCCTTTCCAATTTGTAGCCATTCCCTCTAGTTGTATCACTACAAGCCTTTGTAAAAAGTGCCTCCCCAGCTTTCTTATGGGCTCCCTTCAGGTACTGGAAGTTCACTATAAGGTCTCCTCGGAGCCTTCTATTTTCCTGGTTGAACAACCCCAATTGTCTCAGCCTGTCCTCGTATGAGAGGTGCTCCAGCCCTCTGATCATCTTTGTAGCCCTCCTCTGAACCTGTTCCAAAAGTTCCATAACCTTCTTATGTTGAGAATTCCACAACTGGTGGCAATACTCCAGATGAGGTCTTACAAGAGAAGAATAGAGGGGCAAAATCACCTCTCTCGACCTGCTGGCCATGCTTTTGATGCAGCCCAGGATATGTTTGGCCTTCTGAACTACGAGTGCGCTCATTGCCGGCTCATGTCAAGCTTCTCATCAATCAGCATCCCCAAGTCCTACTCTGCAGGGCAGCTTTCAATCACGTCATCCCCCATCCTGTACTGAAACCACAGATTGGCCCAATCCAGGTGCAGGACCTTGCACTTGGCTTGTTTAATGTCATCAGGTTCACACAGGCCCACTTCTCCAGCTTATCCAGGTCCCTCTGGATGACATCACATCCTTCCAGCGTGGCAACTGCACCACTCAGCTTGGTGTCATCTGCATCTTGCTGAGGGTGCACTCAATCTTGCTGTCTATTTCATTGATGAAGGTATTAAGCATCCCTGCTCCCTGTATGAACCCCTGAGGGACACCACTTGTCACAGATCTCCATCTGGACTTAGAGCTATTAACCACTTCTCTCTGAATACAACCATCCAACCAGTTTCTTATCCACTTTATCGTCTTCCCATCAAATCCATACCTCTCCAATTTAGAGAGAAGGATGTTGTGGGGAACCATGTCAAAGGCTTTACAGAAGTCCAGATAAATCACAACCATCAGTTTGCCCGTGTCCACTGATGTGGTTACCCCATCATAGAAAGCCACTAAGTTGGTCAGATGAGACTTACCCCTGGTGAAGCCATGATGGCTGCCACTAATCACTTCCCTGCCCTTCATGTGCTTCATTCAGCAGTTTTTACCTATTCACAAGGTGCAAATTCACCTCCACACCAGCATGGTGAGTCCAACCAGTATTGGCAGCCCAGCTGCAGGCAGTGCCATCTGGAAGAACAAATCTTTAAAAAACATAGTATCTTATCAGGAATTAAAGAAAGAAATCACAGTTTTTGTACAAACTCTTCGTGATCTAAACACACTCCCTCTTAGTGTGGCAACTGTCGAACTCCAATCTCATAAGTTTATTTCCCCTTTGACTTTGAAGAGGCCAATGTTGTTTAACTGCAGTTTACATGTTAATAGAGGTCTGCTTCAAGCAATATGTGACCTAGAACAACCAATCATTAATTTTATAAAAAAAATCTTAGTACTTTCAGAGGTTAAAAAAAAAGTGCCATGCAACTGGAAGCAGAACAAAACCCTTCTTTATACAGTGTTCTTGTCTATCCTTTCTTTTAAGGTAGGCAAAAACAGATGAGGAACAGTGGGGAAGTAATATTTGTAAAAGAAAACAACAACTGAATATTAGTCTGTGTCAGCAATTTATCAGAGAAAATGCTAATCAAAATTTTCCACTAAATGCCTATTCAGAGATCTCAGGTCCAGAGTCATCTTCTCTCAAGCACGTGATAGTGAGGTCAGGAGACTAATATTGATGCCTGACACAGCTGGGGAAACTTGGCAGCATACTGATTGCCAAGATAACCTCTCTTATTAGATGTCTATACCTACTGGTGTAGGTATCGAGGTGTTGGAATTGGGGGCTGAATATTGGCCTCAGTCAGGAAGGAGGGTTAGAAATCAGCTGCTATAGACTGAACAGAACCTTTCATTCTCACATACTCTGTGGCTTGTGTGGTGGGCCTGTGTAAGCAACCAGAGAGGGGGTGGGAAGGTAGAGGAGTTGGCAAATTTGAGATGGATGACTGAGAACAGCTAAGCAGGCATCTGGCAACCAGCCATCAACCCACCACAATGGCTAACTGACTCAAACCACAGCCATACATCATTGTGAGCTTGCTCAGTTATGGATCTGTGCTGGATTTGTGGGTTTTTCTATCAATCACTTTTATTTTTCACCTAAGTCTTTACATAACTTGGGACCAAAGGGCAAAACAATTGTATGGGATGTCATAAATGGTGGTCCAGTTAAAAGAAAATTAGAAATAAATTTTATTTGCTACTCAAATTGTCATAAACTACATCTACAAAATTGTGTGATAATAGTTCAAATAGATTTTATTCATCAGAAGTAATGGAAGCCAGTTTTAAGAGCCTTTCCTTCCCTATCTCTTAATACCATTTCTAAGAAATATTATGAACATTTCAAATATGATAAATGCAATGTATACACACAGAATGGTAGTAACAGAATCATAGAATCATAGAATCATAGGATTGTTTGTGTTGGAAGGGACCATAAAAGTCATCTGTTTCCAACCCTCTTGCCGTGGGCAGGGACATCTCACTGGATCAGGCTGCCCAAGGCCCCAGTCATTACACTTGTCTCTGATGAGACAAACTAAAAGTATCAAGAGGAAAGAATAATGAGAGATTAAGATTTACAGGCCTAGGTCACTAGCTTCTGTCAGGCTCAGGTAGATGTGGGTTAAAAGTAAACACCATCTAATAGTAGCACAAAAACTTAAATAAATTTGTTGGTAGATTAGAAGCATTTCTAAGAAGAGCAGCCACCTGGTAAATTATTTCACCTATTTGGCTCTCCTGAGACAAAGTAGCATAGTTCATGTGGTGGAACAAGAGGAGGCTGGAGATCAGATCCAACCTTGCTTTTTTTTCTCACTCACCACGTTAAGATGCATAGAGCAAAACAGTTGAAGAGGCTTGAGAAGCTCTCCACCATCATCAGCTACTACTGATCTGTTCAGCCGATCCAATAAAAGACTTTTGCAAAGTTTTGAATCTAATCCTAAAACACAAAGCATTCAATTTTCTTTATCAGTAGAACTATCACTCTTTATGCTCTGTGGTTTATATTGGAGCTGTCCCAAAAGACTCATTAGGTCCTACTTTTCACTGACAATCCACAAGTACTATTATCCTCAGCAAGATATGATAGGTGCTTAGTTGTTTTGAAGTCATAAAAGTTAAGCTTCATATGATATCACATGAGAAATTATGCAGAGCAAAGATCCGTTTTATTACTAATATACTCATAGTACATATAAACATACTATTTAAAATTGTCTTAATTTTTCTAGAAATGGTCTTAAGAATCATACATGCGCACAGATTTATTTCAACTAGTCTATAGAAAAAAAAAACAGCTAGAGTTGAGCATATTCACTTTCAGCCAGGAGGTGCTCTTCTCATCTACTATGCTCTTTCATACTTTGTCTGAATAAAGTTAACAGTAATAAATAATGTATCTATATATGTTATTGCATTTAGTTATATCTACTTTGGAGATAAATAAGGAGCACTACACCAGAAGGAGACTATCTCCCAGGCTTCATAGAAAATCTCACCAAACATAATCATCAAACACAAACAGAAAAAGAGAACCACCAGGTGAAGGAGTTGGGAGGAGGCGGGCGCAAAAGCTAAGTAACAGTTAAGCTATTAGCACTATCATTTGTGAAAACTAGAAGTACTATCATTTTCACATAAACCAGAACAATTATATTCTCTTTTTCAAGATCATAGTTTCAGAATTTTTTTTCCATGTGGTGGGTTTACTTTGGCTCACCACCTGGTGCTCACCCATCTGCTCTCTGTCTCGCTTCTTAGGAGAATAAGGGAGAAAGTACTGTGAAAAACTCTTGGGTTAAGTTTGGTTTTTTGGGGTTTTTTTGTTTGTTTGTTTGGGTTTTGCTTTTGTTTTTTTTTTTTTTTAAAGTGAAGTCTGTGTGTAGAAGCAAAGGAAAGCAAAGGAAATTTATTCTCTCCTTCCCATTAGTGGGTGATGTCCAGCAACTTCCTGGGAAGCAGGTCATTGGTGCCTGTAGTGCCCTTGAGAGAAAACTGCACAATGTTCCTTCAGTATACCCAGGATCAAGTGCAAATTTATTAAAACTGCAAACTTCTACAAATCAACTGCAAAGATAAATTTCCCTTTTTTTTTTTTTTTACACAGCTGTAAAGATTAACTTCTTTATTTGTATTTGTCTCTATGTCTTCAATATCCATCTTGGTGTGAAACTCTTTATGTGTGCTTGGGTTTATAAGCAGTTTGGTAGCAGCAGAGGAGAGAGAAGGAGGTGTGGGAAGAGATGCTGGCTTCCCCACCACCATATCTGTGATTGTTGGGGTTCTTTGGACTGTCTGCACCAGACACAGTGCTGAGTCATTTGTTCAGGAGCACCCCTGACAGCACGTATGTGCCCGAAGGGTTTTAGGGTCAGTTACTCTGGCAAGGGTCCTTTGAACTGTCAGGGACAACTGGAGTCCCCAGGCCCAACTTTCCCAAGGGAACTCCTGCGCATGCCTCAATTCAAGAACATTCCATGCAGAGATACTGCACAGATGCAGCAAAATCACACCTCTGTACACCTCGTGCTAATAGAGGACAGAGCTCCTCTGCAAATGATCTATGCCAAGAAACATGCATGAGCAACCTCTGCCCCATAAAGAATATTTCCTGCTAAGACCTCAGGTGGATTCATTAGGGTGGCGATTATTTTTATGTTATATTCCCCTTCCTTCTTCTACTCTTCTCTTTCTCTCTGTACTTATTCTCTCTTCAAATCTACCTCTCTTCTTTCTCTTGGCACTTGTGGGTGAATTTGATTGTGTCCAAGTTCTTATGGTAAACTGTTGTTACTTCAATCAAGCTTGAAATAGAGTTGTGACTTTGACTGTGTTCAAAATACAGATTGGAATTTTGAATGCTGCTCTGACTGAGCTCGAAGTAAAGCGTTGTAACTTGAGTTGCATTCAAAGCAAGGACTGGAATTTTGTGTAGATCCCTGGAGTGATTGTTGTCACTTTTATGCTGCCACACAAACATTCAGAATAAATGTAACCTCTACATTCTGTCTAGCCGGTCAGTTTGGGCCAGGAAATTAATAACAATCTTTCAGATTTTAAAGATTTTAAAGATATACAGTCAGATGTGAAAACTTTGAATGACATTTCATTAATTCACATAGTCCTCTATTAAGAGAAAGAGAGGGAGAAACTTTCGTGCAGCTTGCATGGAAATCTGTTTCCTTTTATTAGAGCTTTAATACTCTCATCCTCTTCCAAGCATGTCTTTTTACTCTCAATGTATTTATGGGTTACTTTCCACCCTTTAAAATCATACACAAATGGGAATATTAACACAGATATGAAAGTATTTTTATGTACTCATTAGAAACAATATCAGTCTTCACTTAGGTCACCTTGTCTACGATTGGGAAAATGATGTTAAAATTAAACACATCAAAGAGCTGATGAGTAACAAACATATATGAAGGTCAATATCCAGACAAAAATATACATAGAACTACTTCTCACTTTTTTGTTTTAAAATATTAAGGCCCTGCATTTCCAAAATCACTTGTGAAAGTTTTCATTGTTTCCTTTTTGAATCAGGTGTACATCTTTGGTATTTCAATACATGCATTATATATTTCAAATAGAAATATCTCATAGAATGAGGTTTCATGCATTTGCTTTATTTTAATGCTTGAGATACTAAAATCACTCTCATATCTAAATTCATTGAACCATATTGGTTAGAGATATTATTTAGAACAAAATAACATTAAAAAATTCACCCCAACAACTAACACTTCTGGAGAGGGCAATTTACTTGACTTCCAAACAAGCTAATGTCTGAGCTGAGTAAGAACACACATTGCAAACTCCTATGCCCGTATAACTTCACATCTCTATTTTACTTCTATAACCAGTGACACTAGACTTCGATGAATCAGGGTCTTTTTTTGCCTCTTCCTTTCCTATGGCTCTAAAATAAAAGACCTGTCTGAATCTTTGACTTTCTTCTCATGTTTTCTAAGTGATTGTCTTTTCCCTTTCTGGAGAAAAATAAACCTTTTTGAATTTTACATTAATATCAGGTGTTACATAGATATGGAATATTTTGAGCACTGAAACCTGTGGAAAGGTCATTGGTTGGTGAAAATCACATGTCACCAGTGATATCATCGATCAAGTTTCACATCAATACATAAAAAGTATTGAACCATATTAATTTATAATGACAAAGAATACAGTCCAGAATCACTAGCTGGTTCAGTAGCCACAAAATGATGCATAATAAGACAACAAAAATCTATATTTTTTAACTGGATATTCTATTTTTCTGTCAAGATGTGCAGGTTAACTTGAACTTCAGTGCCCTCTTCATAATTAGTCTATGTACTTGGATTTTGTTGTTCATTTTTAGTGATGTTTTCTTCTTTTTCTTTGCTATCCTTCAAGAGAACAAGAGAAAGTATGGAAGATCTACCACCGACTTAAGTGAAATCAAGCATGCTATTACAGATAGGCATGATTTCAAGCATGGAAGTCCTAAGGTATCCGATTACACAACATCTGAACTGTGACTGTGGTAGGACAAAATAATTACTTTATTTTCCTTTTGAAAATTTCCTGATGATTTGGCTGAGTTGTCCACAAATGTATCTGTAAAACCACTGAAATAAATTTCTTATGCTTCTCCCTAAATAATAAATTCTTTTTCTTACTATGGTGCAATCTGAGAGATCATGAACTTGCTGACTTCTCAATGACAGGAAACTAGGTTCATAACAGCATGTATTGAGCTTAAGGGGTTGAAGCATTGTATTGTAACTTGAACTAAAATGATCAGTATGTACTGAGTTCTCACTATATACCTCACACTCACATTCTTACTGTAGAATTAGTACCAGTTTTTCAAATCTTTTAAAAAATCAGGGAGCAGTTACACTCAGGGTTTACTGAAGCAGATAATAATGCAAAACTAGATTTTGAAATTCTATATTTTGTTAACAATATGACTGTTACCTATTGGCAAATGTTAGAAAAGTCCCAGGGCAAACAAATCTTTTCATAAAGGCATTTTTTACCAGCCTTGCTTCCATCATTATTGGAAAACAGAAATTTATAGTGTTATGGATAGCTACACATCAACACTACAGAAAAGAGGGCATTTTAGAGCATTTCTATGACAATTTACTACTTACTTGAACACTTTTACTGATTTTTGCAAGTTAAGCAAAAATATATTTTTGACAAGAGGCTTCCATAGATTACTTTATAAACATTAAAACCTTTTCAGAAAAAGTACCAGTAAATTTGATAATTAACGATCTATTTTGGAACTTTAAGACTTAATACTTACCCCCTATCTGAGACTGGCAATGAAAAACAAAAAATCATAATACTACCGTTATGACTATATGATATTTGTGGATGCCTCAAACTGCTATATGAAAAATACTATTTAGAATAAATGAATGCTATTGAATTAATAAATACTATTTAGAATGAATTAAAATTGTTGATTTTTTAAAATTAATTGGCATCAGAAATGTGAATGTAAGCAAGACCTATTTGTTTTCACATACATTGATTAAAGACAAAGTGTACGTATGCAAAAAAAACCTACAGAATAATCTAAATCTAAAATTAAGTGTTACAGGCTATTTTAAAGTAAATATTAACATCTATTTATTGCTATAATTGTACTACAAAAACTCTTGTTTTAAATGTCATCTGACTAGACTTAACACATGGACACCATATTTTTGAAAATAGAAGTACAAATATTTAAACATTTCTTATAACTGTACCTAAACTGACCAATATAATATCAATATCAAAGCTGGAAAATTAGTTTTGTGCCTTAGTCTGTATAGTGTAGCCTAACCTCACTATACCACAAGTGTGTTGCTCTTCATCTCAAGATGTTATTTCTCCTCAGCAAAAGCAGAAAAGGAGTTTGGATTCAACTTAGAATCTCTTTCTTTCCTAAAGAATAATAAAAAAAAAAGACAAACAAAGCTGATGCATATTACAATAGGAATAGAATAGTTCAACTGAAAGGAACCTACAATAATCTAGTGCAACTGCCTGACCACGTCAGGGCTAACCAGTAGTTAAAGCTTATTAAAGGGCATTGTCCAAATTCATTTTATACACCGACAGGCTTGGGGCATTGACTACCTCTCTAGGAAGTCTGTCCCAGTGTTAGACCATCTTTTCTGTAATGAAATGGTTCCTAACATTGTCTAAACCTCTCCTAGCACAGCTTAGAAGTATTATTGGCAAACTGATTTCATCATTGCCCAGACAGCTTTCATATTCCAATATAGCTTTTTGTCCAGAAAAAGTATCTTTATACAATGTCCTTGATTGTTTCAAGCATAGCAATTACGCAGCCCAAGAGAGAAAGTGAAACACTTTACTCCCAAATAGTGTGCAGGATCTGAACCAAAATCAGTCACTTGACAAGCTATTCCATAATACCAAATACTGTGTATTAAAATTTGTTATCTCCTGTCACTGAACTTGACCTGAAAGATGGAATTACGTATAAGTTAAGAACGTTGTTAAAAAGAGGATAATTAAAATTTGAACCTTTTAGGCAGTGAAAGAGTGCTGCAAATCACCACATTGTTAGCAAAACATTAGTGCATATTACTTATTAAGACAGATTAAGAAGTTGTTTATATGATTACATAGAATAGCAAGGGAAGATGGAGAAAGTAGACTCAGACTCTGGGAGGTTAATTGTAAAAAAATTCTGTATGCACTCTATCTTCAAATCTGCCTGGAGCAAAAATATGTCAGACTGTATGCACAGCCAGCTGATGACTATTGAAGAAAGATAGTGATTTTTAAAAATTAGTGTTCACTGAGGAGAAAAATCCAAACAGAGCTCCATGCTGAAACTCCTTGTGGGAGGCTCAGCAGGTTTGCCTGAGGTTAAAGTGACTATGAATTAGCTTAGGGAATTAAGTTAACAAAACTAATGACAAGAAACTTCTAGGACCAGATGGAATTAAAAAAAAAAAAAAATTGTAATCTTTAACATCTTACTTAACACCACTTTCATGTCAAGTGACAGAAGTTGCGCCAAACAAAAATAAGAAGGAAGGTTCCAGGTACTATCCAGGTAAGTGTAGACCTATAAACCTAAAGTCTGTAAAATAAAAAATTATACCAAATAATGGATCCCAAGGTCTGACAATGTTGAAAACTTCTATACATGTTGGATTGCTAATGTCAAAGGCTGAAAATACCTTGCTCACAGAGTTCATGAATTTCTTTGTAAGGTTAGAAACCCCTACTAGGTCTTACATTTCAACAAGGCTTCCAACAAAAGGACTTATTACAAATTTTAAAGAAACCAAGCAATCACAGGAGGAGAAAAATATTGTGATATGATAAAGAATTGTTTAAAATAAGAGACTGGGAAACTGATAGCAATATATATATACCCAGTTATCAAAATAAAAAAAAAACAAAAAAACCAAACATGTAGAAATGTTAGTAAGAAGAAAAGTTTTCCAATCACATAAAGTTACTGACTGCAATGAAGACCACAGTGACTAATAAACTCCAAAAGGAAAGTTTGATCCTAAGAGACAGTAAAACAGCTAACGAAATTTCTTGTAGACAGGCACATAAGGAAAAGGTATATAAGTAATGCTTCTTAAACTATGCAATTCATGAAGGACAGAAATCTATGTTTACATACAGAATATTATGCAATTTGTGTACCATTACCAAACACGAGTGACCTCTAGATGCTATGATAATTTTATGAAAACATGGTCTCAAAACATATTAGCTGGTAAAAGTAAATCTGTTGTTAGGAGCTACTAAGAAACAAGAAAAACATCACTAAAAACACCACTACACATAAATCCATAGTTCACTTTTCTATGGAACACTGACTTATCCGTTGTGGAACTTATTCAAAAATTGGAAAAAGAAGGATTAATTTTTTAAGAATGAATAGCCAGAAAACAGATAGTTTTGTATAGTTCATAAAAGATCTTCAGAATTCAGGAGCACAGAGTAGTCCTGATCATTTGTCACATTTTCCAACACTGCAGTAGCAGCCTACTAGGATGTAAAGGATGAAAGCAGGAGGAACAAGGCAGAAAACAGTAAGATAAGACAGCTTTTCACACAGCAAGAGGCCTGTGTAAATCCCTGCTGAGGGTAGTGTAGACACTGACAGTTCACGCGGATTTGATGGAAGGCTGGACAAGCATTAAACAATAAGTCATCAATAGGTTTTAAGTAGAAAAGGCTCAGCAGGTTCAGGAAACTTCCAGAGCTGAAAGCAGTTGGAGGCTAGAAGAACTTGTGTGGAGAAGTATCATTTAGAAGTATCACAATCTATTTTCTCTCTTCCTTACATACCTGCATGCAGCTGCTGCAGGAGACAGGTTGCTGTGCTACGTGGCCCCTTGGTCTGAGCCAGTGCTGCAGTTCCTGAGAGCTATCGGGGAGGAGAAGGCTTTCTACAAACACTTGTACTGGGGTATGGGTGGACACTTGATAGTTTTGTTGTAATGTTGTGCTATGAGGTTAAATCACTCATAAATATTATTTAATTAGAGTAATTATTAAATTAGATGGGCTAGGGGAAAGAGTGCAACAGTGAGGAAGGCATTCTTCCACTCTCACTACAGCCTCTCAGAAGCCCTGTGATTCTTTAACAATTTCATCGTTCCTGGTGGGAAGGAGAGGGGAGAGGATAATTTCTAGTGTTTTTATATATTTTACGTTTATATAAATATAAAAATGTTATATAAAAATGTTATATAAAAATGTTATATAAAAATGTTAGCAACCATTTTATATACATGGTCACCTCTGGGACCAATTAGACAAAAGTCTTTAAAGCAAAATCCTGATGCAGCTTCTCTTTGTGATATGACATTCTCAAAATTTTGTCATGGTTGAAAAAAGGAAATCCCACAATTCATTGTCCTCACCTTTGTACTTTTTCTTACATATAGGTTCTTCTGCCAATGTCAGCACAAGCGTTAGGAAAAGTTTATTTCTTCCTAAGCACTTCACTTGATACAACCTTAGTCCTTAATTACAGTGCTTTTGAAAGGGGGAAGAAATTGGGTTGAATGATTGGCATATTTGACCAAAGTTCCCATGTGGTTTTAGTATACATTAGACTTAATTTTTCTAGTTAACAAAGTAATCAGAGGAAAAAAAAATCTAGACATTTTCTGATTAGATTTCATATGCATACATAGAATACATGTATGTCATTCCTAAAGAAAATTGAACATAGTGAAATATTTATTTGGGGATTAAAATGAATTATTATTCCTAACTTTGTCTTCATATCACTAAGAGTAAATAGCTCATTGATAGCTAGAGGAAAATATTCACTGCTGAAAGACTTTTCAGCAAAAAGAATTAACCAGTTTTGTTAGATTAAAATGTTCACTTAAATTGCCACATACACAAATATATTCCTCTCATGTTAAAAGTACCGCAAACTCAACACAATTCTAAATTCCAATGAAAGGCTGTTGGAGATTGGCTTTCCAAAAATAGTCGGATTTGATTAGGTGGTCTCACTTGAAGACAGCAATGTAGACATTTTGATGTACTTTTTATATTAGGATCCCAGGCTGTTACTATTTACGCAGAGAAAAAAAAAAAAAGAGCTGCCATCTGTGAGGCAATAAGCTACATAATAACTAAGAACACTATTTAAAAGACTTATGATCATAAAGATTCAATTCCAATATTGTTTTTATTAGCTAAAACTTTCAGAATGCTTAGCCAATATAAGGTTTATGTCTTCTGTTTAGAGATGAAATATACTGACATTCTGTCAACACTTCTTAAGATACAAGTTTCCCATTCCCCTCCAAGTGTAGTAAGGTATTTTCTAATCATGTTTAATAACACATTTTTATAAGAAGAGACGCAACAACTTATAATCTCTTTTGGGGTAGTAAAATTATGTTGAATAGACTTTGAAAAGAAAACCTAGTTCCTTTGAGAAATTCTTAAGTTTCAACATATAGATTTAGCTCAGGCCTGACCCAGATACTGAAGATCTGCCCCTGAACAAAATTAATAAAAACAAAGATACAACAGTATAGCTGGGGAACTTGAAAGCAGGAGTCTCCTGGCTCTCCACATGACCCTGGAAATAACTGGTTTTCGTGCAAGTCAATACTTCTTAGCCTTTACCCAATACAATTGAATCTCTTGAATAGATACACACACCTGCACATACAATCCTGGCTGCAAACATAAGCTTCATCAAGGCTGCTGTTGTTGCTACTGCTAGAACAATTTGTGTAGCTTATTTTCAGCCATTTCTTCCCCAAGACTTCCTCAAGATAAGAGCAAACTTTTAAATTCCCTTGCACTAAAAGCCTTTGCAACTAATGCTGCCTGCTAGGAGGGCTTTCAGTCCTTTCTTGTCTTGAGGCTGGGCAGCCTTATATGCTGAGACTCAAGGGAACTCTTTCTTCCTTCAGGACAGCTTCTGTATATCAGCTTACTGATGAAAATTGGCTCATCCAGGGAAGCCTGCCTTCAACTAAGTTTCAGTGGGAACAGAGATTGTAATTGTTTTAGTCACTGCTGAAGGCAAAATTACAGGTGCTTTTAGAATGCTGTAGTAATGGACTCACACAAATAAATATTTGATATGACATATATAAATTATATCATTTCAGTGTATATTAAACATCCATGCTCGTTTGTCTTAGGTGTTAATATGTCTAACAATTAATTTAACAGATTTTGCACAAGTTTTCAAAGCAGCTTACAATATCATCTGTTTTTTTTTTCTCCACATTCTTACTAGTGATATTTGGCTTCAAGAAGTCAGATGTGTTTAGCAATAGTCACAGGTTTTGAAGTAGCAGTATTTTGTGTAGCTGAAGTTTAGCAGTATTTTGTGTAAGTTTCTTGTCTATGTTTAAAACTGAAATAAGCCAAGCCCAGGCATTTAATGCGTCATTGAGCACAGTTTACAGAATCCAGTGGGTATTAGCCTGAATGGTGCTGAGAAAATGAGCATTTCCATAGAAACACTAGAGGAATTAAACAATGATACAGAAGACCATCTAGAAGAGGATGTGTAGCAAGGATTTGTCTGCTGTGAATCTTGATAGACAAAAAAAATGTTGATCCTTTTTTTGCCTACTTTTATGCAGAAGGTTTCTAAGCTGCAAAAGTAATACTTTCTACTTTGGTTAAAATTGCTATATCTGATGAGGTATTAAAAAAAGGTTTAAAAGAAGAACACTGCATAGAATTTCTCCATCAATCTTTCAAAGGTCACTACCTTCACTAAGTGTAAACGCAAGAGTGCTACTGGCTGCTGTTTCTGTTCAGGTATTTTAAATAAGTTGAACATCCAAACTGCCTTCACTTTTCACTACATTCTCTTTTCTTTCATTTTTTACTGCTGCTTTACAACAACTCTCCTTGGCACCACTCTAGTTTATGTGCAGAAAGTGGACTATTGTACATCACTCCTCCTAGCACTTTAAAACTGGCCCCAGAATATCTGTCTTTCATGTGGAGTATGTCACAGGAAGCCTTTGTTTTCAAACATTTAAAGTTACACATTGAAGAGAAATTACTTTCAGTTGATCTCTTCTATAAGTATTTTACTGCCAATGGGTCAAAACAAGGGAAACAAAAGTATTTTCCTTTTTTTTTTTTAAAGAAAGTTGTCTAGTTTTCTAATTCTTGATATTGCTTTCTACAGTTTGAGAGATATATATCCTTTTATAGCTAAATGAAGATAAGAGTACTGGAGAAAGGATTTCTGGATTGACAGGACAGGCATTTACTGTAACTTTTTCCATTACTTCTATGTGCTTTGATTTGTGTCTTACTCAGAAGCAACTTGGGATATCATTTTTGGATGCATTTGTGCTGCATAATTCATAGTCAGGCTGCAGCTCTTGAGGAGCCCTGACAAAACTGCCACAATATGAAGTTAAGTGCTGTGGTGGATTATGTTAACATTTGGCTTAGATTACATCTGTAAATATTCTTAGTCGCTTTTGTTTATTTTTCTGAAATACACATTTACAAAGAAGTTTAAAACATTTGAACATGTTTGGAGAGGTTATTTACTGAATACACAGCTGTACCATGGCAGTGACTGGTGAAGTAAATCAGAGTGGCAAATAGCTTAGTTATTGCCCTAGTAACATATCTAATCTGCACGATGTGGTAGAATTTGCTTACCAAAAAAAGCCAGTCCATTTCCCCTTGCAGCTACACTAGGTATCTCTGTGATAGACAACCTTTCATTAAGCATGGTACTTATGTCTCTTCTCTGTGCAATGATAGTACAACGTCACTTTCCGAAGGTTAATTTGCCATCAAAAACAAGAAACAGGCTAGTGCCCAGAACAAACCATTCCTATCTGTTTATTCTTCTAATAAACTTGACAATATATCTTACACAACAAATTTCATTTTCTTTTTACTGATGGTAACATAAAATGATCCATTGAATAAAGAACTCTGGCCATTATAAATTTAGATTTGGTCTTGAAGCAGCTATATTGTTAATCATTTTTATGTAACTGTTGTGTAAACCAAGTACCATGATAAAAACTTAGCTGAGTGGCTGAACATGAGACTTGAAATGATCTTTGGAAGATAAGTGTTTAATGGCTGCAAACGCAAGTCTCCTAGGTCTTGTGCTTTCATTTAAATGATACTATGCAAAAAGAGATGCAGCATGACAAAACTTTTTCTCAGGTACATTGGTTTCAAGGGACAAAACAATATACTGAACAACTGAGAAATATGACAGAAAACAAGAAATACATGTAGTCACTTAGAGTAAAATAGTAAAATATCATACTAGATTTTCAAATAGAAAGAATTGCATATAGAAACTAAGAATAGTTGGTGTACAACCACTGAAATATATGTAAGCCTTTTCAAGGCTGATATCACTGGATTTTTGTTGCATGGAGGAGAGAGGTGAGAACCAACTGTGTAAATTTAAGCAGAGTCCAGTTAGCACTTTTGTTTAAGTTTTGGATGGCCATGCACCAGAGTTTAGCATTTGAACTTTATGTAGGAGATCTTCAAGTACAATATGGGTATCTGTTACGTTAGTTAGAAACGTAACATCTTAAATGGTGGAAGAGAATCCTTACACCCCAGATCGGTTGAAGAATCTAGTGCCTGATCAACTAGTTTTATTATAAATATGTGTATAGTAGTCTAGAATCAAGACAAAAGCAATGAACATTATAGGGTCACAGGAACTGCTAATGCTCATTTGTGAATAGGTTAGTTTTAACATTTCATGAATATACTAATGGAGGGACAATTTTCCTTCACATTTTCGTTATTGTTTCATGTATCACAGATTCTTCCTCTACTCATACTTCAAGTTACGTTTTAAATGTAATTGCAGGAAAACAACTTGATGTACCATTTTTTGGTCATAGCTCACTGAGCTGTGCACATTAGTAACCTTTGTGGCTTAGTGGGAAGCAAAATTGCAAAGAACAGACTAAGTCACATAACTGAGGTATTTGCTCAAATATTGAAATAAAATGAAATTGAATTATGTGTAATTCTTAAGCATATGTCATTTATTTATTTGGTTGCAGATCTCCTTTCTGCATTGTTTTTCATAAAGACCTTTTTATTTGTTTATAAGTTTATGCTTTGACAGAGGAAGAGTTCTTTGTATTTGTAAAGTCATGAACATATACTTTCTCCTCCTACCATCTGTTATGGGAATAAATAAAAAAAATAAAGTCAGCTCTTTTTGATTACTTTGCTATATAAAAATAAGCATGAAACAGGTAAAAAAATCCTATCAGTAAAATACAAATAAGATATTATGAAATGCTATGATTGACCTATCAGATGTTACATTCAATGGCATGTAGGTTGCCAGATTCTCTATTTCAGCAAAGCACTTTGGATACAGTGTTAGGTTATGCTGGAACCTGGGGTTTATGGGAGGCTAGATGTGTATAAAGGCAGGAGGGGCTGAAGCACAAGCCTGGGAGATGAAGTCACAAAAGGAGAGGAAGGAGACTCATCTCCTTTTGTGCATGCATGTGCAAGCATTTGTATACAAGGCTTGTCTTAGAGCAAAGCACTGCTGCCGTATTACCTGTGGGCTCGCCCAAGTCTGAGGCTGATGCCCTAATGAATGCAGCAACTCTTGCCTATAGCTGAAATAGGTACTGGAGATCAAAGGTGAGGTCTTATAGATGTATGAGGAGAAGCAGAAGATGTTTTATTGTGCCTTCAGCTCTCCTGCACACAAGGCCTGTGTACTGAAACTCCAGGGTGTATAGCTTGTCATTTTAGAAGGGTACTTTAGCCTACCGAGGATTTGTGCACAATTGTCAGAGGGCCAGTGAAATATAACCCCCTTACTCCATGTTCCTAGGAGTCATGTGGGAAAAAATGATCTGACAGTGTTTCTTTTTTCTTGCTTATCATTGTCAAGGGGAAAATGTGTATCACATTTGTGATGCATCACTTAGACTTGTGATGATATGTCACATTATTTCTTTCTTCTAGCAGTCCCTTTGTTTAACTGACCCTTATTGCTCTCTGCTTAAATAGAACAGAACAAAATGACAGTCATTTAACAGAATTTTTTTTTTATCTTAGATTTTTCTTCTGATTTGATGTACACAAAAACCTCAGAACAGTTAAGAGAAATCAGCGTTCAATGACCTGCTTAATCAAAATATTTGAAGAAAACCTTTATTATCCTGTTGGCTTTGGATATTTTCTTTTATAGATCTTCATCCATCTTCATGCATTTATATCTTATCTGGTAATACACTTACTTAGTTAAGTACTTTTTCTTTGATTTTAATTCTGTCATTACGAGCAATTACCTTTTCTTTTAACTTTAACTCTTTCACATCTGAAACAGTGACACATCAGTGATATGAGTAACTGAATTATGACATTTCTCTTCTATAAAGAGATGAAAAGAGATTTTTAATGTTGCTTTAACAGTTCAAATACTTGAGCCGAAGTTTCAGAGGTGACTAGCCACTTTGAAAGCCACAAAGTCTTTGAAGAAATAAGCCAATTTTGAATTGCTTCATGCAACAAACTGTGGAAGAAGTAAAATTCTTTATTTTTGTAGTAAGAGAAAAATATCTTGGATTTTGAAAAAGATGTTTAGTGATACAGCAATTCTCCCTATGATTCACAGCTGTGAAGACATGTCCACTGCACAGACGTACTAATCTTGTAGTCCAAGTCAACGGAAAAGCTCTTGCATTCCAATTTCCACGCAGATAAAATGCATGAAATGATTGCTGTAGTTGACAGATTGCCTGTACAAACCAGTACAGGCATGTTTTTTTTATTGGACTGAAGACTGTAAGTTTTCTACGAACACCGCCCAGTGGGACAAGCACATTCCGGGTACTGGAAGCCATGGCTACAGCAGCCTTCATCTGTGCCCTTCATCTACCCACAGCTGTGCCCACTTCCAAGATTTGAGGGTTCTTTCTATATGGTGTTCCAGGAGGTGGAGTGGAGGGGGGAGTGTGTGTGTGTCTGAGCTGACTACCTCATTGTGTCTTGACTGCTCTCCCTCTGTTCCATTACCACAGGCTTTGAAAGAGCAGCTCAGACTCAGCCACGATGTCTCACTGGCAATGAAGAAAGTCCCAGATACCTTCAAAACTTGGAACAGTATGTTTTGATTCCACACAGATATTGGCTTTCTTCTTTGGCCTGTTTTCTTTGATTTACACTGGATTATCAAATTTCTACTGCATTACCCATTTCACTCAGTCTTGTCCTCATACCCCCCCACCCCCCGGTGGTAGCATTTTATTAAATATATTCGTATCACACTGATTTTTAATTCTTAATCCTACATTGGAAAACGTGTATCTCCTTTCTAAACACATTCCTTTCTATTTCTTTTTTAATTTCTATGTACGTTTCCAAGTTAATTAATTTTGTCACATCCTCTTTCACTGCTGGCCAAAGAACACAGTTTTCAGCATGTTAGATTGTTGAGTTATTGTGACCGTTATCTGGCAAGCAGTGCATCAGATCACACAAAAATAATGAGACTTTTTTCATCTACACAACAGCATACCAAGAAGTCTTTAGGCATTATCAAAAGATCAATTGAAGTACAACTTGGGAGGAAAAGAAAAGAACAGAACAAAATTATTTTCCTAAATAATTAAGGAATTAAAATATTTGAAAAACAGCAATAATGAGGAACAGAAATTTTAATTGCTAGAAAACTTTAACAAGGACTTGGTCATTTAGTCTACTACTATCATAAAATTACATACTAAAATTGCTTCTTTAAGTGTAAAAATCAAACTAATTTTTCTTCATGTCCATTTGTTGAACTAATTGTTCCATCTAAATCAATTTCATGTTGTGCTTTTAAACTACAACATCCTTTACACATATAAAGTGATGATAGGCTCTTTTCAACTTCCCTCTTGAGATATTCATTTTTTCAGGAAAAGATTCTCATTTAAGTGTCATAGAGCTATATATTTCAGCCAGTAGTTAAGGGATTTTTGTCTGTGTGATTTTTTTTAAAACTTCATTTGAAAATTCACTGCCCCCCCAGCTCTGATAGAGTTCTGATAACTGTTTTGTCCTTTCCTCACTGATTTTTCTATTCTATTTCTAAAGTATTTCTTAGAATCTTCTCTGTGATTCCCATTTGTCCTTGCATTTTTCCGCTCTGCTACATCCTCACTTCACTGAATCTTTACAGTTTCCCTGAATTATAACTCTCAAGAACAGATGGATAGCGACAAACCATTGCATAATAAAACTAAATTTGTTTAGACTGATTCCTTTATACTTTTTATGACCTTAGTTTTTTAAAATGGAGAATTCCCTCAGTGTGTTAGTCTGAAAACCTAATTCGACATAAAAGGTCATCCCGAACTGATTGCATGATCAAGAGTCGTGGAACATGTGGGCCAAGAAAAACATCTAGATGATTTCCATTTCCTGTAACTTCCGTCTTAAAAAAAAGAATATAATGATATTTATTGTTGCATCCTTCAAGTTTCAGAGCTACCCTTTTTCAGACACCGAAGCTTCTATATAAATGTCAAAAAAATCTGAGAAATTAGACTGTTAAATATAGATTGCCATGACCTGCCATTAAAATAATATAGCAAAACAGTAAGTTACAGAATAGAGGCCACAGTTTCTGTCTAGCCATTCCATTTTATAACTCTGGTTATGCTATTTTAGTGAAACTCAAGCTGCAATAAATCATGGCATCTCACAATGACAATTTCAAATGAACACATTTATTGACACAGACAAGTACATCACTAAGAGTGTTATTTACTTCAGGTGTTGACATATTGTACCAGCTGTCGGATTTAAACAGACTCAGTCATTGCGGCTGAAAATAAAGGAATTTTTCAAATTGTACACTAATATGAACAAAACCACAGGCATCATAACCTAGCCTAGCCTAGCCTAGCCTAACCTAACCTAATCTAACCTAACCTAACCCAATATAACATAACATAACACAACATGACACGACACGACACGACATAACATAACATAACATAACATAACATAACATAACATAACATAACATAACATAACATAACATAACATGACATAACATAACATAACATAACATGACATAACTAATACAGATTTTTTCCCAACAGCAGAGAAACCTTGAAGTTTGATAGAAATAAAAGCAAAGCACACAACAAAATCAGGCAGAAATTCCTGTTTAATGTTTAATAACAAAAACTTAACACATTTAGATAAGTGTTTAGATAATTCTTTAGAGTCTTGCTGAATTTCATCCCCAAAAGACCTCTAGCCACCATTTTTCACAGACAGTCATATTTGCCAGCAGGCCAATTGCAAATGCAAGATGTATTTTCTTATGTGAGTTGTCTAGAATGAAAGTACACTCAGAACTGTTGGGATATTACTGAACTTGGGGACCTACCTCATATGGAGATCTGGTTGACCAACCTGAAAGGAAAGGAACTTCTGTTACAAAAGGGTGAAAAATCAACCTTGACCATCCCAACTAATAATAAACCAACCAAATAAAAAAAAAAAACCAAACCAAAACAATAAATCAAAATACACAGATACTATAGGCACACAGTATGATATGTACTGTGAGGTAGAATACCTGAGGGAGACTATATATCTGTTCAAGTGGTGGTGGCTCCAGTGTCTAGAATTGAGAAAGTTTCATGAAATAGGAATATCCAGCATGGAAATAAAAGGTGTTAGCAGCCCTACGGGAGGAAGACATCTGTTCTATGGAAAGGAAGTGACAGCTACCTTATACATAAGAGAACTGTTTGCTAGCCTCATCCGAGTGTCCTGTCCTTCAAGAGTAAGGATTGTTGTGTGAGACTGAGACCAAAAGAAAAAGAATGAGAAGAACAACTAGATGAGAGAGACTATATGTCTCGATATTAAGAGGAATTTTGTGGTTCTTCCAACATCACAAAATGCATAATGAGACAGTTAAAAATCTCTTTCCAAGGAAGTGAATTCTGTCTGACAACCAGTCCAGGAAGTATGAACCCTAACTGGAACCAAGTCAAAGATATTAAAAGTATATTGTCAATATTAATGTTGTCTTTTGGCCATGCCTTATTTAATCTTCAGTATAAGCCACTTTACTAATTACTCTGGACAGTCATGTATCTTCCTCATAGAAGACTGATGTGATGTCAGCCCTCTAATCGTGTCAAGGAGATAAGTATAGAGCTGGTATTATTAGTCCTTCAGCTTGAGCATACAAACTTTGGCAGTGACATACAAATACTACAAGATTAATGTGTAACGCCAGAAAGAGTCGATATGAAAACCAAAGTTAAAACTTTGGTTTCTTATCATAGACATTTTGTCCATGAAGCAGCACCACTGACAAGACTTGAAGTTCCAACAAGAAAACCCACCAAAACTGAAAAAAAAAAGACATGTATTGTGGTGGGCTAAACTTGCCTGGCTGTCAGGTGCCAACCAGGATGTTCTTTCACTCCCCTCCTCAACAGGACAAGGAGAAAACACATGACAAAAAGCTCATGGGCTGAGATAAGGACATGGTAATTGCTCACCAATTAGGACAGTTACTGTCATGGGCAAAATAGGTCTGACTTGGGGAAATAAGTATAATCTGTTGCCAGTTAATAAAAGTAGGGTAGTAGAGAAATAAATAAAAAAAAAGGTAAAAGCACCATCCCTCAGCCCCTCCGTTCTTCCCATGTTCAGCTTCAATCTCAACTCTTCTATCTCATTCATCTCTAAGTGATGCAGAAGGGGTAGAGAATGGGGGTTGCAGTCAATCCATACCACTTCTCCCACTCCAGAATGGGGTGTCTCCCGCAGGATACAGTCCTTCACAGTCTTGTCCTGTTATGAGTCCTTCCCAGAGGCTGCCGTTCAAGAACTGCTCCAACACAGGTCTTTTCCAAAGAATACAGTCCTTCAGTAATAGACTGCTCCAGCACAGGTCCCTGTGGGGTCACAAGTCCTGTCACAAAACCTGTTCCTGCATGGGTCCCTCTTTACAGGCCACAGTTCCTGCCAGGAGCCTGCTACAGTATGGGCTCAACATGGGCTGCATTGCCTTCAGAACATAGCTTGCAAGTGTCCACCAAAGTCTACAGTGTGGACATCTTCTCCACAGTGGTCTTTCGCAGGTGCCAGGGAGAAAACCTGTGTCGCCATGATCTCCTCCATGGACTGCAGGGAGATTTCTGCACCAGTGCCCAGAGTATCTCCTTCTCCTCCTTCTATCAGCTTGATACCTGCACAGTTATCTATCTCACATTTATTACTCCACTCTCACAGCTGCTGCACACAGTTTTTTACTTTTTTCTAAATATGTTATCACGGAGGTGCCACCAGTGTTGCTGACGGGGTGAGATTCGGCCAGCAGTGGGTCCATTAGAGCTGGTTGTAAGTGGCTGTCCTGCGGCAGCTCCTAATGTCTTCTCATGGAAGCCACCCTGCAGCCCCTCACTACCATTTCCTTGCCATCTAGAGCAGATATATCTATCCCAGACTTACTGCAGAAAGGTTTAACAGATTTGGCAGAAATCCATCAGAAAGTAAATCTTATTTAACTTATGAAGTGGGGAAAATATAAAGAGAGAAGAAGGAATACTAGAGGGGAAAATAACAACAGAGAGACTGGAAAAGCAAGACCTTAAAGAAAAGTGAAGCCTTTTATGTCGCAAAATAGAAGCATGCAAAGGACTTCAATTAACTTGGTAGCAAGCAATACAAATTTTTGAAATACATTGGAGTACAGTTTATCTTCCAATTTGCCTTCCACATTTAAAATTTCATGTAGTGCTTTATGGTATTCAAGATCAAATGTAAAATAATAGATCACTGATAACTTCTTTGGTTTTTAAAATAAAAGAGCTGAAAATTGTTTGTATGGATGCAGTTATACAACTATAGTCTTTATTATTCTAGAGCAAAGGACAGAGCGTGGCAACAGAGTAAGGACAGCAGCTTTAGCAAAAGCAGACTAATTTTAAGGGGATGTTTGGGGAAGAAATCTGTTAGTGTGTTTTATTTATCTGAAAGTATATTTTATTTCTATCATATTATTTTGCAGAACGACAGGCAGATCCTGAAAGTAACAGTATTAAAAGGACAGCAATTCCTAATTCAAAGGAATGATAGTTAATTCAATAAACAACCAATTGAATCAGAATGCATCAATGTTAAGGAAAAACAATGTGAAAAATTGGAAACTGACGAAAATACTGTTGCCAAAGGGTAAGTATGAAGGAATGACAGAAAAATGAAGACGTGAAAATAATCAGGAGGACTAGTTAGAAAATAAGGTATGGCAAGAAGACATTTTATAAACACAATAGAAAATGAAATTAAATGGGAGCAAAAGTCTTTTATTTAACAGGAAAGAAGAAAAAAAACCCACAACAGATTATACATAACAGACTAAATTCAATACCTTCTTTGATTTTTTCATTAGAAAAAAAGAAAGAAAAATTGAGCTTTGACCAGATACTTCACACAGTGAATTTTATCACAATGATTAGTACGTCAGGAAGAATTTGAAGAGTAGGTTAGGGAATATTTAGATAAATGAGTTGAAATTAAGTCATAATAACCTGATAAATTTATCTTTAAATGTTTAAGAAATGTTCTAACAGAAGAGATTTGTAAAACATTAGTGATTTTCTTCAAGAGATCATAGAAAGCAGGTGGTTTGAAAAAAAGAGAAAAATGTGAAATTTTGTATCAACTATTAAGAAGTGAGAGGTGGAGCAGCGGCAAGGAATTTTAAAGAACTATAGGTCATCACACCTACCTTGAGGAACTAGGAAAAATAATAAGTATTTATCTGTTTATATTGAGAGAGAATAAAATGAAAAAGACAGTATGGTTTGTTCAAAGTTCAGATAGTGCTAAAGTGGTCTTGTTTTCTCCAAGATGGAACTGTACCAGATTACAACAAAATGTGTAACTAATTTTGGTGAGACTTTTCCTATTGCCCTATAGCATGTTCTCAGAAGCAAACCTAAGGCCCACAATACAGATTTTAAAATGTGAGTACTCACTGCTTTATACTAGTGCAAGGCGTTATTAGTGTTTCTTTCATAGTGAGAGCATATTTCATCAATAGAGCAGCTAGAATAAAAGCATAACATGATAATAGATGTCAAAGATGTAAAATGTATTGTCTTTGAGAAAGAGCCTATGGTAGCATAGCAAAAAGGCTCCACAGAAAAAAGCAAGTCTGAATGGTTAAAGGGAGGATCATATGGAAAGACAGACTAGCTAGAAAAGAATAAAGGAAAATTACTAGATATATGGATAGTGCACATTCTGTACAGAGGGAAGAAGCCATAGACCTAAATGTTGTGTTTTCAACTTACTATATTGTGTCAGTTTGATGTCTTATCAAATAAATTGTGAAGACAGGCTTTCAGATCCTGTATCTGATTGGTTAAATTTGGTGAGGGAACACTGTACTACGAGCTTCATATACAGCCTGTTAACAGTGCTGCTAATATTACATATTCTGTTCTTCATTTCTTTAATAGATTTCTTACATGTCTTTCAGTTTCACCTGGAAGTAGACTGCTTAAAAGTAAAGTGATATAAAGTGTTTCCCAGCAACAACTACTTTTAGTGACCTTCAAATTAGACTTAACATTTGTCTTGGACAAAACTATAAAGCTTAAGGCTGCCCAGTGTTGTAGACAGAAGATTAATCTGGTACTCTTAACTTTATCAGTAGTGAAATAAAAAGTCAACTGAATTTAGAGAAAACTAAAACCCACATTAGTTAATTAGTTTAACAAAATGATAGCAGACAGAGAATCTTTATCCAAGTTTATAAATTATAGTAGCTAGTAGGTCCTGTACCTCGTCTACAGACAATAATCTTTCCTGACACTGGGACACCTCTCAAGAGTGCTCCTTGAAGCAATGAGATCTTTTACCAATGACAGATTACAGTTGAGCACCATTTAGAGCCTCTCTGGATGGCAGTTGGACTGCATCCCAGCCAATTCTCCCCTTTAGCAGAGATTTGGGTTTTTAGGCCAAATAAGCAACATTTTAAATAGAATAAATCATTCAGAGTTATAATATTGTGTGAAGGAATATGCTGTTTGCTTTGCTTTCTTAACATGAGTAGGAAGACATGCTCTGAAGCACTAGACCACAAACTGTAAATTTCCACTTAAAACTTTCCCAGCATGTTCAACATTAGTCAAATCATGGCCTCCAGAATCAACAAAAATCAGAAGATACAGAAGATTCAAGGATACAGATCATCAACAGAAGCTGCACTAAGATAAGATAACAACCTATCTGAAAGGCAGAGAAGGAATACAATGAGGAAACAGAAGACTCCAGACTTGGATATTACTACTGGACCAATCCACTGCAGGAGAGGCAGTAGTGTCTAAGGGTATAACTGCTCAGAGATTTCTTCATTCATGTCAGCCTTCTCTTTGAAGGCAAACAAAGTGGTAAAGCACGATGAAACTTTGAAATATTAGCTAAGTGCCATAGAGAATTGGGTGTGTACATATAATACTTTAGTTAAGAATACATGTAATCCTTACCCTCTGGATCTATTATCTATAAACAGTTGACTAAGTCTAGGACTAGGATTGGATCCAGCTGCACCTAAACTTCCCTCTGATAAGGAGTTTAGAAAGCAAGGGAGTATATTCTGAATCTTGTGACTCTAAGGGAGGATTTACCTAGAAAATCACTACGTATTTACAACCTAATTTTCCCTCTATATATTTCCACCAAGAAAGAAAAAAGTAATAGTGTGACCTTGCCATCAAACTTTGATAAGTCACACTTCTATCTAAATATAGATTTTATTTAAAAACTCATTTGAGACGATCTCAGACCATGAATTTTTAGCTTTTGCTCTTCTAATTCTTTCCTCCATCCTGCTGGGGGTGGAATGAGCAAGTGACAGCATGAATGTTTGGCCGCTGGATGGGGTAAAGTTATTGCAGCCATTTAGTATCCTAAGTAAATAATTAAAAAATTAACAATATCCACAGTGGAAGACCGTATCCTGTTTTGGAAACATGCTGAAGTTAGAGGACTTCAAACGGTTTTGCAATGTTTTGAAGGGCTTTTCAAGTGGGAGGTTAAAGCAGCAATTAGATGATCCAAGGTTTTCCCCAAAGACTGTGAAGAAACATGCTGGAGATATGTCACAGAAGAAGAGATAGAGTGATGCATTTCACTCTTAAGAGAGAAGCAGCAATATATTTATTGATATAAGAGTTTTAAGAAAGTTTGATAATAAATGCAACAGTGATTTACAAAGTTCAGTGGCAGAATATATTTATTTGCTGCACAGTCAGAAAAAAACTATCAAGGAAACTCCTCTGTTGAGTCATAAGGTTCAGACAGGAACCCCTTGTATTCTAAACCCCTCCTCAGATAGAGTCTAGGTGCAGCTGAATACAGATTCTACATGTGCAATCAATCCTCTATACATCTTGTCTAAGATCACAGTGTTTCAGTGCACTTATTCCCAATTCACTTACTGAGGGTCTATTGCAGAAAATTTTCTCTCAGCCTTGAGGAGTAACTGTGAGAGGCATCCCCTTCAAGGGGAGATCCCAATGTGCAGATCATTGTCATGTCAGGAGAGATCCAAGTGCTCTTGGTCTGCTCTTTATTTATGGACTAAGACGATTGACTCATTGTCATATTTACACACTGGTCATAGATGCAAATGTCTTTCAAATTTGGCTTGAGTCAGACCCTGACTAGCACTATGGCTAGGTTAGTGCATTACCATAGATTAGCTCTTGGCTGTTGATATCTGTCTTCCCCAAAATCACCATGAGGCAGATGCAGCCATCATGACAATCATCATCCAAGATGATCACCGCTAGTGGCCATTGCTTCATCAGGATTTACAGGAAAAGTCAGGATGGGGTTAGGGGGAGCCACTACCACACTCTATCTCTTGACTGTAATAAATTCATCTTATCCTCACAAAGATGTGGCACAGTCACTTCGTGCCTCTGTGCCATAAATAAATCTTTGGCAATTTGTGCACTTACAGATCCATGACAAGCAGCTAGTGAAGTATTGCTGTTTGCTATATATTAGTTTATATGTTTTGGTTTGTGTTATTCATTTTATCATGTCTATGTTTTCCTCTGAAAAAAAGAGGATGGGGAGCAGCTGACTCATTTCCACCACAGTCCAATAAACAGGACAGATGTCGCTGTTATTTATATGCAAGCAGAGAATTACTGTCAATGTCAACCAGGACCACTTTTCCTATACAAACCAGAGAAGATACCATAATAGAGCAAAAGCTGCTCAGATCAGTTTGAAAGGAATAGTTATGACTCATAGCATTTTTTTTTTTCACAACAGGGAGATGATATGAAGATGGTTTTCATTTAGATTTTCCTCTCTGTCCTCTAGCCTGGTGAACTCTCTTTTGGAGAGAAGCGAAAGACATTTTTCTTTAGATATTTGTCTGTGAAGCCTTCTTCGTGTACTTAATCTGGAATGCTGTTAGGGAAGACTTTTGAGTTTATTTAGAACAATTTGCTATCCTTTAAGTGTTATTTAACCACAAGCAAATTAAGTGTAAAAACCCTGACTAGTAATTTAAAGTTTTCAAGTCTGATTAGCATGTCTAATTTAAGGCATTATTAGCAGCTTCAACAGTACTAAGATATTGTTAAAGCTCCAAGTGGCTGTTACAATATTATTTCTTTTTTTTTTTTATTATTCAGAAAACAGTATGAGTACCAGTGATAGAACTGTTTTAGCAACACGTACAGTAACAGTACAACATCTAAATGTGGCAGCCTTACAGGAGAACAGCAATTATGTTGTCCTGGTAGATAGCTAGGAGCATGCACAACATAAATTTGCAAATAATAAAAGGAAAAATCAAATAGTCATGATTAGCAGCTCTAAACTGGAAAGGACACTATCAAAC
Organism: Cuculus canorus; assembly: GCF_017976375.1. Lineage (NCBI taxonomy): Eukaryota > Metazoa > Chordata > Aves > Cuculiformes > Cuculidae > Cuculus > Cuculus canorus. Next base: position 102,372,870 of record NC_071401.1, on the reverse strand, counting down.
CATATAATCTAGTAAACAAAAAAAAAAGAAGGTGCCATAAAAAATCAGTAACAATCCTGGTGATTCTACCTGCATTTCTCCTAAATTTTCTTTATCATAATTATATTGATTAGTTTCACAGTCATTATGAAAGGCAGAGTGCCTTCCTGGAAAACCTTCGATAACATGTTTTATTGTATTTATATATCTATAGTATCATAGTATAGTTAGGGCTGGAAGGGACCTTAAAGATTATCCAGTTCCAACCCCCCTGCCATGGGCACGGACATCCCACCAGACCAGGCTGCCAAAGGCCCCATCCAACCTGGCCTTGAACACCTCCAGGGATGAAGCATCCCCAGCCTCCCTGGGCAACCTGTGCCAGTGTCTCACCACTCTCATGGTGAAGAAATTCTTCCTAATGTCCAGTCTAAATCTGCCCCTCTCCAGTTTATACCCATCTCCCCTCATCCTATTCCCACAAGCCTTTATGAATAGTCCCTCTCCAGCTTTCCCGTAGGCCCTCGACAGATGCTGGAAAGTCACTATAAGATCTCCTCTGAGCCTTCTCTTCTCCAGGCTCAACAACCCCAACTCACTCAGCCTGTCCTCATAAGGAAGGTCCCCCAGCCCTCAGATTATCCTTGTAGCCCTCCTCTGGACTCATTCCAACAGCTCCATATCTTTCTTACTTTGAGGATTCCAGAACTGGAGACAGTATTCCATATGAGGTCTCACAAGAGAGGAATAGAGGGGCAGAATCACCTCCCTTGCCCTGCTGGCCACACTTCTTTTGATGCAGCCCAGGATACGGTTGGCCTTCTGGGCTGTGAGTGCACATTGCCGGCTCATTTCAAGCTTCTCATCAAACAGCATCCCCAAGTCCTTCTCTGCAGGGCTGCTCTCCATCAGATCATCCCCCATCATGTACTGAAAATGGGGATTGTCCCGACCCAGGTGCAGGACCTTACACTTGGCCTTATTGAACCTCATAATGTTCTCAGAGGCCCACTTTCCCAGTCTGTTCAGGTCCCTCTGGATGACATCCCATCCTTCGGTGTGGCAACTACAGTACTCAGCTTGGTGTCCTGTGCAAAGTTGCTGAGGGGGCACTCAACCTCGCTGTCAATATAATTGATAAAGACATTAAACAGCACCGGGCCCAGTACGGATCCCTGAGGGACACCACTTGTCACAGATCTCCATCTAGACTTTGAGCCATTGACCACTATTATCTGAATCCAACCAGTTTCTTATCCACCTTACTGTCCAACCATCAAATCCATCTCTCTCCAACTTAGAGAGAAGGATGTTGTGGGGGACTGTGTCAAAGGCTTTACAGAAGTCTAGATAGATCACATCCATCAGTTTACCTGTGCCCACTGCTGTGGTTACCCCATCATTAAAAGCCACCAAGTTGGTCAGGCAGGACTCGTCCCTGGTGAAGCCATGCTGGCTGCCATTAATCACCTCCATGTCCTCCATGTGCTTTAGCATAGCTTCTAAGAGGATCTGTTCCATGATCTTCTTCCCAGGCACAGAGGTGAGGCTGACAGGTTGACAGTTCTCAGGGTCATCTTTTCTACCCTTTTTAAAAATGGGCTCAACATTACCCTTCTTCCAGTCACCAGGGACTTCTCCTGGCTACCATGACTTTTCAAATATCATGGAGAGTGGCTTGGCAACCACATCTGCCAATTCCCTCAGGACTCTGGGATGCATCTCATCAGGTCCCATGGACTGATATACATTCAGGTTCCTCAGGTGTTCACGAACCTGATCCTCTTCTACTGTGGGAGGGGGTCTATGAATTAGTTAAATATTTTTTTAGGCACAGGAAAGAAAAGAGATTATTTGCTTTACTTTCTCTGCAGAAAATGTTTCTCACAAAGAAAATTATTTATTACAATATTTTCTCTTATGCAGCTGTGGAATGGAAAAATCCTGAGGCATTTTTTCCTCAGCATTTGGATAAATAAGGCAAGGAGTACAAGGGTCTGCTTGTGCACTTGGAGTTGAATACTTCACAAAAAGTATGCATTAGAGTTAGAACTAGAACTTTTCAAGCTGCTGCAGAGTTTTATTGACTTCATTAGGTAAGGAAGATGATGAAGCATCATAATATTTTTTTTTCTGCTTATTGAACTGGTAAAAAGTTTCTGGATAGCATCAAGCAACAGCAAATATTTTCTGGAATAGAGACTACTTCTTAGCTGCCAGCACAGAACAAAGCTGAATATTTTGCATATGCTCCCCCTATTTTGGCGGTACAACAAGATACTGCAATTCTTCACTGCAAAATTTCTTATCACAATGCAGTTCTTTCAGAAGTCTGCAAAAGTATCTCAGCAGTGATTTAGTGATTTTTGTGAGTTATTAGTCATATGCTCAACAAATGATTCTTCAGCAGAATTTAGTTGACTGTTCCATTAATATCAGGTGTACCTAGTTAAAAATAAGCTTTGGACGAGTACAACTGCTTCTATATGAGCTCACCATCAGATCAGACACCTGAACAAATATAAATTTGTCATTAAGATCCTAAATATCTATGAAATTTATGCTACATGTATATCTCATAAAAACATATACTTAAAATCTGATAACCAAGAAATGTATTTAAAAAAACCCAAGTGAGATTTCCTTTGTCATCAGGGCTTACAACTTCAGTCACTTACATAGGGTTCCAAATATGCTTTCGGCAATGCAGTTTCTATGTTTGCCTAATAACTGCACTGTATTCTGTACCATATTTCCACATTTCATTTTATTGCTGGATATTAATTCTCAATACATCTTTTCAAGTTTTGTTTAATTTACATATTGTTGTTACATATTGCTTGTTACTATAATTTCATATAACCTTTTTGGAAACTGATATATTTTAAAAGCCAGTTTAAAATTGCATATCTTAATTTGCCACACTTCTGGTGTATTTCTGACACCAATTTAAGTAGGGAAATACTTGTATTGTTTTGTTCATGATACAGCCGCTATTATTTATTTACAATGAGTTTTCCTCCATCTCTTTTTTTTTTTTTTCTTCCCCTGTACTGATCTACTGCAGGGTATTTCTCAAGAAATTTGAGGCAATAGCAAGTATTTTTAAGATACATGAAAGGTCATCACCTTCTTCTTTTTCTTTTTTTTAGTATTTTTTTTTCTTCCCAAAATTATAATGAACAACTCCTTATGAGGAATATCCTAACACATTCACTCTTCATAAAGGGTCACTTACACTGCTGGGCAAATGCATCAAAGGCAATTTATGCTTCAGAGAACATTGGATTCCAGTTCTGGGTTTACTGCATGTTATATGACATCCAAGTGTTATATCTGATCCCTCCTTATCCCCACAGAAATTAATGGAAGCTTAGAACAAAAATTAAAAAATTGGGTTTTTTTAATACTCTAAGAGATGAGAACTGCTTTCAGCTTGCCTTGACTGTGGAATAAAATTCCTCACCATCTGTATCTACTCATAAGTAATTAACTAATTTAGTCAGAATTTAAGACAACTTCACTTTCAGTAATCAGAGGTAGAAAATTCTGAAGATTCTTACCATTACAACATTTCATTTTCACAGACAAATACGGTCTTAAACACCCAGCTTTTAAAAGCTGATGAGAAGTTATGACCTATCTGCTGAGCTGCCATGGATGACAACATAATTGCTATTAGACCTGTTTGACCATTACGCAGACTTCATTAAAATACTTTTATGGCTATTCAGACTGAAATGTTTTGCCTTAGTTGTGGTGAGCTAGCAGTACATAGATAGTTATGGCAGTTCTGTCACCAGGAAGTAACTTAAGCCTGCTGCAGCTTGACTGTTCTACATTATGTTCCCGTATTCTGATATTGTCACTACAGTAAAAATATTTAATCTGTACTTTTCTTCATAACCAATAAAAATATTATTTTCCAATTATTTATATTACTAAGAAATGGTTTTCCACCATAACAATACGACATTTATCTTCATGCTTGTTACTTGTATCATGAATTATTTTAATTGGTAAGACTCTCATTTCTCTGCAACATCATAACTTCTCATTTCAATTACTTGGATTAAAGCAACAGTGGTGATTTTGCCACTGCACACAACTGCAATTTCTTGCTCTCCTTTTGTGGTAACCATGATATTTGCAGGGATTTTTTTCTTCTTTTAATTCCTTTTTTTTTTTCCAAGTTGGATCAGGAAATTTACACGGCTGTTCCCATGTGGCACCTCAAATATGAGTGCTTGCGTAAAGAAGTAAAGGAGAATAATAGTAATGCAGAAAGAATGTACAGGGGACTGAAATATTCTCCTGGATGACATTGCATCTTTAATCTTTCTTAAAGAGATTTTGAAATCGGTCTTTCAATAATCCTACAATTTGTAGATATAACCATTCAAGTTCTGCATACATATTTCAATATAATAATTTTTCCATTTTCTGTCTTTTGACAATTTTCACCTTGGGATAAACCTCAGGGTTTCACATAATGTTACTCTTTTGCTCCTCTTGTGCTTTTCATAAACAGCAGGTATTTAGCAAAAGCTGTTTTCAGAATCTCCTGCTCTGAAAATCCAAAAGGTCTCCATAATCAAGTGAGGTCTCCAAATTTCAGAGTCTGTTAGGTTCTCTTCAGAAGAGGGATGCAGAAGAGGAATAGATATCTATTTTCCTTTTAAATATTTAAATGAAGCTGGCAAGAGTTAACAGATGTGAAATATTTTACTTTCTTCACTGCAGTAAGTGATTACCTTTAATAAAAAAGGAGTAGGCACTGTGTCCAAATCAGTGTTGTTTCTGTTTGTCAGCAAGCAAAGTATGTGAGACTGGCAGCACAAGCAGATGAGAGAGTCAGCTTTCCCTGGGACTTTCTTCCCTTCAATACTTGTCAGCCAAAGCCTATACTTCTTTGCAAAGAAAGGAAAAGAGTTTGAGTATAAACAGGCCCAGAGGTAAACAAGACCTTAGAAGGAATAAGAGCTAGTGTCCAATGCTATTCAGAAAATTAGGTTTAAGAAAGTGCGCTCATGCTGAAAGAATTACATTTTATTGTTATGAAAAGATTGCGGAAAGAGACATTGGCCTCACTGTAAGAAAGGAAATTTGTAAATTTTATGTTCATCTAACTAAATAACAGAACTGAAAAGGAGGGAATGTCTGAATTTGACTTTTTCTACCAGGTACAGCATTGCCTATATCTGATATATTCTAGTTCAAAAGTGGAAGGTTGGTCACATTTGAGACCAGGCAGGCAAAGACTTATGGAGTTTAAATCGCAACGACACAAATGAAAGCCACTTACAAGCTTTCACGGCACCTGTGTGTCTAGTGAAATGTATAGCCCTCTGAAGTTGTTGCAGATCAATTAAATACCTGTAAGTGAAACCTCTAGTAATCTGATGCTTGGGAAAGTCAAGCATCCAATATGTTAAATTCAATTCCTTACTTTGAAAGCTTTGTCCCCACTTTGCATTATGTTATGTTTGAGCATAAATCTTATTCAAAGATTCCTACGGGGTGACACAATTAAGAAGTTTGTGGTAAAGTTTAGGTGGGAAGTAAGATCTGTAACATACTAAATGCTACCACACTGTCTTAGTGGATCTTTGCTTTCAATCTTTTCTTTTTTTTTTTTTTTTTTAATTTTATGAAAAATAATAAAAAAACCCCACCAAAATAGTCCATGACGTTTTGTCTGCTTGATGTCATCTGCATCAAACTCTTATTGTTTACTCACTTCTGCAAAGACACACATGAAACTAAATCAGGTTATATAGAGGAAATATTTTAGGGAAACTGAATCTAACACAGAGTCAAAATAGAGTTTGGATTGTTTTTTGACACTACATTAAGAATAGCTTAGAAATGTAATAAAATGATATAAAAGAGTGAAACCTCACTTCTCTCTCAAGTATTCCAAACACATACTGATCTGGCGTATGATTTCTAGACGGAAGTTTACAAAATGTTTCTAAATATGTATAATTTGTGCTTGAATCTTTTAGTCTTTCTTAAATCCTTTCAACTTTTATATTCTTTGCAGCACCCTTCTAAACATCCAACTGTTTCTTCCTATCTTTCAGTGCTCAGGTGTCTGGAGCTTTATTTAACATTCCATTTGAGCTTACACTAAAGCCAGAATGAAACAGACTATTAAGGTTTTTCTGCATGACAACACTTGCACATATCAGAATTGTTTCAGAGTTTTATAAGCTACACCACTCCGTAAACAGTTTGTGCTGTGTGATTTGCCTTCAATCCTATTTAAAGTATGGGTTTTGGTAGCTTGCGTCTTCCTGCATTAAAAACCTGTTCTCTTTTCTTTCTCTGTTCCCATCCTGTCTTTCAGTACTTTTTTGCACTGCCTACAGCTTATTCAGCATGCTGTCCATCAAGTTCAGATTTAAAAGCATGAGTAACATTGGCATTACTTTCTCTGCCAGACTACTTAAAAAAATAAAATCAGCCAAGATTTTTGTATATGTCATTTGTCATCATCTGTTTTTCATCAAATCAGCACTTCACAGCAGGCAAGGATTTGTATATATCTGATGCATTCTGTGGTGCCCCCCCATCCCTACTTAACGCTGAACAGCTATTCTTCTGTCAAAGGACATTTGTACTTTCTTGAAGACCTATTTGCCAGGAGCATCCTGGTTTAATGATAAGTGCTTTCTGTCTAAAACCATCCTGAAACTGCAGGAGTTTCCATGCGTAGTTTTGAAAACGATCTCTGGCTAGCACCCTTGCCTAGCCTAGTTTGTTACCCAACTAAATCAAGATAAACTTCCTGTATTTGCCTACTAGTAGCACATTTCTTATTTAGATTCACCAATGACAGTATGTGCTATCTCGGCTTGCAGAATAAAGATTAACATTCTACCTGAATAGGAACTGAAAGGATCTCTTGGAAGAGAGGGGAAGGTGTAGCACAAACAGACAGATAAGTCTTAGGAGCTTCTGGGGAATATTGACTTTAAGAAGCAGTATTGTAGTAGATGTCAGCAGACAAAGGCATACCATAAACACGTTGAGCGGGGACTGCTAGTGTCCTGTTGAGGAGCACAAAGTTCTGCTTTGCCCTCCTCTCCCCTCATCCCAGCTATGAGTGTCAGTGTGTGGCAATGAAAGGTAACATGCCAAGCAAAAGTTTGAAGACCAACAGTAGAGAATTATTTCATGACTACTAATAGCAGTCCTCAGATTAAATCCTTCAAGAGAGGATTTTTCGTTCCTACTTTACAAAGTAGTGATGAATATCTCTCAGAGTTAATTGCTGTGTTACAGCCTAATAAAGACAGATACCTTGCCTCTTGGGTTTCTTTCTACTCACCTCAGTAAAGCTAGGAGCTATTAAACTGCATTTTCCAGAAGAATGAAAGGTGTCTTATTATATTTTACCTCCCATCGAATGTTTTATCAATCATAATGTCTAAGTCACCACAGAGAATTGCTATTTTGTGATTTGGGAGTTCAAAAGTGATGAGTTTTCTGCAGCATTCTGTTTAAGGTGCCAAATATCTCTAATTGTCTTATTCAAAGATGAGTAGCTGCTCTAAGTATAACCTAAATAACCTTATCTACTAGATATTTTATAAGTATTTTGTTAAGGATGACACAATATTTAAACTCTAAAGGAACTGTTACCAACCCCTTTTTCAAAGAGCGTTGGATCTGTGAGACAAAAAAACTAATTCTAGAGTGAGAATTAATGTAGCAGACACTATCTCTAACTTTTAGCAGTGTTTTAATTTGCATCAAAGTTCATGTTTATGGATTTAAAGAGAAATTAAAAAGTTAATTACTTTTGCTATTTCAGGGGAAATGAAAAATATTTTTGCATGTATATTCTTTGGTGTAATCAGCATATAAACAAAATAAAAATAAATTGGTTTATGCTTACTCCTCTGAAACTCAACACATCAGGGATTTGAGTGTGTTCTTCTAACTCCAGAGGAGTTATTGAAAAGACATAAAGAAATATCGCATACTAAGCTTTAAGGACTGATACTCTCTTCCTAAACCAAACAAGCCATGGACTTTTGTGGATTCTGGACTTCTTGTGGGTTCTGGACTTCTTGATATCACAAAAAAAAAAAAAAAAACTCTGCTTGCCTGGGTCAGGTTTAGGATTCTACTTTTCCTACAGTAATTCCTTGCTGATTTACATGACTGGAGGGGAAGCATAAAGGTGCAGTAATTTGTTCACACAGAAAGGAGGTTATAGTGGTGAATGTACATGGCTGATTTTATATATCTAAATTTATAATCTTCGGTCACGTGTTATGCCTTCTCACACTGCAACTCAGATGAACACATAATGATGAATCTGAGTTATATCAGTTCAGCAGTCAGCACTGCTACAGAGGAACAGTCACCCATCAAGGTTAACTGCTTGTATATTTACTAAGACTGTCAGGCAGATTTTGCAGCCCAAAATATATCATTTTTTTGTGTGGTTAACATTACCTTCGGTCACTCTGACAGAAGCACTTCTGTGCAGCTAAATCAGTAGTTTTAGGCGGGAAGGAAGTAGTGATCTTCAATCACTTAACTTCTATTCATAGATAGGACCACACAGAGTACACCAATAAGTTCTATTTTTTAATATTAAAAATCAAAATAATTTTAAGATATTAAGTCACATTCCCTGTTGCTATACTGAGAAATTTTATAGACATTAAAAAGAAAATATTTTAAAGGTTCTAGTGGTACAAAAGGCATCAAACCATACGTCATGCAATATGGTGAATAGCTGTTCTGGCTTAAAACCACAAGAATTCTGGTCCTTACTGACATGCTCTAAACATACTCACATGAATTAAAAAAATGAAGGTTTATTGTAAGTGTGACTGCTTGAGCTGTATTAAACATTTAGAGAAGAAGTTAAAGAAAAAGGATATTATAAAGATGTGAACTTTGAAGACAAATTAGCTGGCTGAAGAAGCCCAAAAGGAAATTAAATATGTCTGGTCTATAATAAATGTCAGATTCTTTATTGAAACATGAACTAAGCCTCTGCAAAAATCATTATCAGGAAAAATAACAATAAACCTTTGCCTAAATTGTGACAACATTAAGGAAGAAATATAAAGGTATGTCAGCAGCTACAGGAATCAGGTACAGAAACAGGTGAACACCTTTAACATAACTACTAAGTTTATCTCTGAAGATAAAATCTCTAGAAGCCTTTTTGACTCAAAAATCATGAGGTCATAATGAAGGTATCTATATTCCTATTGTGCTACGAAAACAGCTTTGTCAGTCTTTATGTACAGACAGGAAAGAGGAGTTAGGAAAGTCATGGGAATTACAAAGATATGCCCTGTAGGTCTAGCTTTTACTTAAATTCCTTTATCTATGCATTTGGAAGATGTTCATTTCAGTGGCTGCTGGTGGTCTAGAAGAAGTTGTCACAGTCCTGAATTATGACACTTGAAAGACAGAATGTTTTGGAGTCAAATTAAGAGTGTAAAGGTTAACTTCTTTAGTTGTATTTTGTATGTCTTAAACATCATCTGGGTATGAAGTTTTATGCACCCGGGGATGTTGTGCAGCTTAGCAGCAGCACATAAGAGAAAGGGAGGTGTGGGAGCAGATGCTGCCCTCCCTCCCCTGTATTCCCTATACCTGTGGTTGGTTCCTAGTGGACAATGAACTGTTCTGAGGGCCTGTGTCAGAGGACAGAGGGGAAGGTGTGTTTTTCCCCCTCTTGCATCCCTCGCCACACACATGCAGTGTTGACTTGAGACTGCACATACACACCCAAAGGATTTATGTGTAGGTTTTTTCTGGCAAGGGTCCATTGAGATGCCTGTGGCTCCTGGAGTCCCAATGCTAATTCAAGAACCAAAGTTCTCGAAGTCACTTTTACACCAATTTGAGAACTTTCACACAGAGAAACAGCACAGGCACAGCAAGACCACTTCTCACATGCTAATAAGGGACAGAACTCCTATATAAATAACCCATGCCAAGAAGCACATGGGTGCACATCCTGTGCCCCATGCACTACATTTCCTGACAAAACCGCCCCTAGGCTCCATTTGGGTGGTGAGTATCTTTCTCTTTTCCCTGCTACTTCTCTTCTTTCTCTTTTTATCCCCTTATTCCGTCCTGTCATTCTACTGCACTTTTTTTTTCTCTCTTCCTTAGAACTCTCAAGTGGATTGGACTATATCTGAGTTCTTGTTGTGGTAAAATGTAGATTGAGATCTGTTTTGTGTAGGTCCTGTAGAGATAGGATAGGGGGTAATGGTTTTAAACTAAAAGAGGATAGATTTAGACTAGCTACAAGGAAGAAATTTTTTATTATGTGGGTGCTGATATGCTAGAACAGGTTTCCCATAGGAGTCTTAGATGCCTCATCCCTGGAAACATTCAGGGTGGGCTTGGACAGGGCTCTGAGCAACCTGACCTAGGTGAAGATGTCCTTGCTTATTGCAGGGCAGGGTTGGCCTAGATGACCTTGAATGGTCCTTTCCAACCTAAACTATTCCATGATTTTTTCAGATATCAAAAATACTTTAGGTAAATAAAGAAGTATATCCACATAACATCCACACATGAGCTTTATAAACACTTTGGTTGGTTTTGGCTCTTCGTAATTTCTTTCTTTTCTGTCCTTGTATTGCTTTTTCTTCCCATGCAAAATATCTCTTTCTGTCAAACTCCAGCCCCCAAACTGCATTCTTCATTTCTGCTTCAGAAAATTTTCCTCCTCCTTGTAGGAATTATACATGATATTTGAAAGGAGGTGGTGTTGGGTAGGCAGCAGCAAGTTTTAGTAAATACTGAGTAAGTACCTAGTAGGGTTGGAGATGTGTCAAATCTTCAAATCTGCATTAATTCATCATTCTTTTTCTCTCTCAGCTAGCTTCTGACTTATAATACAGTCAGTCTAGCTCCCACAGTTGAACACTTTCCTTGGTTATTTGGATCTGAATCTTGGATTCCCACATCATAACTATTGTAAATAAGCATCAAACCAGCATCAATGAACGTTGTTTTATCCAGGAGTTTATTAACAAAGAAGATAAAAATCTACTACTACCATAACTATTTCAATTGATCAAGAATAGGTACCAGGATCTACCAGCTTTGATGTTCTTTCTGATGCAAAGGAAAAAATACAAAATACAAGTATGCTATGCTTCTTTACTGAATTTGGTAAAACAAGTACACATATATACCCCTTTCTAAATTTATTTTTCTAGTTTTCTAAATGTAATTCTTCAAAGGCAAATACAAGTTGCTGAAAATTTACTTTAAGCACCTTGAATAGAAGTGGAATAGCATTTCTATATGTCAAGCTCTACATTATATATAGGTAGCATTAATAGTCCTTAATTATTGCAATTTAAAATTTGCTACTGTAATTTTCTTTAAATACAGTGTTTCCTGTAAATATATATCCCCCTAGTGTAAGACACATTTCTACTCTTTCTTATCCTATCATTTTTCTTAGCCTCTTAGAGAATATAAAATGAAAGGTGATACAAAACCACTTCAGGAGTGAAAAAAGGCACCGTGTTATAAGCATTTTTAATACAAATGCAGTAATAGTGTAGTCTTATGAAATGATGTGACTTGTAAGACTATAATTCTCTGTGAAACCATCCTAGCTTTGACCAACCAGATTTAAACTAACTGAGAACTGAGCTCTGCATATGTCAACTGATTTCTGTATAAATTAATCTGGTTTAAACAGTAGGATCAAATCTCAAGCTACACCAATAATGACATGAAATCTGAGATTCCTATATTAAGTGGATCAAACCCAGAGAAAAATGTGATCCTATTTAACCTAATCTAGTTTATTGTTTTAGTGTAGCAGAAGCTCTACATCTCTTTAAACATGCTTAGAAAAGATTGTGAGAAAAGGAGATTTAAAATATTAATAGTGTTGGAGCAGATGGAAAAACCTCTTATTTGTTCTCATGAGCTAATGCAGGGCGGGAAGGAATAAAGAATGTACTGCCAAGAAATATATTTTTAACTCTGTTTCTAACCTTCCAGAACTCAAAGTTTAAAACTGTGCAGCTTGATAAACATATAGCCAGGTTTCTTTGTGAAGTAGCTCACTTCAGAATACACTAGAAAAGACTGCAATATTTGAAGAAATGAACAAAATCTTTCTTCTTGCCAAAGCATATGAGAAATTGATACCCTTTCAAATACTTTTTAAAATGATCTTGCTAAAGTAAAAGCTATGCATATTTTATTAGCAAGCCCACTATCAGCTAGCCTGGAAAATGTCATAGAAGCTACCTCCCACCACAGCTCTGATTTTGTGGGCTTTGAGGGGGGAAGAATGAGGATAAGCTGTGGGATTCTGCAAGAATGAAGGAGACTTTAGCTTCTCACTTTGGAAGGAGAGTGCAAAGGTAACAGCATAACTACTGTATCACTACCTGAGCCCAGAGACATAAGATATACCCCAGACTAAACTGCCTTTTGTTCAGACTGCTTCCATCTTCATAATCCTGTTCAATTCACCACTACAGACCTCCTGCTGAAAAATAGCATTATGAGAGACACGTTCATCTCCTACTTGGAAAGGCACATTCTTTATGGCTCAAAAGACCACCCTACATCTAGTTTTCTTGTTTGTTTGTTTCAGTTTCGTTGGATCACAGTATGAGGTTTGAATGAACCTCAGCAGACCATCTATTCCAATATCTTGCCTGAAGCATGATCACCTATAAGATCATACCAGTTTATCCAGGGTTTTCTCCAGTCAGGTCTAGAAAACATCCAAGGGCAGAGACTGCATCCATGAGACTTTTTCATTATAACCTCTCTCTCTTTTTTGTTTCCTTTTCTGTCCATTGTCTCTTATTCTCCCACTATGCAGCCCTCCGTCTTGCTCATCTCAGTGACTCATCCTGTCCATACAGACAGGAAGCCCCCCTTCAAAGCTATCTGTCCTTCAGACTGAATAAACCTCAGGTCCCTCATCTTCAACAACCTCCATCCCCTGACCTCACTTCAGTTGATCAAGATCTTTCCTGTAATGGGGCATCCAAGCTGTCCACAGTATTTAGATAGAGTCTAATGAGCACCAGGAAGTGATGGGTAATGCCGTCTCTCAATCTTTTGGCTATTGATACAACCCAGGATGCTGCTAGCCGTCTCTGCCACCTGGGCAGGCTGCTGAATTACACTCGGCTCACTGTCAGCTAATGACCCCAATCCTGTTAACAAAGATGCTCCCCACTCTACCTTGTTGTCTAATTCCTGCCTGTAGATAACAGCATAGAAATTTTCTGCTGTTCCTCACAAATAAAGTAATTTGGTCTCAGTTGCTCCTGAACCGAAATCTTTTCTCTGGGTACAACTTATATATTTATGTTTTTAACTGGGTGTAGGAAGATTCCTTCAGAATAATTTTCTTGATCTTCAACACCTGCTGAACTTCGGCTTACATTGCAGAGCAGCCTCCTAGTATGATAACAGGATTCTTTTTGAATGAAAACCAGAGAGTAAGTTAACTTTGGGAGCTTGCCAAATGCACTCCAGCTACTTACGGGTATTTGTGCCACAAGATCACACTGGAGTTCATCTGAAGTTAAAATTTTAAAACTCTGTATCAGTTCTGCTTGAGAAAACAGTTCCTAGAGGTTATGAGTACTAGCATATATATACATATTATATTCTTCAAAGCTTTGTATTTACCATTACAAATGTGAAAGAATCTAAAAATCAAGGGTTCGCAAGATGTTGGGATCTTTTTGTAACATAAAAATCCTTAGGTGTCACCATGGCAGAAATTCAAGGTCTGCTGAACATGAGCTTTTGACATTAGTCAAAAAAGTAATTGAGAGATAATTATTTCTCTATATATTTTATTCTCCTTCCATAGCTAAAACCAATCAAACATAGTAAAGCAACATTATTGCTCTGTTGGTGCAAACCCTAGAAAACCTTGTTATCTGACCTATAACAGTGTTTTCAGTGCATACTGAAATGTATAACACAGAATGAAATGTAAAGCTTAGAGATCATGTTTTACAGCTGCTACTTTCACAACTCAAGGAGATGCAGAATTGACCAGTTATGAACTTTTTTCTATTGCCATCCCTCTGCTATGATGGAAGAAATATGTTTTCATTAAGTCAACCGTAGAACTTTAAAGAAAAATAAATTATTTTAAATATGTTAATGTTTAGTAAAACACAGAAATCTCACATAACCCTGTCTTGTATTATTTTTATATAAAACATAATTTCTAAGTGAAGATTAAAGGAATTACATTTATTTTGCCTAAAGAGGTGACAGGGACAAATACAATAACTATACATAAATTGTTAAAGGGCAATAATATGACAGAAATTAAGAGCTAGTCATACTGAATATTAGTCATAAAACAAGAAGTAGTAGTCTGAATTAGAAGGATTAATTTTCCTTGGTTATTACAAGGACTTGCTGAGAAAATAGACAATCAGAGTACAGAAAGACCTCTTTTGTGAGATACTTATTTCACAGTATTTAGAGACATTAAAGATAAGATAAAAAGGCTATGTGTAAAATATTGTGAGATTTCAAAAGCTGAAAAGGATGACCAGTATCACCCTTTCAAATATGCTTGTAGTGGGTTGATGTTGCCAGGTGCCGACCAAGCAATTCTATTACTTCCCCTCCTCAAGAGGATAAGAATAAAATAAATAAAACAAAAAGCTCATGGGTCAAGAGAAGGACCCAGAGATCACTCTTTAGTTACCAATACATGCAAACCAGACTTAACTTGGGGAAAATAATTAATTATTAATTAGTAACAGAGGTAGATTAAGATGAGAAATAAGAACAAATCTAAAAACACCTTCCACCCAACCCTTCTTTCTTCCCAGGCTCAGCTCTGCTCCAAACTCTTCCACCTCCTCCCACTGAGAAGCATAATGGAACGGAAAACGGAGACTGCAGTAAGTACCCATGGGACAGAGTCTCCACAACCTTCTTTAATGTGAGCTCTTCCCACAGGCTGTGGTTCTTCAAGAACTGCTCTGGCAGGGGTTCCTTCCACATGTTACCGTCCTTCAGGAATGGACTGCTCCAGCATGGATCCCCCGTAGGTTCACATGTCCTGCCAGAAAACATGCTCCGACATGCACTCCTCTCCACAGATCCTGCCAGAAGCCTTCTCCTGCTTGCTTTCTTCATGGCTGCGGGTTTATTCAAGACACATCCACCTGCTCCAGTCTGGAGTTCTTCATGGACTGCCAGAGGAAAACCTGTATCAACACGGTCTTCTCCAGGGGCTGCAGAAGAATCTCTGCTCCTGTGCCTGGAGCACTGACTCCACCTCCTTTTTCACTGACCTTGGTGTCTGCAGGATTGATTCTTTCACAAATTTTCATCCTCCAAAGTAGCAGATCTACTTTAAGAATGTCTACCACAACAGTTCCTGCAAGAAAATTCTGTAAAGGAAGTGGGACTGTAGCAGAAGTAGAATTTACTCTATTTATTTTCTGCTTAGGATGACAGAAACATTCTGAATCTCTAGATGGAGAGTCAGAAGTTGAACACCAACTCTAATGTTCTCAGTGCCACTATATTTTAGTTATATCCTTTGTAGAGCCAGCCTCAGTACAAGTCTACCATGCATAACATAAAGTGATTTGCAAAACCTCTGAAGCATATATGATACAAGTAATCTACCCAGACAAACTAATTTTGTTAGAAGACAGAGCATTTTGGGCAAGCCATACGGTGTACAATCTTACTGCCCTATCCTATGTCTGAGATAGGTTTCTCTTTTAGGGAAATTTGCCTAGAGGAAAGATTTTGCTAAACAATCATATAATGCCAGACTATACAGGTAGGGCATTTTGGTTGTGGGTTTTGTGTTTGTTTGGTTTGAGTTTCTTAATACATCAAGAATACACAGCAAGAATGTTCAAGGATGATCCATATTTATTCTACTGAGAGTTTAGCAAAATTACTCGTGTTTTTAATCAAAAGAATTCATTATAAAGTTGACATGTTTTCTGTCCCCCAAACAATTTCACATAGCAGATAACTGTTCTGAAAGAATAATAACAAGTAGAAAAGCTAAGCTGAGTATTTTATATTAACATAATACAAGTTGAAAGTGTGAAATTAACAACTCAAGATATGGATGCGGTGTATTTATCTTAAAAATCAAAACATACATAGACAACATCAGGGAAAGCTTCCTCACGCTATGCTGAAGCCGTTGGTGTCAAAAGGTTGCCATTTACCCTTAGTTGTGACAGTGATGCTGGAAAGGGGGTTTCTTGAATATAGCTACAGATTGCATCTTCCAGCTCAATAGTTTGCCTGAGGTAAGCTTTAACAAGTCAAGGAAGTGGAATAGTATGCATTCCACTGTCTGTCAGTATTTCAATACTCACTTAAAATGTTAGGTATAATTCCCTTCTTTTCCTATGGAATTCAAACAAATATCACTAACTTTTCTGAAGTGCTCACATTGTCAAATTGTAAGATTTTGGGGGGAATATTTTTGTACAAGGAACAATTTTTTTCTCCCCTAATCATTCTCATTGTGGAATAAATTATTCAAGACTGTTCACTGGAATTAAATGGCTAGAAATACCCCTAATAAAAAATTTTACTTAAAATTAGGTTTTGCATCCCAAAGAAGCAAAGCAATCACGTTAACAGTCTCACTGAAGTCAGACGAATTATTCATATTTGTAAAGCAAATATACCTGCTGACTCAAGTCTTAGTGAATATTAGTTACATCACTGGTTTTGAGGTTTTGATGGACTTTAATCACATATTTAATTTGAGTTAATCATAGGAACAGAGTTAAAGAATTAAGATAGAGATGAGAAAGGTAAAGGAAAAAAAAGGTGTGAGGAAGACATGAAGCCTTAAAAATGTCAGCAGGAATGCCTATTTCAGTACATTTCTGCACTTAATAACAGAACTGTCACTGGCTGTCAAGGTGCAAATTTGACTTCAGACTAATACCTCTTTATAACATAAAAAATACAGCTAATGTAAGGAAGAAGGATACACCTGTTCTAAAAAGATGCTTTGTTTTTAACTCCAGATCTATGTTTTCATTACTCCTCTAATGAAATATAATGAAAAATTACACTAAATGAAAGATTTGAAGTTTATCTTAACTATGAAAAATATTGGTTTTCAATGAACGTTTTTTTTTTTTTTTTGGTTACAGAGAGATAGGAGAAAACTGTAGAAATTTTCCCCTTGCAAGTCAGTAATAAACATCTTTAAACCTACAATATTTTTTTACTCCTGAGCACAACACAATATATTACCGTTCTACAGGTATGCTAAATATAAGAAAAGCAAAACAGCAGCATAAAATTATGCTTGAGAAAAAGACTTATTTTTCATTTGGAACACACACCACACACAATTATCAAGACATAAATAGATTATACACAGAATTTATTTAGAACCTGTGATATTACCAATACCTAATTTCTCCTACCCACCCTCCTCTGCTCCCCAGAACACTATCATAAGCAGGACTGATATATCAGTAACAAGTTTACACTATGGTTGCTTTAGTCGTGCTTGCTCCCAGATAATTTACCAGAAGTGTTTGACCTAATTATCCCTCCCTTGACAAGGCTTAGTTTAGATTACTATTTGCTACTTTGATTTGGGCTTTCATAAAATTTTGAGAGTTCATATTTGTCTGTTAACATTGAAACTGGCCAATACACTGAGAGGTCGTAAAGGACAAACTAGGAAGTCATAGTGCAATCACATAAGCCTCTCTTCATAATCTTTATGTAGTCTTTAAACAGAAGTATCTAATCCATAGGGTCAAGTTCCTGTTCAGGTATTTCAAAGACAAACACAAACATTTACATATTATAAATTCTGTTTTTACTTTATGGCTTCTGCACTGGTAAACACACTAGTGAGAGAAAAAGCTATGGTCTGATTTCAAGGATAATTTATTCATGACATGATTAAGTGTTGTATGAGTAGTAATTTATCCATAGTTCATTGAAAATGTAACTGAAAATGAGACTTCCTCTACTTTATGTTTTAACTACTATTACTGTAAAAGAAGTTATCATAAAGCATAATCATTGCAAAAATAGTTTGCACAATTAATACTCAGCACTGATACGTAGTTTAGCTTTGAACTGAACAAAAGGCTCAGCATGAACCATTGGATAACTGAGGAATTTACAATCTCTATTTGTTGATTTTTCTCACTTTTAAGAACAGTAATACCACACAGATTAACCTGAAATGAAATGCATCATTTTAATTGTTACAGTTGCTCTCCTATTTTCTTTTGAAGACTTCGTTGACTCTGATGCTGACTTCTACTTTTAGAGTTGATTGGCCCCACCTATTTGTACTATACATCAGTAATTACAATGACTACTAACAGTTTCAAACATTTGTTCCCAGGGTGAGTTAAGAGATGACCCTGCATACCAACCACAACTACACTGTCACAGTTATGAGAATGGTTAAGGATCTTTTTTACACATGAACTTTGAAACTTACAACAATCCTTTTTGTTCAGTTAAAATAAATAAACATTTATATAATACTTTAAGTCAATTATAAGTACTCAATATGACCAAAGGTGAACTTACTGAATCTTTTAGTATTCGATATGTGTGTTATTAATCCAAACCCTGAATTGAAACATCATGAATGTAACTAAAGGAGAAATTGTCTGGAAACTCAACTCTGGTGCAGATCAATATTTTTGACAAGCCATGAAAGACTTCAGAGGGTCAAAACAAAAGTCTGGATCTAAATCTAAATACTTCTTATATTGTATTGAAATATTTGTCAGGATTTCAAATTCAAACCTCTAACTTATATGTCAGGCTGTTTAGAAATGATGATAATTTGATTTTGATTTATTTTTAGATTGGGTGTATGCTGTCTGGTTTTTTTTATACAAAAAAAACCAAACCTGGATTAAATTAAGATGAAAGGATGTTTTAACACATGCATTATGTTGCTATTTATGTGGGGGTTTTCAGGTCCTTTCCAAAGAACAGAAGAATAATATCCTTTGTATCTAATAATGTTTTTATATAAAAATAATAAAAAAATTGCAGAAATGAAACAAGTTACTTAATATCTGTGTATATAAAGCATTATTCTTTTATATTTTTTAGGAACATTAGATAAGTCTAATAATAACACTCACAAGTATTCTACTTTCACAGATTTCATCGAAGTTTTACATGAAACTTAACTCTAGATCTTTTTCTAAACATAAAGCTGGGGATCCTTGTTCATTTTATATTCTCTAGCCAGCTCCAAATAAAAACGCATAATATATATTTTATTTAATTATAGAAGACTACATGAATCCTTCCACAGAGCACTTATGATTGAAGGATTGTGGTATAATCCTGATCAGTGGTGAAACACATAGGAAGCATATAGGTCTCTTCAAACTACATATCTATCACCATGCTGTGGATAAAGACATGAAGTTAAGCGTACCTTTTATGTTGTGAAGTGCCGAGAACAGACATGTAGACTTTGGAAGATCTGATATTTTAGATCATCCTTCGTCATTGTCATACTTAACCTTATAGACAATGTAATCAATGCCTATCTGATTTCTCAAAGTAAGCTTGATCTTTTTGTTGTAGAATGATCTGCCTTGACATAGCCTGAAAATACTTTTTTGAGGCTTTTTGTTTAGATTTTCCATATCCAGTTCAGGAGTAGAATAACAGAAAAAAAATCAAATTTATTTACTTCTGTTAACAGATGAAAATGATACCGAGGAAGAATCATTTTACTACTGATATATCCTAGTCTTAAGAAATATCCTGTCAACCTTTTAAGTGTAAGATCACAGTCCTTTTGTGTCTGGAGCAGGAAAAAGTTGGCATTCCAAAAAGACCTGAGACTGAGATATATCTATCAATAAATTAAGGTAGAATATGCTACAGAAATGTTACAACTGTCCCCAAACAAACATTATTGTATTGGATTTGGCTGGGAAATAGTAAATTTTCCAATAGCAACCCTCGTAGCGCTGTGCTTTGTAACTACAATAGTGATAACACACCAAAGGTTTGGCTGTTGCTGAACAGTGATCCCAGTGCATCAAGGCTGTCTTCACCCACCTGCCTCTTTCCTCCTCAGAAGGTCAGTAGGCAAGGGCAAGGAATTCAAAGGGTTCAGCTGACCTAATGATATTGCATACCATGGGAGGCCTACTCAACAGTGAAAGCAGAGAGAAAGGAAGAGGTCAATTTTATCCTTGGTTTGTGAATGAACTTTGAACTGGCATAGGGCACCTCAGATGCTTGTATGTAGACTTATAAGAAGCATTCTTCATTGCCTGCTTGAGCTTAGGCCCATATGGATTCCTTTAATGTATTAGCTTGACCTTTAGTCACATCATTACCGAAGCATTTTTGCATAATTGTCCCATCTGGGTTTATAAATTGGATGATTAGTGTTTTGCCATGTTACCAACCATCTGATAAGTAACTGACCAATTCACAGCTTGTAATAATGCAGCCACTCAAGCTAAGACATCACATTTTTTCTGTTGTTTTTTTTTTTAATTATTATTTATTCTGCTAACATTGATCCTACTTTCCTTTTGAAATACAATGTTAAAATGTGAAAGTAGATTAAACTGTGGTTTGTACAACCTATTTATTTCCATTTCTTCCTCCAGCACTACTGTTTTTGTAGAGAATACACTGTTTTCTGGATGTTCAATGATTTACTTTTCTTTTTTTCCTCTTTTTTTTTTGTGATTAAGAAGTAAGATATTAAATCCATTTAGAGTAACTAGATGCTATTTGTGCACGTTTCTTTAAAAGTCATAGGCCTGTGTATTTTTGGTTAAGGTGTGATAAGACGGCAAGTTGAATCTGCCTGCCAAATGTGAATTGATCAACATTTTTTCCTTAAAGGCCGTATTTCCAAACATTTTGAATTTAGAAATCTATCCTTAACTGAGCAGAACCTAAAGGAATGGACTTATTAAAATAAAGAAGAATATTAATTTTGATATATAGAATTAAAAAATACTATATACAAATCTTAGCTACACACTGTTTCCATTCCCTCAGTTTTCCACTGTTAGAAACACAATGTTATTCTGGGCCAAAGAAACTTTCAAAGATTGTGGAAGTCTTTCTTCTTTTCTTCTTAAAGCCTAGTTATGTGTCTGCTCTCTGCTGGTCTCAAAGTTTCATGTATTTTAAGGTGTCTAACTTGCAGAGGAGATGTCAGAAGAGCTCTTAAGAAAGCTCAATTCCACCTAGGGGATCAGTTTTCCTGTGTCAAAACTTTGCAGATTATCCAAAGGAGAGCAGCCTTAAGAATATCTGACTACTTTAAGGTGCTGCAGAAATGTCTACAGTCCAGGCTCTTCAGGAATATTGGATGTCATGATACCACATTTCTCAACGCAGGTACACACTGGCTAAGAATAGATCAATTTGGGGTACTCCAACATGCTGCACAATAGTAATTTTAGGAACCTTCTAGGTCAACATTAAAAATTCTGGCAAAGTACAGGAGTTAGCTTGGTACAACATAACCCTCAAATTCTATCCTGTTTCCAAAAATAAAATAAATGAAAAGGAAATGTCAGGATGTCCTTTGATTTTAATAATTTATGCATTCAGAAGGATATAGTTGAGAACAAAAATTCTGTTTTGAATGAAAATAAACTATCAATTATTTGACATAGCAGATTTCCCCAACAGCCTCAATATAGCCACTTGTTTACATTTTGTAGCTATGCAGACTGTCAATATGGTAACATACTGTCAGACTCTGAGGTCACTTAATAAAGGCTAATTTTCACAGGCTTTAGTTGTTCTTGCTTAATCAGAAGTCTGCAAAATCAAAGAAAATGGTGGCAGGATGATATACTGTGCAAAATCTTAATTATTGTGAATGATTTTGAATGTAAGTTCGATTTTGGAAAATATAATATATAAGCCAATATATTGTCCCTTAGAAAATCAAAGCCTCACTAGTTAGGATATAGTCCTATTAATAGAAAGATACCAAGAGACTGAGAAGAAAACATGATGATACAGTCACTTTTTTGGTCAGAGGGAAAATGTTTCTCATCCTCCGCATCTTAACTATTATACGTTTTGTTCATTGATTAGCTATGAACTAAAAGAAAAGTGTGGCCTCTGCCTTGTTATTTAAAGAAAGAAAAGATCCTATACCAAGGACATTTCTCTACAGCTACGTATTCATTTTGTTGTTAATTTGGGACCAATCTAGCTTTTCCTGAATGCTGCAAATAGAATCTAGCCATCCAGAATAATCTGCCATTTTCCATTTCAGGAAGCAGAAGCATAAAACTTTTCTGTCAGCACCATTTTGTTCACGCTTCTTTTCAGGTTTGGAGTGAGCTGTCTTGTGAAAGTGTAGTAAATTGGACCCCATTCAACCACTAGATAGTCTCTGCTTTGCATCTTTTTGTAAAAGAATTGTCACTAGGCAAGTTTTTAGCCAACTTGTAATAGTAGGCTCTCAGATACCTGACAGAAAGCAGGTTCTTACAGAAGCCAGTCTCTTTGAAGGATACACTGAAGTGTCAACAATGGATACTGAAGTATTGACATTGAATGACTCTTTCCTTTTTATGGCTATTGTGGAATTAGATGGAAAATCTTTCTTTACCTTTTATCTCCTCAAAAGGTAGATGAAAAGAAAACCAAAACCATTAAATCATTGTTAAGTTAATCTATGATCCTGATTTCTGAGCACTCTGAATCATGTACATGGGGAGGATCATTCCAGTCCTGCCTTTATTATTTTTCTACGTTAATATATTAATAGTATATCTATTTCAAAATCAGTGCACAAAGCAAAAAGTTTATCCGCCTACTTCAGGTATAGGCTAGTTCTCTGCTTGTTAAGACTAAAGCACGGATTGTCTTCTTAAAAGATTAACGCAATACTATGATACTTGATTTCTCAAGGACTGTAATGGAGCTACACAAGCAATTCTGCTGTGCTTAACTCAGTGCCTAAGTTCTTGATTATTAGAATTTCATTTTCTTAGAGCTATTTCAAATGCTCTGTCCAGCATACTATGCTTGAAAGACAGACTATACAAAGATTTCTTCCCGTGAACTTTTTTCATCCCTAGCTAACTTATTGTATACTTTGTTATGATTTTTATTCTTACTACTAAATGAGAAGATGGCTATCATACCCAATGTCAGACCAGTGATCTAGTCCTTCTCATTAATTGCATATAGAGACTTTAGTTCGGCACTTTTGTTTTTCAAAATAACTGAATTTTTCCCCTACTTTTTCATTGTATCTTCTATATGCCAGATGTTTTTTTCTCTTTTAATTGAGCAATAGCTTGGTTTTACGCTATGTAATACTACATTCTCACCTTTCTTTAAAGTCGAGTCACCAGAACTCTGACCTGACTGCATCTCCCACTTACCCAAACACTGCTTTTTCTGAACTGTAACTGGTAGTGTCATGTTATCAATAGATTTAGCTTAGTATGCTTTCCACCTAGTCATGCAATGTGGACCCGTTGTTCTGGTTATTCACAATGCAACCTGCAAATTACAGTGCTACAACTGATATCATATAATTTATTAACTGGCTTATTATCTAGATCAATACATTTAAGAAAGAAAACAAATAGAACTATTGGGTCTTTTAACACTTTAAAGACCTTTACTTAAATACTTATACTGTGCAAGCTGGCTGTGCCAGAGTTCTGAACAGATCCCACTTAATGTCAATATTATAATAATCCTCATAGTGTGGATAACAGTATAAGGGCCCTGAGCATATCTCACCTCCTGGAGGTGTGGCTGCATGGGATCAAGCTAACTGAGAGCTAGTCCAAACAGTGACCTTACAAGAAAGAGCTAGAAAAAAGCCTGAGCAAAGGAAGCTCTTCCTTCCCCTGTTAGGTCCTGTTAGGCTGGTGCTCTTGCCCCCAGTCCGTATCGCTTCCCTTCCCTTGCAGAGGAATCTGCTCTTGCTGCTCGCTGGAAAATTGTGGAGCTTATCTAAATACTGGTAGCATGCTAGAGGTAAATATTATCTTGGACAGAAGAGAGCAAACCGAGAAGGTGGCTGTTGCTTGTGCATGTAAGAATCATGGAGTAGAATCATAGAACCATAGAATCATTAGGTTGGAAGAGACTCACTGGGTCATCGAGTCCAACCATTCCTATCAATCCCTAAACCATGCCCCTCAGCACCTCATCCACCTGTCCCTTAAAAACCTCCAGGAAGGTGACACAACCCCCTCCCTGGGCAGCCTGTTCCAGTGCCCAATTACCCTTTCCATGAAAAATTTTTTCCTGATGTCCAGCCTGAACCTCCCCTGGTGGAGCTTGAGGCCATTCCCCCTTGTCCTGTCCCCTGTCACTTGGGAGAAGAGGCCAGCTCCCTCCTCCCCACAACCTCCTTTCAGAAGAAGCGACTGAAGTCTGTGAAATGAACCAGAAGATTATCTCAGCATCTTTTGCCATGCAACTGTGGCCCAAGCTTGCCTGACGGCAAGGTGTGGTTCAGCTGTGGATTATACAATGCATAACTTATCCTCATGATTTAAATGCAGCTGATGTGTGGAAAATACATGACGGAATAAAAATCATTATTTGCTACTGAAATGTAGACACATGGTTGTCATCCTCCAATGTGCTGTCAGATTCAGCCTGGCCTAAGTACATTGGCACAGACATTAGCTTTCCTCCTTCCTCAAATTTTCTATCAACTAGCACAAGATGGACAGCAAAGGCACTTTTACTTATTGAAAACTGTCAATGGACTCTATCTTAACTGTTACATTGTCACTTCTCTGAGCTTGCTGTTTCAGTCCTACCTCCTCTTAAGGGATGTAGCTGTTGCTGCCTTATATCTCAGGAGCATAACCAGGGGACAGAATATTTCCAATCTTCCCACATGGGCAGCTGTGTATGTGAAATATAATAGATTTCTTTACTATTTGCAAATGAATTTGTTTTCATTGGTATATGGATAATATTTACTTGTCATTGTCTGTTTAGTATGCTAAAAAAGAAGTAATTTAAAGTAGTACTATCAAATGTTCTGTGACTAGAATAAAGGGAATAAAGGCTCTTCTTAACAAAATTACTGGACTAAAGGCTTTTTTTTTTTTCTTTCTGCTTACCATAAAGCTAATAGGTAGGTGAAGGATAAAAATATTCCTAAGAACTCAGAGTACTTCATGATCCTCTCCCTGGAAAGTACCGAAAGCTTAAAAAGATACATTGCTTATTGGCAGTTCAGGATTACTAAGTCTTCAAGACAGGCGAGTAATTACAGAAAATTTACAGCAGATAACATATTGCTGTGGAGATATTTGCATTACTTTTCCGTTAAAATTAACAACTCGCGTACAGTAACTTCGATTGCTCTGTTAGTGAGACATCAGTTTCAAAGTACGAAAGTGTTTTTAGTCCTTCAATCACTTTTACGGCTGAGCCCCGACTCCTGTGCTCTACAACCACGTGGTGGCACTGTTGATTAAATTTGGATTCTGACAACGTTCTCGTGTCAGAGCTCTGTACTGAGGCTGCTGTGCTTCTGCCTTCTCTGTGTGTGAATCTGCCTGCTGCCCTTTATTTGGGGATAATGAGGGGCCTGAGTGCAGAGGCAGATGTTGACAGTTACTTCAGAAACAGGTTCAGAGACAGAGAAAGCCATGCTAAAGAAAATGTAGTCCGGATTGATTTAGCCACCCAGAACACAGGTCTGTATGAAGTGTACACAGTATAAATATTTTAATTGTCTTTTTTTTCCCCCTGAACTCATTTTAATAGCAAGTAATATTGCATCTCTTCAAAATACATTAATTTAGTTTTTAATGGACATCAACAAAATAACGCTTTTGACAGAGAAGTGAAGTCTAAGGTGACAAGAACAAAATGTAGCTTAATGGAAGAAATACTTTTGCTACTTTATCCACTTAGGATGGCTCACATATTTTTCTGATTACTATTTCGCCATTTAAATTACACCTTTGATTTGCCATGTGCCTCGTTTAAAGCTAGCTATTTCAAGGAGACGAGAAAGAAACCTGAAGCACCCAGAAAATGTTCACAACTCACTGAATAATGATTTAATCTTTGAGCCTCTGAATCTGTATGTGCTTTAGGAGAGATGGGTGGGTAATGGCAATACAACCATCTGGCTGATGGCAGAAACTTATTCTATGGGTCTGCATGACTTGTGTTTCTTCTTCATAGTAATAAAAGGTAATATCACAATCAGTTTACATAGTCTATCTCTTTTCAGGGTACTGGTTTGATGTATAGTTGTGAGATAGAACACAGAATAATTCTCATAAAACAGTCAAAGAAGGCAAAGCTAGAAATTTATGTGTAAACACAGCATGGTGTGAAATTACCAAAGGACTACTATGCCTGCAGCCAGAAATCTTTGTCTTGGATCCTTGAAAACCGAAATCATCATGTCCATTTGTCTTCTGCCAGATCAAATGCTTCTGCATGAGACATTTGGCATATTGCTTCAGACAAAGATTTTTCTTTTTTTTTTCTTAATTTAAAAATAATGGTAATGGTAATATATTTTCAATGCAATTATATCAAACCAATAATATTTTTATTATTTTTACTTGGTGTATTACTGTTTTCTGTATTCATATTTGCATGCATCAGACATTTGATTTTCCATATCATTGAAAATTCAAAGCAGTAATTATGCTTATGTTAGAGAGTTCTGACAGGACAGTTAATAACCGATAAAGTTACAACTTGACATAGTAAGTAACTTTATATCAGATATTCTGCACATTCAAAAACACGATTACTGACCCATTATATTTCATATTCAGTGTTAGTAGCAGAGCTAAACTCTTGTAAATGGTCTTGTTTGTATACTTTGGCCCTCATCCTGACTACAAATTACTAATTTCGGGGATTTATGTTAACATAACATGAGCTAATTTACCCTATTTATCATTGTAGAACAATGATCAGCTAATTTATTAGCTGTTCAAGAAACAATGACCAAATCAAACTGATTTCTAGGAACTGGAAAGCTCTTGCATTCTTTGACTTGTCATTTTATTCCTCTAAGGAAGGCTAACTTATTTTCCTGTTGATAGGTTTACTACTTTGGGAGGATATGAAATCTTTTAAAGGAATAAAGCCATATATAGGTAAACAATGCAAATACATATCACATACAGAATGAACTTTGATATATGTTAGTTGAAAGGTGGTATACACACAAATTTGTGCCTCAAAGATCAACCCCACAGGTCCTGCAGCTGCTGGTGCAGACACATTTACCCACGAACACACACAGATACTGTGGATTCCTCCAGTAACTCAGCTTAGATACTCAGTCTCACTAGTGACTGGCCCTTGAATAATCCTTTCTCTAGTTGCATCTGCATAGAGAGGCACACACATAGAATAGGTCTCCCTGTCAAGCCCACAGACTCCATAGTTTCTCTAGCTGGTATGTTTAACCTACTGGTCCCTCTAGCATCTCATTTCTTCAGCCATCTCACCCTCAGAGACCCACTCATAGTTGGCTCTTAAGCCACTACTTATTTGACCCAGCTAGCCTGGCTTGATATTGGCTGGTAAACACACACACATGAACACTTTCACTCATACTAGCTGCCAGCACCACTGACATATGGGACCCTATTAGCTCCACTTACTGGCACTCAGACTGCTGTGCACACATATACACACAGAATAGAAAGCCTTTCACTCAGGGAATTAATTAGAGTGGAGTTTAATGCCAGGACAGGACAGACTGCAATAGGCAGCCTGAGAGCATAACCAGAAGAGTGAATTGCCAACAATGCATTTACTCTCATCTATTTCCTTTTCATAGAATCATAGAATCATTAGTTTGGAAAAGACCTCTTAGATCATCAAGTCCAACCATTCCTGTCTGCTACTAAACCATGTCCTTGAGCTCTAATCCATCTAATTTCATACTTTTACACTGTTTTAACACAAGTACAGACTAATCCTCTAATCCATCTATTTTCATATTTGTTCCTCCCTGACTTATCTTCCTTCATTTTTCTGCCTTGGGTTTCTCCACTAAACACAGGATCCTACAGTGGTTTGGGCTGGAAGGAACCTTTAAATATTATCTATTTCAACCACCCTGCTGTGGGTTTTTCTCATCACAAGTGAAACAAAAGGGCTTTTATATTTGGTGTAAACTAGAAAGAAGAAAATAATTTTATCAGGCTCAAAAACCTTTGTGGTTTTTTTTGGTTTGGGTTTTGTTTTTGTTTTTTATAAGGCTTGTAAAGTCAATTTCAAACCTGAAAATTATTTTATTGTTTAATTACATATGTAATTAAACAACAGTATTATTACTTCGATTTGTTTATTTTTTAACTGTTTTGCCAGTATTCCATGTTAACACAACCCTTAAAGGAGCAAAAATTACTTGTAGTTAACAACATGTAGCATCTGCAAAACACTGTAGCAAACAAGGGTAAAAGAGAGAGGCTGGAGAAGAGACCAGCTGTTCTGTGATTTGCATTTTTAGATAAACTGCACACTGAAGTGGGAGAGTGGTCTTTTTAAATGACCCTGATAAAACTTATCACCCATGTTCGTTGCTGAGAAGTAAAAAATGAAAAGACTAAATGAAGTTCTGAGAGCAGCAATGGAAAGCTGAGAGGAATGGTTTATGGAGAAAAATAAAAAAAACCCAAAAGTGACTGTTTAACTTTGAATGAGATGGCAAGAAAGAGAAAAGTTAAATTCTATCAGCCAGCCATTTAGCTGTTAACTTAATGGACAATTTCAGTAAGAATTTGATAAGTAAGAATATTAGAAGACAATAATAGATGTAGGCAAATAAAATCTCTCACCACAGACCACAGCCCTTAAATTATGTTCATAACCCCTGTCATCCTGACTGTTATAGCAAATGTGGAGCTTATTAACCACCTTACAGTTTTGGAAAGAGCAAAGAAGGTTTTTCTTTAATTTCTGTTCTCAGATTGGTATTTGGCAAGAAGTAAATTGAGGACAGAAAATGACTGAGATCTTTCAGTCTATTGTCAAAAGATCCGAAAAGATCCTGTCTCTGTCAAACTTTACAGATACTTTCTTTTTCTCACAAATATCTTCCTCGAATGTCTTCCTCTTGGGCAATGTCTTTCTACATACTGTCACTACTGCAGTTGTTCCCCTGATCCTAATATTCACAGTCCTCTCATCTAATGGCCAACATCCAGTGAAAATATCTATGGCAGCAACAGTTCCTGCAGTTTAACTACTTTTTTTTTCATTTTTCGTAGTGTTATTATTACAATTTAATATTTTTTGTTGTCTAGGATTAGCAAAAATATAACTTATCTTTTGTTAGATTTCATATAATAGCTTATTATTTATGCTTATTCTGACCTTTCTCTTTCCATAATTTTGCCTTCTAGTATGATAGTCTGGTTTAAGTGGGTCTCCCATTACTTTTCTATGTTTTTTAAAAAGAATCTCATTCCACAACTGGAGTCTTTCCAGTCAGCTCAGAGATTGAATAACAATAGTAATACTAACAGGTACAGAAAGTTTTGGCAGGGTTTGGGTTGGGTGTTTTTTATTGGTGGTGTTAATCCAAGAGTAGTCATTTCTTTTTTTATTTATGATTATCCATTTTGCATGGCAGGTACTATGTAAAATCCTATAAAGAAATACACAGTGAAGGAAAACCGAATGTGGAAACACTCACAACAGGAGCAGTCTGTTCACATGTGGTATGTCTCTCATCTTCCACAGTCAGACACCAAAATCAGTTCCATTTCAACATTTCCACACTAATTTTAAATATTCTCTGAGGATGTAGGTACCTTCTGCACCTCTTTCATGACAGAGTTTGCCCAGGAACAACATATATTCTAGAGTAAAAGAGCTGAATTCATCAATGGCCATCTCCCTTCAGAGGAAATTGACCATGTTGTGCAAATTCAGCTAAGCGTAACTGATTAATAGTCAAATTTATAGAATAGTATAATATATTTTCTAGCAACATAAAAAGAAATGTATGTAGGATAAATATATATTTAATGTTATTTTTTGTTGTCTTCCTATGACTGCAAGCTAGTCTCTCTCTGTTCTTCTATATGTTAGGGTCCTTCTAATGACCAGGGGTTCTGAATCCTTCTGTTTTACCAAAGAGTGCAAGCAGAATAAAAGCCCAAACTCTCAAATACTCTTTGAAATCAAGTTTTATTTAACTTACAAAAACAAGAAAGGTAACAAATGTTTAGACTTAATCAACAAGTTAACAATAACAGCTTTAAAGGCAACGTGTCTAATCATTACTACAAGAGAATAAGTATAGTAATTATAAAGATACATCACTAATTGCCTTGTTATCATCATCCACATCTGCAGTCACAGTGGGAGCCCCTTTTTCAGAGAAGATTTGAAAAGTCTGTCCTGGACAACTAGGGGATCCTGTGCATTGTGCCCACTCGTAGATAAGGTCTCCAAGGATCACTGCAAAGGGTCTAATTTTTATATCATTAAATAAACAACTTACATCATTCTAAAAACGTGGGATTTCTGTCTCAGCTGCTCATTGTAATTTCTCCTGGAGAACAGCCATGGTCCCAAGAAAGGAGATAAGGAGGCAGCTGGATATCTTTTATCTTTAAACTAAGGGGCTGTTGAGGTACAGCATTCCTGCATTGTTCTCCTTTCACACAGTGTTCACGCTCATGCTGATTGATCAGCCAGGGTGACCAATTAAAGTGGCACAGACCAGTTCTACTGATAATGCTAACTATGATGCATCTTCTCACACTGTATGTGTTAAGAATAGCACAGCACAATTCTACTGATAATATCAATGTAAGAAGTTACAGATTGACTAGTACACACAGCAATGCAATACAGATCATCCATGGGCCATCTGTGTTGTTTTAGGCCTGTTAATCAGGCTCTGCCACTTCACCTGCTCATATCGGATAATGCCTTTAATTTTCCGAAGTGGTAAAGAATATTTTAAATAAGAATTGATTTTATTTTTGTTTTTGCTAGTTGCTAAAAATTATAATTATTAGTATTAACCTTTGAAGTTAGTCTTAACAAGAATCATCATATCTGATTCCCATTCCTGTTATAAATGTGCACAACAGCAAGGTAATTTTAGTGAAGTCAAGATCATGCATATTTGTTGTTAGAAAACAGAACAAAACAAAAATCCATAGAACATTGTAACATTTAGTAATCTAAAAAATCAAAGATGAAAGAAAAACGGCAGCTGATTGATTTCAGATGGGTAGTGTATATATAAATAACCCAAAATTTAATATAAGACTTTTCAAAAGAGTTTGGAATCAGGACTTCTTTCTGAGTTCAAAAGAACAAAATCTGTTTGACAGTGAATAACTTCTAAATGACAACTTTGAGGGACAGTATAACAGCTTTTTTTTTAATGTTAGTTTTGTACAGACTGCTTAAACACACACACACTCTTCTGAAAAACACAACACATTCACACTACTAGGGATTAAGTTCTAAGAAACTCTTTATATTGTTTGCTCTCACAAAGTTGCAAGTCATAGAATGTATTTGACATCAATTAAATCTTTATCCTCAAAACATAAGTTAAGTACGATACATATTGATATCTGCAGTTCTAAATAGAATTTCCTTCGGAAAAAATAAGTCATAGTGAGTATGAATCAGGTCAGCAGATCTAGTTCATATTAATCAACCTACTCCAACTGTAAAGACTTTTCCGTGTAATTGCCATTGTACTTCCTTCTATTGTTGTTTTTTTCAACTCTAAATATGTTAAAGCAAACAGTTCATTTTCTTCTTAGCCCTATCGTTAAGTTTTACCATATTATATCATTTGTTGATAACAATTTGCATAATTTAAGACTTATTTATTTTCCCCTTTTGTACGTGCATAGAAAGAAATGGAAATATTTTGTGTTTGCATTATAATATCACTGGCTTTGCTGTTGGGTTTTACTATACTATTTATGTTCCTTATCAAAACTGAAGCTCTTGAATGAAGCTTTTATTTACTTTCAACTTGGCCTATTTTCTATCTTCTAGCTTTATTTGGGTTTTTTTTTTAACTTTCACATGGTTATCTCCCTTCTATTTTATGTCTGAGTTTCTACTTTGCTCTTTTGGTATATCATAAATAAGGTTAATGATACCAAATATCTTGTTCAAAGATCCAAAAAGTTATTAGTGGAATTTTGAAGATGCCACGCATCTCATCGATGAACTACGTCAGTCAGAAAAGACTAGGCATCAACAAGGGCAAATGAACATAGATTGTAAAAAGAGTAGTGTTAGCACTTACTCTTAGCAATTGTCTTTTTACCAATAGTTCTAGTGTCACTAATCAGTACAGTAATTTCTCTGAATCTATATTTGCCTAAAAGAGATACTTTGGATAAAATCCTCAAGATGTCTTTTAATGACAGGTGTTTGGGTTTGCATCTAAAGTAGCTGGCAGCAGGCTCAACTCCTAGAACACTTTATGGATCTTTTTTCCCCAGTATGTAGAAATGCCTTTCTGTTTTTTCATAGAAGGACAATAGATTTAGAACCTGCTCCTCTGAGAATGATTACCCTAAGATAACTTTTCAGTACCTTTTGTGAAACAAAAGGGAAATAAGCGACAATAGAAATTTTCTGTTCCAAAAGGCAACAAAATATATCTTTGACTGATTGTTTCAGAAGGTGTGCAAAAACTTAAATAAACTTTTCAAAGGAAGGATCTACTTGCTCAGAAGTTATAGTTTATGGGCAAGAATAAAAGTCTGCGTATGTTCTTGCGAGAAATACTCACTCGCTGTTTGCACAGGCCTTTATTTTTCTAGACAGAAAATACTAGTTTACAAATGCAGCTAACATTATCAAAGCTACAAAGATGTTCCTGCAACAGGAAAATAGCTGTTAAACAATAGGAGAAAAAGTATGCATTAGTGCCCAGTGGACATTTTCCTTTATTAATATAAAAAAATATTTTTCTTTATATTGTGGTGCTTTTACCAGTAATTATTATATGTTGTATTTCACCAAATAATCAATTATACAGATAAGAAACTATTAAAAGAAGTTCTTAAGGAAATCACTGTCCTACCAGGATAGGCTTGTTCTAAGAAATCATATATCCGCTGAAACTCCTTTCTCTTCTTTAGTTAAATGAAGCCTTTATTTTAGATTAGCTCTCTCAAACCTTTTCTATAAAGTCTTAAGATGATTAATGTTGTAATCCTCTATTTTTGAGAGTTTTAGTATATAGTGATGATCCTTCTGCATATTGAATTGTGAAGAATATCTAATTTCTAACATTAACAGTCTCTAATTATTTTCTAAACAGTCTCATTCTGATTAGTATAATACCTCTATACAAAAATTTACTGAAGAATCAAGTAATTATGTAGTCAAAATGAGCAAATTATTTTTAATATATATAATAGCTAAAGTCTAGCTGGCTTATTAATCCAATTGTTTTTCAAATGATCTTATTTTTCAGAAATCAGATTGATAACTTGCTGTGACACTACTGTGCTCATTTTCTACATGACTTTTAGATGCTCACTAAGTTCATATAGGTCTACAAAGCTTCCAGTAGTTTTGTTGTTTTGTCATCTTCATCTAAAGTCTTCTATTCAAAAGTTATGTCCTTGAACAAGTCTCCTAAGAACTACACTTTCAGGACTTCTGATTATCAGTGTATTGGTATCTTATACTGCAAATGAAGGAAATAGGGTTTAGAAAAATTTCTATTGCTTTCCTCATTTAACTTATGGGTTATAAGTTCCAAACTGCAGCAAAGATCTGCAAAGATCTCTCAGGTTTTCCAGCTGGAAATATGATTGATATTAATAAGTCATGATTGTTCCTAGGTACTGCCATTTTGAAGTGCCTAAACATCAAAGCAACAGTGTACAGTAGGTAGAACATGTTCTTGATCTCTAAAACATAGAATGTGCTAGAAATTTAGAAGTTCTTAATCACTGCATATCCTAGAAAGTTAAGAGAATTTTAGTTTTCCATCGCAGTCAGTCTGTGTGCAAAATAACAAAATCCCACACATTAGAGTCATTTTAGTCCTTTCAGAGGTAAGAAATACTTTCCTGATAACTGCTAGATCAAATTAACTCATCAGATGCTTCAGTAGTGAATTTTCTGTGGAATTTAGCTAACATATTCAATAGATTTACATACATATATGAATTGTGACTTATTTCCATGTATTGAATTTCATTATGTTTCTATTAAAGCTTTTATATTAAAGCACTATGTAAAAAAATGTTTGAAAAACATGAGGCCCTGAGGGAAAAAAGTATATAAAACTCAGACATTATGTGCAAGCAAACAGTCTAATAAAGGCATTTAAGAAGGAAAAATATTCAATTATTTTCTTACAGTAAAAGAGATACAGCATCCCATTTAGCTGTGAATTCCATCCACCACATCATCACTTTTTTGGACAGAATGTCTTAAGCAACGTATGGAGGTTTATGGTTGGACATCATAAATAAAATACAGCTTATTCCCTGAATATCACAGCTTTACCAAAGCATAAAAGTGTCATGTTCGTAAAAGTAGTTGCATTGACTGCCTAAAAATATCCACGTGAATAAAGGTAAGCATGAAACATCTTCCCTACAATAGGTCAACAGATGAGATGGTCAAGAAAAGAAACCTAGTAATTTTGTTTTAACGTTGAATGTTTTAGAGCACACACATGCCCATTTGTTTGAGTGTGTGAGTATGTGCATACAGATACACATTCCAAAACAATATGATCTGTCAGACTTTTGGACAAGGAAGGCTATTTAACTTGGCTTGGGGGCATTTGCTTCTTGTCTGAGCTATACTGGAGGACAGCTGAAGTCCACCTCGTCTACAGATGTCATTATGCCAAGTCAGGGACCCCATGGATCTACAGCGCTGCTTTACGTCATCACAATGGACACAGCCCTTCTTCATCACTATGGACATACCCAGAGGCCACTGGATTGACCTTTGACCTATCTCATCATTATTATTTTGCCTTTTGACCTAGACTCTTGGTTGCTCAACCATGGATATGTCCTGCCCACTCCTCTCCAGTTCTACAGGATATGGAATAGACCTTGACCTACTGGCTGAATGCTCCCCTAAACTCCAGCTCCTGTCCCTGAAGAAGAAGTCCTGCTTCTGCTGCTCCATATCAATAATAGTAAGGATGAGGAAAAGATTGTGAATTAGACAATTAATTAGACAAAACATTTTAAAGAAAAGTCACAGTAATTTCACGAACAACTTCCATAGTCACTCAAGATGTATGAAAACGCCTGATGCCATTGTTTTCACATTTATATCAGATACAAAGTAAATTTCTCTTTTATTTTGAGAGTTTGTGCATCTTATCATGCCAGATGCCAGCTGTGGCTGCTGAAAAGGAAGTGGCAGTAGCTGAGACACATCACAAGAGAAAGAAATATTTCTTGCAGACAAATTTGACTAGCAGATATTATCTGTACTTTATAGATATTAAGGAGCTCTGTAAACAACATCTGCCCTCCTCCAAGGCTGTATATTTTCTGGTATGGGGATCAGAGAAGGAGAATCCAGCAGAGGAACTGTTATGTAGATAAGCTGGCAGATTTACCTGCACTATTCTTGCATCATTATGGTTGGGCTCTAAATAAAATCTGCCAGAGTCTGACAGGAACTTCTGAAAAGTACTTTTCTATGACAGAGAAAGGAAGAGACATTAAAATATTTTTTTATAAAAGAGCTGGGTTCAAACTAATGAGGTTTACTTACTGTTATAATAAGTTTATTATTATTAAATGAAGCAACATCTATTATTTTAAAATTCTACTCTGATCTAGGAAACAACTTAGATTATTTTTCAGGAAGATTTTTGCTATTTGCTATATCAAGTAAAGCTAGTAGAATAACAAATCTTCTTTCCAGATTGTTGCTTTAGATTTACCATCGTCTGATACATAATCTGTAGTATAGATATGCAGCCGAAATGAAAAGTCATAGAATCATAGTATTGTTTAGTTTTGAAAAGACATTTAAGATCATCAAATCCAACCACAAATCTAACACTGACAAATTCACCACTAAACCATGTCCCTTAGCACCACATCTACACCTCTTTTAAATACCTCCATAGATGGTGACTCAATCACTTCCCTAGGCAACCTATTCCAATGCTCGATAACTCTTTTGGTGAAAGAATATTTCCTAATATCCAATCTAAACCTTTGTGGATGCAACTTGAGGCTGTTTCCTCTTGTCCTATTATTTGTTACTTGGGAGAGGAGACCAGCACCGATTTCATTGCAACCTCCTTTCAGATAGATGCTGGTAACAATAAGGCCTCCTCTCAGCCTCTTTCTTCAGGCTAAAAAAACCTAGTTCGCTTGGCCATTCCTCATAAGACTTGTGCTCCAGCTTCTTCACCAGCTTTGTTGCTCTACTTTGGACACATTTTAACACCTCAATGTCTTTCTTGTAGTGACAGGCCAAAACAGAACACAATACTCAAGGTTCAGCCTCCCCAGTGACAAGTACAGGGGAACAATCACTTCCTTAGTCCTACTGGTAACATTATTTCTGATACATGTTCTATCTTGTTGAGATAGAATTAATAATATTTTGAAATAGTTTTAAATATGTTTGACTCGTGTTTCCTGAGGTTTCTAATCCTTTCAACAGTAAAATTTAGATATTTCTTTTCCCTGCTTTTCAGCTTTCCTGTCATAGATGCCAACTAATCTAATTCTGAGTTGCAATTATCAGTTGTAATTATGTAGTATCCACAACAAAACATATCAAAATAATCAGTCAAGTAAGCAACTTTTTAAGTTTCTTCAGGTTTGTACAATTTCACTAATAGTCTTTTTTCCATTGAGAAAATAAAAATTCTCTACATATTCTACTGAGTAAGACTTGCTCATATTTAAATCTTGAGGGAAAATATTATTCAAGCAGATAAACAAAAAGCAGAATTTTATTTAGGAAAAATAAACAGTTCACTTAAAACAAAGACTCTTCAGTGCAGCAAATTCACACACTATGTTTCTCTTCTCAAAAAAAAAAAAGTAGATATAAGTGTATTCATAGAAAAAAGTAATGTTCTAAAAAAACACAGCACAAATCTGGAGTTGATAGAGGACACAAGCAAATTTTAGTTAAGAATTTCTTCACATGGAGAGCAGAAAATTGCAAAACACAATAATACCAACTCAAGCTCTTCCAAGAGCCCAATCATCTTATGGCCGATTTATTATTGAAAAATGCAGGATGCATTTTCTTGCTTTTAAAATATATACATTTAAGGAAACACTGTTTTAATGATCTGCGTATGGCTTTATTCTTTGAATCCAATAAGGACTCAATATCTTGCAAAACAAATTTCACATGTTCATTATGATTTTTTTTTAAAGCAACCTTTTTGTTATTCAAAATAATAACTACTCTCTGATTTACCTTGTTAGGAAAACAGATTAGAAGGTGTCAATTTAACTAAATCCAAACATTTTTTCAACTCATTTTGTTTCATGTGAAATGTAGCTTTTTCTTTGGCTCAGTGAGGAAAAAACTGAAAGTACATTTGTACATCTTTATTTTTTTGAAATGGATTCTCTCTGCTACTTGAAGTGACTTACAGGAATATATAAAATGAAAATGGAAACCCCACAGTGCAAATAGAACTTCCTTTTTGAATATGTGCTTTCAAAGTCTTCAAGCCAAATGCATCCCAGGTGTAAATCAATTTCAGTATCATTACGCCAGGGAAGAATTCAAATTTTCTTCTCTTTGCCAGTGACCCACTGGTAATATCAATCTATCTGCCATGCTGCTTTCAATTTTGTCTCACTCGCATTTGCAGAATTAGTTACAATTTATGGCAGAAAGTAGTAAGACGGGTGTTTTTTTCAACACCTACAAGAGTGGATGTGGTGTGAGCAAAATGCACCTTATATTTATTTTTTTTTTCTCAAGACAGATGGAGCAGATTTAAAGGAATTAATGAAGCAACTGCCAAATTGAAAGGGTCATTGGTGTGTAGAAAGCTATAAATTGGCTGGTTCTTATGGGAAATTACCTTTTACCTTTAAGGTGTTGCCATTTATAAATCATTGTTAAGCTCCTGGGAAATAACAGTGTGAAAGTTCGGAAAAGAAAATGTTGAAATCCTTTTTTATTTGCAGATTTTTCAGAAAAAAAGTGTTTGGAAGTGCTTGTAATATAATAATAATAAGTATTCAATGGAAGCTACATAATTTTTTTTTTCATTTAGAAAAGTTGACTGAAATATACATACTAGAACTCTTGTTGTATAAACATTAAATCTATGATCCTTGGAGACCAGTTTACTACATTCAGTATGTAAATCTGACGGATCATAATAGTTTTGGTAAGATCTATTTTTTTCTCTTAAACAGATGCCTAGAAATATTTTTTATATAGGTAGAGTGGAGGACCAGAATTTTTTTTTAATCATCTATTTATTACATAATACTTCAAGATTTTGTTGAGGAAAAACGGTGACATGCATACATCCACGAGTAAAATTGTAGCTCTGATTCATTATATGGCAAACCCAGATAACTAAGAATAAGCTCCTAAAAAGCAATAACAAATATAACAGCAGCATGTTGATAACTTTTGGTAGCTGATCTGAGAAACATCACAGTATTTTTGGAGTAATTTCAGCTTTGCTGTGGCAAAAGGAGTCTCATAAATAGGAAAGTTTGAAAAACCACCCTCAAGGACTCCCGTTACTTCTGATGACTACAGTTAAGCAAATCTTCACTCTATTGACAGTTGATTAAAACATCTGTTTTATAAGTAATTTTAACACGCATTTAAGCATATACTTTTGTCTTTTTTTTATAAAATAGGCATTTGACATAATGCTATTACAATAGAAAAACATGAACTTGTAGAGGAGAGGAAAATGTAGATTCTGTATTTCATTAGTCAAGAGGAGGTTTGAAACTTATTTTTCCTATCCCTATTGTCAAAGTCAACGAAATCAGGAAATATAGTTTCTATATTTTGCAAACTTCAATTACTCTTTTGGAGGAGCAGCTTGTAAACGTTTGCTTCATTCCTAGTTTTAAAGATTATACCAGATCCTTCTTCCTTGGTAGTTAGAAGTTTCCTCCTTATTTCAAATTAATTCAGCACAGTTTATAGGCATTCTTTTTCCCCTTTGCTTTAACAAAGGGTTTTTTCTTCTCTAGTGTTGATCTACCGCCTCACTTCCAAAACTGTATTTGTAGACCTGTGTTCAAGAAGTCAAATTATTTACTATTGTCCATCTGGTAAGATAAAACATCCTTTCATCTCATCATAGAATTCTTGCAGTTACCTGCAAAAGTTGAAATCTTGAGTCAATTAATCTTGAATGTGGATGATCAGAAATATATATATATATATATATAAATATACATATGCACTATCATTTTGTAGAGGTCTCGTTTAACTATAAACTCCCCTTCCTATTCCTGAAGTTAGTTACTTGATAGAAAACTGACAGTGCTGCTTTTATAAGTAGTTCTCAATTGCATCATAGTGATAATGCAATGTCAAACTGTGTTCAGTATGCAAGCCTTGTCCTTCTTCCTATAATTTCTGTTGAGGAGGTATCAGCATGAATTCAGAAATCTTATTAAACTCTGTAATATGATACTTTGTGCTGCTAAATTTAATCAAATCTTTTTATTCCCACTTTGAAATCTATGGGTTCTTCTAGCATGACATTCTATTCCTCTTCTGCATTGATTCTCATGAATTTGAGCCTTCAATGGATTTCTTTAAGAAGTTACTTCTTTTTCCCTGGTCAATGAAATCAATTATTTTCTCTAAGCCTGATTTTCAGCTAACTGGTTTATCAAACATAGATCTGTGGTCCATCTCATTTTCTGTTATTTTCTGTTTGTCTCCTTGCCTAATTTATTAGACCTCTAAGAAATACTGATTTAAAATATTATCTAAAGCCACAGGCACTATCATGGCATTTCAGGGTAGCCTGCAATAGATTGTATCTTATCTGTAGACACCAGCACTCTTAAATGGATATTCCTTTGATTGCTGTCACTTTAATAATTCTGAAAGAACAGTGTAACAGTAGCAACAGTATGTAATCATGGCAAATACAATAGTCTTTAAACAGAGTAAGCTGCATAAAAATATATTCCCCTAACTCAGGAGAGAAAGGGGATCCAGATATTGACTGCTGGACCTTTGTACTTCTGCATCAAACAGGGTCACTGTAACTGTATCCTGAGGGACTAGATAAAGTCCCTTAGTCTTAAATGGTCTGATTTTCATCTAATACGTGGAACATACATCATGCAACATTCGTATATCTAAATGGACGGAATACAGCTTTCCATTTTCCTTTCACAATTCTTTTGATTGGTGTATTCTTCATTCAGCTTCTCTTGTCACCTCCATTCTGTTCAAAACGCTGGATATTGTACGCCATATACTGTCATAATACACATGACATAACTTTGCAAATAAAGACAAAGGATAATAGCATTTTGTTAAATTACTTGCATTAATAACTTACTGAGATGATTTTTTTTTTTTTCCTGTGGCATTGAATCATAGAATGGTTTGGTTTGGAAGCCTCCTTTCAACCCCTCTTCCATTCCTTCTGCCATGGGCAGGGACACCTTCCATTAGACTAGGTTGCTAAAAGCCCCATTGAATCTGGACTTGAACACTTCCAGTCATGGGACATCCACAGCTTCTCTGGGCAATCTGTTGATGTGCCTCACAACCTTTATAGCGTAGAATATCTTCCTTATATCTAATCTAAACCTACGATCCTTCCATTTAAAGCCATTATTCCTTGTCCTGTCACTACGTGCCCTTGTAAAAAGTCCCTCTTCAGCTTTCTTGCAGGCTCCCTCTAGGTACTAGAAGGCTGCTATAAGGTGTCCGAAGAGCCTTCTCTTCTCCAGGCTGAACAACTTCTCCCAACTCTCACAGTCTGTCTTCTTAGGACAGGTGCTCCATCCCTCATGGCCCTCTTCTAAACTTGCTTTAACAGGTCCATGTCTTTCCTGTGCTGAAGGTTCCAGAGCTAGGTGCAGTACCCCAGGTGGGATCTCACCAGCGCAGAGGGGCAGAGTCATCTCCGCCAACCTGCTGGAGGCACTTTTTTTGATGTATCCCAGGATATGGTTGGTCTTTTGGGCTGTGAGAGCACATTGTTGGCTCATGTCCTGCTTTTCACCCACCAGCACCCCCAAGTCTTTTTCGGAGGACTGCTCCAATTCCTTCATCCCTCATCCTATACTGATATCACAGGTTGCCCCTACCGATCTGCAGGACCTTGTACTTGGCCTTGTTGAACTTCATGAGTTTTGCATGGGCCTGCATCTCAAGCCTGTCAGGGTCCCTATGGATGGCACCTCTTTCCTCCAATGTGTTGACCACACCACACAGCTTGGTGCCATCAGCACACTTGCTGAAGGTGGATTCAGTACCATTGTCCGTGTACTGACAAAAATGTTAAACAGCTTTGGTCTCAATAAGACTCCTGAGGAACACCACTTGTCACTGGTCTCCACTTGAATATCAAGCTGCTGACCACAACTCTTTGAGTGTGACCGTTTCTCTAGTTCCTTTTGCACTGAGGATTCCATCTGTCCAATTCATGTCTTTCCAATTTAGAGACAAGGATATTGTGCGGGACAGTGTCAAATGCTTTGCACAAATCAAGGCAGACGATGTCAGTTACTCTTTCGCTATCCACCAGTTCTGTAAATCCATCATAAAAGGCCAACAAATTAGTTCAGAAATGATTAACCCTTAGTGAATCCATGTTGGCTGCCATCAGTGATCTCCTTATTTTTCATATGCCTTAGCAGAGGTTCCAGGAGTATCTGCTCCATGATCTTGCAGGACAAACATGTGAAACTGACAGTCTTGTAGTTACCTACTTCTTCCTTACTTCCCTTTTTAAAATTAGGGGTTATGTTTCCCATTTTCTGGTCAGTGGGAACTTGACCGGACTGCTACGACTTCTCAGAGGTGATGGTTAATGTTTTAGCAACTTCATCTGCCAGTTCTCTCAGGACTCATGGATACATCTCATCTGATCACATGGACTTGTGCACTTTCAGGGTCCTTAGACAGTCTTAAACCTGATCTTCCCCTACAGCAGGCAGTTCTTCATTCTCCCAGTCCCTACTTTTTCCTCCTGACCTGTGTTCTTTCTCCAGGCTCTGAACGTTTATTGCTGTCACTGGCATCAAATTCATAGAAGCAGCATGGATTGAAGTTCTCCTCCCTCACCAACTTTAGTTTAAATCCCTCTAAACTAACTCTGCAAGCCTATGACTGAAGATGTTCTTACCCTTGTCTGAGAGACGGATCCCACCAGCCCTGAGAAACCAGGTTTCTTAAAGCAAGTCCCATGGTCTTAGTAGCCGAACTCTGGGCTGTGACACCAGTCCTGTAAGCATTTGTTGATTTGCCAGACTCAACTAGCCCTTTCAAATCCCTTTCCTTTCACGGGGAGGATGGATGAAAAATACATAGCAATATATATGTGTGTGTGTATATATATATATATATGTATATATAGTAAAAGTGGATAACATTATCTCCTGTGTACAATATTAACTGTATCAATTATGATATCAATATATTAAATTTATTATTAGTAGTAGTAGTAGTAGTAGCAGTAGTCGTCGTTGTAGTAGTAGTAGTAGTAGTAGTAATGAGCGAAAGCAGACAAGGGAGGCTGGGAGTGTTCATTAAAGCTTGTCGTTGTTTGCCTTGAAGACCTTGGAAGTTGATAATGAAGGAGCCGGCTAGCAGTTTACTGATAAGTGGGCATTAGAATGCAGAAAGCTGGAAAACAACCAGAAGAGACTGTGCTTGTACATAGTTCAAGGAAAAAACTTTTTTCATCCTGAGGTAGGCTTCTTACTTCATTCCTAAGACCCCGGCCCACGACCACCAGGAGGCACTACGCAGGCACAAGACTGAAGAGAACTTTCCAGAACTAATTAAAATACGAAGCAGGGAAAGGGTATGTTTATGTAGTAAATGCTTATACCTAGGAATGTCTTTACACTACAAGTAGCTGCTTGTTAAGTTATACCGTGTGCAAGCTAGGAGGAGAACCCCCTTGCACCCCATTCACTATCTCTATTCCCTTCACTGTTATTTCCACAAGTCAACCAGTCTCCATGGAAAGAGTAAATTACTAATGGGATAACATAATAAATCTTCCAAAGTGACTAATAAGCAAAGTCAAGAGACTGACTATTTTCCACGTGCAATGGGGAGAAAATAAGCAAGAAATTAGGTTTAGTAAGCTCGAGCACCCATATCCAAAGGCCAAAGTAGTTGACGTGGATTTAAAGAAATTGCTTTCTTAGTTGTGTTGGCATGCATTGGAAGTCACGAAGTACATTCAGTTACAATTTATAGCTCTATATGTGTATGAAGGTAAGAACTCAGACATTATATCTTTCTCTTATTTGATACGTAAGTACTGTAAATCTTGGACACTTGTTTCTAATAATTGAGACAAATTATGAGCTGGATAATTAATCAGAAGCTAGTCATCTTCTGACACTCAAAAATATCAGTCATTTCTTGTTATGCAGCAAGCTACCTTTAGAGAAATAACCTAGTAAATTGATAGTGATCTATCTTTGCCAGGATTTGAAATACATATATATTTCATATAAAATATATTTAATATAAAATATAATATGTATATGTATATAATGTTACTCTCACCATCTCCATAAGTCAACTGAATCTGTTAACTGAGCTTCTATTGAAAGGAAGAAAACTCCTTTTCTTTGCAGATTTTAAAATGGGTTCCACGAGTTAAAACTTTATTTTGCACTAGTCTTTTTTTTTTTTTTTCTGAATTTATATTAAAGAATTTCTACATCAAACTTATTTAGGGTGTTCAATATTCACAGAGCTAAATTCTTTATAACCCAGTAATTGATATGTAGCTGGAAGGCAGTTAGGCTCTTCATGTTTGTTACTTGAGTATCATCTTTGACTAAAGCAGCCTAAGCCATATTTTGTAGCAGATACCTCTTTTTTTTTTTCATTTTTATCTGTTCTCAAATTAAATCCATTACTAATACTGTAGAACTTGAAAGATTATTCAAAATTTAAATCTGTGAAGGCTGGAAATCCATATGTGAGTTTTTCAAATGTATCTTAAATGTATCAATATGAGGAACACTCACTGAAAATGAAAATATTGACTATGGCCAAGCCTTTAAATAATGTCTAGCCATGCATTTTTTTGTGGATTTACCATTCTACTGTGGTAGCAGCTTAAAAATACTACATTTATTCCGATCCTTTAATAAATGACATTAACTGATTGGATAGTAGAACATGAATATGCTCTAAAACGTAGGATATTAATGAACATATAGAGTGATGAAGTGTTTTTTTCCATATTTGAAAATATCTCACTATCTGTGCCTAGGTGGAAGGAAATACAAATTCGTGTAAGTATTGAAAGTGTTTGATTTTTTCCAAATACCCTGAAAAAAGGGCAACCCATCAAAAAGTAGCATTTCTAAGAAGAAAAATGAACATCAAGGAAAACAACAGTTTTCACCTGGTGCATCACACAGATTAATTATCCACTTCCCTGTGGAAGGCAGGATTCAGAGATTTTGAACACTGATAATCCACAAGCAAAGCAACAGCCTATTACTTAAAGAAATACTTTGATTTACATCTTGAAGAATTTATGTTTCATGAATTTCCAAACTATATTTGTAATATATAACAACAAATGGAAAGAATTGTATGCCTATAACTGGTCTACAGATCGTGTTGGTTCTCTTAAAGATACTTCTCCAGCTTCTTAAGAAGCATCAATAAAGAAAGAAGGAGTTGTCAAACCTCTTTGCTTTCTGTGTTTACCTTCAAAAAATTAAAATTGCATTACCTGGATTTAGAT
The DNA here is from genome assembly GCF_017976375.1 of Cuculus canorus. NCBI lineage: Eukaryota > Metazoa > Chordata > Aves > Cuculiformes > Cuculidae > Cuculus > Cuculus canorus. The sequence goes on along the minus strand of NC_071401.1, from coordinate 102,327,956 downwards.
AGTTCCCAGAGTTAAAATGTGACCCCAACAAGCTTTTCAAATATTACTGCAAAACTTTGGAAGTGTTCAAAGAACATTTCTTGTCTTTTGAGAGGGGATTTTCAGAATGACTGTATATACCCCTGATCTCACAATCATGAATACCACATATATAACGTGTTTTTATAGCTTGATAGAGTGATAACAGAATGAAGAGGTTTGGTTTCGGCTTTATTGGGATTCAATGCATTCTTAACTCAGCTTCTATTTCACTTCTTCAAGGATTGTAATCTCATAATGCAGAATCTTTTTACAAATATCTCAATGTTCAGTGCATGTAGAGATTGCTTCTTAGTAGGACAAAGGAGATCAAAAAATACATGCACAGTCAGTTGAAAGGCTCTTGACATAAAATACTAGAGATTATTCACAGCTCTGCTTGAGAGATTTGGATCTTTTTTAGAGTTGTAGTTTTGCCAAATCCATTTTAATGCCAGATTGTATTGCACTTACAATGAAGGGGATCTGCAAATATAATACTAGTATAAATTGTTATGTGGGGATGTTCTGCTAAGAACTTATTGTTTACATCGAGTCCTCTCTTTTGTTCAGTAAGGAAAAAAATCCACTTAGTGTGCTGCTACTGAATGTTAAAAATAACATTGGTTAATAAGGAGTGATTAATCCCTAAACTTTGCTTATTTCTTCCAGGTTCACTTATAATAGATACTTGATTGCAAAAGTAGAACATATTCTGATCTGTACTGCTTTGTTTAATTCGGGATATTTTCTAAGAAAGACAGTTTGATTGGCATCATTTGTTCTAGTTCTGTCAACAAAACACAGAGAAATAGATATCATTAAGTGTCATTACAACAATCAGACTTTTCCACTGAAGAAAGGAGGTTTTGAGTTTCATCGCTTTGTCTGTAAATCTACTGATTTCTGAAGCTGTTTTGGGATCAGTGACTAACAGGGCAGAAAATGAAAATGCAGAGCAAGAAAAATATAAACTTCATGTGTTACTTATCTTTGAGAGAGATACACAGCATATCCTTAATGCCTAAGAAACTCATCATCTGTGCGTGTGCTAAGGTTAAACTCTGGAATGTTCTCAGTAAAAAAGAACATAATCACAAAAGTACTATCAGCAATCAAAATACTCAGAGGTGTATTTGGCCTATTTAGGGCACAAATGTCAGTTAACAAGGTTGGGCTTTTTTCCCCCTCTTTTTGCTTTCTAAAAACTACATACAAATTTAAAATATACAATACTTACCTGTTTCCTCATATTGCACTGCTACCTTTTGCTGCATGTAAGTGTACCTCCATGCAAGGAATGTCATTTATTAGGTTTTAACATTTACTGAACGTACAAAACTTTTATTTAAAGAAATTCTCAACACAACTTTAACTAGAAAAGATCTTTTACATCAAGGAAAGCAGAAAACTTCAAATAATGAATGGCTCAGGATAAAGAGGATATTTGAAGTGTATTTACATCTACATTAGTACTGCAATTCAGATGAAGAATGAGCTTTTTGAACCAAATGTTCCAGTCATTCTTTAACTGCACTTTGGTGGGGACAGCATAACAATCTTAGAGCAGGTGAGGTGGATTCCTTTCAAACAGAAGTAAACTGAAATGTACATTCCAAAAATGAACCTGATGAACTCCTGGACATTCAGGTCACACTCCAAGAAGACAGTTCAAATCCTGCTGAGACTTGTAACATGGATTTTGTGAGTGTTAGCCCATCAGATTCAATCCTATTACACTGCACTACTTGATAATGCAAGACATTGTCCATTTGTTTATATTGACACAGCCTTTTAAAACCGTATGAAAAACAATGCGGTTCCGCAGTATTACAGAAAAGCATACTTTGGTTGTACCTCAAAAAGTGTGGGAGATGAGAACAGGCAATTCTTGTTCAATAATGTTCAGAAACATAGAAACAACCACATTTCCTGTGAGCATCTGGGAGATGAGAAAATGAATAACAGATGCTTTGGGTTTGTCAAGAACAAATTATATCAAATCAACCTAACTTCCTGCTATGGCTATGAACAGATATGTAAGCAGAAAGGAACATTAGATCTTTAAGGTTTTTGTCTCATGACATTTTGTAATAAGGAAGATGAAAACAATATACATTAAACTTTTATTAGGTTGCTTCATAACTGCTAAGAAAGCCAGTTCCATGGATAACATTATCTAGGAATCTTTTGTTACCTTAAGTAAAGTGGAAAACACAGAGTGGAAAGATGGAGGCAGAGCCCATCTAAAAAAGTTAATGTGTTATTTGAAACTGATTAAAGATAATGTTCTGAAACTGGTAATGTAACAATTGAAAACTACATATTCTGCCTCCTGGTTAATTAATCAAAAAGCAGTCAAGTATCACTCTGGTTTCATGAAATGCACTACATCTCCTATGGAAGAGGTTATACCATCTTATTAAGGTTAGATCTGCATTCAGTAAAATGTTTTAGATTTACTGTCAATTGATTGGGATTGTATTTTCCTTCCGCTCATCCTGAAAATTCAGCCTTAAAATTAGAAAAGCAAACTCAGATTTTCTTCAAGCAAAACACAGTCAAAATAATAAGGTTATCAGGAAAGCTTCTGGGCTCAGTTATAGATGTATGATATGATTGCCCTCAAATTTCTACTCTGACTTCTATATAATCCTTTTACTTTGGTAAGGTTTCATAGGTGCACCTAAGTATAAATTTGCAAACAAACCTCTTGAAACTGCACAAGATGCAATGCAATCTAGAGAATCCAGAGAAAACTTTGTTCTGTCAGTAAAATAAGCAGCTAACATAGTGAGGATATTAAAAAAAAAAAAAAACAGTGAAAGCTAAATATGTGTTTTATGTGTAAATGTGTGTAAATATGATTTTTCACATAGTCACTCTTCAGAATACATTTATTGTAGGACCCTGTCTGAACATTGCTCAAGTCCTAATCTTTCAGAATCAAGAACTGTGTGTCTCAGGGGAATAAATGTATCCCTCAGCTTTACGCAAACCATATTTCTATCATCTGTTATGTATCTTTTAAACAGATGAATCTGAATACCTGAATAAAGCTGCCAGGCCACAAATAGTAACACAAATTTTATCAAAAGGTGTTGTAATCAGATCAGATTGTTTTACAGTTATCCATTTGCTGTTTTGAATACCCTTTAAACACTAAAGTGTAAACTTGTGCCTTTAAAATGTGCTGTAATATCATGCTAGGTGTCAAAGGATACTGAAAATATAAGAATACAGTAATTCCAAATAATCAATATTTTTGTCATATTGAATCATGATCTTAAGATAAATTTCAAGGTAGAAATGCTATTACAGATTTGGATGTAAATATTATTATGTGTGAACAGCTATTTTTGCCTATTTAAAAGGTTCTTTGGTTTGAGAACAAGGTACAAGCAAATGAGAAACAAAGGGTCATCCATAGTGAAATAATGCATCACACCTGCAGCTGTTCCACAAAAGACAATAGTATATTTTTATTTATACCATTGTTATCAAAGTCTTTAAGAAATGAGAATTGAATATGTCTGACTGTGAAAGCTGTGTTTATTAGATGTAACTTCACTTTTACGTATGATCACAAATTGGCTCTTGTGAAAATCTGTATTGGATGTTTTGTTTCACAGAGGCATATTAATGAGAGTGCATTAATAGGCATCTGGAGGTGCAAGACAGAGATTAAAACAGAAATCCTAATATCTACCTTGTGGTCAAAGGGAACAGCAATTCAGTCATATAAGGAAGGGAGACATCTTTCTGGTTTCACCTTAGAATACCTGGATTATGTGCTTAATTTCACTTATATCTTCTGTTGTTTTGTTCAGTGTCAATATTATAAATACTTTTATCTGTACATTTCTTTGATCTGGCTTAAGTGTTATGGTAAGGTACCTGGATAATAACAAAACTTTTTTTTTACTGAAGTACACAGCAGAATTTAGAAGATATATTAACAAATACTCAAGTTTCATAGCATATTTCACATATAGGTAGACTAAGAGTGGTATCTGCTTCAGATGTCTGAGATAAAGAGGAATATTGTGCTGCAGAGGTCAAGAGAAACAAAGCACCAGATCATAAATAAGATTGCTGTCTGGAGTGTTGGATGTGTCCTTCCTTGAAGGTTAGTATGGAAAATATTTCAGCATATTTTCTGGATTCTGTGATTCCAAAACATCTAAATTTGGAGGGTAAAAAAATTCAAGCATATCCTCACTGGAGATGAAATAACGCCTTTTTTATATTTACAGTCTGTTTTCTTAATTTTGCAGTATTCACGGTGAATTCTACTTTGAGCAATAAAAATGCAGTACACTTTGTAATTTTTAATAATGTTTTACTTTTTATCTGGAACTAAAAGTAATTAAAATGTTTATTAAAGAGATAAAAATTAGATAAAAAAATAAGTTTATAATACTAAACATTCAGCTCTTATTTTGGTTTTTCTAGTTTTTTCTATTTCAAATTCAAGCACGGAGTCAAACATTAAGATAAAATAGCTTTTATCCTCAAGCAAAACTAGCGATTGAAGACAATCCCTGTGGCATACTTAGTTCACACTATTCAAATACAAAAGGCCAAAGAGATCTGCAGCCTACAGACTAAAGTAGCTCCTGAGGCTGTAGCAGAATGTTTAACTAGAGTTCAAGAAGCTAATCTCTGTAGAATTTTGGTGAAATTAGAGACCTGTATATTTATAAATACACAGTTGTGTCTTTAAAGGAATGCTGCCAGCTTTTCATTTACAATTTCAGGATGACGTGTCCTCAGATAAGTTATTTATATTCTCTTGATGTTCATACAAATTGGGCTGGGGACTGATCCCTTGCTATAAAAAAGATCTTGATAGTCCAGGATAGCAAGATACAATCATTGCCACTTCACTGTTAAAGCAGCTGTTCCATAGCAAACAGTATACTGTGTAACTGGTGATAACAGCAGTACAAAATATCTTCAGTTTCTTTTTCCCCTATTTTGTTAATTTTCAAGAGAACTAAACTCATTTTCAAGTTTTACAAAAGCAGTTTTGTACCATTCATAATTTCCAATTTTTTGTTCTTCAGCTTTAACTGCATTTCAATTTCCTTTGCCCTTTATGTTGTCACTTCATTTCATGGTTATTTTCTTAAATCAGCACCGTTATACAAGTGAAATTTACTAGAAGTTAACACTTCAAAACACTCATGCAACCCTGTGAGGGAGAAACCCTGGGGGAAGTAGGCTTTCATTTTTTTGAGGATCTCAGTTCTTCTTTCTTATGCTTGCATGTGTATTTGCAAAACATAGTTTGGAATAACTGTAGCTTCAAGCTGCCCTTTAACTTTATTATTATTCAATAGATTTCAGCATAAAATAAAACTTTCTTCATTCAGTGTACTTTTAGTTATTTCTAGGTATGGCCCTTACTTCCTTACTTTTTTTTTAATTGGATTTTGCTATTCACATGTACTGCTGTTTTTTTTTTTTATATTATATCCTGTAAGTACTATTGATAATGGAAAAATTTCAGAATAAGGTACAATTTCTAAATTAAAAATCTCTTGTCACTTGAAGTTTTCTAAGTCCCTGAGCAACCTTTGATTTAGGAAACAGATATTCACATGTTATAATGGATTGACAATTATGTAGTCATATAGCAATTTCTTTCCCTGTACTGGTCAGAAAGAGGAACTATAGAAATTTTGAATATGTCATATGACAAAATATGGCTTTGTAAAACAAATATATTATTATGCTTGACTTTAAAGGACAGTTTTCTCCATTTACTTGAGACAAGTTATTTTCTCTGAGATCACAATGTCTCTGACAGAAACATGGAAAAACATTGCATGAATAAGAAAAGAATTTTGAAGACGTATTCCTCTTTTTAGAAAAAGAAGCATATTTGCTTGGAGGAATTAATTCAGATCTTTTTATTAGTTGATAAGGCTTTCTTAATTTAATGTGAGATATTTTACTAATAATTAGATATTACAGGTTTTACTCTCTAATTTTTTTTCACTTCCAAACCTAATATTTTTATACAAAATTAGTTAGTTGTAACACGTTTTGGAATGTGGTGAAGAAATGGGGCTTTTTACATATCAAATGAACATAAATGCACTATTTTATAGAGAATTACATGCGATATCACATAGTAATTAATTTTTGGCCTCTTTTTCACTCTTTATTTAAGAAATAGGACAAGATCATTCTATCGATAGTTCATGGCACTGTTTTCTTTGTTTTCTTTAAAAGATGCGCAGAACCAATTAAAAAAATTAATTGATGGAAAGAATGTATAATAAAGTCATACTGAGATTCCTTTTTGTCAACAGAAAGATAAGTAAACTTTTAACAATAACAGAGTATCTCTTTGTGAATGCATAGCATTTTTTCTTGTGTTTTTTTTTCTTGTAGCTCAGGAAAACACAGCAGATTTGTGAAACTATCCGTGATTATGGCACAAAGTATGTGACTAAATGTGACTATTTTCTTATGCTAATCTAGCTATTGCATACTTCAATTCAAAGCTCTATCTGCCCTATACAGCACAATGGACTCATAAATAAATATATAAAGAGAGGATCCGCTAATATGATCAGCAAAATCAAAAGCAGAATAAAATTCAGAGTGAAGTTTGAGAATGGACTACTTGAAATGAGAAAAATCAGAATATGATTTGAACTAATTTGTGGACAGAAAAAAATATCATGTACTTATTTGCCACATTGCTCTACAAACTACCTAGAAGCTCCTATGTACACATAAGTTTTGTAAACTAGTTAATCAAAATCATATGCAAAAAATGTTCTCTCAGATTTAGCATAGGAACCACCTTAAAAAGAAAGCAAACTGTTTCTCAGCACAGCCTATATCATCCTCTATTTGCTGAACACCTTTGGATCCTTGAAGGTCAAGTTTATCCTGGCCTCCTGTTACAGGGATCCTTAATGGTCTAATAGGGTACTCTTTAAAGTCTCCACAGGCTACTTATTGCCAATGTCTATATCTTTTTAATCTTCCTTCTGTTGGGGGAAATTAAAAAAGAAAGAATAGGCAGTTAAAGATGTGCTCAGCTTTTGGCAATATGCATGTATAATGTTTAGGAGGTGACATTACTACTGCCTGCAGAGAAGTTTTTTTATTGACACTACAGCAATCTGGATCTTTGGAATACCAACTGCATGATTTTTAGGAAAAAAACAAACCAAACCAAACCAAACCAAAAAAAAAAAAAACAACCAAATTCCAAACATACAGTTCCAATACCGAGGTTAGGAATTCCTTCCCTTTACATTGCCAAGCAGCTCCCTAAATACCTGAACACAATTTAATTGTTTTTCAACATAGGTATTCAAAGACTCTTTTTCACGTCAAGCTCACTTTTCCATGAAACATGTGTGTTCAGATTTTCCAGTTGACTTTTTTCTATGGTATGGTTCATGTTCTGTTGTGTCAGTCAAGGCAAGGAGACTGAAGCAAAGCAATGTGATTCAATGTCTGCTAGAGATTTCAGAAACAATCATCAAAACCCACTGGTTTCTTAAAAGCAATTGCTTTTTATTCTTGGAAACAGTGTTTTCCAACATGTTTTTACAAAGGCAGATTGTTTTCTAATGGTTTTGGCACAGGATACGAACGATTCTGACTTGTTTTTGTTTTGAAATGCTTAGCACATCTTTAATTGCACAAAAACATTATTTAAATGTTGGCATCTGTAACTTTATTTTATTTTGGCATAAAGTACAGTAGATGCTTTAGTAGCATGTGACAGTGGAAAAGAAATTAAAATGTAAACATTTCTATGTTAATAAGGAAGAACAGCTTCTCATCTCAAACTGTGACTGCAAAAGTATTTTTTAACTAGAAACACTAGTTAAAGAGTGCTTAGAAAAAAACAGAAGAGAAACTAGAAGAATCCCTAACCACAGCATCTACTTCAATACAAGTTCCAGAGGAACAAGTTGCTTTAAAATTATTCATTGTTCAGAAATATGTCAATGTTATTAGCACCTAAATATATATTAATATGTTTTAATATACTGTAGTAAGTGAAGTAGTTTTTTTTTTTGGTTAATATTCTAATCTAGGACTCAGGAAATATCAGTCATCAGATTTCTTCTTTTATTACAGCTGCAGTCATGTTTTCTTTTTTCCCAGGTGCAGCTGAGCCAGTTGAAGAAATTGATCTTCTCAGCTACTTTTCAGCACCTCTGGTTGAATGTTACCTTCTCCTTTCTCAGTCTTCAAATGTAGATACTCCTATTTCACTTCTGTTAAAATGACCTGATTCAGCTTTTAGTGATAGCTTATTCAAACATGACCATGATAGAATGGTGTTACTATTGCCCGTATTTATATATACACTGTGAAAGCTGAGAGGGTAGCAAATTCTGGTGTGGTAAGGTTAGTTAAAAGCGAGCTCTTGCCCACTCAAGTGTGTTTGTCTGATGCGTCCAATTTATGTGCTTTGGTTTATCAATTTAGAGTGCAAAGTGTTTAGGGAACAATTCAGTCTACTCTATGACTGTGAAGCACCTAGAAGGACTTTGCGCTTATTTGGAGATCTGCATTTCTGTGATATGTATAATAAATTCACTGTAAATGAACACCAAATGAACAAAATCCTGCTATGTCATATCATACCTCTTAAATTATTACTTGTTTTTATTATATCACAAGAGTTATATCATACCTTTTGTGTTAGAAATTTGATTCCTTTTCATTTGTTCCAACAGGCTTAACGCTGGTTTTCCAAATTATACCATCACATCATTTATGACATCTTTTTCTGCTCCAAATAAGGTAGATTTAACAAGAGCTCTTCCAATAGATAGTACTCTCAATCTATTATTGTGATTGGAAGCGGTTCAGATATAGTTGAACTCTACTGTTTTTCATTGAACTTAGATTTTTAAAAAGGAGAACTGAATTAATTAACTCCTTGAGTAGACACTGAAGACAAGTTCTGAAGAATTTTACTTTTTTTTAAATCTCAAAAAAGACATGAATAATTTTTTTTCCACACTATATTTTTCTGTAACAGCAAAAGGAAAGCAACTCAAGAAAGCACAAAGTAAGATCAGCAAAATATTGGGATTGGAAGGAAAAAAACAAAGAACAACGTGAGAAGACTAAAGTTGGATTGCCAACATATTCAAGGCAAAAGAGAACTCATTTTTATTTTCCTATATAATACAGATGTTCATTACATTGAAAGAAAGAAAAATTAAACCTTTCTCAAACACTTAAATATTCTTTCACAAAACTAAATAGATTTAAAGTTTCACTCTGCTTTGCACTAAATGAAATGGGAGGTAAAGTTGACTGGAAATGCATGGTAGTATGCCTTTTTAGGTACTTATTTAAGCTCTTCTATTTTATTTCAAATTTTTATTAATCCTACTTTTTTTCATCTGAAGGTTTTATTTTTTACACTTATTCTTGGCTGCTTGGCAACCAAGAGAATATCATAATGTAACAGATTGCATAAGTGAGATCACTGTGTACTTGTATCTAAGGGAAATTTCCTTGCTACAGTTGGTTTAAATTAAAAAATGCTATAGACTCTGTTTATCAAGGCATTGAGGACACTTTAGTCTTCTGCGTAGTTCTGCTGACCTCAGCTGACACCTTTATCTCAGTGCCATGCTTTCTCACAGGGGAATGTTTTTCTATATGAAAAACTTTAAGATATAATGGGCTGTAGTACTTAAGATCTTAAATGTGTCTCTGGAATATTATGTAGTGATCCTTCCCTCCCATTGAAAATAGTCAAATCTATTGTATAAATGTGGAATCTCAGTCTTGCATCTTTATATGTGGATTGAAGAAAAATTTGGGTGAAAAAGAAATCTTACAAAGCTGAGTTAAAAAATAAAATTTTAGTACTATTGGAAAACTCTAAGTTTCCTTATGCAGAGCCCTGTAAATTCATCAGTGCTTCAGTAAGCTCAGCTTTTTAAGCAGTGCTTTTTTTTTTTTTTAAAATCAGAGTATGACCATCATTTGGAATGGGTTATTCCTATTTTATAATCTATGTTACTGAGTTGTTCTCTAAACTGCATCCACCCAAAGAAAAGGTTAAAAAGAATTCTTAACTCACTCACTTAAGCAAGCCTTCACCGTGATGTCAAAATAAGGATATTGATGAAATAGCCATGTGAATGCTGAAACAACAGTTTCACTGGGAATGGTTACTAAATGAAAGTTATAAAATATCCAGAAGCACATGTTTGTATGACACATAATTATAACTACTCGTATCCTATATAAATATTTTATAGAACAAAATGTAGAACCTTGTATGACACCAAAAAACTCAGGAACTGTTCAAGGCTTTAAAGTGTGTTCTACTGCACAATATAAGTGTTGAAAAGAGTAGATTTAGGGTGTAGTATTGCTTTTCCATATACTGTCCTCTAAATAAAAAATAGCTTGTGCTGTTTCATGATAACCAACCAGAAGTTTCTCTGGTAGGGCTACTAGCTATGGGTGCTATGTTTTTAAGTTTGTGGAATACAATACTGTGTACATTTAAACACATCCACAGAATTCATACAATTCCTGCCTCCTCCATTGCACCAGTACGAGATGTGTATATGGTGATACTTTATTATGGCTTGATAACTTGATGAGTAAAACCCTATTTCCTAGGACTTCATAGCCAATCTAAACCACTTATGTATTCATGCTGAACATTTACATAGAGCCTTATGTGAAGTTCTGCATTGCATGAATGGACTGCAATTTCTGAAATGTTACTTCATCACAGATCTTCCAGGCTCAGAAGTACTGTCATGTGTGTTCATGCACACAAGAAACCAAGTGCAGAAAGATAATGTCAGATGAATATTACTGTATCCGATGTGTAATTCCGAGGTGCTGCAAAACTCGGTGTAGGATTTGTATTTAAACTGATATCTAGTATTTTAAAGAGGGCAAGGATTTCAAAATTGCTCACACCTGAAAGCTGTACAAAGCTGTTCACTAGGAAAATCTGTGAGCATGGATATACAGACAAAATACTACAGATGTCAACACCTCTATTGCTTGGACACAGTCTCTAGAAAAGAGACTGGGAGAAAGCTGCATTACTCCTCCTTGATCCAAAGTGTCTGCACACTTCAAAGTAAGATGTGATGAGCTACAGAAGATATCATGTGAAAAACTTCTGAAGAGTTAAAAAAAAGAATATTCACAACAGTTGATAAAGACACACTAATATGTTCAGATCATACATTCACACTTCCCATCTCAGTCCCTCAAGATGGAGTTTTAAAAATATATTAATTTCCACCTTCCTGAATACCTCATTCAACTCATTCAAACAGAGTGATTGCAAAGAGACCACTACCATGCCATTATTAATCTAGTTAAGGAAAAAAAAAAAGAAACAAACTTCATTTGTTATTGCAGAGTATTGCACAGATAAAAACCTACCTACTGCCCTAATAGGAATAAAATTATATTAAAAAAAAAAAAGCAGTATACAAGATGGGTCACTTTGCTACATTGAAATGTGATTTGTCATTACCAATGACAGGAGGACACAAAGACATTGATAAGCAACCAGGAAAGCAAAAACTGCTTAAGTGAGCAATGTCAGTGACAAAAATGTCTGTAGACTTACAAGCTTCAGTATCAATGATGTGTATAAAATTCTAGAGACTTGTCCCTTGTTGTATATCTCTGTAGGAGTAAATAATTCTGGACCTCATGGAAGAGTAACAGCGTACAGCTATCACAGATCTAAGGCCTCAGGTAGCTTCCTCGAAACTTTTAGTAGGTACAATGTAGGTGTGTGGAGAGCAGGTTCAAAGAAGTTTTTCTACTCATTAGACATGTCTTTTTCTGACGGTCTGGAGGCAGGAGGAAATGCTGCCTCTGGAATGGGTTACACAGTCACTCTGATAGATAACATTTGTTTGGAAAGTAAGTATCAAGTGAATCCTTCATGTCTTGGAAGTTTCATAAATTGGTAATAGTTCCAGATTTCATTTCCTATTTTAGTAATTTTTATTCAGATGAGAAAGGAAAGTATTTAAAATCTTAAAAAACCAACATATTATTTTACCTGTCTGTAAAGAACTTAAAATTGAAGTGGTCCTAATCTGTGTTAAGCTTAAATAATTCAGGAGTCATTTATACACAATTCTTGTGATGTCCAGCTTTAGGAATACAAGATTAATCTCTTCAGTGTCAAATAAAAACCTTTCCCTGAAAGATCAGAACATATTTTCCAAACACATCTAACAGATGAGGGAAGCATAAAGTTTTCAAGCCTGGATATATCATGTGATGCCAATTTCCTCACTTCTTTTCACATGTATAGTGTTGCTCTAATGAAGCACAATAAACAGTTCTGATTGAAGGTCTGTAATTTGAATTTATTTTTCTGTTGTAGTGTAGGTAACAGAAATTTGAGTCTGAATATGTTCTTGATGATAATAACAATTGAAATTGATAATAAACAAATAGAAATAGAATCCATTTAATCACTTGTTATAAAAGTAGATGTTTTAATTTTATAGTACTTCTTTGATAACTTTATAGATTGCCTGAAATACAGTGATATCTACAGCTCTTAAAAATGTTATACATCTAAACAATCTTGTTATTTATTTCTTTTCTTGTAGGCAGTGTGCAATTCATTTAGGTAGAAAATGTTTGTTAACAATGTGTTTATGGCAAACATTGACATTTAAATTAAAGATAGGCATAGATCTCAATGTCACACATACCTTACATGCACAAGTCACATCTAATTCTTAAATTATCTTCCTTAAACACACAAA